>NW_027192678.1:0-630833 GCF_949987515.2 Delphinus delphis | reverse complement strand
GAAATTAGCAAAGATACCATTCCAAATACCAAACTGATAATCAACAAGGCCTACACGGTAGCTAAAAGAACTGCACTCAGCACACTCAAGTCACCGGAAAAGAACATATACGACTGGTAAGAATCTGAAAAAGAATTTATTGATGTCTCTCTGTACGTGAATCAAGTGGATGTACAGCAGCAAGAAACAGAGCTTTGAAAATCAGCTGTAACCAATATAGTAATACATTGAAAAAAATAAACGACAGAGAGACAGAGAAAACCTCTTACAACTTTTCCTCAGGGACGGTGATGCAACATGGATTGAACACATCTAGACCCACAGCAGGATGAGACATAAGGCTGGAAACTGTTTGCGCTAAGAGAAATGTGAGGTTGGGTGAGGAAATGCACACCCTTTAAAGTAATACTACCTGGTACCCATTCAATGGGTCCCAAATCTGCAGGTTCAAGGGATCTTCCTACAGCTAAAACATGCATGGAAAACCCAGAGGACTGTACACCATGTGATCGGGAGATGTGTCTAAAATGCACCTCATTTATCCTCTCCTGGTGCTCCTGTTCACCATTCCAGCCACGCTACTTAGAATCTCCCCACTTGGAGAATCAGCACATTTAAACTTCTGTTTCACACATTTTGCAAATTGTGAGGAGGATGAACAGGAAGAGGGGGAACCAATGAGAGAAGAGTTGTAGGGGTTTGGACGGGCACATATCACTCTAATTTCCCATTAAGAATAAGAATTAAAGAAAGGCTCAGCCTGCCTCGCCGGAGCCAAAATAGGGCCTGAAGCAATCCTGCGGGTTTGAGGCCAGCTCACAAAAGAGCAACTTAAAAAATGGAGCTCAGGGTCACTGCAATTCACAAACCTGCAGAGTTATAAATGAAAACTAACGTCCAAAAATATGTTGAGGTAAGGCAAAGAAGAGGATCTGAATGCAAGACAGAATTGCAAGAAACAGATTTCAAGAGATAGATTGGACTCGTCTTTAACGCACATGAAAAGCGGCAGAATTTCGACAATGATGCAGTTGGCCCAAAAGGGCGTATGCGTTTTTTCCTGATTATATCCAGGAAAAAACGCATACGCACTTTATGGGCAACGAAGCAAGCAAGCAATGCAAATGTGCACAACAAAGAAGTCTCACTTCCCACCGGTCAAAAGGGCCATCCTAAAAAATTGTAAAAACCAGAAATGCAGGACAGGCCATGGAGAACAGGGAGCCTTTATACGCTGATGGGCAGTGTGTGAACTGCCGAGAGCCACTCTGGAGAAGTGTATGGTGGTTCCTAAATCATCTAAAAAACAGAGCTACAGAGCATAGGACTCTTCCAATCATGGGAGTATATCTAGGGAAGTCTAAAAATCAACAAGACACAAGCACACCACAGTTTAGGGCTACTCTGTTTACAAGAACCTCAACTTCAGTACACCTTAAATATCCCAGGAAAGAGAACAATGGATAAAGAAGATGTGGTACTTATGTACAATGGAATATCTCTTCACCATGAAATCAATGTAATAAGGCTAGTAGAAGGATAAAGAGTGGATTTAGGTCCGATAATACTACTTGAAATAAGTCAAACAGAAAAAGAAACATATCATAAGATATCACTTATAGAGGGAGGGTAAATATGGCTGCACAAGAAATGAATTACAGAACAGAACAGTGTCTCACATTTAGAAAACACACTTATGTCAGCTTAAGGGGAAAGGAGAGGTGGGGTGATGCATAAAACCAGAGTTTGAAATTAGCACAGATACCGTTCAATAAACCAAATAGGTATTAGACAAGATCTACACCTTGCTCAATGAACTGGCCTCAACACACCCTATACACCGCAGAGAAATATATCTGAGGAATAAGAATCTTAAAACCCATGTATTGATATATCTCCATAAGGGAATCAAGTGTGTGCAGAGCGGCACAAACACAGCAGTGAAAAGGAGCTAAACCCCATTATAGAAATAAATTTTAAAAACAAAACGCTGAAACAATGAAAGAGAGAAAAATTCTTACAAAATTGGCTCAGGGGCTGTGATGCAACCTGGATTGACCACATATAAACCCACAGCTGGATAAGACATAAGGCTGGACACTTGGGGCTGAGAGGATTGGTGAGCTTTGGTGAGCAACTGCCGAAAGTTTAATGCAATACTTCATGCTACTCATTCCAAGGGTCCCAACACTCCAGGTTGAAGGGAATCTTCCTACAGCTAAACCATGCTTGGGAAACCCAGCGACTGGTATACCATATGATCGGGAAAGGTTTCTAAAACGCACCTCATTTTTCCTCTCCTGGGGCTCCGGATCGACATTCCAGCCGCTTTACTAACAACATCCCCACATGGAGTCAATGCCTTTAAGTTCTGGTATCGCACAGTCTGCAGTTAGTGCAGAGGATGAATGGGAATAGGGGGAACCAGTGAGAAACTAGCTGTAGCGGTTTCAATGGGCACATGTCACTCTAATATCACATCAGTAAGAAGAATTAACCAAAGGCACAGCAAGGTGCCCCAGAAGAAAAATAGGGCTTCAAGGAATCCTGTGGTTACGGGGCAAGACCACAAAAATAAGAGCTAAAAAATGGAGCTAAGGGCCACTGCAATTCAAAAACCTGCAGAGTTATAAAGGCCAACTATTTTTAAAAAATATATTTAGATAAGGCTATGAAGAGGCATTGAAAGCAAGGCAGAATTGCAGGAAACTGATTTCAGGAGGTAGACTGGAATTGCATTGAAAGCATATGAAGAGAGTCAGAAACTCGACAATGATACACTTGGCCAAAAAGGGCGTATGCGTTTTTTCCTGAATATATTCAGGAAAAAACGCATACGCACTTTTTGGCCAACCAAGCAAGCTTGCAAAGGAAATCTGCACTACAATGAAGTCTCACTTCCCCCCGGTCAAAAGGGCCATCTGAAAAAAGTGTAAAATCCATAAAGGCACGACAGGCCATGGAGAACTGGGAGCCTTCTTATGCTGATGGGCGGGATGTAAATTGCCAACAGACACTCTGGAGAAGTGTATGGTGTTTCCTGAAACATCTAAAAAACAAAGCAACAGAGCCTAGGGCACTTCCACTTATGGTCCTATAGCTTAGGGAAATTAAAATCAAAAAGACACAGCCACCCCAAAGTTTGGGACGCCTCTGTTTACAAGAACCTCGTTTACGGTACAAGTTCAATATCGCAGAAAGTGAAAAATGGATAAAGAACTTGTGGTACTTACGTACAATGCAATATCACTCAGCAATGAAATCTATGTCATCAGGCCCGTAGCAGCATAATGAGTGGATTCAGGTATGATGATTCGAACTGAAATAAGTCACACAGAAAAGAAACATCATAAGGTGTCACTAATACACAGAATGTGAACTTGGCTACACATGAACTGAATTACAAAACAGAACAGTGTCTCAAGTTTAGAAAACCAACTTATGATTGCTTAACGGGGAAGGTGAGTTGGGGTGCTGTATAAAACCAGAGATTGAAATGAGCACAGATAAAGTTCCTTAAGCCAAATATGGAATAGACAAGAGCTACTCCTTGCTCAACGAAATGGACTCAACACCCCATATTAAACGCCTAAGAATGTACCTGACTAGTAAGTATCTTAAAACCTATGGATTGCTATGTCTCCAAAAGAAAATCAAGCGTGTGTACAGGGGCATAAACGCAGCAGTGATAGGATTGGAGAGGTTCGGTGAGCAAATGAAGACCCTTTGAAGTCATATTGCATGGTACCCATTCCACGGGTCTCAACTCTCAAGGTTTAAGGTATTCATCCTTCAGCTAAAACATGCATGTGGAACCCAGAGTATGATCAACCATGTGAACGGGAGACGTGTTCAAATATGTCTCAGTTTTCCTCCCCTGGTACTCGGGTGCAACATTCCAGACGCTTTACTAACACTCTCCCGACTTGGAGAGTCAGTCCCTTTAACCTCCTGTTTGGCCCAGTTTGCAATTTCAGCGGAAGATGAACAGGAATAGGGAGAACCAATGAGAGGCTAGCTGGAGGTGTCTGGACGGGCAAATTTAACTCTCATTTCCCACCAGGAAGAGGAATTAATCAAAGGCTAAGCATGCCGGGCCGGAACCAGATTAGGGCCTGAAGCCATCCTGTGGTGTTGCGGCCAGCTCAAAAGAAAGCGAGTTGAAGAAAGGAGCTCAGGGGCACTGTAATTCACAAACCTGCAGAGTTATAAATGACAGCTATCGTCCAAAAATAGACTGAAGTAAGGCTGCCAAGAGGACTTGAAAGCGGGGCAGAATTGCAGGAAACCGATTGCAGGAGGTAGACTGGAATTGCATTGAAAGCATAGGAAAAGAGGCAGAACGTCCACAATGATGCATTTGGCCAAAAAGGGCGTATGCGTTTTTTCCTGAATATATTCAGGAAAAAACGCATACGCCCTTTTTGGCCAACCAAGCAAGCTTGCAAAGGAAATCTGCACTACAATGAAGTCTCACTTCCCCCCGGTCAAAAGGGCCATCAGAAAAAAGTGTAAAATCCAGAAAGGCAGGACAGGCCATGGAGAACTGGGAGCCTTGTTATGCTGATCGGCGGGATGTAAATTGCCAACAGACGCTCGGGAGAAGTGTATGGTGTTTCCTGAAACATCTAAAAAACAAAGCAACAGAACCTAGGGCACTTCCACTTATGGTCCTATAGCTTAGGGAAATTAAAATCAAAAAGACACAGCCACCCCAAAGTTTGGAACGGCTCTGTTTACAAGAACCTCGTTTACAGTACAAGTTCAACATCGCAGAAAGTGAAAAACGGATAAAGAAGTTGTGGTATTTACTTACAAAGCAATATCACTCAGCAATGAAATCTGTGTCATCAGGCCCTTAGCAGCACAATGAGTGGATTCAGGTATGATGATTCTAACTGAAATAAGTCACACAGAAAAAGAAACATCATAAGATATCAGTAATACACGGAATGTAAACTTGGCTACACAGGAACTGAATTACAGAACAGAACAGGGTCTCAAATTTAGAAAACCAACTTATGCTTGCTTAAGGGTAAAGGTGAGTTGGGGTGCTGCATAAAACCAGAGATTGAAATGAGCACAGATAAAGTTCCTTAAGCCAAATATGGAATAGACAAGAGCTACTCCTTGCTCAACGAAATGGACTCAACACCGCATATTAAACGCGTAAGAATGTACCTGACTAGTAAGTATCGTAAAACCTATGGATTGCTATGTCTCCAAAAGAGAATCAAGCATGTGTACAGGGGCATAAACGCAGCAGTGATAGGATTGGAGAGGTTCGGTGAGCAAATGAAGACCCTTTGAAGTCATATTGCATGGTACCCATTACACGGGTCTCAACTCTCCAGGTTTAAGGTATTCTTCCTTCAGCTAAAACATGCATGTGGAACCCAAGTATGATCAACCATGTGAACGGGAGACGTGTTCAAATATGTCTCAGTTTTCCTCCCCTGGTACTCGGGTGCAACATTCCAGATGCTTTACTAACACTCTCCCCACTTGGAGAGTCAGCGCCTTTAACCTCCTGTTTGGCCCAGTTTGCAATTTCTGCGGAAGATGAACAGGAATAGCGAGAACCAATGAGAGGCTAGCTGGAGGTGTCTGGACGGGCAAATTTAACTCTCATTTCCCACCAGGAAGTGGAAATATCCAAAGGCTCAGTGTGCCGTGCCGGAACCAGATTAGGGCCTGAAGCCATCCTGCGGTGTTGCGGCCAGGTCACAAGAAAGCGAGTTGAAGAAAGGAGCTCAGGGGCACTGTAATTCACAAACCTGCAGAGTTATAAATGACAGCTATCGTCCAAAAATAGACTGAAGTAAGGCTGCCAAGAGGACTTGAAAGCGGGGCAGAATTGCAGGAAACCGATTTCAGGAGGTAGACTGGAATTGCATTGAAAGCATAGGAAAAGAGGCAGAACGTCCACAATGATGCACTTGGCCAAAAAGGGCGTATGCGTTTTTTCCTGAATATATTCAGGAAAAAACGCATACGCCCTTTTTGGCCAACCAAGCAAGCTTGCAAAGGAAATCTGCACTACAATGAAGTCTCACTTCCCCCCGGTCAAAAGGGCCATCTGAAAAAAGTGTAAAATCCAGAAAGGCAGGACAGGCCATGGAGAACTGGGAGCCTTGTTATGCTGATGGGCGGGATGTAAATTGCCAACAGACACTCGGGAGAAGTGTATGGTGTTTCCTGAAACATCTAAAAAACAAAGCAACAGAGCCTAGGGCACTTCCACTTATGGTCCTATAGCTTAGGGAAATTAATATCAAAAAGACACAGCAACCCCAAAATTTGGGACGGCTCTTTTTACAGGAATCTCTTCTATGGCACAAGTTAAATATCCCAGAGAGCAAATAATGGATAAAGAAGTTGCGGTACTTCTGTACAACAGAATACCACTCAGCAATGAAATCTATGTCACCAGGCCCGTACCAGCATAATGAGTGGATTGAGGCACGATGATTCTAAGTGAAATAAGTCACACAGAAAAAGAAACATCATAAGGTATCACTAATACACGGAATGTGAACTTGGCTACACATGAACTGAATTACAAAACAGAACAGGGTCTCAAGTTTAGAAAACCAACTTATGCCTGCTTAAGGGGGAAGGTGAGTTGGGGTGCTGCATAAAAGCAGAGTTTGAAATTAGCACAGATACCGTTCCATAAGCCAAATATGTAATAGACAAGAGCTACCCCTTGCTCAACGAAATGGATTCAACAATGAGGTATCACCTCACACCTGGTAGAATAGGCATCATTGAAAATCTACAAACAAAAAATGCTGGAAAGGGTGTGGAGAAAAGGAACCCTCTTCCACTATTGTTGGGAATATAAATTGATACAGTCATTATGGAGAACAATATGGAATTTCTTAAGAAACTAACAATAGAATTACCATATGATACAGCAATCCCAGTACTGGACATATACCCAGACAAAACCATAAATCAAAAAGAGTCATTCACCGCAATGTTCATTGCATCACTATTTACAATATCGAGGTAATGGAAGCAACCTAAATGCCCACAGACAGACGAATGCATAAAGCTGTGGTACATATATAAAATGGAATATTACTAAGCCATGAAAAGGAATGAAATTGGGTCATTTGTAGAGACGTCGATGGATCTAGAGACTGTCATACAGAGTGAAGTAAGTCAGAAGGAGAAAAACAAATCTTGTATATTCATGCATATATGTGGAACCTAGAAAAACTGTACAGATTAACCATTTTGCAAGGCATAAATAGAGCAACAGATGTAGACAACAAACGTATGGACAACAAGGGGGGAAAGCTGTTGGGGGGGTGGTGGTGGGAGGAGTTGAGAGACTGGGATTGGCATGTATACATTTATATGTATAAAATAGATAACCAATAAGAACCTGCTGTATAAAAATATAAAATAAAATTCAAAATTAAAAAGAAGTAAAATTTAAAAAATAAAACAGAAAAAACAATTATTCCCTGCACATACATGTATTTATATGAATAAATTATTTCCATGCTTATATCTGTAAATACAAAAAAGAGGAATAAAATCTACCTTGAACCAAAAACGAAAAAGAGAAAAAAAACACAGAACCCACCAGTTACACAGAGGAAAACCGTATCAGGGCACTTGTTCCAGTTGTAAACAATTCTGAAGTTGGTCAGTGGTGGGGAATCGTCTCCCATTCAGCCAGCAGCCCCCACGCAACAAGCGTCCTCATTGGAAAGCTGGGGCACCGTGCCGAGGCATCTGTGAGTAAACATGAGCTGAGCCCCAGGCCAGTTGCTGCTGAACTATTCCCACCCGTCCCAGGTAAAACACCTGAATATATACAAGGACTTGAAAGCCTAGAGGAAGGGCCATAGAGCCACACGAGTGACAGCATGCCGGCCGACTTGGTGCCTGCAGGCCAGCCAGGATGGTCCTGGCCCTGGGTGCTCTTCTGGAAGATTTCCATTTCCCTGCCTGAGATACCCGTCCTGTCCCTGCCCCCACTGCTTTTTTCCTTCCTCACCTCTGCCCAGGGAGAAATTCCAGCAGCAGGTATGGGTGACACATCCTCTTCTTTAGCAGGTGGCAGCCTGGCAACTGCTGCAGAAAGTCCAGCAGAGCCCCACTCACACTGGGCCACCCACAAAGCCGTGGCCTCTCACTCCCTCCCACCAGCCCAGCCCCGAGACTGCTGACAGGGCAGAGAAAATGGCGTCAGGCACGGCTGCAGGGGCTCTTGCTGCCTGGAGTGGTATTTATATTGATCTCAACCCAGGCACACCTGGGGAGGGCTGGCCGGCACGGTAAGGCTGCCCAGGTCAGCCAATCATCACCCCTCAGGGGCTCACAGTTGCAGAAAATGGAACTTGCTGAACCGGCCAGGTCCAAGGAACAGGTGTGGGCTCCTGAGAGTCAGGATAGACAAGGGGCTGCAGCTTTGGCTTGTTTTCTAATCATTTTATCTGGCCCATGAGTGGGAGACAACTTCAAGAAAACCCTCTCCTAATGAGAGGAACCCAGGAGTCAGGGAGAGGAGGGGTGGGTGGTGGTTGGAGACAGAGGCCTGGTGCCCCGGGTGCAGTGGAAGTCTCTGGAAGACCAGGTGGAGGGAGGCCTCACGGAGTGATGCCCAGGGTCACAGACCTGTCGCAGCTGCTGTTTGTTAGTTCAAGTCCTGCTCTGAGGTGCTCTGTGTCAGCTCTGAGCGACAGGTGAGCTGGGGGTGCTCTGCAATGAGGGCTATGTGCACGGTTCCTGTGTGCCCAGCCCTGCCACGGTACCCGCAAGGGTAGCTCTGTATCCTGGGAGGGGCCTGACCACGAGAGCCCCGTGGGCTGGGGTGGGGGTGGGGTACCTGCCCAGGTGAGCTCCATATTCTGGGATTGGTCTGACCACGAGAGCCCCATGGGCTGCTGGGGACCTGGTAAAGGATGTCAGGACAGTCAGTGAAGCCACCGAGGATATACCTCCAGTTGCTCCTAATTCCTACACCCTGCTGGTCATTCTACCAACCACCAGGACATGGTATTCTGTATTAGTCTTCAATGATGCCTTCTTTTGTATTCCATTAGTCCCAGAGTCACAAGAAATTTTGGCTTGTGAGTGGCAGGACTCAACATACAACTAAAACAATACTTCCGGGCCGTCTGGCCCCAAGGGTGCAAAAATTCCCACACCATCTTTGGGGAAAGCTTAGCTAAAGACCTAAAAGTTCTACCTCTGGAAAAGGAAACCCTCCTTCAATATGCAGACGACATTCTGATCACCAGCCCTACTAAGGAGGCCTCTGAACTACCAAGCCAATAAAGGATAGAAGTTGTCCAAGAAAAAGCTCAAATATCACAGACTGCGGTGACCTGCCTGGGCTTCATTCTCACAGAAGGTCAGAGAAGCCCATCCCAGGAAAGGGAAGAAACCATTTTCAGCCTTACCCCTTTCTAAAACTAGAAGACAGCTTAGGGGTTCCTGGGGAGGCCAGGGTTTGCTGCTTCTGGATCCCTAACTACAGTCTACTAGCTGGGCCTCTATATGAAACACTGAAAGGAAAAGATGATGATCCTTTTGAATAGAATCCAGAAGTGGCCTTTCAAGAATGGAAAGAGCAGTCAATTCAGACCCTTGCCCTGGAACTCCCTAATTTAGCTAAACCCTTTGACCTTTACATTCCCGGTGAAAGGTGAATCGCCATTGGAGAATTAGTGCAAAAACTGGGACCACTTGAAATGGAACAATGCAAGAATGCCATCCAGGTAGGATAAACTACGGTCACTAAGGGGCTTGGCCCACTGCCACATCTGGCCAAGATACTGGCGGTATCTAAAAACCTGGAAATCAGCAGCCCAAAAGGCCACCTCCCTCCTAAGGGAAAAGGACCCCACGTGGTGATCCTAACCACCAACCATGCCCTGAAGTTGCAGGGTTCGCTCCGTGGGCACACCGACCTCGAGTGAGGAGGCCCTCCAACTCCAACATCCAGAGAGATAACCGGGGGCAACAGGGCACCATGACGACTCGTGTGAACATCACTTGACCTGGAGTTTCTCTCATAAAACAACAAGAGTGTGTCCCAAAAGAGTAGACTACTGCTTGCAGGACTTACTGCACCCAGAGGGGAGCTAATAATCTTGGCGGGGGAACAGTATACCACACTGTCACCATAGAAAAGCCTACAGACACCGTGATGATGGTGGCCAATAAGACCGGCTGGACTCCTGTTTACTTCAAAAGGCTGTTGACTCAGTAGCCATCATGGTCCTTGATCACCACTGACCCTGGACTGTCTGGGAGTTGAGCGGGCAGGGCTCTGACACCTGGTGCTGTTTGTACGTTAATTCAGGGGCCTAACTGAAGAAAGCGCAGACTACTGGTCAGAGCATCTAGGCTGGCAGAGACGGTCAGCCTAAGGTGGCTGAACAAATGTGGGGCGGGGTGAAACCGGCCCCCACAGCGTCTCTGCACATCTCTTTCCTGGACCCTTAAAGGTCATTAGAATCTATAACACTTCCAATGCTGGTGCTCAGGTGGACGAGCAGGGAGGCAGGGGTCCTGGGGACAATCAACGTCACCGGGAGGCTGCTGGGGAGAAGCTCTGACCCTCGCCCCAGGGTATGAGGGCTCCCAACTCAGCACTCAGCAGTTACAGAAGAAGGGTCTGCACCCTCAGCACTCCAAGAATGAGGAACGGGACAAAAGGCAGAGGAGGGGTTTGTCCCCAGCAAAGCCCATTAAAAATCCCTGGGAGATAAAAATAGAATCTGGGCAATAAAGTCAAGTCTAACCTTTTTTATCCTTTGTGCTTTGTCTAATTTCACGTGCTCCTAGGGTCCCGCATGCAGAGGTTCCACACCCGGCACTTCAGACCAGATTTCCTAGTGCAGAATGGCTGGGTCGACACCTCAGCTCCTGGGGCCCAGTGCAGACTCCACGATATAGAGCCTGAGCTACAGCCAACCCGGCCCTCGAGAGCTCCGCCGCCTCCCTCCCTCCCACTGACTCTGACAGGATCTCTACACAGCAGCCCAGCCCACAGCCCACGGGGTAGTGCATGCTCTCACCTCTCCATTCTCTGATCAAAATATAAAGTTTCCTTTGCTTGTGAACCAAACTCAGTCTCGATCTGTTGGCCCCAATGACACTGGGCAGGGGGACACTTGTTGGGGTCCACTCTGGAGGATCAGTAACAGAAATTGAGACTATTGTAACCTCAATGAACAGATGTGTGAGCCAAACTGTAGTTAACATAGAACAGTGTATAAGGCTCGGGTAAAATAAGATGTTTTTAACACTTCCATTTGATATTTCCATCACTTTTTATAAGCAAGTTCAGTGAAAAGGTTTGTCTTATTTGTCAGGTCAATATTAGAGAAACGAAGTGATTTCTTTCCAAGGATGTACATCTAATAATCTTGGTTAAACCTTCAATCTTGTTTTAAATGCTTTTCCATTGAAAATGATACCTCTCTTTCAGCTCCCCCATTTCTGAGAAGTATAAAATCTTATAATTTATTATTACCAAAGGGGAAAGGTGGGAGGAGGGATAAATTAACAGTTTGGAATGAACACATACACACTGCTATGTATAAAATAGATCATCAACAAGGAACTACTGTATAGCACAGGGAACTACACTCAACATTTTGCAATAACCTATAAGGGGAAATAATCTGAAAAAGAATAGATATTTTTATTGACATCATCTATCAATGACAGTTAAAGTGTAGCCTAAGGGAAGCTGGTGGTGAGTGCTTCTGACCCTGAAGACTTCAATCATCTAAAGTTTGGACTCTGCCTACTTCCCAAGGCCCTTAATGAACATATGTGTAGCTGTAGCTTAAAAAATTCCCCAGTTTGGGTTTCGGGGAGACACTGATTTTGAAAAAGCCCTGGTGTTCTCCTTACATGAATGGGACTCTTCCTACTGCTAAAACATGTCTGTCACACCCAGAGGATGGTATACCGTCTGATCGGGAAGAGTTTGGAAAAGGCATCTCATCTCCTCATCTCCTGGTGCTCGGGTTCACCCCTCCAGCGTCTTTACTAACAGTCTCCCCACTTGGAGATGTCAGCACTGTCAACATCCTGTTGCGTACAGTTTGGAATTTGTCCAGAGGATGAAGTGGAAGGATGAGGAACAATGAGAGACAAGTCCTAGGTGTTCAGACAGGCACATGTCACTCTAATTTCCAATCAGGAAGACGAATTGACCAAAGGCTAGGGTTGCCCATGGAAACAGTATAGGGCTTGAGGAAATCCCGCTGCTTTGTGGCCAGTTCCCATAAACACGAGTTGAACAATGGAACTCAGGGGCAGTAAAATTCACAAAACTGCAGAGTTGAAAATATCCATCACTGAAAAATGTCTTGAGGAAAGTCAGAGAAAAGGACTTGTAAGCAAGGGAGAATGGCAGGAAAGGGATTTGAGGAGGTAGAAAGGACTCGCCATTAAGCACAAGAAAAGGAGCTGAACATTGCCAACATTGCCAACATTGCAGTTGGCCAAAAAGGGTGTATGCGTTCTTTTCTGTATATATTCAAGAAAAGGGCATACACTTTTTTAGCCAACCAAACAGGTGGGCACTGGAAGTCAATACTACAAAAGATATCACTTCGCATCAGTCAGAAGAGCCATCCTCATAAAGCGTAAACAACAGAAATGCAGGACAGGGCAACGAGAAGAGGGAGCCCTGTGAGACTTATAGTGGAAATGTATATTGCCAACGGTCATTCTGGAGAAGTGTATTGTGTTTACTAAAGCATCTAAAAAATGAGCTACAGAGCATAGGGCACTTGCACTCATGGGCGTATATCTTGGGAAAAACAAAAATCGAGAGGACACAGGCACCCCAATGTTTACCCCCTCTCTGTTTAAAAGATCCTCGACTAGGATATAACTTAAATGTCTCTGGAGGGAAAAAATGGATAGAGATGTGGTACTTAGGTAGAGTGGAATATTATTCAGCCTGGAAATCAATGAAATATGGCCAGTTGTAACAACTCCGGAGGAGTTACGTATGATCATTCTAAGTGACAGAATTCAAAAAGAAAAAGACACATATCATAAGATATCACTTAAAGGTGGAATCCAAAATGGCTACACATGAAATAAATTACAAAACAAAAACATAGTCAAATATGTAGAAAACACGCATAAGGCTGCTAAACGGGAAAGGTGGGGAGGGGTGAGGCATCATCCAGGAGGTTGAAATTAGCAAAGATACCATTCCAAATACCAAACTGATAATCAACAAGGCCTACACGGTAGCTAAAAGAACTGCACTCAGCACACTCAAGTCACCGGAAAAGAACATATACGACTGGTAAGAATCTGAAAAAGAATTTATTGATGTCTCTCTGTACGTGAATCAAGTGGATGTACAGCAGCAAGAAACAGAGCTTTGAAAATCAGCTGTAACCAATATAGTAATACATTGAAAAAAATAAACGACAGAGAGACAGAGAAAACCTCTTACAACTTTTCCTCAGGGACGGTGATGCAACATGGATTGAACACATCTAGACCCACAGCAGGATGAGACATAAGGCTGGAAACTGTTTGCGCTAAGAGAAATGTGAGGTTGGGTGAGGAAATGCACACCCTTTAAAGTAATACTACCTGGTACCCATTCAATGGGTCCCAAATCTGCAGGTTCAAGGGATCTTCCTACAGCTAAAACATGCATGGAAAACCCAGAGGACTGTACACCATGTGATCGGGAGATGTGTCTAAAATGCACCTCATTTATCCTCTCCTGGTGCTCCTGTTCACCATTCCAGCCACGCTACTTAGAATCTCCCCACTTGGAGAATCAGCACATTTAAACTTCTGTTTCACACATTTTGCAAATTGTGAGGAGGATGAACAGGAAGAGGGGGAACCAATGAGAGAAGAGTTGTAGGGGTTTGGACGGGCACATATCACTCTAATTTCCCATTAAGAATAAGAATTAAAGAAAGGCTCAGCCTGCCTCGCCGGAGCCAAAATAGGGCCTGAAGCAATCCTGCGGGTTTGAGGCCAGCTCACAAAAGAGCAACTTAAAAAATGGAGCTCAGGGTCACTGCAATTCACAAACCTGCAGAGTTATAAATGAAAACTAACGTCCAAAAATATGTTGAGGTAAGGCAAAGAAGAGGATCTGAATGCAAGACAGAATTGCAAGAAACAGATTTCAAGAGATAGATTGGACTCGTCTTTAACGCACATGAAAAGCGGCAGAATTTCGACAATGATGCAGTTGGCCCAAAAGGGCGTATGCGTTTTTTCCTGATTATATCCAGGAAAAAACGCATACGCACTTTATGGGCAACGAAGCAAGCAAGCAATGCAAATGTGCACAACAAAGAAGTCTCACTTCCCACCGGTCAAAAGGGCCATCCTAAAAAATTGTAAAAACCAGAAATGCAGGACAGGCCATGGAGAACAGGGAGCCTTTATACGCTGATGGGCAGTGTGTGAACTGCCGAGAGCCACTCTGGAGAAGTGTATGGTGGTTCCTAAATCATCTAAAAAACAGAGCTACAGAGCATAGGACTCTTCCAATCATGGGAGTATATCTAGGGAAGTCTAAAAATCAACAAGACACAAGCACACCACAGTTTAGGGCTACTCTGTTTACAAGAACCTCAACTTCAGTACACCTTAAATATCCCAGGAAAGAGAACAATGGATAAAGAAGATGTGGTACTTATGTACAATGGAATATCTCTTCACCATGAAATCAATGTAATAAGGCTAGTAGAAGGATAAAGAGTGGATTTAGGTCCGATAATACTACTTGAAATAAGTCAAACAGAAAAAGAAACATATCATAAGATATCACTTATAGAGGGAGGGTAAATATGGCTGCACAAGAAATGAATTACAGAACAGAACAGTGTCTCACATTTAGAAAACACACTTATGTCAGCTTAAGGGGAAAGGAGAGGTGGGGTGATGCATAAAACCAGAGTTTGAAATTAGCACAGATACCGTTCAATAAACCAAATAGGTATTAGACAAGATCTACACCTTGCTCAATGAACTGGCCTCAACACACCCTATACACCGCAGAGAAATATATCTGAGGAATAAGAATCTTAAAACCCATGTATTGATATATCTCCATAAGGGAATCAAGTGTGTGCAGAGCGGCACAAACACAGCAGTGAAAAGGAGCTAAACCCCATTATAGAAATAAATTTTAAAAACAAAACGCTGAAACAATGAAAGAGAGAAAAATTCTTACAAAATTGGCTCAGGGGCTGTGATGCAACCTGGATTGACCACATATAAACCCACAGCTGGATAAGACATAAGGCTGGACACTTGGGGCTGAGAGGATTGGTGAGCTTTGGTGAGCAACTGCCGAAAGTTTAATGCAATACTTCATGCTACTCATTCCAAGGGTCCCAACACTCCAGGTTGAAGGGAATCTTCCTACAGCTAAACCATGCTTGGGAAACCCAGCGACTGGTATACCATATGATCGGGAAAGGTTTCTAAAACGCACCTCATTTTTCCTCTCCTGGGGCTCCGGATCGACATTCCAGCCGCTTTACTAACAACATCCCCACATGGAGTCAATGCCTTTAAGTTCTGGTATCGCACAGTCTGCAGTTAGTGCAGAGGATGAATGGGAATAGGGGGAACCAGTGAGAAACTAGCTGTAGCGGTTTCAATGGGCACATGTCACTCTAATATCACATCAGTAAGAAGAATTAACCAAAGGCACAGCAAGGTGCCCCAGAAGAAAAATAGGGCTTCAAGGAATCCTGTGGTTACGGGGCAAGACCACAAAAATAAGAGCTAAAAAATGGAGCTAAGGGCCACTGCAATTCAAAAACCTGCAGAGTTATAAAGGCCAACTATTTTTAAAAAATATATTTAGGTAAGGCTATGAAGAGGCATTGAAAGCAAGGCAGAATTGCAGGAAACTGATTTCAGGAGGTAGACTGGAATTGCATTGAAAGCATATGAAGAGAGTCAGAAACTCGACAATGATACACTTGGCCAAAAAGGGCGTATGCGTTTTTTCCTGAATATATTCAGGAAAAAACGCATACGCACTTTTTGGCCAACCAAGCAAGCTTGCAAAGGAAATCTGCACTACAATGAAGTCTCACTTCCCCCCGGTCAAAAGGGCCATCTGAAAAAAGTGTAAAATCCATAAAGGCACGACAGGCCATGGAGAACTGGGAGCCTTCTTATGCTGATGGGCGGGATGTAAATTGCCAACAGACACTCTGGAGAAGTGTATGGTGTTTCCTGAAACATCTAAAAAACAAAGCAACAGAGCCTAGGGCACTTCCACTTATGGTCCTATAGCTTAGGGAAATTAAAATCAAAAAGACACAGCCACCCCAAAGTTTGGGACGCCTCTGTTTACAAGAACCTCGTTTACGGTACAAGTTCAATATCGCAGAAAGTGAAAAATGGATAAAGAACTTGTGGTACTTACGTACAATGCAATATCACTCAGCAATGAAATCTATGTCATCAGGCCCGTAGCAGCATAATGAGTGGATTCAGGTATGATGATTCGAACTGAAATAAGTCACACAGAAAAGAAACATCATAAGGTGTCACTAATACACAGAATGTGAACTTGGCTACACATGAACTGAATTACAAAACAGAACAGTGTCTCAAGTTTAGAAAACCAACTTATGATTGCTTAACGGGGAAGGTGAGTTGGGGTGCTGTATAAAACCAGAGATTGAAATGAGCACAGATAAAGTTCCTTAAGCCAAATATGGAATAGACAAGAGCTACTCCTTGCTCAACGAAATGGACTCAACACCCCATATTAAACGCCTAAGAATGTACCTGACTAGTAAGTATCTTAAAACCTATGGATTGCTATGTCTCCAAAAGAAAATCAAGCGTGTGTACAGGGGCATAAACGCAGCAGTGATAGGATTGGAGAGGTTCGGTGAGCAAATGAAGACCCTTTGAAGTCATATTGCATGGTACCCATTCCACGGGTTTCAACTACCCAGGTTTAAGGTATTCTTCCTTCAGCTAAAACATGCATGTGGAACCCAGAGTATGATCATCCGTGTGAACGGGAGACGTGTTCAAATATGTCTCAGTTTTCTTCGCCTGGTACTCGGGTGCAACATTCCAGACGCTTTACTAACACTCTCCCGACTTGGAGAGTCAGCGCCTTTAACCTCCTGTTTGGCCCAGTTTGCAATTTCTGCGGAAGATGAACAGGAATAGCGAGAACCAATGAGAGACTAGCTGGAGGTGTCTGGACGGGCAAATTTAACTCTCATTTCCCACCAGGAAGAGGAAATAACCAAAGGCTCAGCGTGCCGTGCCGGAACCAGGTTAGGGCCTGAAGCCATCCTGCGGTGTTGCGTCCAGCTCACAAGAAAGCGAGTTGAAGAAAGAGCTCAGGGGCACTGTAATTCACAAACCTGCAGAGTTATAAATGACAGCTATCGTCCAAAAATAGACTGAAGTAAGGCTGCCAAGAGGACTTGAAAGCGGGGCAGAATTGCAGGAAACCGATTTCAGGAGGTAGACTGGAATTGCATTGAAAGCATAGGAAAAGAGGCAGAACATCCACAATGATGCACTTGGCCAAAAAGGGCGTATGCGTTTTTTCCTGAATATATTCAGGAAAAAACGCATACGCCCTTTTTGGCCAACCAAGCAAGCTTGCAAAGGAAATCTGCACTACAATGAAGTCTCACTTCCCCCCGGTCAAAAGGGCCATCTGAAAAAAGTGTAAAATCCAGAAAGGCAACAGGCCATTGAGAACTGGGAGCCTTGTTATGCTGATGGGCGGGATGTAAATTGCCAACAGACACTTGGGAGAAGTGTATGGTGTTTCCTGAAACATCTAAAAAACAAAGCAACAGAGCCTAGGGCACTGCCACTTATGGTCCTATAGCTTAGGGAAATTAAAATCAAAAAGACACAGCCACCCCAAAGTTTGGGACGGCTCCGTTTACAATAACCTCGTTTACCGTACAAGTGCAATATCACAGAAAGTGAAAAATGGATAAAGAACTTGTGGTACTTACGTACAATGCAGTATCACTCAGCAATGAAATCTATGTCATCAGGCCCGTAGCAGCATAATGAGTGGATTCAGGTACGATGATTCTAACTGAAATAAGTCACACAGAAAAAGAAACATCATAAGATATCACTAATACACGGAATGTAACTTGGCTACCCAGAAACTGCATTCCAAAACAGAACAGGGTCTCAAATTTAGAAAACCAACTTATGCTTGCTTAAGGGGAAAGGTGAGTTGGGGTGCTGCATAAAACCAGAGATTGAAATGAGCACAGATAAAGTTCCTTAAGCCAAATATGGAATAGACAAGAGCTACTCCTTGCTCAACGAAATGGACTCAACACCCCATATTAAACGCCTAAGAATGTACCTGACTAGTAAGTATCTTAAAACCTATGGATTGCTATGTCTCCGAAAGAGAATCAAGCATGTGTACAGGGGCATAAACGCAGCAGTGATAGGATTGGAGAGGTTCGGTGAGCAAATGAAGACCCTTTGAAGTCATATTGCATGGTACCCATTCCACGGGTTTCAACTACCCAGGTTTAAGGTATTCTTCCTTCAGCTAAAACATGCATGTGGAACCTAGAGTATGATCAACCATGTGATCGGGAGACGTGTTCAAATATGTCTCAGTTTCCGTACCCTGGTACTCGGGTGCAACATTCCAGACGCTTTACTAACACTCTCCCGACTTGGAGAGTCAGTCCCTTTAACCTCCTGTTTGGCCCAGTTTGCAATTTCTGCGGAAGATGAACAGGAATAGCGAGAACCAATGAGAGACTAGCTGGAGGTGTCTGGACGGGCAAATTTAACTCTCATTTCCCACCAGGAAGAGGAAATAACCAAAGGCTCAGCGTGCCGTGCCGGAACCAGATTAGGGCCTGAAGCCATCCTGCGGTGTTGCGGCCAGGTCACAAGAAAGCGAGTTGAAGAAAGGAGCTCAGGGGCACTGTAATTCACAAACCTGCAGAGTTATAAATGACAGCTATCATCCAAAAATATACTGAAGTAAGGCTGCCAAGAGGACTTGAAAGCGGGGCAGAATTGCAGGAAACCGATTTCAGGAGGTAGACTGGAATTGCATTGAAAGCATAGGAAAAGAGGCAGAACGTCCACAATGATGCACTTGGCCAAAAATGGCGTATGCGTTTTTTCCTGAATATATTCAGGAAAAAACGCATACGCCCTTTTTGGCCAACCAAGCAAGCTTGCAAAGGAAATCTGCACTACAATGAAGTCTCACTTCCCCCCGGTCAAAAGGGCCATCTGAAAAAAGTGTAAAATCCAGAAAGGCAGGACAGGCCATGGAGAACTGGGAGCCTTGTTATGCTGATGGGCGGGATGTAAATTGCGAACAACCACTCGGGAGAAGTGTATGGTGTTTCCTGAAACATCTAAAAAACAAAGCAACAGAACCTAGGGCACTTCCACTTATGGTCCTATAGCTTAGGGAAATTAAAATCAAAAAGACACAGCCACCCCAAAGTTTGGAACGGCTCTGTTTACAAGAACCTCGTTTACAGTACAAGTTCAACATCGCAGAAAGTGAAAAATGGATAAAGAAGTTGTGGTATTTACTTACAAAGCAATATCACCAAACAATGAAATCTGTGTCATCAGGCCCTTAGCAGCACAATGAGTGGATTCAGGTATGATGATTCTAACTGAAATAAGTCACACAGAAAAAGAAACATCATAAGATATCAGTAATACACGGAATGTAAACTTGGCTACACAGGAACTGAATTACAGAACAGAACAGGGTCTCAAATTTAGAAAACCAACTTATGCTTGCTTAAGGGTAAAGGTGAGTTGGGGTGCTGCATAAAACCAGAGACTGAAATGAGCACAGATAAAGTTCCTTAAGCCAAATATGGAATAGACAAGAGCTACTCCTTGCTCAACGAAATGGACTCAACACCCCATATTAAACGCTTAAGAATGTACCTGACTAGTAAGTATCTTAAAACCTATGGATTGCTATGTCTCCGAAAGAGAATCAAGCATGTGTACAGGGGCATAAACGCAGCAGTGATAGGATTGGAGAGGTTCGGTGAGCAAATGGAGACCCTTTGAAGTCATATTGCATGGTACCCATTACACGGGTTTCAACTACCCAGGTTTAAGGTATTCTTCCTTCAGCTAAAACATGCATGTGGAACCTAGAGTATGATCAACCATGTGATCGGGAGACGTGTTCAAATATGTCTCAGTTTTCCTCCCCTGGTACTCGGGTGCAACATTCCAGACGCTTTACTAACACTCTCCCGACTTGGAGAGTCAGTCCCTTTAACCTCCTGTTTGGCCCAGTTTGCAATTTCTGTGGAAGATGAACAGGAATAGCGAGAACCAATGAGAGGCTAGCTGCAGGTGTCTGGACGGGCAAATTTAACTCTCATTTCCCACCAGGAAGAGGAATTAACCAAAGGCTCAGCATGCCGGGCCGGAACCAGATTAGGGCCTGAAGCCATCCTGCGGTGTTGCGGCCAGGTCACAAGAAAGCGAGTTGAACAAAGGAGCTCAGGGGCACTGTAATTCACAAACCTGCAGAGTTATAAATGACAGCTATCGTCCAAAAATAGACTGAAGTAAGGCTGCCAAGAGGACTTGAAAGCGGGGCAGAATTGCAGGAAACCGATTTCAGGAGGTAGACTGGAATTGCATTGAAAGCATAGGAAAAGAGGCAGAACGTCCACAATGATGCACTTGGCCAAAAAGGGCGTATGCGTTTTTTCCTGAATATATTCAGGAAAAAACGCATACGCCCTTTTTGGCCAACCAAGCAAGCTTGCAAAGGAAATCTGCACTACAATGAAGTCTCACTTCCCCCCGGTCAAAAGGGCCATCTGAAAAAAGTGTAAAATCCAGAAAGGCAGGACAGGCCATGGAGAACTGGGAGCCTTGTTATGCTGATGGGCGGGATGTAAATTGCCAACAGACACTCGGGAGAAGTGGATGGTGTTTCCTGAAACATCTAAAAAACAAAGCAACAGAGCCTAGGGCACTTCCACTTATGGTCCTATAGTTTAGGGAAATTAAAATCAAAAAGACACAGCCACCCAAAAGTTTGGGACACCTCTGTTTACAAGAACCTCGTTTACAGTACAAGTTCAACATCGCAGAAAGTGAAAAATGGATAAAGAAGTTGTGGTATTTACTTACAAAGCAATATCACCAAGCAATGAAATCTATGTCATCAAGCCCTTAGCAGCACAATGAGTGGTTTCAGGTATGATGATTCTAACTGAAATAAGTCACACAGAAAAAGAAACATCATAAGATATCACTAATACACGGAATGCAAACCTGGCTACACAGGAACTGAATTCCAAAACAGAACAGGTTCTCAAATTTAGAAAACCAACTTATGCTTGCTTAAGGGGAAAGGTGAGTTGGGGTGCTGCATAAAACCAGAGATTGAAATGAGCACAGATAAAGTTCCTTAAGCCAAATATGGAATAGACAAGAGCTACTCCTTGCTCAACGAAATGGACTCAACACCGCATATTAAATGCCTAAGAATGTACCTCACTAGTAAGTATCTTAAAACCTATGGATTGCTATGTCTCCGAAAGAGAATCAAGCATGTGTACAGGGGCATAAACGCAGCAGTGATAGGATTGGAGAGGTTCGGTGAGCAAATGAAGACCCTTTGAAGTCATATTGCATGGTACCCATTCCACGGGTTTCAACTACCCAGGTTTTAGGTATTCTTCCTTCAGCTAAAACATGCATGTGGAACCCAGAGTATGATCAACCATGTGATCGGGAGACGTGTTCAAATATGTCTCAGTTTTCCTCCCCTGGTACTCGGGTGCAACATTCCAGACGCTTTACTAACACTCTCCCCACTTGGAGAGTCAGCGCCTTTAACCTCCTGTTTGGCCCAGTTTGCAATTTCTGCGGAAGATGAACAGGAATAGCGAGAACCAGTGAGAGGCTAGCTGGAGGTGTCTGGACGGGCAAATTTAACTCTCATTTCCCACCAGGAAGAGGAAATAACCAAAGGCTTAGCGTGCCGTACCGCAACCAGATTAGGGCCTGAAGCCATCCTGCAGTGTTGCGGCCAGGTCACAAGAAAGCGAGTTGAAGAAAGGAGCTCAAGGGCACTGTAATTCACAAACCTGCAGAGTTATAAATGACAGCTATCGTCCAAAAATAGACTGAAGTAAGGCTGCCAAGAGGACTTGAAAGCGGGGCAGAATTGCAGGAAACCGATTTCAGGAGGTAGACTGGAATTGCATTGAAAGCATAGGAAAAGAGACAGAACGTCCACAATGATGCACTTGGCCAAAAAGGGCGTATGCGTTTTTTCCTGAATATATTCAGGAAAAAACGCATACGCCCTTTTTGGCCAACCAAGCAAGCTTGCAAAGGAAATCTGCACTACAATGAAGTCTCACTTCCCCCCGGTCAAAAGGGCCATCTGAAAAAAGTGTAAAATCCAGAAAGGCAGGACAGGCCATGGAGAACTGGGAGACTTGTTATGCTGATGGGCGGGATGTAAATTGCCAACAGACACTCAGGAGAAGTGTATGGTGTTTCCTGAAACATCTAAAAAACAAAGCAACAGAGCCTAGGGCACTTCCACTTATGGTCCTATAGCTTAGGGAAATTAAAATCAAAAAGACACAGCCACCCCAAAGTTCGGGAGGCCTCCGTTTACAAGAACCTCGTTTACCGTACAAGTTCAATATCACAGAAAGTGAAAAATGGATAAAGAACTTGTGGTACTTACGTACAATGCAGTATCACTCAGCAATGAAATCTATGTCATCAGGCCCTTAGCAGCATAATGAGTGGATTCAGGTACGATGATTCTAACTGAAATAAGTCACACAGAAAAAGAAACATCATAAGATATCACTAATACACGGAATGTAAACTTGGCTACACAGGAACTGCATTCCAAAACAGAACAGGGTCTCAAATTTAGAAAACCAACTTATGCTTGCTTAAGGGGAAAGGTGAGTTGGGGTGCTGCATAAAACCAGAGATTGAAATGAGCACAGATAAAGTTCCTTAAGCCAAATATGGAATAGACAAGAGCTACTCCTTGCTCAACGAAATGGACTCAAAACCCCATATTAAACGCCTAAGAATGTACCTGACTAGAAAGTATCTTAAAACCTATGGATTGCTATGTCTCCAAAAGAGAATCAAGCGTGTGTACAGGGGCATAAATGCAGCAGTGATAGGATTGGAGAGGTTCGGTGAGCAAATGAAGACCCTTTGAAGTCATATTGCACGGTACCCATTCCACGGGTCTCAACTCTCCAGGTTTAAGGTATTCTTCCTTCAGCTAAAACATGCATGTGGAACCCAGAGTATGATCAACCATGTGAAAGGGAGACGTGTTCAAATATGTCTCAGTTTTCCTACCCTGGTACTCGGGTGCAACACTGCAGACGCTTTACTAACACTCTCCCGACATGGAGAGTCAGTCCCTTTAACCTCCTGTTTGGCCCAGTTTGCAATTTCTGCGGAAGATGAACAGGAATAGCGAGAACCAATGAGAGGCTAGCTGCAGGTGTCTGGACGGGCAAATTTAACTCTCATCTCCCACCAGGAAGAGGAATTAACCAAAGGCTCAGCATGCCGGGCCGGAACCAGATTAGGGCCTGAAGCCATCCTGCGGTGTTGCGGCCAGCTCACAAGAAAGCGAGTTGAAGAAAGGAGCTCAGGGGCACTGTAATTCACAAACCTGCAGAGTTATAAATGACAGCTATCATCCAAAAATAGACTGAAGTAAGGCTGCCAAGAGGACTTGAAAGCGGGGCAGAATTGCAGGAAACCGATTTCAGGAGGTAGACTGGAATTGCATTGAAAGCATAGGAAAAGAGGCAGAACATCCACAATGATGCACTTGGCCAAAAAGGGCGTATGCGTTTTTTCCTGAATATATTCAGGAAAAAACGCATACGCCCTTTTTGGCCAACCAAGCAAGCTTGCAAAGGAAATCTGCACTACAATGAAGTCTCACTTCCCCCGGGTCAAAAGGGCCATCTGAAAAAAGTGTAAAATCCAGAAAGGCAGGACAGGCCATGGAGAACTGGGAGCCTTGTTATGCTGATGGGCGGGATGTAAATTGCCAACAGCCACTCGGGAAAAGTGTATGGTGTTTCCTGAAACATCTAAAAAACAAAGCAACAGAGACTAGGGCACTGCCACTTATGGTCCTATAGCTTAGGGAAATTAAAATCAAAAAGACACAGCCACCCCAAAGTTTGGGACGCCTCTTTTTACAAGAACCTCGTTTACAGTACAAGTTCAATATCACAGAAAGTGAAAAATGGATAAAGAAGTTGTGGTATTTACTTACAAAGCAATATCACTCAGCAATGAAATCTATGTCATCAGGCCCGTAGCAGCATAATGAGTGGATTCAGGTACGATGATTCTAACTGAAATAAGTCACACAGAAAAAGAAACAACATAAGATATCACTAATACACGGAATGTAAACTTGGCTACACAGGAACTGAATTACAGAACAGAACAGGGTCTCAAATTTAGAAAACCAACTTATGCTTGCTTAAGGTGAAAGGTGAGTTGGGGTGCTTAATAAAACCAGAGATTGAAATGAGCACAGATAAAGTTCCTTAAGCCAAATATGGAATAGACAAGAGCTACTCCTTGCTCAACGAAATGGACTCAACACCGCATATTAAACGCCTAAATATGTACCTGACTAGTAAGTATCTTAAAACCTATAGATTGCTATGTCTCCGAAAGAGAATCAAGCATGTGTACAGGGGCATAAACGCAGCAGTGATAGGATTGGAGAGGTTCGGTGAGCAAATGAAGACCCTTTGAAGTCATATTGCATGGTACCCATTCCACGGGTTTCAACTACCCAGGTTTTAGGTATTCTTCCTTCAGCTAAAACATGCATGTGGAACCCAGAGTATGATCAACCATGTGATCGGGAGACGTGTTCAAATATGTCTCAGTTTTCCTCCCCTGGTACTCGGGTGCAACATTCCAGACGCTTTACTAACACTCTCCCCACTTGGAGAGTCAGCGCCTTTAACCTCCTGTTTGGCCCAGTTTGCAATTTCTGCGGAAGATGAACAGGAATAGCGAGAACCAGTGAGAGGCTAGCTGGAGGTGTCTGGACGGGCAAATTTAACTCTCATTTCCCACCAGGAAGAGGAAATAACCAAAGGCTGAGCGTGCCGTACCGCAACCAGATTAGGGCCTGAAGCCATCCTGCAGTGTTGCGGCCAGGTCACAAGAAAGCGAGTTGAAGAAAGGAGCTCAAGGGCACTGTAATTCACAAACCTGCAGAGTTATAAATGACAGCTATCGTCCAAAAATAGACTGAAGTAAGGCTGCCAAGAGGACTTGAAAGCGGGGCAGAATTGCAGGAAACCGATTTCAGGAGGTAGACTGGAATTGCATTGAAAGCATAGGAAAAGAGACAGAACGTCCACAATGATGCACTTGGCCAAAAAGGGCGTATGCGTTTTTTCCTGAATATATTCAGGAAAAAACGCATACGCCCTTTTTGGCCAACCAAGCAAGCTTGCAAAGGAAATCTGCACTACAATGAAGTCTCACTTCCCCCCGGTCAAAAGGGCCATCTGAAAAAAGTGTAAAATCCAGAAAGGCAGGACAGGCCATGGAGAACTGGGAGCCTTGTTATGCTGATGGGCGGGATGTAAATTGCCAACAACCACTCGGGAGAAGTGTATGGTGTTTCCTGAAACATCTAAAAAACAAAGCAACAGAACCTAGGGCACTTCCACTTATGGTCCTATAGCTTAGGGAATTTAAAATCAAAAAGACACAGCCACCCCAAAGTTTGGATCGGCTCTGTTTACAAGAACCTCGTTTACAGTACAAGTTCAACATTGCAGAAAGTGAAAAATGGATAAAGAAGTTGTGGTATTTACTTACAAAGCAATATCACTCAGCAATGAAATCTGTGTCATCAGGCCCTTAGCAGCACAATGAGTGGATTCAGGTATGATGATTCTAACTGAAATAAGTCACACAGAAAAAGAAACATCATAAGATATCAGTAATACATGGAATGTAAACTTGGCTACACAGGAACTGAATTACAGAACAGAACAGTGTCTCAAATTTAGAAAACCAACTTATGCTTGCTTAAGGGTAAAGGTGAGTTGGGGTGCTGCATAAATCCAGAGATTGAAATGAGCACAGATAAAGTTCCTTAAGTCAAATATGGAATAGACAAGAGCTACTCCTTGCTCAACGAAATGGACTCAACACCGCATATTAAACGCCTAAGAATGTACCTGACTAGTAAGTATCTTAAAACCTATGGATTGCTATGTCTCTGAAAGAGAATCAAGCATGTGTACAGGGGCATAAACGCAGCAGTGATAGGATTGGAGAGGTTCGGTGAGCAAATGAAGACCCTTTGAAGTCATATTGCATGGTACCCATTCCACGGGTCTTAACTCTCCAGGTTTAAGGTATTCTTCCTTCAGCTAAAACATACATGTGGAACCCAAGTATGATCAACCATGTGAACGGGAGACGTGTTCAAATATGTCTCAGTTTTCCTCCACTGGTACTCACGTGCAACATTCCAGACGCTTTACTAACACTCTCCCCACTTGGAGAGTCAGCGCCTTTAACCTCCTGTTTGGCCCAGTTTGCAATTTCTGCGGAAGATGAACAGGAATAGCGAGAACCAATGAGAAACTAGCTGGAGGTGTCTGGACGGGCAAATTTAACTCTCATTTCCCACCAAGAAGAGGAAATAACCAAAGGCTCAGCGTGCCGTGCCGGAACCAGATTAGGGCCTGAAGCCATCCTGCGGTGTTGCGGCCAGCTCAAAAGAAAGCGAGTTGAAGAAAGGAGCTCAGGGGCACTGTAATTCACAAACCTGCAGAGTTATAAATGACAGCTATCGTCCAAAAATAGACTGAAGTAAGGCTGCCAAGAGGACTTGAAAGCAGGGCAGAATTGCAGGAAACCGATTTCAGGAGGTAGACTGGAATTGCATTGAAAGCATAGGAAAAGAGGCACAACGTCCACAATGATGCACTTGGCCAAAAAGGGCGTATGCGTTTTTTCCTGAATATATTCAGGAAAAAACGCATACGCCCTTTTTGGCCAACCAAGCAAGCTTGCAAAGGAAATCTGCACTACAATGAAGTCTCACTTCCCCCCGGTCAAAAGGGCCATCTGAAAAAAGTGTAAAATCCAGAAAGGCAGGACAGGCCATGGAGAACTGGGAGCCATGTTATGCTGATGGGCGGGATGTAAATTGCCAACAACCACTCGGGAGAAGTGTATGGTGTTTCCTGAAACATCTAAAAAACAAAGCAACAGAGCCTAGGGCACTTCCACTTATGGTCCTATAGCTTAGGGAAATTAAAATCAAAAAGACACAGCCACCCCAAAGTTTGGATCGGCTCTGTTTACAAGAACCTCGTTTACAGTACAAGTTCAACATCGCAGAAAGTGAAAAATGGATAAAGAAGTTGTGGTATTTACTTACAAAGCAATATCACTCAGCAATGAAATCTGTGTCATCAGGCCCTTAGCAGCACAATGAGTGGATTCAGGTATGATGATTCTAACTGAAATAAGTCACACAGAAAAAGAAACATCATAAGATATCAGTAATACACGGAATGTAAACTTGGCTACACAGGAACTGAATGACAGAACAGAACAGGTTCTCAAATTTAGAAAACCAACTTATGCTTGCTTAAGGGTAAAGGTGAGTTGGGGTGCTGCATAAAACCAGAGATTGAAATGAGCACAGATAAAGTTCCTTAAGCCAAATATGGAATAGACAAGAGCTACTCCTTGCTCAACGAAATGGACTCAAAACCCCATATTAAACGCCTAAGAATGTACCTGACTAGTAAGTATCTTAAAACCTATGGATTGCTATGTCTCCGAAAGAGAATCAAGCATGTGTACAGGGGCATAAACGCAGCAGTGATAGGATTGGAGAGGTTCGGTGAGCAAATGAAGACCCTTTGAAGTCTTATTGCATGGTACCCATTCCACGGGTTTCAACTACCCAGGTTTAAGGTATTCTTCCTTCAGCTAAAACATGCATGTGGAACCTAGAGTATGATCAACCATGTGATCGGGAGACGTGTTCAAATATGTCCCAGTTTTCGTACCCTGGTACTCGGGTGCAACATTCCAGACGCTTTACTAACACTCTCCCGACTTGGAGAGTCAGTCCCTTTAACCTCCTGTTTGGCCCAGTTTGCAATTTCTGCGGAAGATGAACAGGAATAGTGAGAACCAATGAGAGGCTAGCTGGAGGTGTCTGGACGGGCAAATTTAACTCTCATTTCCCACCAGGAAGAGGAATTAACCAAAGGCTCAGCGTGCCGTGCCGGAACCAGATTAGGGCCTGAAGCCATCCTGCGGTGTTGCGGCCAGCTCAAAAGAAAGCGAGTTGAAGAAAGGAGCTCAGGGGCACTGTAATTCACAAACCTGCAGAGTTATAAATGACAGCTATCGTCCAAAAATAGACTGAAGTAAGGCTGCCAAGAGGACTTGAAAGCGGGGCAGAATTGCAGGAAACCGATTTCAGGAGGTAGACTGGAATTGCATTGAAAGCATAGGAAAAGAGGCAGAACGTCCACAATGATGCACTTGGCCAAAAAGGGCGTATGCGTTTTTTCCTGAATATATTCAGGAAAAAACGCATACGCCCTTTTTGGCCAACCAACCAAGCTTGCAAAAGAAATCTGCACTACAATGAAGTCTCACTTCCCCCCGGTCAAAAGGGCCATCTGAAAAAAGTGTAAAATCCAGAAAGGCAGGACAGGCCATGGAGAACTGGGAGCCTTGTTATGCTGATGGGCGGGATGTAAATTACCAACAGACACTCAGGAGAAGTGTATGGTGTTTCCTGAAACATCTAAAAAACAAAGCAACAGAGCCTAGGGCACTGCCACGTATGGTCCTATAGCTTAGGGAAATTAAAATCAAAAAGACACAGCCACCCCAAAGTTTGGGACGCCTCTGTTTACAACAACCTCGTTTACAGTACAAGTTCAACATCGCAGAAAGTGAAAAATGGATAAAGAAGTTGTGGTATTTACTTACAAAGCAATATCACTCAGCAATGAAATCTGTGTCATCAGGCCCTTAGCAGCACAATGAGTGGATTCAGGTATGATGATTCTAACTGAAATAAGTCACACAGAAAAAGAAACATCATAAGATATCAGTAATACACGGAATGGAAACTTGGTTACACAGGAACTGAATGACAGAACAGAACATGTTCTCAAATTTAGAAAACCAACTTATGCTTGCTTAAGGGTAAAGGTGAGTTGGGGTGCTGCATAAAACCAGAGATTGAAATGAGCACAGATAAAGTTCCTTAAGCCAAATATGGAATAGACAAGAGCTACTCCTTGCTCAACGAAATGGACTCAAAACCCCATATTAAACGCCTAAGAATGTACCTGACTAGTAAGTATCTTAAAACCTATGGATTGCTATGTCTCCGAAAGAGAATCAAGCATGTGTACAGGGGCATAAACGCAGCAGTGATAGGATTGGAGAGGTTCGGTGAGCAAATGAAGACCCTTTGAAGTCATATTGCATGGTACCCATTCCACGGGTTTCAACTACCCAGGTTTAAGGTATTCTTCCTTCAGTTAAAACATGCATGTGGAACCTAGAGTATGATCAACCATGTGATCGGGAGACGTGTTCAAATATGTCCCAGTTTTCGTACCCTGGTACTCGGGTGCAACATTCCAGACGCTTTACTAACACTCTCCCGACTTGGAGAGTCAGTCCCTTTAACCTCCTGTTTGGCCCAGTTTGCAATTTCTGCGGAAGATGAACAGGAATAGTGAGAACCAATGAGAGGCTAGCTGGAGGTGTCTGGACGGGCAAATTTAACTCTCATTTCCCACCAGGAAGAGGAATTAACCAAAGGCTCAGCGTGCCGTGCCGGAACCAGATTAGGGTCTGAAGCCATCCTGCGGTGTTGCGGCCAGCTCAAAAGAAAGCGAGTTGAAGAAAGGAGCTCAGGGGCACTGTAATTCACAAACCTGCAGAGTTATAAATGACAGCTATCGTCCAAAAATAGACTGAAGTAAGGCTGCCAAGAGGACTTGAAAGCGGGGCAGAATTGCAGGAAACCGATTTCAGGAGGTAGACTGGAATTGCATTGAAAGCATAGGAAAAGAGGCAGAACGTCCACAATGATGCACTTGGCCAAAAAGGGCGTATGCGTTTTTTCCTGAATATATTCAGGAAAAAACGCATACGCCCTTTTTGGCCAACCAACCAAGCTTGCAAAGGAAATCTGCACTACAATGAAGTCTCACTTCCCCCCGGTCAAAAGGGCCATCTGAAAAAAGTGTAAAATCCAGAAAGGCAGGACAGGCCATGGAGAACTGGGAGCCTTGTTATGCTGATGGGCGGGATGTAAATTGCCAACAGACACTCGGGAGAAGTGTATGGTGTTTCCTGAAACATCTAAAAAACAAAGCAACAGAACCTAGGGCACTTCCACTTATGGTCCTATAGCTTAGGGAAATTAAAATCAAAAAGACACAGCCACCCCAAAGTTTGGAACGGCTCTGTTTACAAGAAACTCGTTTACAGTACAAGTTCAACATCGCAGAAAGTGAAAAATGGATAAAGAAGTTGTGGTATTTACTTACAAAGCAATATCACTCAGCAATGAAATCTGTGTCATCAGGCCCTTAGCAGCACAATGAGTGGATTCAGGTATGATGATTCTAACTGAAATAAGTCACACAGAAAAAGAAACATCATAAGATATCAGTAATACATGGAATGTAAACTTGGCTACACAGGAACTGAATTACAGAACAGAACAGGGTCTCAAATTTAGAAAACCAACTTATGCTTGCTTAAGGGGAAAGGTGAGTTGGGGTGCTGCATAAAACCAGAGATTGAAATGAGCACAGATAAAGTTCCTTAAGCCAAATATGGAATAGACAAGAGCTACTCCTTGCTCAACGAAATGGACACAAAACCCCATATTAAACGCCTAAGAATGCACCTGACTAGTAAGTATCTTAAAACCTATGGATTGCTATGTGTCCGAAAGAGAATCAAGCATGTGTACAGGGGCATAAACGCAGCAGTGATAGGATTGGAGATGTTCGTGAGCAAATGAAGGCCCTTTGAAGTCATATTGCATGGTACCCATTACAAGGGTCTCAACTCTCCAGGTTTAAGGTATTCTTCCTTCAGCTAAAACATGCATGTGGAACCCAGCGTATGATCAACCATGTGAACGGGAGACGTGTTCAAATATGTCTCAGTTTTCCTCCCCTGGTACTCGGGTGCAACATTCCAGACGCTTTACTAACACTCTCCCGACTTGGAGAGTCAGTCCCTTTAAACTCCTGTTTGGCCCAGTTTGCAATTTCTGCGGAAGATGAACAGGAATAGCGAGAACCAATGAGAGGCTAGCTGGAGGTGTCTGGATGGGCAAATTTCACTCTCATTTCCCACCAGGAAGAGGAAATAACCAAAGGCTCAGCGTGCCGTACCGGAACCAGATTAGGGCCTGAAGCCATCCTGCGGTGTTGCGGCCAGCTCAAAAGAAAGCGAGTTGAAGAAAGGAGCTCAGGGGCACTGTAATTCACAAACCTGCAGAGTTATAAATGAGAGCTATCGTCCAAAAATAGACTGAAGTAAGGCTGCCAAGAGGACTTGAAAGCAGGGCAGAATTGCAGGAAACTGATTTCAGGAGGTAGACTGGAATTGCATTGAAAGCATAGGAAAAGAGGCAGAACGTCCACAATGATGCACTTGGCCAAAAAGGGCGTATGCGTTTTTTCCTGAATATATTCAGGAAAAAACGCATACGCCCTTTTTGGCCAACCAAGCAAGCTTGCAACGGAAATCTGCACTACAATGAAGTCTCACTTCCCCCCGGTCAAAAGGGCCATCTGAAAAAAGTGTAAAATCCAGAAAGGCAACAGGCCATTGAGAACTGGGAGCCTTGTTATGCTGATGGGCGGGATGTAAATTGCCCACAGACACTCAGGAGAAGTGTATGGTGTTTCCTGAAACATCTAAAAAACGAAGCAACCGAGCCTAGGGCACTTCCACTTATGGTCCTATAGCTTAGGGAAATTAAAATCAAAAAGACACAGCCACCCCAAAATTTGGGACGCCCCCGTTTACAAGAACCTCGTTTACCGTACAAGTTCAATATCACAGAAAGTGAAAAATCGATAAAGAACTTGTGGTACTTACGTACAATGCAGTATCACTCAGCAGTGAAATCTATGTCATCAGGCCCGTAGCAGCATAATGAGTGGATTCAGGTATGATGATTCTCACTGAAATAAGTCACACAGAAAAAGAAACATCATAAGATATCACTAATACACGGAATGTAAAGTTGGCTACACAGGAACTGCATTCCAAAACAGAACAAGGTCTCAAATTTAGAAAACCAACTTATGCTTGCTTAAGGGGAAAGGTGAGTTGGGGTGCTGCATAAAACCAGAGATTGAAATGAGCACAGATAAAGTTCCTTAAGCCAAATATGGAATAGACAAGAGCTACTCCTTGCTCAACGAAATGGACTCAACACCCCATATTAAACGCCTAAGAATGTACCTGACTAGTAAGTATCTTAAAACCTATGGATTGCTATGTCTCCGAAAGAGAATCAAGCATGTGTACAGGGGCATAAACGCAGCAGTGATAGGATTGGAGAGGTTCGGTGAGCAAATGAAGACCCTTTGAAGTCATATTGCATGGTACCCATTCCACGGGTTTCAACTACCCAGGTTTTAGGTATTCTTCCTTCACCTAAAACATGCATGTGGAACCAAGAGTATGATCATCCGTGTGAACGGGAGACGTGTTCAAATATGTCTCAGTTTTTGTACCCTGGTACTCGGGTGCAACATTCCAGACGCTTTACTAACACTCTCCCCACTTGGAGAGTCAGTCCCTTTAACCTCCTGTTTGGCCCAGTTTGCAATTTCTGCGGAAGATGAACAGGAATAGCGAGAACAAATGAGAGACTAGCTGGAGGTGTCTGGACGGGCAAATCTAACTCTCATTTCCCACCAGGAAGAGGAAATAACCAAAGGCTCAGCGTGCCGTGCCGGAACCAGATTAGGGCCTGAAGCCATCCTGCGGTGTTGCGGCCAGCTCACAAGAAAGCGAGTTGAAGAAAGGAGCTCAGGGGCACTATAATTCACAAACCTGCAGAGTTATAAATGACAGCTATCGTCCAAAAATATACTGAAGTAAGCCTGCCAAGAGGACTTGAAAGCGGGGCAGAATTGCAGGAAACCGATTTCAGGAGGTAAACTGGAATTGCATTGAAAGCATAGGAAAAGAGGCAGAACGTCCACAATGATGCACTTGGCCAAAAAGGGCGTATGCGTTTTTTCCTGAATATATTCAGGAAAAAACGCATACACCCTTTTTGGCCAACCAAGCAAACTTGCAAAGGAAATCTCCACTACAATGAAGTCTCACTTCCACCTGGTCAAAAGGGCCATCTGAAAAAAGTGTAAAATCCAGAAAGGCAGGACAGGCCATGGAGAACTGGGAGCCTTGTTATGCTGATGGGCGGGATGTAAATTGCCAACAGACACTTGGGAGAAGTGTATGGTGTTTCCTGAGACATCTAAAAAACAAAGCAACAGAGCCTAGGGCACTGCCACTTATGGTCCTATAGCTTAGGGAAATTAAAATCAAAAGACACAGCCACCCCAAAGTTTGGGACGCCTCTGTTTACAAGAACCTCGTTTACAGTACAAGTTCAACATCGCAGAAAGTGAAAAATGGATAAAGAAGTTGTGGTATTTACTTACAAAGCAATATCACTCAGCAATGAATTCTATGTCATCAGGCCCTTAGCAGCACAATGAGTGGATTCAGGTATGATGATTCTAACTGAAATAAGTCACAGAGAAAAAGAAACATCATAAGATATCAGTAATACACGGAATGGAAACTTGGCTACACAGGAACTGAATTACAGAACAGAACAGGGTCTCAAATTTAGAAAACCAACTTATGCTTGCTTAAGGGGAAAGGTGAGTTGGGGTGCTGCATAAAACCAGAGATTGAAATGAGCACAGATAAAGTTCCTTAAGCCAAATATGGAATAGACAAGAGCTACTCCTTGCTCAACGAAATGGACTCAACACCGCATATTAAACGCCTAAGAATGAACCTGACTAGTAAGTATCTTAAAACCTATGGATTGCTATGTCTCTGAAAGAGATTCAAGCATGTGTACAGGGGCATAAACGCAGCAGTGATAGGATTGGAGAGGTTCGTGAGCAAATGAAGACCCTTTGAAGTCATATTGCATGGTACCCATTCCACGGGTTTCAACGACCCAGGTTTAAGGTATTCTTCCTTCAGCCAAAACATGCATGTGGAACCTAGAGTATGATCAACCATGTGATCGGGAGAGGTGTTCAAATATGTCTCAGTTTTCCTCCCCTGGTACTCGGGTGCAACATTCCAGACGCTTTACTAACACTCTCCCCACTTGGAGAGTCAGCGCCTTTAACCTCCTGTTTGGCCCAGTTTGCAATCTGCGGAAGATGAACAGGAATAGCGAGAACCAATTAGAGACTAGCTGGAGGTGTCTGGACGGGCAAATTTAACTCTCATTTCCCACAAGGAAGAGGAAATAACCAAAGGCTCAGCGTGTCGTGCCAGAACCAGATTAGGGCCTGAAGACATCCTGCGGTGTTGCGGCCAGGTCACAAGAAAGCAAGTTGAAGAAAGGAGCTCAGGGGCACTGTAATTCACAAATCTGCAGAGTTATAAATGACAGCTATCGTCCAAAAATAGACTGAAGTAAGGCTGCCAAGAGGACTTGAAAGCGGGGCAGAATTGCAGGAAACCGATTTCAGGAGGTAGACTGGAATTGCATTGAAAGCATAGGAAAAGAGGCAGAACGTCCACAATGATGCACTTGGCCAAAAAGGGCGTATGCGTTTTTTCCTGAATATATTCAGGAAAAAACGCATACGCACTTTTTGCCCAACCAAGCAAGCTTGCAAAGGAAATCTGCACTACAATGAAGTCTCACTTCCCCCCGGGCAAAAGGGCCATCTGAAAAAAGTGTAAAATCCAGAAAGGCAGGACAGGCCATGGAGAACTGGGAGCCTTGTTATGCTGATGGGCGGGATGTAAATTGCCAACAGACACTCGGGAGAAGTGGATGGTGTTTCCTGAAACATCTAAAAAACAAAGCATCAGAGCCTAGGGCACTTCCACTTATGGTCCTATACCTTAGGGAAATTAAAATCAAAAAGACACAGCCACCCCAAAGTTTGGGACGCCTCCGTTTACAAGAACCTTGTTTACCATACAAGTTCAATATCACAGAAAGTGAAAAATGGATAAAGAACTTGTGGTATTTACTTACAAAGCAATATCACTCAGCAATGAAATCTATGTCATCAGGCCCTTAGCATCACAATGAGTGGATTCAGGTATGATGATTGTAACTGAAATAAGTCACACAGAAAAAGAAACATCATAAGATATCAGTAATACACGAAATGTAAAGTTGGCTACACAGGAACTGAATTACAGAACAGAACAGGGTCTCAAATTTAGAAAACAAACTTATGCTTGCTTAAGGGGAAAGGTGAGTTGGGGTGCTGCATAAAACCAGAGATTGAAATGAGCACAGATAAAGTTCCTTAAGTCAAATATGGAATAGACAAGAGCTACTCCTTGCTCAACGAAATGGACTCAACACCGCATATTAAACGCCTAAGAATGTACCTGACTAGTAAGTATCGTAAAACCTATGGATTGCTATGTCTCCAAAAGAGAATCAAGCATGTGTACAGGGGCATAAACGCAGCAGTGATAGGATTGGAGATGTTCGGTGAGCAAATGAAGACCCTTTGAAGTCATATTGCATGGTACCCATTACACGGGTCTCAACTCTCCAGGTTTAAGGTATTCTTCCTTCAGCTAAAACATGCATGTGGAACCCAAGTATGATCAACCATGTGAACGGGAGACGTGTTCAAATATGTCTCAGTTTTCCTCCCTTGGTACTCGGGTGTAACATTCCAGACGCTTTACTAACACTCTCCCCACTTGGAGAGTCAGCGCCTTTAACCTCCTGTTTGGCCCAGTTTGCAATCTGCGGAAGATGAACAGGAATAGCGAGAACCAATGAGAGACTAGCTGGAGGTGTCTGGACGGGCAAATTTAACTCTCATTTCCCACCAGGAAGAGGAAATAACCAAAGGCTCAGCGTGTCTTGCCAGAACCAGATTAGGGCCTGAAGACATCCTGCGGTGTTGCGGCCAGGTCACAAGAAAGCGAGTTGAAGAAAGGAGCTCAGGGGCACTGTAATTCACAAACCTGCAGAGTTATAAATGACAGCTATCGTTCAAAAATAGACTGAAGTAAGGCTGCGAAGAGGACTTGAAAGCGGGGCAGAATTGCAGGAAACCGATTTCAGGAGGTAGACTGGAATTGCATTGAAAGCATAGGAAAAGAGGCAGAACGTCCACAATGATGCACTTGGCCAAAAAGGGCGTATGCGTTTTTTCCTGAATATATTCAGGAAAAAACGCATACGCCCTTTTTGGCCAACCAAGCAAGCTTGCAAAGGAAATCTGCACTACAATGAAGTCTCACTTCCCCCCGGTCAAAAGGGCCATCTGAAAAAAGTGTAAAATCCAGAAAGGCAGGACAGGCCATGGAGAACTGGGAGCCTTGTTATGCTGATGGGCGTGATGTAAATTGCCAACAACCACTCGGGAGAAGTGTATGGTGTTTCCTGAAACATCTAAAAAACAAAGCAACAGAGCCTAGGGCACTTCCACTTATGGTCCTATAGCTTAGGGAAATTAAAATCAAAAAGACACAGCCACCCCAATGTTTGGAATGGCTCTGTTTACATTAACCTCGTTTACAGTACAAGTTCAACATCGCAGAAAGTGAAAAATGGATAAAGAACTTGTGGTACTTACGTACAATGCAGTATCACTCAGCAATGAAATCTATGTCATCAGGCCCGTAGCAGCATAATGAGTAGATTCAGGTACGATGATTCTAACTGAAATAATTCACACAGAAAAAGAAACATCATAAGATATCACTAATACACGGAATGTAAACTTGGCTACACAGGAACTGAATCCAAAACAGAACAGGGTCTCAAATTTAGAAAACCAACTTATGCTTGCTTAAGGGGAAAGGTGAGTTGGGTTGCTGCATAAAACCAGAGATTGAAATGAGCACAGATAAAGTTCCTTAAGCCAAATATGGAATAGACAAGAGCTACTCCTTGCTCAACGAAATGGACTCAACACCGCATATTAAACGTCTAAGAATGTACCTGACTAGTAAGTATCTTAAAACCTATGGATTGCTATGTCTCCGAAAGAGAATCAAGCATGTGTACAGGGGCATAAACGCAGCAGTGATAGGATTGGAGAGGTTCGGTGAGCAAATGAAGACCCTTTGAAGTCATATTGCATGGTACCCATTCCACGGGTTTCAACTACCCAGGTTTTAGGTATTCTTCCTTCAGCTAAAACATGCATGTGGAACCCAAGTATGATCAACCATGTGAACGGGAGACGTGTTCAAATATGTCTCAGTTTTCCTCCCCTGGTACTCGGGTGCAACATTCCAGACGCTTTACTAACACTCTCCCCACTTGGAGAGTCAGCGCCTTTAACCTCCTGTTTGGCCCAGTTTGCAATTTCTGCGGAAGATGAACAGGAATAGCGAGAACCAATGAGAGGCTAGCTGGAGGTGTCTGGACGGGCAAATTTAACTCTCATTTCCCACCAGGAAGAGGAAATAACCAAAGGCTCAGCGTGCCGTTCCGGAACCAGATTAGGGCCTGAAGCCATCCTGCGGTGTTGCGGCCAGCTCAAAAGAAAGCGAGTTGAACAAAGGAGCTCAGGGGCACTGTAATTCACAAACCTGCAGAGTTATAAATGACAGGTATCGTCCAAAAATAGACTGAAGTAAGGCTGCCAAGAGGACTTGAAAGCGGGGCAGAATTGCAGGAAACCGATTTCAGGAGGTAGACTGGAATTGCATTGAAAGCATAGGAAAAGAGGCAGAACGTCCACAATGATGCACTTGGCCAAAAAGGGCGTATGCGTTTTTTCCTGAATATATTCAGGAAAAAACGCATACGCCCTTTTTGGCCAACCAAGCAAGCTTGCAAAGGAAATCTGCACTACAATGAAGTCTCACTTCCCCCCGGTCAAAAGGGCCATCTGAAAAAAGTGTAAAATCCAGAAAGGCAGGACAGGCCATGGAGAACTGGGAGCCTTGTTATGCTGATGGGCGGGATGTAAATTGCCAACAACCACTCGGGAGAAGTGTATGGTGTTTCCTGAAACATCTAAAAAACAAAGCAACAGACCCTAGGGCACTTCCACTTATGGTCCTATAGCTTAGGGAAATTAAAATCAAAAAGACACAGCCACCCCAAAGTTTGGAACGGCTCTGTTTACAAGAACCTCGTTTACAGTACAAGTTCAACATCGCAGAAAGTGAAAAATGGATAAAGAAGTTGTGGTATTTACTTACAAAGCAATATCACTCAGCAATGAAATCTGTGTCATCAGGCCCTTAGCAGCACAATGAGTGGATTCAGGTATGATGATTCTAACTTAAGTAAGTCACACAGAAAAAGAAACATCATAAGATATCAGTAATACACGGAATGTAAACTTGGCTACACAGGAACTGAATTACAGAACAGAACAGGGTCTCAAATTTAGAAAACCAACTTATGCTTGCTTAAGGGGAAAGGTGAGTTGGGGTGCTGCATAAAACCAGAGATTGAAATGAGCACAGATAAAGTTCCTTAAGCCAAATATGGAATAGACAAGAGCTACTCCTTGCTCAACGAAATGGACTCAACACCGCATATTAAACGCATAAGAATGTACCTGACTAGTAAGTATCTTAAAAACCTATGGATTGCTATGTCTCCGAAAGAGAATCAAGCATGTGTACAGGGGCATAAACGCAGCAGTGATAGGATTGGAGAGGTTCGGTGAGCAAATGAAGACCCTTTGAAGTCATATTGCATGGTACCCATTACACGGGTCTTAACTCTCCAGGTTTAAGGTATTCTTCCTTCAGCTAAAACATGCATGTGGAACCCAAGTATGATCAACCATGTGAACGGGAGACGTGTTCAAATATGTCTCAGTTTTCCTCCCCTGGTACTCGGGTGCAACATTCCAGACGCTTTACTAACACTCTCCCCACTTGGAGAGTCAGCGCCTTTAACCTCCTGTTTGGCCCAGTTTGCAATTTCTGCGGAAGATGAACAGGAATAGCGAGAACCAATGAGAGACTAGCTGGAGGTGTCTGGACGGGCAAATTTAACTCTCATTTCCCACCAGGAAAAGGAAATAACCAAAGGCTCAGCATGCCGTGCTGGAACCAGATTAGGGCCTGAAGACATCCTGCGGTGTTGCGGCCAGGTCACAAGAAAGCAACTTGAAGAAAGGAGCTCAGGGGCACTGTAATGCACAAACCTGCAGAGTTATAAATGACAGCTATCGTCCAAAAATAGACTGAAGTAAGGCTGCCAAGAGGACTTGAAAGCGGGGCAGAATTGCAGGAAACCGATTTCAGGAGGTAGACTGGAATTGCATTGAAAGCATAGGAAAAGAGGCAGAACGTCCACAATGATGCACTTGGCCAAAAAGGGCGTATGCGTTTTTTCCTGAATATATTCAGGAAAAAACGCATACGCCCTTTTTGGCCAACCAAGCAAGCTTGCAAAGGAAATCTGCACTACAATGAAGTCTCACTTCCCCCCGGTCAAAAGGGCCATCTGAAAAAAGTGTAAAATCCAGAAAGGCAGGACAGGCCATGGAGAACTGGGAGCCTTGTTATGCTGATGGGCGGGATGTAAATTGCCAACAGACACTCGGGAGAAGTGTATGGTGTTTCCTGAAACATCTAAAAAACAAAGCAACAGAGCCTAGGGCACTGCCACTTATGGTCCTATAGCTTAGGGAAATTAAAATCAAAAAGACACAGCCACCCCAAAGTTTGGAACGGCTCTGTTTACAAGAACCTCGTTTACAGTACAAGTTCAACATCGCAGAAAGTGAAAAATGGATAAAGAACTTGTGGTACTTACGTACAATGCAGTATCACTCAGCAATGAAATCTATGTCATCAGGCCCGTAGCAGCATAGTGAGTAGATTCAGGTACGATGATTCTAACTGAAATAAGTCACACAGAAAAAGAAACATCATAAGATATCACTAATACACGGAATGTAAACTTGGCTACACAGGAACTGAATTCCAAAACAGAACAGGTTCTCAAATTTAGAAAACCAACTTATGCTTGCTTAAGGGGAAAGGTGAGTTGGGTTGCTGCATAAAACCAGAGATTGAAATGAGCACAGATAAAGTTCCTTAAGCCAAATATGGAATAGACAAGAGCTACTCCTTGCTCAACGAAATGTACTCAACACCGCATATTAAACGCCTAAGAATGTACCTGACTAGTAAATATCTTAAAACCTATGGATTGCTATGTCTCCGAAAGAGAATCAAGCATGTGTACAGGGGCATAAACGCAGCAGTGATAGGATTGGAGAGGTTCAGTGAGCAAATGAAGACCCTTTGAAGTCATATTGCATGGTACTCATTACACGGGTCTTAACTCTCCAGGTTTAAGGTATTCTTCCTTCAGCTAAAACATGCATGTGGAACCCAAGTATGATCAACCATGTGAACGGGAGACGTGTTCAAATATGTCTCAGTTTTCCTCCCCTGGTACTCGGGTGCAACATTCCAGACGCTTTACTAACACTCTCCCCACTTGGAGAGTCAGCGCGTTTAACCTCCTGTTTGGCCCAGTTTGCAATTTCTGCGGAAGATGAACAGGAATAGCGAGAACCAATGAGAGGCTAGCTGGAGGTGTCTGGACGGGCAAATTTAACTCTCATTTCCCACCAGGAAGAGGAAATAACCAAAGGCTCAGCGTGCCGTACCGGAACCAGATTAGGGCCTGAAGCCATCCTGCGGTGTTGCGGCCAGCTCAAAAGAAAGCGAGTTGAAGAAAGGAGCTCAGGGGCACTGTAATTCACAAACCTGCAGAGTTATAAATGACAGCTATCGTCCAAAAATAGACTGAAGTAAGGCTGCCAAGAGGACTTGAAAGCGGGGCAGAATTGCAGGAAACCGATTTCAGGAGGTAGACTGGAATTGCATTGAAAGCATAGGAAAAGAGGCAGAACGTCCACAATGATGCACTTGGCCAAAAAGGGCGTATGCGTTTTTTCCTGAATATATTCAGGAAAAAACGCATACGCCCTTTTTGGCCAACCAAGCAAGCTTGCAAAGGAAATCTGCACTACAATGAAGTCTCACTTCCCCCCGGTCAAAAGGGCCATCTGAAAAAAGTGTAAAATCCAGAAAGGCAGGACAGGCCATGGAGAACTGGGAGCCTTGTTATGCTGATGGGCAGGATGTAAATTGCCAACAACCACTCGGGAGAAGTGTATGGTGTTTCCTGAAACATCTAAAAAACAAAGCAACAGAACCTAGGGCACTTCCACTTATGGTCCTATAGCTTAGGGAAATTAAAATCAAAAAGACACAGCCACCCCAAAGTTGGGAATGGCTCTGTTTACATGAACCTCATTTACAGTACAAGTTCAACATCGCAGAAAGTGAAAAATGGATAAAGAAGTTGTGGTATTTACTTACAAAGCAATATCACTCAGCAATGAAATCTGTGTCATCAGGCCCTTAGCAGCACAATGAGTGGATTCAGGTATGATGATTCTAACTGAAGTAAGTCACACAGAAAAAGAAACATCATAAGATATCAGTAATACACGGAATGTAAACTTGGCTACACAGGAACTGAATTACAGAACAGAACAGGGTCTCAAATTTAGAAAACCAACTTATGCTTGCTTAAGGGGAAAGGTGAGTTGGGGTGCTGCATAAAACCAGAGATTGAAATGAGCACAGATAAAGTTCCTTAGGCCAAATATGGAATAGACAAGAGCTACTCCTTGCTCAACGAAATGGACTCAACACCGCATATTAAACGCCTAAGAATGTACCTGACTAGTAAGTATCGTAAAACCTATGGATTGCTATGTCTCCGAAAGAGAATCAAGCATGTGGACAGGGGCATAAACGCAGCAGTGATAGGATTGGAGAGGTTCGGTGAGCAAATGAAGACCCTTTGAAGTCATATTGCATGGTACTCATTACACGGGTCTTAACTCTCCAGGTTTAAGGTATTCTTCCTTCAGCTAAAACATGCATGTGGAACCCAAGTATGATCAACCATGTGAACGGGAGACGTGTTCAAATATGTCTCAGTTTTCCTCCCCTGGTACTCGGGTGCAACATTCCAGACGCTTTACTAACACTCTCCCCACTTGGAGAGTCAGCGCCTTTAACTTCCTGTTTGGCCCAGTTTGCAATTTCTGCGGAAGATGAACAGGAATAGCGAGAACCAATGAGAGACTAGCTGGAGGTGTCTGGACAGGCAAATTTAACTCTCATTTCCCACCAGGAAAAGGAAATAACCAAAGGCTCAGCGTGCCGTGCCGGAACCAGATTAGGGCCTGAAGACATCCAGCGGTGTTGCGGCCAGGTCACAAGAAAGCAACTTGAAGAAAGGAGCTCAGGGGCACTGTAATGCACAAACCTGCAGAGTTATAAATGACAGCTATCGTCCAAAAATAGACTGAAGTAAGGCTGCCAAGAGGACTTGAAAGCGGGGCAGAATTGCAGGAAACCGATTTCAGGAGGTAGACTGGAATTGCATTGAAAGCATAGGAAAAGAGGCAGAACGTCCACAATGATGCACTTGGCCAAAAAGGGCGTATGCGTTTTTTCCTGAATATATTCAGGAAAAAACGCATACGCCCTTTTTGGCCAACCAAGCAAGCTTGCAAAGGAAATCTGCACTACAATGAAGTCTCACTTCCCCCCGGTCAAAAGGGCCATCTGAAAAAAGTGTAAAATCCAGAAAGGCAGGACAGGCCATGGAGAACTGGGAGCCTTGTTATGCTGATGGGCGGGATATAAATTGCCAACAGACACTCGGGAGAAGTGTATGGTGTTTCCTGAAACATCTAAAAAACAAAGCAACAGAGCCTAGGGCACTGCCACTTATGGTCCTATAGCTTAGGGAAATTAAAATCAAAAAGACACAGCCACCCCAAAGTTTGGAACGGCTCTGTTTACAAGAACCTCGTTTACAGTACAAGTTCAACATCACAGAAAGTGAAAAATGGATAAAGAACTTGTGGTACTTACGTACAATGCAGTATCACTCAGCAATGAAATCTATGTCATCAGGCCCATAGCAGCATAGTGAGTAGATTCAGGTACGATGATTCTAACTGAAATAAGTCACACAGAAAAAGAAACATCATAAGATATCACTAATACACGGAATGTAAACTTGGCTACACAGGAACTGAATTCCAAAACAGAACAGGTTCTCAAATTTAGAAAACCAACTTATGCTTGCTTAAGGGGAAAGGTGAGTTGGGTTGCTGCATAAAACCAGAGATTGAAATGAGCACAGATAAAGTTCCTTAAGCCAAATATGGAATAGACAAGAGCTACTCCTTGCTCAACGAAATGGACTCAACACCGCATATTAAACGCCTAAGAATGTACCTGACTAGTAAATATCTTAAAACCTATGGATTGCTATGTCTCCGAAAGAGAATCAAGCATGTGTACAGGGGCATAAACGCAGCAGTGATAGGATTGGAGAGGTTCAGTGAGCAAATGAAGACCCTTTGAAGTCATATTGCATGGTACCCATTCCACGGGTTTCAACTACCCAGGTTTTAGGTATTCTTCCTTCAGCTAAAACATACATGTGGAACCCAAGTATGATCAACCATGTGAACGGGAGACGTGTTCAAATATGTCTCAGTTTTCCTCCCCTGGTACTCGGGTGCAACATTCCAGACGCTTTACTAACACTCTCCCCACTTGGAGAGTCAGCGCGTTTAACCTCCTGTTTGGCCCAGTTTGCAATTTCTGCGGAAGATGAACAGGAATAGCGAGAACCAATGAGAGGCTAGCTGGAGGTGTCTGGACGGGCAAATTTAACTCTCATTTCCCACCAGGAAGAGGAAATAACCAAAGGCTCAGCGTGCCGTACCGGAACCAGATTAGGGCCTGAAGCCATCCTGCGGTGTTGCGGCCAGCTCAAAAGAAAGCGAGTTGAAGAAAGGAGCTCAGGGGCACTGTAATGCACAAACCTGCAGAGTTATAAATGACAGCTATCGTCCAAAAATAGACTGAAGTAAGGCTGCCAAGAGGACTTGAAAGCGGGGCAGAATTGCAGGAAACCGATTTCAGGAGGTAGACTGGAATTGCATTGAAAGCATAGGAAAAGAGGCAGAACGTCCACAATGATGCACTTGGCCAAAAAGGGCGTATGCGTTTTTTCCTGAATATATTCAGGAAAAAACGCATACGCCCTTTTTGGCCAACCAAGCAAGCTTGCAAAGGAAATCTGCACTACAATGAAGTCTCACTTCCCCCCGGTCAAAAGGGCCATCTGAAAAAAGTGTAAAATCCAGAAAGGCAGGACAGGCCATGGAGAACTGGGAGCCTTGTTATGCTGATGGGCGGGATGTAAATTGCCAACAGACACTCGGGAGAAGTGGATGGTGTTTCCTGAAACATCTAAAAAACAAAGCAACAGAGCCTAGGGCACTGCCACTTATGGTCCTATAGCTTAGGGAAATTAAAATCAAAAAGACACAGCCACCCCAAAGTTTGGAACGGCTCTGTTTACAAGAACCTCGTTTACAGTACAAGTTCAACATCGCAGAAAGTGAAAAATGGATAAAGAGCTTGTGGTACTTACGTACAATGCAGTATCACTCAGCAATGAAATCTATGTCATCAGGCCCGTAGCAGCATAGTGAGTAGATTCAGGTACGATGATTCTAACTGAAATAAGTCACACAGAAAAAGAAACATCATAAGATATCACTAATACACGGAATGTAAACTTGGCTACACAGGAACTGAATTCCAAAACAGAACAGGTTCTCAAATTTAGAAAACCAACTTATGCTTGCTTAAGGGGAAAGGTGAGTTGGGTTGCTGCATAAAACCAGAGATTGAAATGAGCACAGATAAAGTTCCTTAAGCCAAATATGGAATAGACAAGAGCTACTCCTTGCTCAACAAAATGGACTCAACACCGCATATTAAACGCCTAAGAATGTACCTGACTAGTAAATATCTTAAAACCTATGGATTGCTATGTCTCCAAAAGAGAATCAAGCATGTGTACAGGGGCATAAACGCAGCAGTGATAGGATTGGAGAGGTTCGGTGAGCAAATGAAGACCCTTTGAAGTCATATTGCATGGTACCCATTACACGGGTCTCAACTCTCCAGGTTTAAGGTATTCTTCCTTTAGCTAAAACATGCATGTGGAACCCAAGTATGATCAACCATGTGAACGGGAGACGTGTTCAAATATGTCTCAGTTTTCCTCCCCTGGTACTCGGGTGCAACATTCCAGACGCTTTACTAACACTCTCCCCACTTGGAGAGTCAGCGTCTTTAACCTCCTGTTTGGCCCAGTTTGCAATTTCTGCGGAAGATGAACAGGAATAGCGAGAACCAATGAGAGGCTAGCTGGAGGTGTCTGGACGGGCAAATTTAACTCTCATTTCCCACCAGGAAGAGGAATTAACCAAAGGCTCAGCGTGCCGTACCGGAACCAGATTAGGGCCTGAAGCCATCCTGCGGTGTTGCGGCCAGCTCAAAAGAAAGCGAATTGAAGAAAGGAGCTCAGGGGCACTGTAATTCACAAACCTGCAGAGTTATAAATGACAGCTATCATCCAAAAATAGACTGAAGTAAGGCTGCCAAGAGGACTTGAAAGCGGGGCAGAATTGCAGGAAACCGATTTCAGGAGGTAGACAGGAATTGCATTGAAAGCATAGGAAAAGAGGCAGAACGTCCACAATGATGCACTTGGCCAAAAAGGGCGTATGCGTTTTTTCCTGAATATATTCAGGAAAAAACGCATACGCCCTTTTTGGCCAACCAAGCAAGCTTGCAAAGGAAATCTGCACTACAATGAAGTCTCACTTCCCCCTGGTCAAAAGGGCCATCTGAAAAAAGTGTAAAATCCAGAAAGGCAGGACAGGCCTTGGAGAAATGGGAGCCTTGTTATGCTGATGGGCGGGATGTAAATTGCCAACAACCACTCGGGAGAAGTGTATGATTTTCCTGAAACATCTAAAAAACAAAGCAACAGAACCTAGGGCACTTCCACTTATGGTCCTATAGCTTAGGGAAATTAAAATCAAAAAGACACAGCCACCCCAAAGTTTGGAACGGCTCTGTTTACAAGAACCTCGTTTACAGTACAAGTTCAACATCGCAGAAAGTGAAAAATGCATAAAGAAGTTGTGGTATTTACTTACAAAGCAATATCACTCAGCAATGAAATCTATGTCATCAGGCCCTTAGCAGCACAATGAGTGGATTCACGTATGATGATTCTAACTGAAGTAAGTCACACAGAAAAAGAAACATCATAAGATATCAGTAATACACGGAATGTAAACTTGGCTACACAGGAACTGAATTACAGAACAGAACAGGGTCTCAAATTTAGAAAACCAACTTATGCTTGCTTAAGGGTAAAGGTGAGTTGGGGTGCTGCATAAAACCAGAGATTGAAATGAGCACAGATAAAGTTCCTTAAGTCAAATATGGAATAGACAAGAGCTACTCCTTGCTCAACGAAATGGACTCAACACCGCATATTAAACGCCTAAGAATGTACCTGACTAGTAAGTATCTTAAAACCTATGGATTGCGATGTCTCCGAAAGAGAATCAAGCATGTGTACAGGGGCATAAACGCAGCAGTGATAGAATTGGAGAGGTTCGGTGAGCAAATGAAGACCCTTTGAAGTCATATTGCATGGTACCCATTACACGGGTCTTAACTCTCCAGGTTTAAGGTATTCTTCCTTCAGCTAAAACATGCATGTGGAACCCAAGTATGATCAACCATGTGAACGGGAGACGTGTTCAAATATGTCTCAGTTTTCCTCCCCTGGTACTCGGGTGCAACATTCCAGACGCTTTACTAACACTCTCCCCACTTGGAGAGTCAGCGCCTTTAACCTCCTGTTTGGCCCAGTTTGCAATTTCTGCGGAAGATGAACAGGAATAGTGAGAACCAATGAGAGGCTAGCTGGAGGTGTCTGGACGGGCAAATTTAACTCTCATTTCCCACCAGGAAGAGGAAATAACCAAAGGCTCAGCGTGCCGTACCGGAACCAGATTAGGGCCTGAAGCCATCCTGCGGTGTTGCGGCCAGCTCAAAAGAAAGCGAGTTGAAGAAAGGAGCTCAGGGGCACTGTAATTCACAAACCTGCAGAGTTATAAATGACAGCTATCGTCCAAAAATAGACTGAAGTAAGGCTGCCAAGAGGACTTGAAAGCGGGGCAGAATTGCAGGAAACCGATTTCAGGAGGTAGACTGGAATTGCATTGAAAGCATAGGAAAAGAGGCAGAACGTCCACAATGATGCACTTGGCCAAAAAGGGCGTATGCGTTTTTTCCTGAATATATTCAGGAAAAAACGCATACGCCCTTTTTGGCCAACCAAGCAAGCTTGCAAAGGAAATCTGCACTACAATGAAGTCTCACTTCCCCCCGGTCAAAAGGGCCATCTGAAAAAAGTGTAAAATCCAGAAAGGCAGGACAGGCCATGGAGAACTGGGAGCCTTGTTCTGCTGATGGGCGGGATGTAAATTGCCAAGAACCACTCGGGAGAAGTGTATGGTGTTTCCTGAAACATCTAAAAAACAAAGCAACAGAACCTAGGGCACTTCCACTTATGGTCCTATAGCTTAGGGAAATTAAAATCAAAAAGACACAGCCACCCCAAAGTTTGGGACGCCTCTGTTTACAAGAACCTCGTTTACAGTACAAGTTCAACATCGCAGAAAGTGAAAAATGGATAAAGAAGTTGTGGTATTTACTTACAAAGCAATATCACTCAGCAATGAAATCTGTGTCATCAGGCCCTTAGGAGCACAATGAGTGGATTCAGGTATGATGATTCTAACTGAAGTAAGTCACACAGAAAAAGAAACATCATAAGATATCAGTAATACACGGAATGTAAACTTGGCTACACAGGAACTGAATTACAGAACAGAACAGGGTCTCAAATTTAGAAAACCAACTTATGCTTGCTTAAGGGGAAAGGTGAGTTGGGGTGCTGCATAAAACCAGACATTGAAATGAGCACAGATAAAGTTCCTTAAGCCAAATATGGAATAGACAAGAGCTACTCCTTGCTCAACGAAATGGACTCAACACCGCATATTAAACGCCTAAGAATGTACCTGACTAGTAAGTATCTTAAAACCTATGGATTGCTATGTCTCCGAAAGAGAATCAAGCGTGTGTACAGGGGCATAAACGCAGCAGTGATAGGATTGGAGATGTTCGGTGAGCAAATGAAGACCCTTTGAAGTCATATTGCATGGTACCCATTACACGGGTCTCAACTCTCCAGGTTTAAGGTATTCTTCCTTCAGCTAAAACATGCATGTGGAACCCAGAGTATGATCAACCATGTGAACGGGAGACGTGTTCAAATATGTCTCAGTTTTCCTCCCCTGGTACTCGGGTGCAACATTCCAGACGCTTTACTAACACTCTTCCGACTTGGAGAGTCAGTCCCTTTAAACTCCTGTTTGGCCCAGTTTGCAATTTCTGCGGAAGATGAACAGGAATAGCGAGAACCAATGAGAGACTAGCTGGAGGTGTCTGGACGGGCAAATTTAACTCTCATTTCCCACCAGGAAGAGGAATTAACCAAAGGCTCAGCGTGCCGTGCCGGAACCAGATTAGGGCCTGAAGCCATCCTGCGGTGTTGCGGCCAGCTCAAAAGAAAGCGAGTTGAAGAAAGGAGCTCAGGGGCACTGTAATTCACAAACCTGCAGAGTTATAAATGACAGCTATCGTCCAAAAATAGACTGAAGTAAGGCTGCCAAGAGGACTTGAAAGCGGGGCAGAATTGCAGGAAACCGATTTCAGGAGGTAGACTGGAATTGCATTGAAAGCATAGGAAAAGAGGCAGAACGTCCACAATGATGCACTTGGCCAAAAAGGGCGTATGCGTTTTTTCCTGAATATATTCAGGAAAAAACACATACGCCCTTTTTGGCCAACCAAGCAATCTTGCAAAGGAAATCTGCACTACAATGAAGTCTCACTTCCCCCCGGTCAAAAGGGCCATCTGAAAAAAGTGTAAAATCCAGAAAGGCAGGACAGGCCATGGACAACTGGGAGCCTTGTTATGCTGATGGGCGGGATGTAAATTGCCAACAGACACTCGGGCGAAGTGTATGGTGTATCCTGAAACATCTAAAAAACAAAGCAACAGAGCCTAGGGCACTGCCACTTATGGTCCTATAGCTTAGGGAAATTAAAATCAAAAAGACACAGCCACCCGAAACTTTCGAACGGCTCTGTTTACAAGAACCTCGTTTACAGTACAAGTTCAACATCGCAGAAAGTGAAAAATGGATAAAGAAATTGTGGTATTTACTTACAAAGCAATATCACTCAGCAATGAAATCTGTGTCATCAGGCCCATAGCAGCACAATGAGTGGATTCAGGTATGATGATTCTAACTGAAATAAGTCACACAGAAAAGAAACATCATAAGATATCAGTAATACACGGAATGTAAACTTGGCTACACAGGAACTTAATTACAGAACAGAACAGGGTCTCAAATTTAGAAAACCAACTTATGCTTGCTTAAGGGTAAAGGTGAGTTGGGGTGCTGCATAAAACCAGAGATTGAAATGAGCACAGATAAAGTTCCTTAAGTCAAATATGGAATAGACAAGAGCTACTCCTTGCTCAACGAAATGGACTCAACACCGCATATTAAACGCCTAAGAATGTACCTGACTAGTAAGTATCTTAAAACCTATGGATTGCGATGTCTCCGAAAGAGAATCAAGCATGTGTACAGGGGCATAAACGCAGCAGTGATAGGATTGGAGAGGTTCGGTGAGCAAATGAAGACCCTTTGAAGTCATATTGCATGGTACCCATTACACGGGTCTTAACTCTCCAGGTTTAAGGTATTCTTCCTTCAGCTAAAACATGCATGTGGAACCCAAGTATGATCAACCATGTGAACGGGAGACGTGTTCAAATATGTCTCAGTTTTCCTCCCCTGGTACTCGGGTGCAACATTCCAGACGCTTTACTAACACTCTCCCCACTTGGAGAGTCAGCGCCTTTAACCTCCTGTTTGGCCCAGTTTGCAATTTCTGCGGAAGATGAACAGGAATAGCGAGAACCAATGAGAGGCTAGCTGGAGGTGTCTGGACGGGCAAATTTAACTCTCATTTCCCACCAGGAAGTGGAAATAACCAAAGGCTCAGCGTGCCATACCGGAACCAGATTAGGGCCTGAAGCCATCCTGCGGTGTTGCGGCCAGCTCAAAAGAAAGCGAGTTGAAGAAAGGAGCTCAGGGGCACTGTAATTCACAAACCTGCAGAGTTATAAATGACAGCTATCGTCCAAAAATAGACTGAAGTAAGGCTGCCAAGAGGACTTGAAAGCGGGGCAGAATTGCAGGAAACCGATTTCAGGAGGTAGACTGGAATTGCATTGAAAGCATAGGAAAAGAGGCAGAACGTCCACAATGATGCACTTGGCCAAAAAGGGCGTATGCGTTTTTTCCTGAATATATTCAGGAAAAAACGCATACGCCCTTTTTGGCCAACCAAGCAAGCTTGCAAAGGAAATCTGCACTACAATGAAGTCTCACTTCCCCCCGGTCAAAAGGGCCATCTGAAAAAAGTGTAAAATCCAGAAAGGCAGGACAGGCCATGGAGAACTGGGAGCCTTGTTATGCTGATGGGCGGGATGTAAATTGCCAACAACCACTCGGGAGAAGTGTATGGTGTTTCCTGAAACATCTAAAAAACAAAGCAACAGAACCTAGGGCACTTCCACTTATGGTCCTATAGCTTAGGGAAATTAAAATCAAAAAGACACAGCCACCCCAAAGTTGGGAACGGCTCTGTTTACAAGAACCTCGTTTACAGTACAAGTTCAACATCGCAGAAAGTGAAAAATGGATAAAGAAGTTGTGGTATTTACTTACAAAGCAATATCACTCAGCAATGAAATCTGTGTCATCAGGCCCTTAGCAGCACAATGAGTGGATTCAGGTATGATGATTCTAACTGAAGTAAGTCACACAGAAAAAGAAACATCATAAGATATCAGTAATACACGGAATGTAAACTTGGCTACACAGGAACTGAATTACAGAACAGAACAGGGTCTCAAATTTAGAAAACCAACTTATGCTTGCTTAAGGGGAAAGGTGAGTTGGGGTGCTGCATAAAACCAGAGATTGAAATGAGCACAGATAAAGTTCCTTAAGCCAAATATGGAATAGACAAGAGCTACTCCTTGCTCAACGAAATGGACTCAACACCGCATATTAAACGCCTAAGAATGTACCTGACTAGTAAGTATCTTAAAACCTATGGATTGCTATGTCTCCAAAAGAGAATCAAGCATGTGTACAGGGGCATAAACGCAGCAGTGATAGGATTGGAGAGGTTCGGTGAGCAAATGAAGACCCTTTGAAGTCATATTGCATGGTACCCATTACACGGGTCTCAACTCTCCAGGTTTAAGGTATTCTTCCTTCAGCTAAAACATGCATGTGGAACCCAAGTATGATCAACCATGTGAACGGGAGACGTGTTCAAATATGTCTCAGTTTTCCTCCCCTGGTACTCGGGTGCAACATTCCAGACGCTTTACTAACACTCTCCCCACTTGGAGAGTCAGCGCCTTTAACCTCCTGTTTGGCCCAGTTTGCAATTTCTGCGGAAGATGAACAGGAATAGCGAGAACCAATGAGAGACTAGCTGGAGGTGTCTGGACGGGCAAATTTAACTCTCATTTCCCACCAGGAAGAGGAAATAACCAAAGGCTCAGCGTGCCGTACCGGAACCAGATTAGGGCCTGAAGCCATCCTGCGGTGTTGCGGCCAGCTCAAAAGAAAGCGAGTTGAAGAAAGGAGCTCAGGGGCACTGTAATTCACAAACCTGCAGAGTTATAAATGACAGCTATCGTCCAAAAATAGACTGAAGTAAGGCTGCCAAGAGGACTTGAAAGCGGGGCAGAATTGCAGGAAACCGATTTCAGGAGGTAGACAGGAATTGCATTGAAAGCATAGGAAAAGAGGCAGAACGTCCACAATGATGCACTTGGCCAAAAAGGGCGTATGCGTTTTTTCCTGAATATATTCAGGAAAAAACGCATACGCCCTTTTTGGCCAACCAAGGAAGCTTGCAAAGGAAATCTGCACTACAATGAAGTCTCACTTCCCCCCGGTCAAAAGGGCCATCTGAAAAAAGTGTAAAATCCAGAAAGGCAGGACAGGCCATGGAGAACTGGGAGCCTTGTTATGCTGATGGGCGGGATGTAAATTGCCAACAACCACTCGGGAGAAGTGTATGGTGTTTCCTGAAACATCTAAAAAACAAAGCAACAGAACCTAGGGCACTTCCACTTATGGTCCTATAGCTTAGGGAAATTAAAATCAAAAACACACAGCCACCCCAAAGTTGGGAACGGCTCTGTTTACAAGAACCTCGTTTACAGTACAAGTTCAACATCGCAGAAAGTGAAAAATGGATAAAGAAGTTGTGGTATTTACTTACAAAGCAATATCACTCAGCAATGAAATCTGTGTCATCAGGCCCTTAGCAGCACAATGAGTGGATTCAGGTATGATGATTCTAACTTAAGTAAGTCACACAGAAAAAGAAACATCATAAGATATCAGTAATACACGGAATGTAAACTTGGCTACACAGGAACTGAATTACAGAACAGAACAGGGTCTCAAATTTAGAAAACCAACTTATGCTTGCTTAAGGGGAAAGGTGAGTTGGGGTGCTGCATAAAACCAGAGATTGAAATGAGCACAGATAAAGTTCCTTAAGCCAAATATGGAATAGACAAGAGCTACTCCTTGCTCAACGAAATGGACTCAACACCGCATATTAAACGCCTAAGAATGTACCTGACTAGTAAGTATCTTAAAACCTATGGATTGCTATGTCTCCGAAAGAGAATCAAGCATGTGTACAGGGGCATAAACGCAGCAGTGATAGGATTGGAGAGGTTCGGTGAGCAAATGAAGACCCTTTGAAGTCATATTGCATGGTACCCATTACACGGGTCTCAACTCTCCAGGTTTAAGGTATTCTTCCTTCAGCTAAATCATGCATGTGGAACCCAAGTATGATCAACCATGTGAACGGGAGACGTGTTCAAATATGTCTCAGTTTTCCTCCCCTGGTACTCGGGTGCAACATTCCAGACGCTTTACTAACACTCTCCCCACTTGGAGAGTCAGCGCCTTTAACCTCCTGTTTGGCCCAGTTTGCAATTTCTGCGGAAGATGAACAGGAATAGCGAGAACCAATGAGAGACTAGCTGGAGGTGTCTGGACGGGCAAATTTAACTCTCATTTCCCACCAGGAAGAGGAATTAACCAAAGGCTCAGCATGCCGGGCCGGAACCAGATTAGGGCCTGAAGCCATCCTGCGGTGTTGCGGCCAGGTCACAAGAAAGCGAGTTGAAGAAAGGAGCTCAGGGGCACTGTAATTCACAAACCTGCAGAGTTATAAATGACAGCTATCGTCCAAAAATAGACTGAAGTAAGGCTGCCAAGAGGACTTGAAAGCGGGGCAGAATTGCAGGAAACCGATTTCAGGAGGTAGACAGGAATTGCATTGAAAGCATAGGAAAAGAGGCAGAACGTCCACAATGATGCACTTGGCCAAAAAGGGCGTATGCGTTTTTTCATGAACATATTCAGGAAAAAACGCATACGCACTTTTTGGCCAACCAAGCAAGCTTGCAAAGGAAATCTGCACTACAATGAAGTCTCACTTCCCCCCGGTCAAAAGGGCCATCTGAAAAAAGTGTAAAATCCAGAAAGGCAGGACAGGCCATGGAGAACTGGGAGCCTTGTTCTGCTGATGGGCGGGATGTAAATTGCCAACAACCACTCGGGAGAAGTGTATGGTGTTTCCTGAAACATCTAAAAAACAAAGCAACAGAACCTAGGGCACTTCCACTTATGGTCCTATGGCTTAGGGAAATTAAAATCAAAAAGACACAGCCACCCCAAAGTTTGGAACGGCTCTGTTTACAAGAACCTCGTTTACAGTACAAGTTCAACATCGCAGAAAGTGAAAAATGGATAAAGAAGTTGTGGTATTTACTTACAAAGCAATATCACTCAGCAATGAAATCTATGTCATCAGGCCCTTAGCAGCACAATGAGTGGATTCAGGTATGATGATTCTAACTGAAGTAAGTCACACAGAAAAAGAAACATCATAAGATATCACTAATACACGGAATGTAAACTTGGCTACACAGGAACTGAATTACAGAACAGAACAGGGTCTCAAATTTAGAAAACCAACTTATTCTTGCTTAAGGGGAAAGGTGAGTTGGGGTGCTGCATAAAACCAGAGATTGAAATGAGCACAGATAAAGTTCCTTAAGTCAAATATGGAATAGACAAGAGCTACTCCTTGCTCAACGAAATGGACTCAACACCGCATATTAAACGCCTAAGAATGTACCTGACTAGTAAGTATCTTAAAACCTATGGATTGTGATGTCTCCGAAAGAGAATCAAGCATGTGTACAGGGGCATAAACGCAGCAGTGATAGGATTGGAGAGGTTCGGTGAGCAAATGAAGGCCCTTTGAAGTCACATTGCATGGTACCCATTACACGGGTCTCAACTCTCCAGGTTTAAGGTATTCTTCCTTCAGCTAAAACATGCATGTGGAACCCAAGTATGATCAACCATGTGAACGGGAGACGTGTTCAAATATGTCTCAGTTTTCCTCCCCTGGTACTCGGGTGCAACATTCCAGACGCTTTACTAACACTCTCCCCACTTGGAGAGTCAGCGCCTTTAACCTCCTGTTTGGCACAGTTTGCAATTTCTGCGGAAGATGAACAGGAATAGCGAGAACCAATGAGAGACTAGCTGGAGGTGTCTGGACGGGCAAATTTAACTCTCATTTCCCACCAGGAAGAGGAAATAACCAAAGGCTCAGCGTGCCATGCCGGAACCAGATTAGGGCCTGAAGCCATCCTGCGGTGTTGCGGCCAGGTCACAAGAAAGCAAGTTGAAGAAAGGAGCTCAGGGCCACTGTAATTCACAAACCTGCAGAGTTATAAATGACAGCTATCGTCCAAAAATAAACTGAAGTAAGGCTGCCAAGAGGACTTGAAAGTGGGGCAGAATTGCAGGAAACCGATTTCAGGAGGTAGACTGGAATTGCATTGAAAGCATAGGAAAAGAGGCAGAACGTCCACAATGATGCACTTGGCCAAAAAGGGCGTATGCGTTTTTTCCTGAATATATTCAGGAAAAAACACATACGCCCTTTTTGGCCAACCAAGCAAGCTTGCAAAGGAAATCTGCACTACAATGAAGTCTCACTTCCCCCCGGTCAAAAGGGCCATCTGAAAAAAGTGTAAAATCCAGAAAGGCAGGACAGGCCATGGACAACTGGGAGCCTTGTTATGCTGATGGGCGGGATGTAAATTGCCAACAGACACTCGGGCGAAGTGTATGGTGTATCCTGAAACATCTAAAAAACAAAGCAACAGAGCCTAGGGCACTGCCACTTATGGTCCTATAGCTTAGGGAAATTAAAATCAAAAAGACACAGCCATCCGAAACTTTCGAACGGCTCTGTTTACAAGAACCTCGTTTACAGTACAAGTTCAACATCGCAGAAAGTGAAAAATGGATAAAGAAATTGTGGTATTTACTTACAAAGCAATATCACTCAGCAATAAAATCTGTGTCATCAGGCCCATAGCAGCACAATGAGTGGATTCAGGTATGATGATTCTAACTGAAATAAGTCACACAGAAAAGAAACATCATAAGATATCAGTAATACACGGAATGTAAACTTGGCTACACAGGAACTGAATTACAGAACAGAACAGGGTCTCAAATTTAGAAAACCAACTTATGCTTGCTTAAGGGTAAAGGTGAGTTGGGGTGCTGCATAAAACCAGAGATTGAAATGAGCACAGATAAAGTTCCTTAAGTCAAATATGGAATAGACAAGAGCTACTCCTTGCTCAACGAAATGGACTCAACACCGCATATTAAACGCCTAAGAATGTACCTGACTAGTAAGTATCTTAAAACCTATGGATTGCGATGTCTCCGAAAGAGAATCAAGCATGTGTACAGGGGCATAAACGCAGCAGTGATAGGATTGGAGAGGTTCGGTGAGCAAATGAAGACCCTTTGAAGTCATATTGCATGGTACCCATTACACGGGTCTTAACTCTCCAGGTTTAAGGTATTCTTCCTTCAGCTAAAACATGCATGTGGAACCCAAGTATGATCAACCATGTGATCGGGAGACGTGTTCAAATATGTCTCAGTTTTCCTCCCCTGGTACTCGGGTGCAACATTCCAGACGCTTTACTAACACTCTCCCCACTTGGAGAGTCAGCGCCTTTAACCTCCTGTTTGGCCCAGTTTGCAATTTCTGCGGAAGATGAACAGGAATAGCGAGAACCAATGAGAGGCTAGCTGGAGGTGTCTGGACGGGCAAATTTAACTCTCATTTCCCACCAGGAAGAGGAAATAACCAAAGGCTCAGCGTGCCGTACCGGAACCAGATTATGGCCTGAAGCCATCCTGCGGTGTTGCGGCCAGCTCAAAAGAAAGCGAGTTGAAGAAAGGAGCTCAGGGGCACTGTAATTCACAAACCTGCAGAGTTATAAATGACAGCTATCGTCCAAAAATAGACTGAAGTAAGGCTGCCAAGAGGACTTGAAAGCGGGGCAGAATTGCAGGAAACCGATTTCAGGAGGTAGACTGGAATTGCATTGAAAGCATAGGAAAAGAGGCAGAACGTCCACAATGATGCACTTGGCCAAAAAGGGCGTATGCGTTTTTTCCTGAATATATTCAGGAAAAAACGCATACGCCCTTTTTGGCCAACCAAGCAAGCTTGCAAAGGAAATCTGCACTACAATGAAGTCTCACTTCCCCCCGGTCAAAAGGGCCATCTGAAAAAAGTGTAAAATCCAGAAAGGCAGAACAGGCCATAGAGAACTGGGAGCCTTGTTATGCTGATGGGCGGGATGTAAATTGCCAACAACCACTCGGGAGAAGTGTATGGTGTTTCCTGAAACATCTAAAAAACAAAGCAACAGAACCTAGGGCACTTCCACTTATGGTCCTATAGCTTAGGGAAATTAAAATCAAAAAGACACAGCCACCCCAAAGTTGGGAACGGCTCTGTTTACAAGAACCTCGTTTACAGTACAAGTTCAACATCGCAGAAAGTGAAAAATGGATAAAGAAGTTGTGGTATTTACTTACAAAGCAATATCACTCAGCAATGAAATCTGTGTCATCAGGCCCTTAGCAGCACAATGAGTGGATTCAGGTATGATGATTCTAACTTAAGTAAGTCACACAGAAAAAGAAACATCATAAGATATCAGTAATACACGGAATGTAAACTTGGCTACACAGGAACTGAATTACAGAACAGAACAGGGTCTCAAATTTAGAAAACCAACTTATGCTTGCTTAAGGGGAAAGGTGAGTTGGGGTGCTGCATAAAACCAGAGATTGAAATGAGCACAGATAAAGTTCCTTAAGCCAAATATGGAATAGACAAGAGCTACTCCTTGCTCAACGAAATGGACTCAACACCGCATATTAAACGCCTAAGAATGTACCTGACTAGTAAGTATCGTAAAACCTATGGATTGCTATGTCTCCAAAAGAGAATCAAGCATGTGTACAGGGGCATAAACGCAGCAGTGATAGGATTGGAGAGGTTCGGTGAGCAAATGAAGACCCTTTGAAGTCATATTGCATGGTACCCATTACACGGGTCTCAACTCTCCAGGTTTAAGGTATTCTTCTTTCAGCTAAAACATGCATGTGGAACCCAAGTATGATCAACCATGTGAACGGGAGACGTGTTCAAATATGTCTCAGTTTTCCTCCCCTGGTACTCGGGTGCAACATTCCAGACGCTTTACTAACACTCTCCCCACTTGGAGAGTCAGCGCCTTTAACCTCCTGTTTGGCCCAGTTTGCAATTTCTGCGGAAGATGAACAGGAATAGCGAGAACCAATGAGAGACTAGCTGGAGGTGTCTGGACGGGCAAATTTAACTCTCATTTCCCACCAGGAAAAGTGAATAACCAAAGGCTCAGCGTGCCGTGCCGGAACCAGATTAGGGCCTGAAGACATCCAGCGGTGTTGCGGCCAGGTCACAAGAAAGCAACTTGAAGGAAGGAGCTCAGGGGCACTGTAATGCACAAACCTGCAGAGTTATAAATGACAGCTATCGTCCAAAAATAGACTGAAGTAAGGCTGCCAAGAGGACTTGAAAGCGGGGCAGAATTGCAGGAAAACCGATTTCAGGAGGTAGACTGGAATTGCATTGAAAGCATAGGAAAAGAGGCAGAACGTCCACAATGATGCACTTGGACAAAAAGGGCGTATGCGTTTTTTCCTGAATATATTCAGGAAAAAACGCATACGCCCTTTTTGGCCAACCAAGCAAGCTTGCAAAGGAAATCTGCACTACAATGAAGTCTCACTTCCCCCCGGTCAAAAGGGCCATCTGAAAAAAGTGTAAAATCCAGAAAGGCAGGACAGGCCATGGAGAACTGGGAGCCTTGTTATGCTGATGGGCGGGATGTAAATTGCCAACAGACACTCGGGAGAAGTGGATGGTGTTTCCTGAAACATCTAAAAAACAAAGCAACAGAGCCTAGGGCACTGCCACTTATGGTCCTATAGCTTAGGGAAATTAAAATCAAAAAGACACAGCCACCCCAAAGTTGGGAACGGCTCTGTTTACAAGAACCTCGTTTACAGTACAAGTTCAACATCGCAGAGAGTGAAAAATGGATAAAGAACTTGTGGTACTTACGTACAATGCAGTATCACTCAGCAATGAAATCTATGTCATCAGGCCCGTAGCAGCATAGTGAGTAGATTCAGGTACGATGATTCTAACTGAAATAAGTCACACAGAAAAAGAAACATCATAAGATATCACTAATACACGGAATGTAAACTTGGCTACACAGGAACTGAATTCCAAAACAGAACAGGTTCTCAAATTTAGAAAACCAACTTATGCTTGCTTAAGGGGAAAGGTTAGTTGGGTTGCTGCATAAAACCAGAGATTGAAATGAGCACAGATAAAGTTCCTTAAGCCAAATATGGAATAGACAAGAGCTACTCCTTGCTCCACGAAATGGACTCAACACCGCATATTAAACGCCTAAGAATGTACCTGACTAGTAAATATCTTAAAACCTATGGATTGCTATGTCTCTGAAAGAGAATCAAGCATGTGTACAGGGTCATAAACGCAGCAGTGATAGGATTGGAGAGGTTCGGTGAGCAAATGAAGACCCTTTGAAGTCATATTGCATGGTACCCATTACACGGGTCTCAACTCTCCAGGTTTAAGGTATTCTTCCTTCAGCTAAAACATGCATGTGGAACCCAAGTATGATCAACCATGTGAACGGGAGACGTGTTCAAATATGTCTCAGTTTTCCTCCCCTGGTACTCGGGTGCAACATTCCAGACGCTTTACTAACACTCTCCCCACTTGGAGAGTCAGCGTCTTTAACCTCCTGTTTGGCCCAGTTTGCAATTTCTGCGGAAGATGAACAGGAATAGCGAGAACCAATGAGAGGCTAGCTGGAGGTGTCTGGACGGGCAAATTTAACTCTCATTTCCCACCAGGAAGAGGAATTAAGCAAAGGCTCAGCGTGCCGTACCGGAACCAGATTAGGGCCTGAAGCCATCCTGCGGTGTTGCGGCCAGCTCAAAAGAAAGCGAGTTGAAGAAAGGAGCTCAGGGGCACTGTAATTCACAAACCTGCAGAGTTATAAATGACAGCTATCATCCAAAAATAGACTGAAGTAAGGCTGCCAAGAGGACTTGAAAGCGGGGCAGAATTGCAGGAAACCGATTTCAGGAGGTAGACAGGAATTGCATTGAAAGCATAGGAAAAGAGGCAGAACGTCCAGAATGATGCACTTGGCCAAAAAGGGCGTATGCGTTTTTTCCTGAATATATTCAGGAAAAAACGCATACGCACTTTTTGGCCAACCAAGCAAGCTTGCAAAGGAAATCTGCACTACAATGAAGTCTCACTTCCCCCCGGTCAAAAGGGCCATCTGAAAAAAGTGTAAAATCCAGAAAGGCAGGACAGGCCTTGGAGAACTGGGAGCCTTGTTATGCTGATGGGCGGGATGTAAATTGCCAACAACCACTCGGGAGAAGTGTATGATTTTCCTGAAACATCTAAAAAGCAAAGCAGCAGAACCTAGGGAACTTCCACTTATGGTCCTATAGCTTAGGGAAATTAAAATCAAAAAGACACAGCCACCCCAAAGTTTGGAACGGCTCTGTTTACAAGAACCTCGTTTACAGTACAAGTTCAACATCGCAGAAAGTGAAAAATGGATAAAGAAGTTGTGGTATTTACTTACAAAGCAATATCACTCAGCAATGAAATCTATGTCATCAGGCCCTTAGCAGCACAATGAGTGGATTCAGGTATGATGATTCTAACTGAAGTAAGTCACACAGAAAAAGAAACATCATAAGATATCAGTAATACACGGAATGTAAACTTGGCTACACAGGAACTGAATTACAGAACAGAACAGGGTCTCAAATTTAGAAAACCAACTTATGCTTGCTTAAGGGTAAAGGTGAGTTGGGGTGCTGCATAAAACCAGAGATTGAAATGAGCACAGATAAAGTTCCTTAAGTCAAATATGGAATAGACAAGAGCTACTCCTTGCTCAACGAAATGGACTCAACACCGCATATTAAACGCCTAAGAATGTACCTGACTAGTAAGTATCTTAAAACCTATGGATTGCTATGTCTCCGAAAGAGAATCAAGCGTGTGTACAGGGGCATAAACGCAGCAGTGATAGGATTGGAGATGTTCGGTGAGCAAATGAAGACCCTTTGAAGTCATATTGCATGGTACCCATTACACGGGTCTCAACTCTCCAGGTTTAAGGTATTCTTCCTTCAGCTAAAACATGCATGTGGAACCCAAGTATGATCAACCATGTGAACGGGAGACGTGTTCAAATATGTCTCAGTTTTCCTCCCCTGGTACTCGAGTGCAACATTCCAGACGCTTTACTAACACTCTTCCGACTTGGAGAGTCAGTCCCTTTAAACTCCTGTTTGGCCCAGTTTGCAATTTCTGCGGAAGATGAACAGGAATAGCGAGAACCAATGAGAGGCTAGCTGGAGGTGTCTGGACGGGCAAATTTAACTCTCATTTCCCACCAGGAAGAGGAATTAACCAAAGGCTCAGCGTGCCGTGCCGGAACCAGATTAGGGCCTGAAGCCATCCTGCGGTGTTGCGGCCAGGTCACAAGAAAGCGAGTTGAAGAAAGGAGCTCAGGGGCACTGTAATTCACAAACCTGCAGAGTTATAAATGACAGCTATCGTCCAAAAATAGACTGAAGTAAGGCTGCCAAGAGGACTTGAAAGCGGGGCAGAATTGCAGGAAACCGATTTCAGGAGGTAGACTGGAATTGCATTGAAAGCACAGGAAAAGAGGCAGAACGTCCACAATGATGCACTTGGCCAGAAAGGGCGTATGCGTTTTTTCCTGAATATATTCAGGAAAAAACACATACGCCCTTTTTGGCCAACCAAGCAAGCTTGCAAAGGAAATCTGCACTACAATGAAGTCTCACTTCCCCCCGGTCAAAAGGGCCATCTGAAAAAAGTGTAAAATCCAGAAAGGCAGGACAGGCCATGGACAACTGGGAGCCTTGTTATGCTGATGGGCGGGATGTAAATTGCCAACAGACACTCGGGCGAAGTGTATGGTGTATCCTGAAACATCTAAAAAACAAAGCAACAGAGCCTAGGGCACTGCCACTTATGGTCCTATAGCTTAGGGAAAATAAAATCAAAAAGACACAGCCACCCGAAACTTTCGAACAGCTCTGTTTACAAGAACCTCGTTTACAGTACAAGTTCAACATCGCAGAAAGTGAAAAATGGATAAAGAAATTGTGGTATTTACTTACAAAGCAATATCACTCAGCAATGAAATCTGTGTCATCAGGCCCATAACAGCACAATGAGTGGATTCAGGTATGATGATTCTAACTGAAATAAGTCACACAGAAAAGAAACATCATAAGATATCAGTAATACACGGAATGTAAACTTGGCTACACAGGAACTGAATTACAGAACAGAACAGGGTCTCAAATTTAGAAAACCAACTTATGCTTGCTTAAGGGTAAAGGTGAGGTGGGGTGCTGCATAAAACCAGAGATTGAAATGAGCACAGATAAAGTTCCTTAAGTCAAATATGGAATAGACAAGAGCTACTCCTTGCTCAACGAAATGGACTCAACACCCCATATTAAACGCCTAAGAATGTACCTGACTAGTAAATATTGGAAAACCTATGGATTGCTATGTCTCCAAAAGAGAATCAAGCATGTGTACAGGGGCATAAACGCAGCAGTGATAGGATTGGAGAGGTTCGGTGAGCAAATGAAGACCCTTTGAAGTCATATTGCATGGTACCCATTACACGGGTCTCAACTCTCCAGGTTTAAGGTATTCTTCCTTCAGCTAAAACATGCATGTGGAACCCAAGTATGATCAACCATGTGAACGGGAGACGTGTTCAAATATGTCTCAGTTTTCCTCCCCCGGTACTCGGGTGCAACATTCCAGACGCTTTACTAACACTCTCCCCACTTGGAGAGTCAGCGCCTTTAACCTCCTGTTTGGCCCAGTTTGCAATTTCTGCGGAAGATGAACAGGAATAGCGAGAACCAATGAGAGACTAGCTGGAGGTGTCTGGACGGGCAAATTTAACTCTCATTTCCCACCAGGAAGAGGAATTAACCAAAGGCTCAGCATGCCGGGCCGGAACCAGATTAGGGCCTGAAGCCATCCTGCGGTGTTGCGGCCAGGTCACAAGAAAGCGAGTTGAAGAAAGGAGCTCAGGGGCACTGTAATTCACAAACCTGCAGAGTTATAAATGACAGCTATCGTCCAAAAATAGACTGAAGTAAGGCTGCCAAGAGGACTTGAAAGCGGGGCAGAATTGCAGGAAACCGATTTCAGGAGGTAGACTGGAATTGCATTGAAAGCATAGGAAAAGAGGCAGAACGTCCACAATGATGCACTTGGCCAAAAAGGGCGTATGCGTTTTTTCCTGAACATATTCAGGAAAAAACGCATACGCACTTTTTGGCCAACCAAGCAAGCTTGCAAAGGAAATCTGCACTACAATGAAGTCTCACTTCCCCCCGGTCAAAAGGGCCATCTGAAAAAAGTGTAAAATCCAGAAAGGCAGGACAGGCCATGGAGAACTGGGAGCCTTGTTATGCTGATGGGCGGGATGTAAATTGCCAACAACCACTCGGGAGAAGTGTATGGTGTTTCCTGAAACATCTAAAAAACAAAGCAACAGAGCCTAGAGCACTTCCACTTATGGTCCTATAGCTTAGGGAAATTAAAATCAAAAAGACACAGCCACCCCAAAGTTTGGGACGCCTCCGTTTATAAGAACCTCGTTTACCATACAAGTTCAATATCACAGAAAGTGAAAAATGGATAAAGAACTTGTGGTACTTACGTACAATGCAGTATCACTCAGCAATGAAATCTATGTCATCAGGCCCGTAGCAGCATAATGAGTGGATTCAGGTACGATGATTCTAACTGAAATAAGTCACACAGAAAAAGAAACATCATAAGATATCACTAATACACGGAATGTAAACTTGAATACACAGGAACTGAATTCCAAAACAGAACAGGTTCTCAAATTTAGAAAACCAAATTATGCTTGCTTAAGGGGAAAGGTGAGTTGGGGTGCTGCATAAAACCAGAGATTGAAATGAGCACAGATAAAGTTCCTTAAGCCAAATATGGAATAGACAAGAGCTACTCCTTGCTCAACGAAATAGACTCAACACCGCATATTAAACGCCTAAGAATGTACCTGACTAGTAAGTATCTTAAAACGTATGGATTGCTATGTCTCTGAAAGAGAATCAAGCATGTGTACAGGGTAAAAACGCAGCAGTGATAGGATTGGAGAGGTTCGGTGTGCAAATGAAGACCCTTTGAAGTCATATTGCATGGTACCCATTCCACGGGTTTCAACTACCCAGGTTTAAGGTATTCTTCCTTCAGCTAAAACATGCATGTGGAACCCAGAGTATGATCAACCATGTGATCGGGAGACGTGTTCAAATATGTCTCAGTTTTCTCCCCTGGTACTCGGGTGCAACATTCCAGACGCTTTACTAACACTCTCCCCACTTGGAGAGTCAGCACCTTTAACCTCCTGTTTGGCACAGTTTGCAATTTCTGCGGAAGATGAACAGGAATAGCGAGAACCAATGAGAGGCTAGCTGGAGGTGTCTGGACGGGCAAATTTAACTCTCATTTCCCACCAGGAAGAGGAAATAACCAAAGGCTCAGCGTGCCGTACCGGAACCAGATTAGGGCCTGAAGCCATCCTGCGGTGTTGCGGCCAGCTCAAAAGAAAGCGAGTTGAAGAAAGGAGCTCAGGGGCACTGTAATTCACAAACCTGCAGAGTTATAAATGACAGCTATCGTCCAAAAATAGACTGAAGTAAGGCTGCCAAGAGGACTTGAAAGCGGGGCAGAATTGCAGGAAACCGATTTCAGGAGGTAGACTGGAATTGCATTGCAAGCATAGGAAAAGAGGCAGAACGTCCACAATGATGCACTTGGCCAAAAAGGGCGTATGCGTTTTTTCCTGAATATATTCAGGAAAAAACGCATACGCCCTTTTTGGCCAACCAAGCAAGCTTGCAAAGGAAATCTGCACTACAATGAAGTCTCACTTCCCCCAGGTCAAAAGGGCCATCTGAAAAAAGTGTAAAATCCAGAAAGGCAGGACAGGCCATGGACAACTGGGAGCCTTGTTATGCTGATGTGCGGGATGTAAATTGCCAACAGACACTCGGGAGAAGTGTATGGTGTTTCCTGAAACATCTAAAAAACAAAGCAACAGAGCCTAGGGCACTGCCACTTATGGTCCTATAGCTTAGGGAAATTAAAATCAAAAAGACACAGCCACCCCAAAGTTTGGGACGCCTCTGTTTACAAGAACCTCGTTTACAGTACAAGTTCAACATCGCAGAAAGTGAAAAATGGATAAAGAAGTTGTGGTATTTACTTACAAAGCAATATCACTCAGCAATGAAATCTATGTCATCAGGCCCTTAGCATCACAATGAGTGGATTCAGGTATGATGATTCTAACTAAAATAAGTCACACAGAAAAGAAACATCATAAGATATCAGTAATACACGGAATGTAAACTTGGCTACACAGGAACTGAATTACAGAACAGAACAGGGTCTCAAATTTAGAAAACCAACTTATGCTTGCTTAAGGGTAAAGGTGAGGTGGGGTGCTGCATAAAACCAGAGATTGAAATGAGCACAGATAAAGTTCCTTAAGTCAAATATGGAATAGACAAGAGCTACTCCTTGCTCAACGAAATGGACTCAACACCGCATATTAAACGCCTAAGAATGTACCTGACTAGTAAGTATCGTAAAACCTATGGATTGCTATGTCTCCAAAAGAGAATCAAGCATGTTTACAGGGGCATAAACACAGCAGTGATAGGATTGGAGAGGTTCGGTGAGCAAATGAAGACCCATTGATGTCATATTGCATGGTACCCATTACACGGGTCTGAACTCTCCATGTTTAAGGTATTCTTCCTTCAGCAAAAACATGCATGTGGAACCCAAGTATGATCAACCATGTGAACGGGAGACGTGTTCAAATATGCCTCAGTTTTCCTCCCCTGGTACTCGGGTGCAACATTCCAGACGCTTTACTAACACTCTCCCCACTTGGAGAGTCAGCGCCTTTAACCTCCTGTTTGGCCCAGTTTGCAATTTCTGCGGAAGATGAACAGGAATAGCGAGAACCAATGAGAGGCTAGCTGGAGGTGTCTGGACGGGCAAATTTAACTCTCATTTCCCACCAGGAAGAGGAAATAAACAAAGGCTCAGCATGCCGTACCGGAACCAGATTAGGGCCTGAAGCCATCCTGCGGTTTTGCGGCCAGCTCAAAAGAAAGCGAGTTGAAGAAAGGAGCTCAGGGGCACTGTAATTCACAAACCTGCAGAGTTATAAATGACAGCTATCGTCCAAAAATAGACTGAAGTAAGGCTGCCAAGAGGACTTGAAAGCGGGGCAGAATTGCAGGAAACCGATTTCAGGAGGTAGACTGGAATTGCATTGAAAGCATAGGAAAAGAGGCAGAACGTCCACAATGATGCACTTGGCCAAAAAGGGCGTATGCGTTTTTTCCTGAATATATTCAGGAAAAAACGCATACGCCCTTTTTGGCCAACCAAGCAAGCTTGCAAAGAAAATCTGCACTACAATGAAGTCTCACTTCCCCCCGGTCAAAAGGGCCATCTGAAAAAAGTGTAAAATCCAGAAAGGCAGGACAGGCCATGGAGAACTGGGAGCCTTGTTATGCTGATGGGCGGGATGTAAATTGCCAACAGACACTCGGGAGAAGTGTATGGTGTTTCCTGAAACATCTAAAAAACAAAGCAACAGAACCTAGGACACTTCCACTTATGGTCCTATAGCTTAGGGAAATTAAAATCAAAAAGACACAGCCACCCCAAAGTTTGGAACGGCTCTGTTTACAAGAACCTCGTTTACAGTACAAGTTCAACATCGCAGAAAGTGAAAAATGGATAAAGAACTTGTGGTACTTACGTACAATGCAGTATCACTCAGCAATGAAATCTATGTCATCAGGCCCGTAGCAGCATAATGAGTAGATTCAGGTATGATGATTCTAACTGAAATAAGTCACACAGAAAAAGAAACATCATAAGATATCACTAATACACGGAATGTAAACTTGGCTACACAGGAACTGAATTCGAAAACAGAACAGGTTCTCAAATTTAGAAAACCAACTTATGCTTGCTTAAGGGGAAAGGTGAGTTGGGGTGCTGCATAAAACCAGAGATTGAAATGAGCGCAGATAAAGTTCCTTAAGCCAAATATGGAATAGACAAGAGCTACTCCTTGCTCAACGAAATGGACTCAACACCGCATATTAAACGCCTAAGAATGTACCTGACTAGTAAGTATCTTAAAACCTATGGATTGCGATGTCTCCGAAAGAGAATCAAGCATGTGTACAGGGGCATAAACGCAGCAGTGATAGGATTGGAGAGGTTCGGTGAGCAAATGAAGACCCTTTGAAGTCATATTGCATGGTACCCATTCCACGGGTTTCAACTACCCAGGTTTAAGGTATTCTTCCTTCAGCTAAAACATGCATGTGGAACCTAGAGTATGATCAACCATGTGATCGGGAGACGTGTTCAAATATGTCTCAGTTTTCGTACCCTGGTACTCGGGTGCAACATTCCAGACGCTTTACTAACACTCTCCCGACTTGGAGAGTCAGTCCCTTTAACCTCCTGTTTGGCCCAGTTTGCAATTTCTGCGGAAGATGAACAGGAATAGCGAGAACCAATGAGAGACTAGCTGGAGGTGTCTGGACGGGCAAATTTAACTCTCATTTCCCACCAGGAAAAGGAAATAACCAAAGGCTCAGCGTGCCGGGCCGGAACCAGATTAGGGCCTGAAGCCATCCTGCGGTGTTGCGGCCAGGTCACAAGAAAGCGAGTTGAAGAAAGGAGCTCAGGGGCACTGTAATTCACAAACCTGCAGAGTTATAAATGACAGCTATCGTCCAAAAATAGACTGAAGTAAGGCTGCCAAGAGGACTTGAAAGCGGGGCAGAATTGCAGGAAACCGATTTCAGGAGGTAGACTGGAATTGCATTGAAAGCATAGGAAAAGAGGCAGAACGTCCACAATGATGCACTTGGCCAAAAAGGGCGTATGCGTTTTTTCCTGAATATATTCAGGAAAAAACGCATACGCCCTTTTTGGCCAACCAAGCAAGCTTGCAAAGGAAATCTGCACTACAATGAAGTCTCACTTCCCCCCGGTCAAAAGGGCCATCTGAAAAAAGTGTAAAATCCAGAAAGGCAGGACAGGCCATGGAGAACTGGGAGCCTTGTTATGCTGATGGGCGGGATGTAAATTGCCAACAACCACTCGGGAGAAGTGTATGGTGTTTCCTGAAACATCTAAAAAACAAAGCAACAGAACCTAGGGCACTTCCACTTATGGTCCTATAGCTTAGGGAAATTAAAATCAAAAAGACACAGCCACCCCAAAGTTTGGAACGGCTCTGTTTACAAGAACCTCGTTTACAGTACAAGTTCAACATCGCAGAAAGTGAAAAATGGATAAAGAAGTTGTGGTATTTACTTACAAAGCAATATCACTCAGCAATGAAATCTGTGTCATCAGGCCCTTAGCAGCACAATGAGTGGATTCAGGTATGATGATTCTAACTGAAGTAAGTCACACAGAAAAAGAAACATCATAAGATATCAGTAATACACGGAATGTAAACTTGGCTACACAGGAACTGAATTACAGAACAGAACAGGGTCTCAAATTTAGAAAACCAACTTATGCTTGCTTAAGGGTAAAGGTGAGTTGGGGTGCTGCATAAAACCAGAGATTGAAATGAGCACAGATAAAGTTCCTTAAGTCAAATATGGAATAGACAAGAGCTACTCCTTGCTCAACGAAATGGACTCAACACCGCATATTAAACGCCTAAGAATGTACCTGACTAGTAAGTATCTTAAAAACCTATGGATTGCTATGTCTCCGAAAGAGAATCAAGCATGTGTACAGGGGCATAAACGCAGCAGTGATAGGATTGGAGAGGTTCGGTGAGCAAATGAAGACCCTTTGAAGTCATATTGCATGGTACCCATTACACGGGTCTTAACTCTCCAGGTTTAAGGTATTCTTCCTTCAGCTAAAACATGCATGTGGAACCCAAGTATGATCAACCATGTGAACGGGAGACGTGTTCAAATATGTCTCAGTTTTCCTCCCCTGGTACTCGGGTGCAACATTCCAGACGCTTTACTAACACTCTCCCCACTTGGAGAGTCAGCGCCTTTAACCTCCTGTTTGGCCCAGTTTGCAATTTCTGCGGAAGATGAACAGGAATAGCGAGAACCAATGAGAGACTAGCTGGAGGTGTCTGGACGGGCAAATTTAACTCTCATTTCCCACCAGGAAGAGGAAATAACCAAAGGCTCAGCGTGCCGGGCCGGAACCAGATTAGGGCCTGAAGCCATCCTGCGGTGTTGCGGCCAGGTCACAAGAAAGCGAGTTGAAGAAAGGAGCTCAGGGGCACTGTAATTCACAAACCTGCAGAGTTATAAATGACAGCTATCGTCCAAAAATAGACTGAAGTAAGGCTGCCAAGAGGACTTGAAAGCGGGGCAGAATTGCAGGAAACCGATTTCAGGAGGTAGACTGGAATTGCATTGAAAGCATAGGAAAAGAGGCAGAACGTCCACAATGATGCACTTGGCCAAAAAGGGCGTATGCGTTTTTTCCTGAATATATTCAGGAAAAAACGCATACGCCCTTTTTGGCCAACCAAGCAAGCTTGCAAAGGAAATCTGCACTACAATGAAGTCTCACTTCCCCGCGGCCAAAAGGGCCATCTGAAAAAAGTGTAAAATCCAGAAAGGCAACAGGCAATTGAGAACTGGGAGCCTTGTTATGCTGATGGGCGGGATGTAAATTGCCAACAGACACTCGGGAGAAGTGTATGGTGTTTCCTGAAACATCTAAAAAACAAAGCAACAGAGCCTAGGGCACTTCCACTTATGGTCCTATAGCTTAGGGAAATTAAAATCAAAAAGACACAGCCACCCCAAAGTTTGGAACGGCTCTGTTTACAAGAACCTCGCTTACAGTACAAGTTCAACATCGCAGAAAGTGAAAAATGGATAAAGAAGTTGTGGTATTTACTTACAAAGCAATATCACTCAGCAATGAAATCTGTGTCATCAGGCCCTTAGCAGCACAATGAGTGGATTCAGGTATGATGATTCTAACTGAAGTAAGTCACACAGAAAAAGAAACATCATAAGATATCACTAATACACGGAATGTAAACTTGGCTACACAGGAACTGAATTACAGAACAGAACAGGGTCTCAAATTTAGAAAACCAACTTATGCTTGCTTAAGGGGAAAGGTGAGTTGGGGTGCTGCATAAAACCAGAGATTGAAATGAGCACAGATAAAGTTCCTTAAGTCAAATATGGAATAGACAAGAGCTACTCCTTGCTCAACGAAATGGACTCAACACCGCATATTAAACGCCTAAGAATGTACCTGACTAGTAAGTATCTTAAAAACCTATGGATTGCTATGTCTCCGAAAGAGAATCAAGCATGTGTACAGGGGCATAAACGCAGCAGTGATAGGATTGGAGAGGTTCGGTGAGCAAATGAAGACCCTTTGAAGTCATATTGCATGGTACCCATTACACGGGTCTTAACTCTCCAGGTTTAAGGTATTCTTCCTTCAGCTAAAACATGCATGTGGAACCCAAGTATGATCAACCATGTGAACGGGAGACGTGTTCAAATATGTCTCAGTTTTCCTCCCCTGGTACTCGGGTGCAACATTCCAGACGCTTTACTAACACTCTCCCCACTTGGAGAGTCTGCGCCTTTAACCTCCTGTTTGGCCCAGTTTGCAATTTCTGCGGAAGATGAACAGGAATAGCGAGAACCAATGAGAGACTAGCTGGAGGTGTCTGGACGGGCAAATTTAACTCTCATTTCCCACCAGGAAAAGGAAATAACCAAAGGCTCCGCGTGCCGTGCCGGAACCAGATTAGGGCCTGAAGCCATCCTGCAGTGTTGCGGCCAGGTCACAAGAAGGCAAGTTGAAGAAAGGAGCTCAGGGGCACTGTAATGCACAAACCTGCAGAGTTATAAATGACAGCTATCGTCCAAAAATAGACTGAAGTAAGGCTGCCAAGAGGACTTGAAAGCAGGGCAGAATTGCAGGAAACCGATTTCAGGAGGTAGACTGGAATTGCATTGAAAGCATAGGAAAAGAGGCAGAACGTCCACAATGATGCACTTGGCCAAAAAGGGCGTATGCGTTTTTTCCTGAATATATTCAGGAAAAAACGCATACGCCCTTTTTGGCCAACCAAGCAAGCTTGCAAAGGAAATCTGCACTACAATGAAGTCTCACTTCCCCCAGGTCAAAAGGGCCATCTGAAAAAAGTGTAAAATCCAGAAAGGCAGGACAGGCCATGGAGAACTGGGAGCCTTGTTATGCTGATGGGCGGGATGTAAGTTGCCAACAACAACTCGGGAGAAGTGTATGGTGGCTCCTGAAACATCTAAAAAACAAAGCAACAGAGCCTAGGGCACTTCCACTTATGGTCCTATAGCTTAGGGAAATTAAAATCAAAAAGACACAGCCACCCCAAAGTTTGGAACGGCTCTGTTTACAAGAACCTCGTTTACAGTACAAGTTAAACATCGCAGAAAGTGAAAAATGGATAAAGAACTTGTGGTACTTACGTACAATGCAGTATCACTCAGCAATGAAATCTATGTCATCAGGCCCATAGCAGCATAATGAGTAGATTCAGGTACGATGATTCTAACTGAAATAAGTAACACAGAAATAGAAACATCATAAGCTATCACTAATACACGGAATGTAAACTTGAATACACAGGAACTGAATTCCAAAACAGAACAGGTTCTCAAATTTAGAAAACCAAATTATGCTTGCTTAAGGGGAAAGGTGAGTTGGGGTGCTGCATAAAACCAGAGATTGAAATGAGCACAGATAAAGTTCCTTAGGCCAAATATGGAATAGACAAGAGCTACTCCTTGCTCAACGAAATAGACTCAACACCGCATATTAAACGCCTAAGAATGTACCTGACTAGTAAGTATCTTAAAACGTATGGATTGCTATGTCTCTGAAAGAGAATCAAGCATGTGTACAGGGTAAAAACGCAGCAGTGATAGGATTGGAGAGGTTCGGTGTGCAAATGAAGACCCTTTGAAGTCATATTGCATGGTACCCATTCCACGGGTTTCAACTACCCAGGTTTTAGGTATTCTTCCTTCAGCTAAAACATGCATGTGGAACCCAGAGTATGATCAACCATGTGATCGGGAGACGTGTTCAAATATGTCTCAGATTTCCTCCCCTGGTACTCGGGTGCAACATTCCAGACGCTTTACTAACACTCTCCCCACTTGGAGAGTCAGCACCTTTAACCTCCTGTTTGGCACAGTTTGCAATTTCTGCGGAAGATGAACAGGAATAGCGAGAACCAATGAGAGGCTAGCTGGAGGTGTCTGGACGGGCAAATTTAACTCTCATTTCCCACCAGGAAGAGGAAATAACCAAAGGCTCAGCGTGCCGTACCGGAACCAGATTAGGGCCTGAAGCCATCCTGCGGTGTTGCGGCCAGCTCAAAAGAAAGCGAGTTGAAGAAAGGAGCTCAGGGCCACTGTAATTCACAAACCTGCAGAGTTATAAATGACAGCTATCGTCCAAAAATAGACTGAAGTAAGGCTGCCAAGAGGACTTGAAAGCGGGGCAGAATTGCAGGAAACCGATTTCAGGAGGTAGACTGGAATTGCATTGCAAGCATAGGAAAAGAGGCAGAACGTCCACAATGATGCACTTGGCCAAAAAGGGCGTATGCGTTTTTTCCTGAATATATTCAGGAAAAAACGCATACGCCCTTTTTGGCCAACCAAGCAAGCTTGCAAAGGAAATCTGCACTACAATGAAGTCTCACTTCCCCCCGGTCAAAAGGGCCATCTGAAAAAAGTGTAAAATCCAGAAAGGCAGGACAGGCCATGGAGAACTGGGAGCCTTGTTATGCTGATGGGCGGGATGTAAATTGCCAACAGACACTCGGGAGAAGTGTATGGTGTTTCCTGAAACATCTAAAAAACAAAGCAACAGAGCCTAGGGCACTGCCACTTATGGTCCTATAGCTTAGGGAAATTAAAATCAAAAAGACACAGCCACCCCAAAGTTTGGGACGCCTCTGTTTACAAGAACCTCGTTTACAGTACAAGTTCAACATCGCAGAAAGTGAAAAATGGATAAAGAAGTTGTGGTATTTACTTACAAAGCAATATCACTCAGCAATGAAATCTATGTCATCAGGCCCTTAGCATCACAATGAGTGGATTCAGGTATGATGATTCTAACTGAAGTAAGTCACACAGAAAAAGAAACATCATAAGATATCAGTAATACACGGAATGTAAACTTGGCTACACAGGAACTGAATTACAGAACAGAACAGGGTCTCAAATTTAGAAAACCAACTTATGCTTGCTTAAGGGGAAAGGTGAGTTGGGGTGCTGCATAAAACCAGAGATTGAAATGAGCACAGATAAAGTTCCTTAAGTCAAATATGGAATAGACAAGAGCTACTCCTTGCTCAACGAAATGGACTCAACACAGCATATTAAACGCCTAAGAATGTACCTGACTAGTAAGTATCTTAAAAACCTATGGATTGTTATGTCTCCGAAAGAGAATCAAGCATGTGTACAGGGGCATAAACGCAGCAGTGATAGGATTGGAGAGGTTCGGTGAGCAAATGAAGACCCTTTGAAGTCATATTGCATGGTACCCATTACACGGGTCTTAACTCTCCAGGTTTAAGGTATTCTTCCTTCAGCTAAAACATGCATGTGGAACCCAAGTATGATCAACCATGTGTACGGGAGACGTGTTCAAATATGTCTCAGTTTTCCTCCCCTGGTACTCGGGTGCAACATTCCAGACGCTTTACTAACACTCTCCCCACTTGGAGAGTCAGTCCCTTTAAACTCCTGTTTGGCCCAGTTTGCAATTTCTGCGGAAGATGAACAGGAATAGCGAGAACCAATGAGAGACTAGCTGGAGGTGTCTGGACGGGCAAATTTAACTCTCATTTCCCACCAGGAAAAGGAAATAACCAAAGGCTCAGCGTGCCGTGCCGGAACCAGATTAGGGCCTGAAGCCATCCTGCGGTGTTGCGGCCAGGTCACAAGAAAGCAAGTTGAAGAAAGGAGCTCATGGGCACTGTAATGCACAAACCTGCAGAGTTATAAATGACAGCTATCGTCCAAAAATAGACTGAAGTAAGGCTGCCAAGAGGACTTGAAAGCGGGGCAGAATTGCAGGAAACCGATTTCAGGAGGTAGACTGGAATTGCATTGAAAGCATAGGAAAAGAGGCAGAACGTCCACAATGATGCACTTGGCCAAAAAGGGCGTATGCGTTTTTTCCTGAATATATTCAGGAAAAAACGCATACGCCCTTTTTGGCCAACCAAGCAAGCTTGCAAAGGAAATCTGCACTACAATGAAGTCTCACTTCCCCCCGGTCAAAAGGGCCATCTGAAAAAAGTGTAAAATCCAGAAAGGCAGGACAGGCCATGGAGAACTGGGAGCCTTGTTATGCTGATGGGCGGGATGTAAATTGCCAACAACCACTCGGGAGAAGTGTATGGTGTTTCCTGAAACATCTAAAAAACAAAGCAACAGAACCTAGGGCACTTCCACTTATGGTCCTATAGCTTAGGGAAATTAAAATCAAAAAGACACAGCCACCCCAAAGTTTGGAACGGCTCTGTTTACAAGAACCTCGTTTACAGTACAAGTTCAACATCGCAGAAAGTGAAAAATGGATAAAGAATTTGTGGTATTTACGTACAATGCAGTATCACTCAGCAATGAAATCTATGTCATCAGGCCCGTAGCAGCATAATGAGTAGATTCAGGTACGATGATTCTAACTGAAATAAGTCACACAGAAATAGAAACATCATAAGATATCAGTAATACACGGAATGTAAACTTGGCTACACAGGAACTGAATTCCAAAACAGAACAGGTTCTCAAATTTAGAAAACCAACTTATGCTTGCTTAAGGGGAAAGGTGAGTTGGGTTGCTGCATAAAACCAGAGATTGAAATGAGCACAGATAAAGTTCCTTAAGCCAAATATGGAATAGACAAGAGCTACTCCTTGCTCAACGAAATGGACTCAACACCGCATATTAAACGCCTAAGAATGTACCTGACTAGTAAGTATCTTAAAACCTATGGATTGCTATGTCTCCAAAAGAGAATCAAGCATGTGTACAGGGGCATAAACGCAGCAGTGATAGGATTGGAGAGGTTCGGTGAGCAAATGAAGACCCTTTGAACTCATATTGCATGGTACCCATTCCACGGGTTTCAACTACCCAGGTTTTAGGTATTCTTCCTTCAGCTAAAACATGCATGTGGAACCCAAGTATGATCAACCATGTGAACGGGAGACGTGTTCAAATATGTCTCAGTTTTCCTCCCCTGGTACTCGGGTGCAACATTCCAGACGCTTTACTAACACTCTCCCCACTTGGAGAGTCAGCGCCTTTAACCTCCTGTTTGGCCCAGTTTGCAATTTCTGCGGAAGATGAACAGGAATAGCGAGAACCAATGAGAGGCTAGCTGGAGGTGTCTGGACGGGCAAATTTAACTCTCATTTCCCAACAGGAAGAGGAAATAACCAAAGGCTCAGCGTGCCGTACCGGAACCAGATTAGGGCCTGAAGCCATCCTGCGGTGTTGCGGCCAGCTCAAAAGAAAGCGAGTTGAAGAAAGGAGCTCAGGGGCACTGTAATTCACAAACCTGCAGACTTATAAATGACAGCTATCGTCCAAAAATAGACTGAAGTAAGGCTGCCAAGAGGACTTGAAAGCGGGGCAGAATTGCAGGAAACTGATTTCAGGAGGTAGACTGGAATTGCATTGAAAGCATAGGAAAAGAGGCAGAACGTCCACAATGATGCACTTGGCCAAAAAGGGCCTATGCGTTTTTTCCTGAATATATTCAGGAAAAAACGCATACGCCCTTTTTGGCCAACCAAGCAAGCTTGCAAAGGAAATCTGCACTACAATGAAGTCTCACTTCCCCCCGGTCAAAAGGGCCATCTGAAAAAAGTGTAAAATCCAGAAAGGCAGGACAGGCCATGGAGAACTGGGAGCCTTGTTATGCTGATGGGCGGGATGTAAATTGCCAACAACCACTCGGGAGAAGTGTATGGTGTTTCCTGAAACATCTAAAAAACAAAGCAACAGAACCTAGGGCACTTCCACTTATGGTCCTATAGCTTAGGGAAATTAAAATCAAAAAGACACAGCCACCCCAAAGTTTGGAACGGCTCTGTTTACAAGAACCTCGTTTACAGTACAAGTTCAACATCGCAGAAAGTGAAAAATGGATAAAGAATTTGTGGTATTTACGTACAATGCAGTATCACTCAGCAATGAAATCTATGTCATCAGGCCCGTAGCAGCATAATGAGTAGATTCAGGTACGATGATTCTAACTGAAATAAGTCACACAGAAATAGAAACATCATAAGATATCAGTAATACACGGAATGTAAACTTGGCTACACAGGAACTGAATTCCAAAACAGAACAGGTTCTCAAATTTAGAAAACCAACTTATGCTTGCTTAAGGGGAAAGGTGAGTTGGGTTGCTGCATAAAACCAGAGATTGAAATGAGCACAGATAAAGTTCCTTAAGCCAAATATGGAATAGACAAGAGCTACTCCTTGCTCAACGAAATGGACTCAACACCGCATATTAAACGCCTAAGAATGTACCTGACTAGTAAGTATCTTAAAACCTATGGATTGCTATGTCTCCAAAAGAGAATCAAGCATGTGTACAGGGGCATAAACGCAGCAGTGATAGGATTGGAGAGGTTCGGTGAGCAAATGAAGACCCTTTGAACTCATATTGCATGGTACCCATTCCACGGGTTTCAACTACCCAGGTTTTAGGTATTCTTCCTTCAGCTAAAACATGCATGTGGAACCCAAGTATGATCAACCATGTGAACGGGAGACGTGTTCAAATATGTCTCAGTTTTCCTCCCCTGGTACTCGGGTGCAACATTCCAGACGCTTTACTAACACTCTCCCCACTTGGAGAGTCAGCGCCTTTAACCTCCTGTTTGGCCCAGTTTGCAATTTCTGCGGAAGATGAACAGGAATAGCGAGAACCAATGAGAGGCTAGCTGGAGGTGTCTGGACGGGCAAATTTAACTCTCATTTCCCAACAGGAAGAGGAAATAACCAAAGGCTCAGCGTGCCGTACCGGAACCAGATTAGGGCCTGAAGCCATCCTGCGGTGTTGCGGCCAGCTCAAAAGAAAGCGAGTTGAAGAAAGGAGCTCAGGGGCACTGTAATTCACAAACCTGCAGACTTATAAATGACAGCTATCGTCCAAAAATAGACTGAAGTAAGGCTGCCAAGAGGACTTGAAAGCGGGGCAGAATTGCAGGAAACTGATTTCAGGAGGTAGACTGGAATTGCATTGAAAGCATAGGAAAAGAGGCAGAACGTCCACAATGATGCACTTGGCCAAAAAGGGCCTATGCGTTTTTTCCTGAATATATTCAGGAAAAAACGCATACGCCCTTTTTGGCCAACCAAGCAAGCTTGCAAAGGAAATCTGCACTACAATGAAGTCTCACTTCCCCCCGGTCAAAAGGGCCATCTGAAAAAAGTGTAAAATCCAGAAAGGCAGGACAGGCCATGGAGAACTGGGAGCCTTGTTATGCTGATGGGCGGGATGTAAATTGCCAACAACCACTCGGGAGAAGTGTATGGTGTTTCCTGAAACATCTAAAAAACAAAGCAACAGAACCTAGGGCACTTCCACTTATGGTCCTATAGCTTAGGGAAATTAAAATCAAAAAGACACAGCCACCCCAAAGTTTGGAACGGCTCTGTTTACAAGAACCTCGTTTACAGTACAAGTTCAACATCGCAGAAAGTGAAAAATGGATAAAGAAGTTGTGGTATTTACTTACAAAGCAATATCACTCAGCAATGAAATCTGTGTCATCAGGCCCTTAGCAGCACAATGAGTGGATTCAGGTATGATGATTCTAACTGAAGTAAGTCACACAGAAAAAGAAACATCATAAGATATCAGTAATACACGGAATGTAAACTTGGCTACACAGGAACTGAATTACAGAACAGAACAGTGTCTCAAATTTAGAAAACCAACTTATGCTTGCTTAAGGGTAAAGGTGAGTTGGGGTGCTGCATAAAACCAGAGATTGAAATGAGCACAGATAAAGTTCCTTAAGTCAAATATGGAATAGACAAGAGCTACTCCTTGCTCAACGAAATGGACTCAACACCGCATATTAAACGCCTAAGAATGTACCTGACTAGTAAGTATCTTAAAAACCTATGGATTGCTATGTCTCCGAAAGAGAATCAAGCATGTGTACAGGGGCATAAACGCAGCAGTGATAGGATTGGAGAGGTTCGGTGAGCAAATGAAGACCCTTTGAAGTCATATTGCATGGTACCTATTACACGGGTCTTAACTCTCCAGGTTTAAGGTATTCTTCCTTCAGCTAAAACATGCATGTGGAACCCAAGTATGATCAACCATGTGAACGGGAGACGTGTTCAAATATGTCTCAGTTTTCCTCCCCTGGTACTCGGGTGCAACATTCCAGACGCTTTACTAACACTCTCCCCACTTGGAGAGTCAGCGCCTTTAACCTCCTGTTTGGCCCAGTTTGCAATTTCTGCGGAAGATGAACAGGAATAGCAAGAACCAATGAGAGGCTAGCTGGAGGTGTCTGGACGGGCAAATTTAACTCTCATTTCCCACCAGGAAGAGGAAATAACCAAAGGCTCAGCGTGCCGTACCGGAACCAGATTAGGTCCTGAAGCCATCCTGCGGTGTTGCGGCCAGCTCAAAAGAAAGCGAGTTGAAGAAAGGAGCTCAGGGGCACTGTAATTCACAAACCTGCAGAGTTATAAATGACAGCTATCGTCCAAAAATAGACTGAAGTAAGGCTGCCAAGAGGACTTGAAAGCGGGGCAGAATTGCAGGAAACTGATTTCAGGAGGTAGACTGGAATTGCATTGAAAGCATAGGAAAAGAGGCAGAACGTCCACAATGATGCACTTGGCCAAAAAGGGCGTATGCGTTTTTTCCTGAATATATTCAGGAAAAAACGCATACGCCCTTTTTGGCCAACCAAGCAAGCTTGCAAAGGAAATCTGCACTACAATGAAGTCTCACTTCCCCCCGGTCAAAAGGGCCATCTGAAAAAAGTGTAAAATCCAGAAAGGCAGGACAGGCCATGGAGAACTGGGAGCCTTGTTATGCTGATGGGCGGGATGTAAATTGCCAACAGACACTCGGGAGAAGTGTATGGTGTTTCCTGAAACATCTAAAAAACAAAGCAACAGAGCCTAGGGCACTGCCACTTATGGTCCTATAGCTTAGGGAAATTAAAATCAAAAAGACACAGCCAGCCCAAAGTTTGGGACGCCTCTGTTTACAAGAACCTCGTTTACAGTACAAGTTCAACATCGCAGAAAGTGAAAAATGGATAAAGAACTTGTGGTACTTACGTACAATGCAGTATCACTCAGCAATGAAATCTATGTCATCAGGCCTGTAGCAGCATAATGAGTGGATTCAGGTACGATGATTCTAAGTGAAATAAGTCACACAGAAAAAGAAACATCATAAGATATCACTAATACACGGAATGTAAACTTGGCTACACAGGAACTGCATTCCAGAACAGAACAGGGACTCAAATTTAGAAAACCAACTTATGCTTGCTTAAGGGGAAAGGTGAGTTGGGGTGCTGCATAAAACCAGAGATTGAAATGAGCACAGATAAAGTTCTTTAAGCCAAATATGGAATAGACAAGAGCTACTCCTTGCTCAACGAAATGGACTCAAAACCCCATATTAAACCCCTAAGAATGTACCTGACGAGTAAGTATCTTAAAACCTATGGATTGCTATGTCTCCAAAAGAGAATCAAGCGTGTGTACAGGGGAATAAACGCAGCAGTGATAGGATTGGAGAGGTTCGGTGAGCAAATGAAGACCCTTTGAAGTCATATTGCATGGTACCCATTCCACGGGTTTCAACTACCCAGGTTTAAGGTATTCTTCCTTCAGCTAAAACATGCATGTGGAACCTAGATTATGATCAACCATGTGATCGGGAGACGTGTTCAAATATGTCTCAGTTTTCCTCCCCTGGTACTCGGGTGCAACATTCCAGACGCTTTACTAACACTCTCCCCACTTGGAGAGTCAGTCCCTTTAACCTCCTGTTTGGCCCAGTTTGCAATTTCTGCGGAAGATGAACAGGAATAGCGAGAACCAATGAGAGGCTAGCTGGAGGTGTCTGGACGGGCAAATTTAACTCTCATTTCCCACCAGGAAGAGGAAACAACCAAAGGCTCAGCGTGCCGTACCGGAACCAGATTAGGGCCTGAAGCCATCCTGCGGTGTTGCGGCCAGCTCAAAAGAAAGCGAGTTGAAGAAAGGAGCTCAGGGGCACTGTAATTCACAAACCTGCAGAGTTATAAATGACAGCTATCGTCCAAAAATAGACTGAAGTAAGGCTGCCAAGAGGACTTGAAAGCGGGGCAGAATTGCAGGAAACCGATTTCAGGAGGTAGACTGGAATTGCATTGAAAGCATAGGAAAAGAGGCAGAACGTCCACAATGATGCACTTGGCCAAAAAGGGCGTATGCGTTTTTTCCTGAATATATTCAGGAAAAAACGCATACGCCCTTTTTGGCCAACCAAGCAAGCTTGCAAAGGAAATCTGCACTACAATGAAGTCTCACTTCCCCCCGGTCAAAAGGGCCATCTGAAAAAAGTGTAAAATCCAGAAAGGCAGGACAGGCCATGGAGAACTGGGAGCCTTGTTATGCTGATGGGCGGGATGTAAATTGCCAACAGACACACGGGAGAAGTGTATGGTGTTTCCTGAAACATCTAAAAAACAAAGCAACAGAGCCTAGGGCACTGCCACTTATGGTCCTATAGCTTAGGGAAATTAAAATCAAAAAGACACAGCCACCCCAAAGTTTGGATCGGCTCTGTTTATAAGAACCTCGTTTACAGTACAAGTTCAACATCGCAGAAAGTGAAAAATGGATAAAGAAGTTGTGGTATTTACTTACAAAGCAATATCACTCAGCAATGAAATCTGTGTCATCAGGCCCTTAGCAGCACAATGAGTGGATTCAGGTATGATGATTCTAACTGAAGTAAGTCACACAGAAAAAGAAACATCATAAGATATCAGTAATACACGGAATGTAAACTTGGCTACACAGGAACTGAATTACAGAACAGAACAGTGTCTCAAATTTAGAAAACCAACTTATGCTTGCTTAAGGGTAAAGGTGAGTTGGGGTGCTGCATAAAACCAGAGATTGAAATGAGCACAGATAAAGTTCCTTAAGTCAAATATGGAATAGACAAGAGCTACTCCTTGCTCAACGAAATGGACTCAACACCGCATATTAAACGCCTAAGAATGTACCTGACTAGTAAGTATCTTAAAAACCTATGGATTGCTATGTCTCCGAAAGAGAATCAAGCATGTGTACAGGGGCATAAACGCAGCAGTGATAGGATTGGAGAGGTTCGGTGAGCAAATGAAGACCCTTTGAAGTCATATTGCATGGTACCTATTACACGGGTCTTAACTCTCCAGGTTTAAGGTATTCTTCCTTCAGCTAAAACATGCATGTGGAACCCAAGTATGATCAACCATGTGAACGGGAGACGTGTTCAAATATGTCTCAGTTTTCCTCCCCTGGTACTCGGGTGCAACATTCCAGACGCTTTACTAACACTCTCCCCACTTGGAGAGTCAGCGCCTTTAACCTCCTGTTTGGCCCAGTTTGCAATTTCTGCGGAAGATGAACAGGAATAGCAAGAACCAATGAGAGGCTAGCTGGAGGTGTCTGGACGGGCAAATTTAACTCTCATTTCCCACCAGGAAGAGGAAATAACCAAAGGCTCAGCGTGCCGTACCGGAACCAGATTAGGTCCTGAAGCCATCCTGCGGTGTTGCGGCCAGCTCAAAAGAAAGCGAGTTGAAGAAAGGAGCTCAGGGGCACTGTAATTCACAAACCTGCAGAGTTATAAATGACAGCTATCGTCCAAAAATAGACTGAAGTAAGGCTGCCAAGAGGACTTGAAAGCGGGGCAGAATTGCAGGAAACTGATTTCAGGAGGTAGACTGGAATTGCATTGAAAGCATAGGAAAAGAGGCAGAACGTCCACAATGATGCACTTGGCCAAAAAGGGCGTATGCGTTTTTTCCTGAATATATTCAGGAAAAAACGCATACGCCCTTTTTGGCCAACCAAGCAAGCTTGCAAAGGAAATCTGCACTACAATGAAGTCTCACTTCCCCCCGGTCAAAAGGGCCATCTGAAAAAAGTGTAAAATCCAGAAAGGCAGGACAGGCCATGGAGAACTGGGAGCCTTGTTATGCTGATGGGCGGGATGTAAATTGCCAACAGACACTCGGGAGAAGTGTATGGTGTTTCCTGAAACATCTAAAAAACAAAGCAACAGAGCCTAGGGCACTGCCACTTATGGTCCTATAGCTTAGGGAAATTAAAATCAAAAAGACACAGCCAGCCCAAAGTTTGGGACGCCTCTGTTTACAAGAACCTCGTTTACAGTACAAGTTCAACATCGCAGAAAGTGAAAAATGGATAAAGAACTTGTGGTACTTACGTACAATGCAGTATCACTCAGCAATGAAATCTATGTCATCAGGCCTGTAGCAGCATAATGAGTGGATTCAGGTACGATGATTCTAAGTGAAATAAGTCACACAGAAAAAGAAACATCATAAGATATCACTAATACACGGAATGTAAACTTGGCTACACAGGAACTGCATTCCAGAACAGAACAGGGACTCAAATTTAGAAAACCAACTTATGCTTGCTTAAGGGGAAAGGTGAGTTGGGGTGCTGCATAAAACCAGAGATTGAAATGAGCACAGATAAAGTTCTTTAAGCCAAATATGGAATAGACAAGAGCTACTCCTTGCTCAACGAAATGGACTCAAAACCCCATATTAAACCCCTAAGAATGTACCTGACGAGTAAGTATCTTAAAACCTATGGATTGCTATGTCTCCAAAAGAGAATCAAGCGTGTGTACAGGGGAATAAACGCAGCAGTGATAGGATTGGAGAGGTTCGGTGAGCAAATGAAGACCCTTTGAAGTCATATTGCATGGTACCCATTCCACGGGTTTCAACTACCCAGGTTTAAGGTATTCTTCCTTCAGCTAAAACATGCATGTGGAACCTAGATTATGATCAACCATGTGATCGGGAGACGTGTTCAAATATGTCTCAGTTTTCCTCCCCTGGTACTCGGGTGCAACATTCCAGACGCTTTACTAACACTCTCCCCACTTGGAGAGTCAGTCCCTTTAACCTCCTGTTTGGCCCAGTTTGCAATTTCTGCGGAAGATGAACAGGAATAGCGAGAACCAATGAGAGGCTAGCTGGAGGTGTCTGGACGGGCAAATTTAACTCTCATTTCCCACCAGGAAGAGGAAACAACCAAAGGCTCAGCGTGCCGTACCGGAACCAGATTAGGGCCTGAAGCCATCCTGCGGTGTTGCGGCCAGCTCAAAAGAAAGCGAGTTGAAGAAAGGAGCTCAGGGGCACTGTAATTCACAAACCTGCAGAGTTATAAATGACAGCTATCGTCCAAAAATAGACTGAAGTAAGGCTGCCAAGAGGACTTGAAAGCGGGGCAGAATTGCAGGAAACCGATTTCAGGAGGTAGACTGGAATTGCATTGAAAGCATAGGAAAAGAGGCAGAACGTCCACAATGATGCACTTGGCCAAAAAGGGCGTATGCGTTTTTTCCTGAATATATTCAGGAAAAAACGCATACGCCCTTTTTGGCCAACCAAGCAAGCTTGCAAAGGAAATCTGCACTACAATGAAGTCTCACTTCCCCCCGGTCAAAAGGGCCATCTGAAAAAAGTGTAAAATCCAGAAAGGCAGGACAGGCCATGGAGAACTGGGAGCCTTGTTATGCTGATGGGCGGGATGTAAATTGCCAACAGACACACGGGAGAAGTGTATGGTGTTTCCTGAAACATCTAAAAAACAAAGCAACAGAGCCTAGGGCACTGCCACTTATGGTCCTATAGCTTAGGGAAATTAAAATCAAAAAGACACAGCCACCCCAAAGTTTGGATCGGCTCTGTTTATAAGAACCTCGTTTACAGTACAAGTTCAACATCGCAGAAAGTGAAAAATGGATAAAGAAGTTGTGGTATTTACTTACAAAGCAATATCACTCAGCAATGAAATCTGTGTCATCAGGCCCTTAGCAGCACAATGAGTGGATTCAGGTATGATGATTCTAACTGAAATAAGTCACACAGAAAAGAAACATCATAAGATATCAGTAATACACGGAATGTAAACTTGAATACACAGGAACTGAATTACAGAACAGAACAGGGTCTCAAATTTAGAAAACCAACTTATGCTTGCTTAAGGGTAAAGGTGAGTTGGGGTGCTGCATAAAACCAGAGATTGAAATGAGCACAGATAAAGTTCCTTAAGCCAAATATGGAATAGAAAAGAGCTACTCCTTGCTCAACGAAATGGACTCAACACCGCATATTAAACGCCTAGGAATGTACCTGACTAGTAAGTATCGTAAAACCTATGGATTGCTATGTCTCCAAAAGAGAATCAAGCGTGTGTACAGGGGCATAAACGCAGCAGTGATAGGATTGGAGAGGTTCGGTGAGCAAATGAAGACCCTTTGAAGTCATATTGCATGGTACCCATTCCACGGGTTTCAACTACGCAGGTTTTAGGTATTCTTCCTTCAGCTAAAACATGCATGTGGAACCCATGTATGATCAACCATGTGAACGGGAGACGTGTTCAAATATGTCTCAGTTTTCCTCCCCTGGTACTCGGGTGCAACATTCCAGACGCTTTACTAACACTCTCCCCACTTGGAGAGTCAGCGCCTTTAACCTCCTGTTTGGCCCAGTTTGCAATTTCTGCGGAAGATGAACAGGAATAGCGAGAACCAATGAGAGACTAGCTGGAGGTGTCTGGACGGGCAAATTTAACTCTCATTTCCCACCAGGAAGAGGAAATAACCAAAGGCTCCGCGTTCCGTACCGGAACCAGATTAGGGCCTGAAGCCATCCTGCGGTGTTGCGGCCAGCTCAAAAGAAAGCGAGTTGAAGAAAGGAGCTCAGGGGCACTGTAATTCACAAACCTGCAGAGTTATAAATGACAGCTATCGTCCAAAAATAGACTGAAGTAAGGCTGCCAAGAGGACTTGAAAGCAGGGCAGAATTGCAGGAAACCGATTTCAGGAGGTAGACTGGAATTGCATTGAAAGCATAGGAAAAGAGGCAGAACGTCCACAATGATGCACTTGGCCAAAAAGGGCGTATGCGTTTTTTCCTGAATATATTCAGGAAAAAACGCATACGCCCTTTTTGGCCAACCAAGCAAGCTTGCAAAGGAAATCTGCACTACAATGAAGTCTCACTTCCCCCCGGTCAAAAGGGCCATCTGAAAAAAGTGTAAAATCCAGAAAGGCAGGACAGGCCATGGAGAACTGGGAGCCTTGTTATGCTGATGGGCGGGATGTAAATTGCCAACAACCACTCGGGAGAAGTGTATGGTGTTTCCTGAAACATCTAAAAAACAAAGCAACAGAACCTAGGGCACTTCCACTTATGGTCCTATAGATTAGGGAAATTAAAATCAAAAAGACACAGCCACCCCAAAGTTTGGAACGGCTCTGTTTACAAGAACCTCGTTTACAGTACAAGTTCAACATCGCAGAAAGTGAAAAATGGATAAAGAAGTTGTGGTATTTACTTACAAAGCAATATCACTCAGCAATGAAATCTGTGTCATCAGGCCCTTAGCAGCACAATGAGTGGATTCAGGTATGATGATTCTAACTGAAATAAGTCACACAGAAAAAGAAACATCATAAGATATCAGTAATACACGGAATGGAAACTTGGTTACACAGGAACTGAATTACAGAACAGAACAGGGTCTCAAATTTAGAAAACCAACTTATGCTTGCTTAAGGGTAAAGGTGAGTTGGGGTGCTGCATAAAACCAGAGATTGAAATGAGCACAGATAAAGTTCCTTAAGCCAAATATGGAATAGACAAGAGCTACTCCTTGCTCAACGAAATGGACTCAACACCGCATATTAAACGCCTAAGAATGTAACTGACTTGTAAGTATCTTAAAACCTATGGATTGCTATGTCTCCGAAAGAGAATCAAGCATGTGTACAGGGGCATAAACGCAGCAGTGATAGGATTGGAGAGGTTCGGTGAGCAAATGAAGACCCTTTGAAGTCATATTGCATGGTACCCATTCCACGGGTTTCAACTACCCAGGTTTAAGGTATTCTTCCTTCAGCTAAAACATGCATGTGGAACCTAGAGTATGATCAACCATGTGATCGGGAGACGTGTTCAAATATGTCTCAGTTTTCCTCCCCTGGTACTCGGGTGCAACATTCCAGACGCTTTCCTAACACTCTCCCCACTTGGAGAGTCAGTCCCTTTAACCTCCTGTTTGGCCCAGTTTGCAATTTCTGCGGAAGATGAACAGGAATAGCGAGACCCAATGAGAGGCTAGCTGGAGGTGTCTGGACGGGCAAATTTAACTCTCATTTCCCACCAGGAAGAGGAATTAACCAAAGGCTCAGCGTGCCGGGCCGGAACCAGATTAGGGCCTGAAGCCATCCTGCGGTGTTGCGGCCAGCTCAAAAGAAAGCGAGTTGAAGAAAGGAGCTCAGGGGCACTGTAATTCACAAACCTGCAGAGTTATAAATGACAGCTATCGTCCAAAAATAGACTGAAGTAAGGCTGCCAAGAGGACTTGAAAGCGGGCCAGAATTGCAGGAAACCAATTTCAGAAGGTAGACTGGAATTGCATTGAAAGCATAGGAAAAGAGGCAGAACGTCCACAATGATGCACTTGGCCAAAAAGGGCGTATGCGTTTTTTCCTGAATATATTCAGGAAAAAACGCATACGCCCTTTTTGGCCAACCAAGCAAGCTTGCAAAGGAAATCTGCACTACAATGAAGTCTCACTTCCCCCCGGTCAAAAGGTCCATCTGAAAAAAGTGTAAAATCCAGAAAGGCAACAGGCCATTGAGAACTGGGAGCCTTGTTATGCTGATGGGCGGGATGTAAATTGCCAACAGACACTTGGGAGAAGTGTATGGTGTTTCCTGAAACATCTAAAAAACAAAGCAACAGAGCCTAGGGCACTTCCACTTATGGTCCTATAGCTTAGGGAAATTAAAATCAAAAAGACACAGCCACCCCAAAGTTTGGAACGGCTCTGTTTACAAGAACCTCGTTTACAGTACAAGTTCAACATCGCAGAAAGTGAAAAATGGATAAAGAAGTTGTGGTATTTACTTACAAAGCAATATCACTCAGCAATGAAATCTATGTCATCAGGCCCTTAGCAGCACAATGAGTGGATTCAGGTATGATGATTCTAACTGAAATAAGTCACACAGAAAAAGAAACATCATAAGATATCAGTAATACACGGAATGGAAACTTGGCTACACAGGAACTGAATTACAGAACAGAACAGGGTCTCAAATTTAGAAAACCAACTTATGCTTGCTTAAGGGTAAAGGTGAGTTGGGGTGCTGCATAAAACCAGAGATTGAAATGAGCACAGATAAAGTTCCTTAAGTCAAATATGGAATAGACAAGAGCTACTCCTTGCTCAACGAAATGGACTCAACACCGCATATTAAACGCCTAAGAATGTACCTGACTAGTAAGTATCGTAAAACCTATGGATTGCTATGTCTCCAAAAGAGAATCAAGCATGTGTACAGGGGCATAAACGCAGCAGTGATAGGATTGGAGAGGTTCGGTGAGCAAATGAAGACCCTTTGAAGTCATATTGCATGGTACCCATTACACGGGTCTCAACTCTCCAGGTTTAAGGTATTCTTCCTTCAGCTAAAACATGCATGTGGAACCCAAGTATGATCAACCATGTGAACGGGAGACGTGTTCAAATATGTCTCAGTTTTCCCCCCCTGGTACTCGGGTGCAACATTCCAGACGCTTTACTAACACTCTCCCCACTTGGAGAGTCAGCGCCTTTAACCTCCTGTTTGGCCCAGTTTGCAATTTCTGCGGAAGATGAACAGGAATAGCGAGAACCAATGAGAGGCTAGCTGGAGGTGTCTGGACGGGCAAATTTAACTCTCATTTCCCACCAGGAAGAGGAATTAACCAAAGGCTCAGCATGCCGGGCCGGAAACAGATTAGGGCCTGAAGCCATCCTGCGGTGTTGCGGCCAGGTCACAAGAAAGCGAGTTGAAGAAAGGAGCTCAGGGGCACTGTAATTCACAAACCTGCAGAGTTATAAATGACAGCTATCATACAAAAATAGACTGAAGTAAGGCTGACAAGAGGACTTGAAAGCGGGGCAGAATTGCAGGAAACCGATTTCAGGAGGTAGACTGGAATTGCATTGAAAGCATAGGAAAAGAGGCAGAACGTCCACAATGATGCACTTGGCCAAAACGGGCATATGCGTTTTTTCCTGAATATATTCAGGAAAAAACGCATACGCCCTTTTTGGCCAACCAAGCAAGCTTGCAAAGGAAATCTGCACTACAATGAAGTCTCACTTCCCCCCGGTCAAAAGGGCCATCTGAAAAAAGTGTAAAATCCAGAAAGGCAACAGGCCATTGAGAACTGGGAGCCTTGTTATGCTGATGGGCGGGATGTAAATTGCCAACAGACACTTGGGAGAAGTGTATGGTGTTTCCTGAAACATCTAAAAAACAAAGCAACAGAGCCTAGGGCACTTCCACTTATGGTCCTATAGCTTAGGGAAATTAAAATCAAAAAGACACAGCCACCCCAAAGTTTGGAACGGCTCTGTTTACAAGAACCTCGTTTACAGTACAAGTTCAACATCGCAGAAAGTGAAAAATGGATAAAGAATTTGTGGTATTCACTTACAAAGCAATATCACTCAGCAATGAAATCTATGTCATCAGGCCCTTAGCATCACAATGAGTGGATTCAGGTATGATGATTCTAACTGAAATAAGTCACACAGAAAAAGAAACATCATAAGATATCAGTAATACACGGAATGTAAACTTGGCTACACAGGAACTGAATTACAGAACAGAACAGGGTCTCAAATTTAGAAAAACAACTTATGCTTGCTTAAGGGTAAAGGTGAGTTGGGGTGCTGCATAAAACCAGAGATTGAAATGAGCACAGATAAAGTTCCTTAAGCCAAATATGGAATAGACAAGAGCTACTCCTTGCTCAACGAAATGGACTCAACACCGCATATTAAACGCCTAAGAATGTACCTGACTTGTAAGTATCTTAAAACCTATGGATTGCTATGTCTCCGAAAGAGAATCAAGCATGTGTACAGGGGCATAAACGCAGCAGTGATAGGATTGGAGAGGTTCGGTGAGCAAATGAAGACCCTTTGAAGTCATATTGCATGGTACCCATTCCACGGGTTTCAACTACCCAGGTTTAAGGTATTCTTCCTTCAGGTAAAACATGCATGTGGAACCTAGAGTATGATCAACCATGTGATCGGGAGACGTGTTCAAATATGTCTCAGTTTTCCTCCCCTGGTTCTCGGGTGCAACATTCCAGACGCTTTACTAACACTCTCCCCACTTGGAGAGTCAGTCCCTTTAACCTCCTGTTTGGCCCAGTTTGCAATTTCTGCGGAAGATGAACAGGAATAGCGAGAACCAATGAGAGACTAGCTGGAGGTGTCTGGACGGGCAAATTTAACTCTCATTTCCCACCAGGAAGAGGAAATAACCAAAGGCTCAGCGTTTCGTGCCGGAACCAGATTAGGGCCTGAAGCCATCCTGCGGTGTTGCGGCCAGGTCACAAGAAAGCAAGTTGAAGAAAGGAGCTCAGGGGCACTGTAATTCACAAACCTGCAGAGTTATAAATGACAGCTATCGTCCAAAAATAGACTGAAGTAAGGCTGCCAAGAGGACTTGAAAGCGGGGCAGAATTGCAGGAAACCGATTTCAGGAGGTAGACTGGAATTGCATTGAAAGCATAGGAAAAGAGGCAGAACGTCCACAATGATGCACTTGGCCAAAAAGGGCGTATGCGTTTTTTCCTGAATATATTCAGGAAAAAACGCATACGCCCTTTTTGGCCAACCAGGCAAGCTTGCAAAGGAAATCTGCACTACAATGAAGTCTCACTTCCCCCCGGTCAAAAGGGCCATCTGAAGAAAGTGTAAAATCCAGAAAGGCAGGACAGGCCATGGAGAACTGGGAGCCTTGTTATGCTGATGGGCGGGATGTAAATTGCCAACAGACACTCGGGAGAAGTGTATGGTGTTTCCTGAAACATCTAAAAAACAAAGCAACAGAGCCTAGGGCACTGCCACTTATGGTCCTATAGCTTAGGGAAATTAAAATCAAAAAGACACAGCCACCCCAAAGTTTGGGACGCCTCTGTTTACAAGAACCTCATTTACAGTACAAGTTCAACATCGCAGAAAGTGAAAAATGGATAAAGAAGTTGTGGTATTTACTTACAAAGCAATATCACTCAGCAATGAAATCTATGTCCTCAGGCCCTCAGCATCACAATGAGTGGATTCAGGTATGAAGATTCTAACTGAAATAAGTCACACAGAAAAAGAAACATCATAAGATATCAGTAATACACGGAATGGAAACTTGGCTAAACAGGAACTGAATTACAGAACAGAACAGGGTCTCAAATTTAGAAAACCAACTTATTCTTGCTTAAGGGTAAAGGTGAGTTGGGGTGCTGCATAAAACCAGAGATTGAAATGAGCACAGATAAAGTTCCTTAAGTCAAATATGGAATAGACAAGAGCTACTCCTTGCTCAACGAAATGGACTCAACACCGCATATTAAACGCCTAAGAATGTACCTGACTAGTAAGTATCGTAAAACCTATGGATTGCTATGTCTCCAAAAGAGAATCAAGCATGTGTACAGGGGCATAAACGCAGCAGTGATAGGATTGGAGAGGTTCGGTGAGCAAATGAAGACCCTTTGAAGTCATATTGCATGGTCCCCATTACACGGGTCTGAACTCTCCAGGTTTAAGGTATTCTTCCTTCAGCTAAAACATGAATGTGGAACCCAAGTATGATCAACCATGTGAACGGGAGACGTGTTCAAATATGTCTCAGTTTTCCTCCCCTGGTACTCGGGTGCAACATTCCAGACGCTTTACTAACACTCTCCCCACTTGGAGAGTCAGCGCCTTTAACCTCCTGTTTGGCCCAGTTTGCAATTTCTGCGGAAGATGAACAGGAATAGCGAGAACCAATGAGAGGCTAGCTGGAGGTGTCTGGACGGGCAAATTAACTCTCATTTCCCACCAGGAAGAGGAAATAACCAAAGGCTCAGCGTGCCGTACCGGAACCAGATTAGGGCCTGAAGCCATCCTGCGGTGTTGCGGCCAGCTCAAAAGAAAGCGAGTTGAAGAAAGGAGCTCAGGGGCACTGTAATTCACAAACCTGCAGAGTTATAAATGACAGCTATCGTCCAAAAATAGACTGAAGTAAGGCTGCCAAGAGGACTTGAAAGCGGGGCAGAATTGCAGGAAACCGATTTCAGGAGGTAGACTGGAATTGCATTGAAAGCATAGGAAAAGAGGCAGAACGTCCACAATGATGCACTTGGCCAAAACGGGCATATGCGTTTTTTCCTGAATATATTCAGGAAAAAACGCATACGCCCTTTTTGGCCAACCAAGCAAGCTTGCAAAGGAAATCTGCACTACAATGAAGTCTCACTTCCCCCCGGTCAAAAGGGCCATCTGAAAAAAGTGTAAAATCCAGAAAGGCAACAGGCCATTGAGAACTGGGAGCCTTGTTATGCTGATGGGCGGGATGTAAATTGCCAACAGACACTTGGGAGAAGTGTATGGTGTTTCCTGAAACATCTAAAAAACAAAGCAACAGAGCCTAGGGCACTTCCACTTATGGTCCTATAGCTTAGGGAAATTAAAATCAAAAAGACACAGCCACCCCAAAGTTTGGAACGGCTCTGTTTACAAGAACCTCGTTTACAGTACAAGTTCAACATCGCAGAAAGTGAAAAATGGATAAAGAATTTGTGGTATTCACTTACAAAGCAATATCACTCAGCAATGAAATCTATGTCATCAGGCACTTAGCATCACAATGAGTGGATTCAGGTATGATGATTCTAACTGAAATAAGTCACACAGAAAAAGAAACATCATAAGATATCAGTAATACACGGAATGTAAACTTGGCTACACAGGAACTGAATTACAGAACAGAACAGGGTCTCAAATTTAGAAAAACAACTTATGCTTGCTTAAGGGTAAAGGTGAGTTGGGGTGCTGCATAAAACCAGAGATTGAAATGAGCACAGATAAAGTTCCTTAAGCCAAATATGGAATAGACAAGAGCTACTCCTTGCTCAACGAAATGGACTCAACACCGCATATTAAACGCCTAAGAATGTACCTGACTTGTAAGTATCTTAAAACCTATGGATTGCTATGTCTCCGAAAGAGAATCAAGCATGTGTACAGGGGCATAAACGCAGCAGTGATAGGATTGGAGAGGTTCGGTGAGCAAATGAAGACCCTTTGAAGTCATATTGCATGGTACCCATTCCACGGGTTTCAACTACCCAGGTTTAAGGTATTCTTCCTTCAGGTAAAACATGCATGTGGAACCTAGAGTATGATCAACCATGTGATCGGGAGACGTGTTCAAATATGTCTCAGTTTTCCTCCCCTGGTTCTCGGGTGCAACATTCCAGACGCTTTACTAACACTCTCCCCACTTGGAGAGTCAGTCCCTTTAACCTCCTGTTTGGCCCAGTTTGCAATTTCTGCGGAAGATGAACAGGAATAGCGAGAACCAATGAGAGGCTAGCTGGAGGTGTCTGGACGGGCAAATTTAACTCTCATTTCCCACCAGGAAGAGGAAATAACCAAAGGCTCAGCATGCCAGGCCGGAACCAGATTAGGGCCTGAAGCCATCCTGCGGTGTTGCGGCCAGCTCAAAAGAAAGCAAGTTGAAGAAAGGAGCTCAGGGGCACTGTAATTCACAAACCTGCAGAGTTATAAATGACAGCTATCGTCCAAAAATAGACTGAAGTAAGGCTGCCAAGAGGACTTGAAAGCGGGGCAGAATTGCAGGAAACCGATTTCAGGAGGTAGACTGGAATTGCATTGAAAGCATAGGAAAAGAGGCAGAACGTCCACAATGATGCACTTGGCCAAAAAGGGCGTATGCGTTTTTTCCTGAATATATTCAGGAAAAAACGCATACGCCCTTTTTGGCCAACCAGGCAAGCTTGCAAAGGAAATCTGCACTACAATGAAGTCTCACTTCCCCCCGGTCAAAAGGGCCATCTGAAGAAAGTGTAAAATCCAGAAAGGCAGGACAGGCCATGGAGAACTGGGAGCCTTGTTATGCTGATGGGCGGGATGTAAATTGCCAACAGACACTCGGGAGAAGTGTATGGTGTTTCCTGAAACATCTAAAAAACAAAGCAACAGAGCCTAGGGCACTGCCACTTATGGTCCTATAGCTTAGGGAAATTAAAATCAAAAAGACACAGCCACCCCAAAGTTTGGGACGCCTCTGTTTACAAGAACCTCGTTTACAGTACAAGTTCAACATCGCAGAAAGTGAAAAATGGATAAAGAAGTTGTGGTATTTACTTACAAAGCAATATCACTCAGCAATGAAATCTATGTCCTCAGGCCCTCAGCATCACAATGAGTGGATTCAGGTATGAAGATTCTAACTGAAATAAGTCACACAGAAAAAGAAACATCATAAGATATCAGTAATACACGGAATGGAAACTTGGCTAAACAGGAACTGAATTACAGAACAGAACAGGGTCTCAAATTTAGAAAACCAACTTATTCTTGCTTAAGGGTAAAGGTGAGTTGGGGTGCTGCATAAAACCAGAGATTGAAATGAGCACAGATAAAGTTCCTTAAGTCAAATATGGAATAGACAAGAGCTACTCCTTGCTCAACGAAATGGACTCAACACCGCATATTAAACGCCTAAGAATGTACCTGACTAGTAAGTATCGTAAAACCTATGGATTGCTATGTCTCCAAAAGAGAATCAAGCATGTGTACAGGGGCATAAACGCAGCAGTGATAGGATTGGAGAGGTTCGGTGAGCAAATGAAGACCCTTTGAAGTCATATTGCATGGTCCCCATTACACGGGTCTGAACTCTCCAGGTTTAAGGTATTCTTCCTTCAGCTAAAACATGCATGTGGAACCCAAGTATGATCAACCATGTGAACGGGAGACGTGTTCAAATATGTCTCAGTTTTCCTCCCCTGGTACTCGGGTGCAACATTCCAGACGCTTTACTAACACTCTCCCCACTTGGAGAGTCAGCGCCTTTAACCTCCTGTTTGGCCCAGTTTGCAATTTCTGCGGAAGATGAACAGGAATAGCGAGAACCAATGAGAGGCTAGCTGGAGGTGTCTGGACGGGCAAATTAACTCTCATTTCCCACCAGGAAGAGGAAATAACCAAAGGCTCAGCGTGCCGTACCGGAACCAGATTAGGGCCTGAAGCCATCCTGCGGTGTTGCGGCCAGCTCAAAAGAAAGCGAGTTGAAGAAAGGAGCTCAGGGGCACTGTAATTCACAAACCTGCAGAGTTATAAATGACAGCTATCGTCCAAAAATAGACTGAAGTAAGGCTGCCAAGAGGACTTGAAAGCGGGGCAGAATTGCAGGAAACCGATTTCAGGAGGTAGACTGGAATTGCATTGAAAGCATAGGAAAAGAGGCAGAACGTCCACAATGATGCACTTGGCCAAAACGGGCATATGCGTTTTTTCCTGAATATATTCAGGAAAAAACACATACGCCCTTTTTGGCCAACCAAGCAAGCTTGCAAAGGAAATCTGCACTACAATGAAGTCTCACTTCCCCCCGGTCAAAAGGGCCATCTGAAAAAAGTGTAAAATCCAGAAAGGCAACAGGCCATTGAGAACTGGGAGCCTTGTTATGCTGATGGGCGGGATGTAAATTGCCAACAGACACTTGGGAGAAGTGTATGGTGTTTCCTGAAACATCTAAAAAACAAAGCAACAGAGCCTAGGGCACTTCCACTTATGGTCCTATAGCTTAGGGAAATTAAAATCAAAAAGACACAGCCACCCCAAAGTTTGGAACGGCTCTGTTTACAAGAACCTCGTTTACAGTACAAGTTCAACATCGCAGAAAGTGAAAAATGGATAAAGAATTTGTGGTATTCACTTACAAAGCAATATCACTCAGCAATGAAATCTATGTCATCAGGCACTTAGCATCACAATGAGTGGATTCAGGTATGATGATTCTAACTGAAATAAGTCACACAGAAAAAGAAACATCATAAGATATCAGTAATACACGGAATGTAAACTTGGCTACACAGGAACTGAATTACAGAACAGAACAGGGTCTCAAATTTAGAAAAACAACTTATGCTTGCTTAAGGGTAAAGGTGAGTTGGGGTGCTGCATAAAACCAGAGATTGAAATGAGCACAGATAAAGTTCCTTAAGCCAAATATGGAATAGACAAGAGCTACTCCTTGCTCAACGAAATGGACTCAACACCGCATATTAAACGCCTAAGAATGTACCTGACTTGTAAGTATCTTAAAACCTATGGATTGCTATGTCTCCGAAAGAGAATCAAGCATGTGTACAGGGGCATAAACGCAGCAGTGATAGGATTGGAGAGGTTCGGTGAGCAAATGAAGACCCTTTGAAGTCATATTGCATGGTACCCATTCCACGGGTTTCAACTACCCAGGTTTAAGGTATTCTTCCTTCAGGTAAAACATGCATGTGGAACCTAGAGTATGATCAACCATGTGATCGGGAGACGTGTTCAAATATGTCTCAGTTTTCCTCCCCTGGTTCTCGGGTGCAACATTCCAGACGCTTTACTAACACTCTCCCCACTTGGAGAGTCAGTCCCTTTAACCTCCTGTTTGGCCCAGTTTGCAATTTCTGCGGAAGATGAACAGGAATAGCGAGAACCAATGAGAGGCTAGCTGGAGGTGTCTGGACGGGCAAATTTAACTCTCATTTCCCACCAGGAAGAGGAAATAACCAAAGGCTCAGCATGCCAGGCCGGAACCAGATTAGGGCCTGAAGCCATCCTGCGGTGTTGCGGCCAGCTCAAAAGAAAGCAAGTTGAAGAAAGGAGCTCAGGGGCACTGTAATTCACAAACCTGCAGAGTTATAAATGACAGCTATCGTCCAAAAATAGACTGAAGTAAGGCTGCCAAGAGGACTTGAAAGCGGGGCAGAATTGCAGGAAACTGATTTCAGGAGGTAGACTGGAATTGCATTGAAAGCATAGGAAAAGAGGCAGAACGTCCACAATGATGCACTTGGCCAAAAAGGGCGTATGCGTTTTTTCCTGAATATATTCAGGAAAAAACGCATACGCCCTTTTTGGCCAACCAAGCAAGCTTGCAAAGGAAATCTGCACTACAATGAAGTCTCACTTCCCCCCGGTCAAAAGGGCCATCTGAAAAAAGTGTAAAATCCAGAAAGGCAACAGGCCATGGAGAACTGGGAGCCTTGTTATGCTGATGGGCGGGATGTAAATTGCCAACAGACACTCGGGAGAAGTGTATGGTGTTTCCTGAAACATCTAAAAAACAAAGCAACAGAGCCTAGGGCACTGCGACTTATGGTCCTATAGCTTAGGGAAATTAAAATCAAAAAGACAGAGCCACCCCAAAGTTTGGGACGCCTCTGTTTACAAGAAACTCGTTTACAGTACAAGTTCAACATCGCAGAAAGTGAAAAATGGATAAAGAAGTTGTGGTACTTACTTACAAAGCAATATCACTCAGCAATGAAATCTATGTCATCAGGCCCTTAGCATCACAATGAGTGGATTCAGGTATGATGATTCTAACTGAAATAAGTCACACAGAAAAAAAACATCATAAGATATCAGTAATACACGGAATGTAAACTTGGCTACACAGGAACTGAATTACAGAACAGAACAGGGTCTCAAATTTAGAAAACCAACTTATGCTTGCTTAAGGGTAAAGGTGAGTTGGGGTGCTGCATAAAACCAGAGATTGAAATGAGCACAGATAAAGTTCCTTAAGTCAAATATGGAATAGACAAGAGCTACTCCTTGCTCAACGAAATGGACTCAACACCGCATATTAAACGCCTAAGAATGTACCTGACTAGTAAGTATCGTAAAACCTATGGATTGCTATGTCTCCAAAAGAGAATCAAGCATGTGTACAGGGGCATAAACGCAGCAGTGATAGGATTGGAGAGGTTCGGTGAGCAAATGAAGACCCTTTGAAGTCATATTGCATGGTACCCATTACACGGGTCTCAACTCTCCAGGTTTAAGGTATTCTTCCTTCAGCTAAAACATGCATGTGGAACCCAAGTATGATCAACCATGTGAACGGGAGACGTGTTCAAATATGTCTCAGTTTTCCTCCCCTGGTACTCGGGTGCAACATTCCAGACGCTTTACTAACACTCTCCCCACTTGGAGAGTCAGCGCCTTTAACCTCCTGTTTGGCCCAGTTTGCAATTTCTGCGGAAGATGAACAGGAATAGCGAGAACCAATGAGAGACTAGCTGGAGGTGTCTGGACGGGCAAATTTAACTCTCATTTCCCACCAGGAAGCGGAAATAACCAAAGGCTCAGCGTTTCGTGCCGGAACCAGATTAGGGCCTGAAGCCATCCTGCGGTGTTGCGGCCAGGTCACAAGAAAGCAAGTTGAAGAAAGGAGCTCAGGGGCACTGTAATTCACAAACCTGCAGAGTTATAAATGACAGCTATCGTCCAAAAATAGACTGAAGTAAGGCTGCCAAGAGGACTTGAAAGCGGGGCAGAATTGCAGGAAACCGATTTCAGGAGGTAGACTGGAATTGCATTGAAAGCATAGGAAAAGAGGCAGAACGTCCACAATGATGCACTTGGCCAAAAAGGGCGTATGCGTTTTTTCCTGAATATATTCAGGAAAAAACGCATACGCCCTTTTTGGCCAACCAAGCAAGCTTGCAAAGGAAATCTGCACTACAATGAAGTCTCACTTCCCCCCGGTCAAAAGGGCCATCTGAAAAAAGTGTAAAATCCAGAAAGGCAGGACAGGCCATGGAGAACTGGGAGCCTTGTTATGCTGATGGGCGGGATGTAAATTGCCAACAACTACTCGGGAGAAGTGTATGGTGTTTCCTGAAACATCTAAAAAACAAAGCAACAGAACCTAGGGCACTTCCACTTATGGTCCTATAGCTTAGGGAAATTAACATCAAAAAGACACAGCCACCCCAAAGTTTGGAATGGCTCTGTTTACAAGAACCTCGTTTACAGTACAAGTTCAACATCGCAGAAAGTGAAAAATGGATAAAGAAGTTGTGGTATTTACTTACAAAGCAATATCACTCAGCAATGAAATCTGTGTCATCAGGCCCTTAGCAGCACAATGAGTGGATTCAGGTATGATGATTCTAACTGAAATAAGTCACACAGAAAAAGAAACATCATAAGATATCAGTAATACACAGAATGTAAACTTGGCTACACAGGAACTGAATTACAGAACAGAACAGGGTCTCAAATTTAGAAAACCAACTTATGCTTGCTTAAGGGGAAAGGTGAGTTGTGGTGCTGCATAAAACCAGAGATTGAAATGAGCACAGATAAAGTTCCTTAAGTCAAATATGGAATAGACAAGAGCTACTCCTTGCTCAATGAAATGGACTCAACACCGCATATTAAACGCCTAAGAATGTACCTGACTAGTAAGTATCTTAAAACCTATGGATTGCTATGTCTCCGAAAGAGAATCAAGCATGTGTACAGGGGCATAAACGCAGCAGTGATAGGATTGGAGAGGTTCGGTGAGCAAATGAAGACCCTTTGAACTCATATTGCATGGTACCCATTACACGGGATTCAAATACCCAGGTTTAAGGTATTCTTCCTTCAGCTAAAACATGCATGTGGAACCTAGAGTATGATCAACCATGTGATCGGGAGACGTGTTCAAATATGTCTCAGTTTTCGTACCCTGGTAGTCGGGTGCAACATTCCAGACGCTTTACTAACACTCTCCCGACTTGGAGAGTCAGCGCCTTTAACCTCCTGTTTGGCCCAGTTTGCAATTTCTGCGGAAGATGAACAGGAATAACGAGAACCAATGAGAGGCTAGCTGGATGTGTCTGGACGGGCAAATTTAACTCTCATTTCCCACCAGGAAGAGGAAATAACCAAAGGCTCAGCGTGCCGTGCCGGAACCAGATTAGGTCCTGAAGCCATCCTGCGGTGTTGCGGCCAGCTCAAAAGAAAGCGAGTTGAAGAAAGGAGCTCAGGGGCACTGTAATTCACAAACCTGCAGAGTTATAAATGACAGCTATCGTCCAAAAATAGACTGAAGTAAGGCTGCCAAGAGGACTTGAAAGCGGGGCAGAATTGCAGGAAACCGATTTCAGGAGGTAGACTGGAATTGCATTGAAAGCATAGGAAAAGAGGCAGAACGTCCACAATGATGCACTTGGCCAAAAAGGGCGTATGCGTTTTTTCCTGAATATATTCAGGAAAAAACGCATACGCCCTTTTTGGCCAACCAAGCAAGCTTGCAAAGGAAATCTGCACTACAATGAAGTCTCACTTCCCCCCGGTCAAAAGGGCCATCTGAAAAAAGTGTAAAATCCAGAAAGGCAGGACAGGCCATGGAGAACTGGGAGCCTTGTTATGCTGATGGGCGGGATGTAAATTGCCAACAACTACTCGGGAGAAGTGTATGGTGTTTCCTGAAACATCTAAAAAACAAAGCAACAGAACCTAGGGCACTTCCACTTATGGTCCTATAGCTTAGGGAAATTAAAACCAAAAAGACACAGCCACCCCAAAGTTTGGAACGGCTCTGTTTACAAGAACCTCGTTTACAGTACAAGTTCAACATCGCAGAAAGTGAAAAATGGATAAAGAACTTGTGGTATTTACTTACAAAGCAATATCACTCAGCAATGAAATCTGTGTCATCAGGCCCTTAGCAGCACAATGAGTGGATTCAGGTATGATGATTCTAACTGAAATAAGTCACACAGAAAAAGAAACATCATAAGATATCAGTAATACATGGAATGTAAACTTGGCTACACAGGAACTGAATTACAGAACAGAACAGGGTCTCAAATTTAGAAAACCAACTTATGCTTGCTTAAGGGTAAAGGTGAGTTGGGGTGCTGCATAAAACCAGAGATTGAAATGAGCACAGATAAAGTTCCTTAAGCCAAATATGGAATAGACAAGAGCTACTCCTTGCTCAATGAAATGGACTTAACACCCCATATTAAACGCCTAAGAATGTACCTGACTAGTAAGTATCTTAAAACCTATGGATTGCTATGTCTCTGAAAGAGAATCAAGCATGTGTACAGGGGCATAAACGCAGCAGTGATAGGATTGGAGAGGTTCGGTGAGCAAATGAAGACCCTTTGAAGTCATATTGCATGGTACCCATTCCACGGGTTTCAACTACCCAGGTTTAAGGTATTCTTCCTTCAGCTAAAACATGCATGTGGAACCTAGAGTATGATCAACCATGTGATCAGGAGACGTGTTCAAATATGTCTCAGTTTTCGTACCCTGGTACTCGGGTGCAACATTCCAGACGCTTTACTAACACTCTCCCCACTTGGAGAGTCAGTCCCTTTAACCTCCTGTTTGGCCCAGTTTGCAATTTCTGCGGAAGATGAACAGGAATAGCGAGAACCAATGAGAGGCTAGCTGGAGGTGTCTGGACGGGCAAATTTAACTCTCATTTCCCACCAGGAAGAGGAAATAACCAAAGGCTCAGCGTGCCGTACCGGAACCAGATTAGGGCCTGAAGCCATCCTGCGGTGTTGCGGCCAGCTCAAAAGAAAGCGAGTTGAAGAAAGGAGCTCAGGGGCACTGTAATTCACAAACCTGCAGAGTTATAAATACAGCTATCGTCCAAAAATAGACTGAAGTAAGGCTGCCAAGAGGACTTGAAAGCGGGGCAGAATTGCAGGAAACCGATTTCAGGAGGTAGACTGGAATTGCATTGAAAGCATAGGAAAAGAGGCAGAACGTCCACAATGATGCACTTGGCCAAAAAGGGCGTATGCGTTTTTTCCTGAATATATTCAGGAAAAAACGCATACGCCCTTTTTGGCCAACCAAGCAAGCTTGCAAAGGAAATCTGCACTACAATGAAGTCTCACTTCCCCCCGGTCAAAAGGGCCATCTGAAAAAAGTGTAAAATCCAGAAAGGCAGGACAGGCCATGGAGAACTGGGAGCCTTGTTATGCTGATGGGCGGGATGTAAATTGCCAACAACCACTCGGGAGAAGTGTATGGTGTTTCCTGAAACATCTAAAAAACAAAGCAACAGAGCCTAGGGCACTTCCACTTATGGTCCTATAGCTTAGGGAAATTAAAATCAAAAAGACACAGCCACCCCAAAGTTTGGAACGGCTCTGTTTACAACAACCTCGTTTACAGTACAAGTTCAACATCGCAGAAAGTGAAAAATGGATAAAGAAGTTGTGGTATTTACTTACAAAGCAATATCACTCAGCAATGAAATCTGTGTCATCAGGCCCTTAGCAGCACAATGAGTGGATTCAGGTATGATGATTCTAACTGAAGTAAGTCACACAGAAAAGAAACATCATAAGATATCAGTAATACACGGAATGTAAACTTGGCTACACAGGAACTGAATTACAGAACAGAACAGGGTCTCAAATTTAGAAAACCAACTTATGCTTGCTTAAGGGGAAAGGTGAGTTGGGGTGCTGCATAAAACCAGAGATTGAAATGAGCACAGATAAAGTTCCTTAAGCCAAATATGGAATAGACAAGAGCTACTCCTTGCTCAACGAAATGGACTCAACACCGCATATTAAACGCCTAAGAATGTACCTGACTAGTAAGTATCTTAAAACCTATGGATTGCTATGTCTCCGAAAGAGAATCAAGCATGTGTACAGGGGCATAAACGCAGCAGTGATAGGATTGGAGAGGTTCGGTGAGCAAATGAAGACCCTTTGAAGTCATATTGCATGGTACCCATTCCACGGGTTTCAACTACCCAGGTTTTAGGTATTCTTCCTTCAGCTAAAACATGCATGTGGAACCCAAGTATGATCAACCATGTGATCGGGAGACGTGTTCAAATATGTCTCAGTTTTCGTACCCTGGTACTCGGGTGCAACATTCCAGACGCTTTACTAACACTCTCCCCACTTGGAGAGTCAGTCCCTTTAACCTCCTGTTTGGCCCAGTTTGCAATTTCTGCGGAAGATGAACAGGAATAGCGAGAACCAATGAGAGGCTAGCTGGAGGTGTCTGGACGGGCAAATTTAACTCTCATTTCCCACCAGGAAGAGGAATTAACCAAAGGCTCAGCGTGCCGTGCCAGAACCAGATTAGGGCCTGAAGCCATCCTGCGGTGTTGCGGCCAGCTCGAAAGAAAGTGAGTTGAAGAAAGGAGCTCAGGGGCACTGTAATTCACAAACCTGCAGAGTTATAAATGACAGCTATCGTCCAAAAATAGACTGAAGTAAGGCTGCCAAGAGTACTTGAAAGCGGGGCAGAATTGCAGGAAACCGATTTCAGGAGGTAGACTGGAATTGCATTGAAAGCATAGGAAAAGAGGCAGAACGTCCACAATGATGCACTTGGCCAAAAAGGGCGTATGCGTTTTTTCCTGAATATATTCAGGAAAAAACGCATACGCCCTTTTTGGCCAACCAAGCAAGCTTGCAAAGGAAATCTGCACTACAATGAAGTCTCACTTCCCCCCGGTCAAAAGGGCCATCTGAAAAAAGTGTAAAATCCAGAAAGGCAGGACAGGCCATGGAGAACTGGGAGCCTTGTTATGCTGATGGGCGGGATGTAAATTGCCAACAACCACTCGGGAGAAGTGTATGGTGTTTCCTGAAACATCTAAAAAACAAAGCAACAGAACCTAGGGCACTTCCACTTATGGTCCTATAGCTTAGGGAAATTAAAATCAAAAAGACACAGTCACCCCAAAGTTTGGGACGCCTCTGTTTACAAAAACCTCGTTTACAGTACAAGTTCAACATCGCAGAAAGTGAAAAATGGATAAAGAAGTTGTGGTATTTACTTACAAAGCAATATCACTCAGCAATGAAATCTGTGTCATCAGGCCCTTAGCAGCACAATGAGTGGATTCAGGTATGATGATTCTAACTGAAATAAGTCACACAGAAAAAGAAACATCATAAGATATCAGTAATACACGGAATGTAAACTTGGCTACACAGGAACTGAATTACAGAACAGAACAGGGTCTCAAATTTAGAAAACCAACTTATGCTTGCTTAAGGGGAAAGGTGAGTTGGGGTGCTCCATAAAACCAGAGATTGAAATGAGCACAGATAAAGTTCCTTAAGCCAAATATGGAATAGACAAGAGCTACTCCTTGCTCAACGAAATGGACTCAACACCGCATATTAAACGCCTAAGAATGTACCTGACTAGTAAGTATCGTAAAACCTATGGATTGCTATGTCTCCAAAAGAGAATCAAGCATGTGTACAGGGGCATAAACGCAGCAGTGATAGGATTGGAGAGGTTCGGTGAGCAAATGAAGACCCTTTGAAGTCATATTGCATGGTACCCATTCCACGGGTCTCAACTCTCCAGGTTTAAGGTATTCTTCCTTCAGCTAAAACATGCATGTGGAACCCAAGTATGATCAACCATGTGAACGGGAGACGTGTTCAAATATGTCTCAGTTTTCCTCCCCTGGTACTCGGGTGCAACATTCCAGACGCTTTACTAACACTCTCCCCACTTGGAGAGTCAGCGCCTTTAACCTCCTGTTTGGCCCAGTTTGCAATTTCTGCGGAAGATGAACAGGAATAGCGAGAACCAATGAGAGGCTAGCTGGAGGTGTCTGGACGGGCAAATTTAACTCTCATTTCCCACCAGGAAGAGGAAATAACCAAAGGCTCAGCGTGCCGTACCGGAACCAGATTAGGGCCTGAAGCCATCCTGCGGTGTTGCGGCCAGCTCAAGAGAAAGCGAGTTGAAGAAAGGAGCTCAGGGGCACTGTAATTCACAAACCTGCAGAGTTATAAATGACAGCTATCGTCCAAAAATAGACTGAAGTAAGGCTGCCAAGAGGACTTGAAAGCGGGGCAGAATTGCAGGAAACCGATTTCAGGAGGTAGACTGGAATTGCATTGAAAGCATAGGAAAAGAGGCAGAACGTCCACAATGATGCACTTGGCCAAAAAGGGCGTATGCGTTTTTTCCTGAATATATTCAGGAAAAAACGCATACGCCCTTTTTGGCCAACCAAGCAAGCTTGCAAAGGAAATCTGCACTACAATGAAGTCTCACTTCCCCCCGGTCAAAAGGGCCATCTGAAAAAAGTGTAAAATCCAGAAAGGCAGGACAGGCCATGGAGAACTGGGAGCCTTGTTATGCTGATGGGCGGGATGTAAATTGCCAACAACCACTCGGGAGAAGTGTATGGTGTTTCCTGAAACATCTAAAAAACAAAGCAACAGAGCCTAGGGCACTTCCACTTATGGTCCTATAGCTTAGGGAAATTAAAATCAAAAAGACACAGCCACCCCAAAGTTTGGAACGGCTCTGTTTACAAGAACCTCGTTTACAGTACAAGTTCAACATCGCAGAAAGTGAAAAATGGATAAAGAAGTTGTGGTATTTACTTACAAAGCAATATCACTCAGCAATGAAATCTGTGTCATCAGGCCCTTAGCAGCACAATGAGTGGATTCAGGTATGATGATTCTAACTGAAATAAGTCACACAGAAAAAGAAACATCATAAGATATCAGTAATACACGGAATGTAAACTTGGCTACACAGGAACTGAATTACAGAACAGAACAGGGTCTCAAATTTAGAAAACCAACTTATTCTTGCTTAAGGGTAAAGGTGAGTTGGGGTGCTGCATAAAACCAGAGATTGAAATGAGCACAGATAAAGTTCCTTAAGCCAAATATGGAATAGACAAGAGCTACTCCTTGCTCAACGAAATGGACTCAACACCCCATATTAAACGCCTAAGAATGTTCCTGACTAGTAAGTATCTTAAAACCTATGGATTGCTATGTCTCCGAAAGAGAATCAAGCATGTGTACAGGGGCATAAACGCAGCAGTGATAGGATTGGAGAGGTTCGGTGAGCAAATGAAGACCCTTTGAAGTCATATTGCATGGTACCCATTCCACGGGTTTCAACTACCCAGGTTTAAGGTATTCTTCCTTCAGCTAAAACATGCATGTGGAACCTAGAGTATGATCAACCATGTGATCGAGAGACGTGTTCAAATATGTCTCAGTTTTCGTACCCTGGTACTCGGGTGCAACATTCCAGACGCTTTACTAACACTCTCCCGACTTGGAGAGTCAGTCCCTTTAACCTCCTGTTTGGCCCAGTTTGCAATTACTGCGGAAGATGAACAGGAATAGCGAGAACCAATGAGAGACTAGCTGGAGGTGTCTGGACGGGCAAATTTAACTCTCATTTCCCACCAGGAAGAGGAATTAACCAAAGGCTCAGCGTGCCGTACCGGAACCAGATTAGGGCCTGAAGCCATCCTGCGGTGTTGCAGCCAGGTCACAAGAAAGCGAGTTGAAGAAAGGAGCTCAGGGGCACTGTAATTCACAAACTTGCAGAGTTATAAATGACAGCTATCGTCCAAAAATAGACTGAAGTAAGGCTGCCAAGAGGACTTGAAAGCGGGGCAGAATTGCAGGAAACCGATTTCAGGAGGTAGACTGGAATTGCATTGAAAGCATAGGAAAAGAGGCAGAACGTCCACAATGATGCACTTGGCCAAAAAGGGCGTATGCGTTTTTTCCTGAATATATTCAGGAAAAAACGCATACGCCCTTTTTGGCCAACCAAGCAAGCTTGCAAAGGAAATCTGCACTACAATGAAGTCTCACTTCCCCCCGGTCAAAAGGGCCATCTGAAAAAAGTGTAAAATCCAGAAAGGCAACAGGCCATTGAGAACTGGGAGCCTTGTTATGCTGATGGGCGGGATGTAAATTGCCAACAGACACTTGGGAGAAGTGTATGGTGTTTCCTGAAACATCTAAAAAACAAAGCAACAGAGCCTAGGGCACTTCCACTTATGGTCCTATAGCTTAGGGAAATTAAAATCAAAAAGACACAGCCACCCCAAAGTTTGGAACGGCTCTGTTTACAAGAACCTCCTTTAAAGTACAAGTTCAACATCGCAGAAAGTGAAAAATGGATAAAGAACTTGTGGTACTTACGTACAATGCAGTATCACTCAGCAATGAAATCTATGTCATCAGGCCCGTAGCAGCATAATGAGTAGATTAAGGTACGATGATTCTAACTGAAATAAGTCACACAGAAAAAGAAACATCATAAGATATCACTAATACACGGAATGTAAACTTGGCTACACAGGAACTGAATTCCAAAACAGAACAGGTTCTCAAATTTAGAAAACCAACTTATGCTTGCTTAAGGGGAAAGGTGAGATGGGTTGCTGCATAAAACCAGAGATTGAAATGAGCACAGATAAAGTTCCTTAAGCCAAATATGGAATAGACAAGAGCTACTCCTTGCTCAACGAAATGGACTCAACACCGCATATTAAACGCCTAAGAATGTACCTGACTAGTAAGTATCTTAAAACCTATGGATTGCTATGTCTCCGAAAGAGAATCAAGCATGTGTACAGGGGCATAAACGCAGCAGTGATAGGATTGGAGAGGTTCGGTGAGCAAATGAAGACCCTTTGAAGTCATATTGCATGGTACCCATTCCACGGGTTTCAACTACCCAGGTTTTAGGTATTCTTCCTTCAGCTAAAACATGCATGTGGAACCCAGAGTATGATCAACCATGTGATCGGGAGACGTGTTCAAATATGTCTCAGTTTTCCTCCCCTGGTACTCGGGTGCAACATTCCAGACGCTTTACTAACTCTCTCCCCACTTGGAGAGTCAGCGCCTTTAACCTCCTGTTTGGCCCAGTTTGCAATTTCTGCGGAAGATGAACAGGAATAGCGAGAACCAATGAGAGGCTAGCTGGAGGTGTCTGGACGGGCAAATTTAACTCTCATTTCCCACCAGGAAGAGGAAATAACCAAAGGCTCAGCGTGCCGTACCAGAACCAGATTAGGGCCTGAAGCCATCCTGCGGTGTTGCGGCCAGCTCAAAAGAAAGCGAGTTGAAGAAAGGAGCTCAGGGGCACTGTAATTCACAAACCTGCAGAGTTATAAATGACAGCTATCGTCCAAAAATAGACTGAAGTAAGGCTGCCAAGAGGACTTGAAAGCGGGGCAGAATTGCAGGAAACCGATTTCAGGAGGTAGACTGGAATTGCATTGAAAGCATAGGAAAAGAGGCAGAACGTCCACAATGATGCACTTGGCCAAAAAGGGCGTATGCGTTTTTTCCTGAATATATTCAGGAAAAAACGCATACGCCCTTTTTGGCCAACCAAGCAAGCTTGCAAAGGAAATCTGCACTACAATGAAGTCTCACTTCCCCCCGGTCAAAAGGGCCATCTGAAAAAAGTGTAAAATCCAGAAAGGCAGGACAGGCCATGGAGAACTGGGAGCCTTGTTATGCTGATGGGCGGGATGTAAATTGCCAACAACCACTCGGGAGAAGTGTATGGTGTTTCCTGAAACATCTAAAAAACAAAGCAACAGAGCCTAGGGCACTTCCACTTATGGTCCTATAGCTTAGGGAAATTAAAATCAAAAAGACACAGCCACCCCAAAGTTTGGAACGGCTCTGTTTACAAGAACCTCCTTTACAGTACAAGTTCAACATCGCAGAAAGTGAAAAATGGATAAAGAAGTTGTGGTATTTACTTACAAAGCAATATCACTCAGCAATGAAATCTGTGTCATCAGGCCCTTAGCAGCACAATGAGTGGATTCAGGTATGATGATTCTAACTGAAATAAGTCACACAGAAAAAGAAACATCATAAGATATCAGTAATACACGGAATGTAAACTTGGCTACACAGGAACTGAATTACAGAACAGAACAGGGTCTCAAATTTAGAAAACCAACTTATTCTTGCTTAAGGGTAAAGGTGAGTTGGGGTGCTGCATAAAACCAGAGATTGAAATGAGCACAGATAAAGTTCCTTAAGCCAAATATGGAATAGACAAGAGCTACTCCTTGCTCAACGAAATGGACTCAACACCCCATATTAAACGCCTAAGAATGTTCCTGACTAGTAAGTATCTTAAAACCTATGGATTGCTATGTCTCCGAAAGAGAATCAAGCATGTGTACAGGGGCATAAACGCAGCAGTGATAGGATTGGAGAGGTTCGGTGAGCAAATGAAGACCCTTTGAAGTCATATTGCATGGTACCCATTCCACGGGTTTCAACTACCCAGGTTTAAGGTATTCTTCCTTCAGCTAAAACATGCATGTGGAACCTAGAGTATGATCAACCATGTGATCGGGAGACGTGTTCAAATATGTCTCAGTTTTCGTACCCTGGTACTCGGGTGCAACATTCCAGACGCTTTACTAACACTCTCCCGACTTGGAGAGTCAGTCCCTTTAACCTCCTGTTTGGCCCAGTTTGCAATTTCTGCGGAAGATGAACAGGAATAGCGAGAACCAATGAGAGACTAGCTGGAGGTGTCTGGACGGGCAAATTTAACTCTCATTTCCCACCAGGAAGAGGAATTAACCAAAGGCTCAGCGTGCCGTACCGGAACCAGATTAGGGCCTGAAGCCATGCTGCGGTGTTGCGGCCAGGTCACAAGAAAGCGAGTTGAAGAAAGGAGCTCAGGGGCACTGTAATTCACAAACTTGCAGAGTTATAAATGACAGCTATCGTCCAAAAATAGACTGAAGTAAGGCTGCCAAGAGGACTTGAAAGCGGGGCAGAATTGCAGGAAACCGATTTCAGGAGGTAGACTGGAATTGCATTGAAAGCATAGGAAAAGAGGCAGAACGTCCACAATGATGCACTTGGCCAAAAAGGGCGTATGCGTTTTTTCCTGAATATATTCAGGAAAAAACGCATACGCCCTTTTTGGCCAACCAAGCAAGCTTGCAAAGGAAATCTGCACTACAATGAAGTCTCACTTCCCCCCGGTCAAAAGGGCCATCTGAAAAAAGTGTAAAATCCAGAAAGGCAACAGGCCATTGAGAACTGGGAGCCTTGTTATGCTGATGGGCGGGATGTAAATTGCCAACAGACACTTGGGAGAAGTGTATGGTGTTTCCTGAAACATCTAAAAAACAAAGCAACAGAGCCTAGGGCACTTCCACTTATGGTCCTATAGCTTAGGGAAATTAAAATCAAAAAGACACAGCCACCCCAAAGTTTGGAACGGCTCTGTTTACAAGAACCTCCTTTACAGTACAAGTTCAACATCGCAGAAAGTGAAAAATGGATAAAGAACTTGTGGTACTTACGTACAATGCAGTATCACTCAGCAATGAAATCTATGTCATCAGGCCCGTAGCAGCATAATGAGTAGATTAAGGTACGATGATTCTAACTGAAATAAGTCACACAGAAAAAGAAACATCATAAGATATCACTAATACACGGAATGTAAACTTGGCTACACAGGAACTGAATTCCAAAACAGAACAGGTTCTCAAATTTAGAAAACCAACTTATGCTTGCTTAAGGGGAAAGGTGAGATGGGTTGCTGCATAAAACCAGAGATTGAAATGAGCACAGATAAAGTTCCTTAAGCCAAATATGGAATAGACAAGAGCTACTCCTTGCTCAACGAAATGGACTCAACACCGCATATTAAACGCCTAAGAATGTACCTGACTAGTAAGTATCTTAAAACCTATGGATTGCTATGTCTCCGAAAGAGAATCAAGCATGTGTACAGGGGCATAAACGCAGCAGTGATAGGATTGGAGAGGTTCGGTGAGCAAATGAAGACCCTTTGAAGTCATATTGCATGGTACCCATTCCACGGGTTTCAACTACCCAGGTTTTAGGTATTCTTCCTTCAGCTAAAACATGCATGTGGAACCCAGAGTATGATCAACCATGTGATCGGGAGACGTGTTCAAATATGTCTCAGTTTTCCTCCCCTGGTACTCGGGTGCAACATTCCAGACGCTTTACTAACTCTCTCCCCACTTGGAGAGTCAGCGCCTTTAACCTCCTGTTTGGCCCAGTTTGCAATTTCTGCGGAAGATGAACAGGAATAGCGAGAACCAATGAGAGGCTAGCTGGAGGTGTCTGGACGGGCAAATTTAACTCTCATTTCCCACCAGGAAGAGGAAATAACCAAAGGCTCAGCGTGCCGTACCGGAACCAGATTAGGGCCTGAAGCCATCCTGCGGTGTTGCGGCCAGCTCAAAAGAAAGCGAGTTGAAGAAAGGAGCTCAGGGGCACTGTAATTCACAAACCTGCAGAGTTATAAATGACAGCTATCGTCCAAAAATAGACTGAAGTAAGGCTGCCAAGAGGACTTGAAAGCGGGGCAGAATTGCAGGAAACCGATTTCAGGAGGTAGACTGGAATTGCATTGAAAGCATAGGAAAAGAGGCAGAACGTCCACAATGATGCACTTGGCCAAAAAGGTCGTATGCGTTTTTTCCTGAATATATTCAGGAAAAAACGCATACGCACTTTTTGGCCAACCAAGCAAGCTTGCAAAGGAAATCTGCACTACAATGAAGTCTCACTTCCCCCCGGTCACAAGGGCCATCTGAAAAAAGTGTAAAATCCAGAAAGGCAGGACAGGCCATGGAGAACTGGGAGCCTTGTTATGCTGATGGGCGGGATGTAAATTGCCAACAACCACTCGGGAGAAGTGTATGGTGTTTCCTGAAATATCTAAAAAACAAAGCAACAGAGCGTAGGGCACTTCCACTTATGGTCCTATAGCTTAGGGAAATTAAAATCAAAAAGACACAGCCACCCCAAAGTTTGGGACGCCTCTGTTTACAAGAACCTCATTTACCGTACAAGTTCAATATCACAGAAAGTGAAAAATGGATAAAGAACTTGTGGTACTTACGTACAATGCAGTATAACTCAGCAATGAAATCTATGTCATCAGGCCCGTAGCAGCATAATGAGTGGATTCAGGTACGATGATTCTAACTGAAATAAGTCACACAGAAAAAGAAACATCATAAGATATCACTAATACACGGAATGTAAACTTGGCTACACAGGAACTGAATTACAGAACAGAACAGGGTCTCAAATTTAGAAAACCAACTTATGCTTGCTTAAGGGTAAAGGTGAGTTGGGGTGCTGCATAAAACCAGACATTCAAATGAGCACAGATAACGTTCCTTAAGCCAAATATGGAATAGACAAGAGCTACTCCTTGCTCAACGAAATGGACCCAACACCCCATATTAAACGCCTAAGAATGTACCTGACTAGTAAGTATCTTAAAACCTATGGATTGCTATGTCTCCGAAAGAGAATCAATCGTATGTACCGGGGCATAAACACAGCAGTGATAGGATTGGAGAGGTTCGGTGAGCAAATGAAGACCCTTTGAAGTCATATTGCATGGTACCCATTCCACGGGTCTCAGCTCTCCAGGTTTAAGGTATTTTTCCTTCAGCTAAAACATGCATGTGGAACCCAGAGTATGATCAACCGTGTGATCGGGAGACGTGTTCAAATATGTCTCAGTTTTCCTCCCCTGGTACTCGGGTGCAACATTCCAGACGCTTTACTAACACTCTCCCGACTTGGAGAGTCAGCGCCTTTAACCTCCTGTTTGGCCCAGTTTGCAATTTCTGCGGAAGATGAACAGGAATAGCGAGAACCAATGAGAGGCTAGCTGGAGGTGTCTGGACGGGCAAATTTAACTCTCATTTCCCACCAGGAAGAGGAAATAACCAAAAGCTCAGCGTGCCGTACCGGAACCAGATTAGGGCCTGAAGCCATCCTGCGGTGTTGCGGCCAGCTCAAAAGAAAGCGAGTTGAAGAAAGGAGCTCAGGGGCACTGTAATTCACAAACCTGCAGAGTTATAAATGACAGCTATCGTCCAAAAATAGACTGAAGTAAGGCTGCCAAGAGGACTTGAAAGCGGGGCAGAATTGCAGGAAACCGATTTCAGGAGGTAGACTGGAATTGCATTGAAAGCATAGGAAAAGAGGCAGAACGTCCACAATGATGCACTTGGCCAAAAAGGGCGTATGCGTTTTTTCCTGAATATATTCAGGAAAAAACGCATACGCCCTTTTTGGCCAACCAAGCAAGCTTGCAAAGGAAATCTGCACTACAATGAAGTCTCACTTCCCCCCGGTCAAAAGGGCCATCTGAAAAAAGTGTAAAATCCAGAAAGGCAACAGGCCATTGAGAACTGGGAGCCTTGTTATGCTGATGGGCGGGATGTAAATTGCCAACAGACACTTGGGAGAAGTGTATGGTGTTTCCTGAAACATCTAAAAAACAAAGCAACAGAGCCTAGGGCACTTCCACTTATGGTCCTATAGCTTAGGGAAATTAAAATCAAAAAGACACAGCCACCCCAAAGTTTGGAACGGCTCTGTTTACAAGAACCTCCTTTACAGTACAAGTTCAACATCGCAGAAAGTGAAAAATGGATAAAGAACTTGTGGTACTTACGTACAATGCAGTATCACTCAGCAATGAAATCTATGTCATCAGGCCCGTAGCAGCATAATGAGTAGATTAAGGTACGATGATTCTAACTGAAATAAGTCACACAGAAAAAGAAACATCATAAGATATCACTAATACACGGAATGTAAACTTGGCTACAAAGGAACTGAATTCCAAAACAGAACAGGTTCTCAAATTTAGAAAACCAACTTATGCTTGCTTAAGGGGAAAGGTGAGATGGGTTGCTGCATAAAACCAGAGATTGAAATGAGCACAGATAAAGTTCCTTAAGCCAAATATGGAATAGACAAGAGCTACTCCTTGCTCAACGAAATGGACTCAACACCGCATATTAAACGCCTAAGAATGTACCTGACTAGTAAGTATCTTAAAACCTATGGATTGCTATGTCTCCGAAAGAGAATCAAGCATGTGTACAGGGGCATAAACGCAGCAGTGATAGGATTGGAGAGGTTCGGTGAGCAAATGAAGACCCTTTGAAGTCATATTGCATGGTACCCATTCCACGGGTTTCAACTACCCAGGTTTTAGGTATTCTTCCTTCAGCTAAAACATGCATGTGGAACCCAGAGTATGATCAACCATGTGATCGGGAGACGTGTTCAAATATGTCTCAGTTTTCCTCCCCTGGTACTCGGGTGCAACATTCCAGACGCTTTACTAACTCTCTCCCCACTTGGAGAGTCAGCGCCTTTAACCTCCTGTTTGGCCCAGTTTGCAATTTCTGCGGAAGATGAACAGGAATAGCGAGAACCAATGAGAGGCTAGCTGGAGGTGTCTGGACGGGCAAATTTAACTCTCATTTCCCACCAGGAAGAGGAAATAACCAAAGGCTCAGCGTGCCGTACCGGAACCAGATTAGGGCCTGAAGCCATCCTGCGGTGTTGCGGCCAGCTCAAAAGAAAGCGAGTTGAAGAAAGGAGCTCAGGGGCACTGTAATTCACAAACCTGCAGAGTTATAAATGACAGCTATCGTCCAAAAATAGACTGAAGTAAGGCTGCCAAGAGGACTTGAAAGCGGGGCAGAATTGCAGGAAACCGATTTCAGGAGGTAGACTGGAATTGCATTGAAAGCATAGGAAAAGAGGCAGAACGTCCACAATGATGCACTTGGCCAAAAAGGGCATATGCGTTTTTTCCTGAATATATTCAGGAAAAAACGCATACGCCCTTTTTGGCCAACCAAGCAAGCTTGCAAAGGAAATCTGCACTACAATGAAGTCTCACTTCCCCCCGGTCAAAAGGGCCATCTGAAAAAAGTGTAAAATCCAGAAAGGCAGGACAGGCCATGGAGAACTGGGAGCCTTGTTATGCTGATGGGCGGGATGTAAATTGCCAACAACCACTCGGGAGAAGTGTATGGTGTTTCCTGAAACATCTAAAAAACAAAGCAACAGAGCCTAGGGCACTTCCACTTATGGTCCTATAGCTTAGGGAAATTAAAATCAAAAAGACACAGCCACCCCAAAGTTTGGAACGGCTCTGTTTACAAGAACCTCGTTTACAGTACAAGTTCAACATCGCAGAAAGTGAAAAATGGATAAAGAAGTTGTGGTATTTACTTACAAAGCAATATCACTCAGCAATGAAATCTGTGTCATCAGGCCCTTAGCAGCACAATGAGTGGATTCAGGTATGATGATTCTAACTGAAATAAGTCACACAGAAAAAGAAACATCATAAGATATCAGTAATACACGGAATGTAAACTTGGCTACACAGGAACTGAATTACAGAACAGAACAGGGTCTCAAATTTAGAAAACCAACTTATTCTTGCTTAAGGGTAAAGGTGAGTTGGGGTGCTGCATAAAACCAGAGATTGAAATGAGCACAGATAAAGTTCCTTAAGCCAAATATGGAATAGACAAGAGCTACTCCTTGCTCAACGAAATGGACTCAACACCCCATATTAAACGCCTAAGAATGTTCCTGACTAGTAAGTATCTTAAAACCTATGGATTGCTATGTCTCCGAAAGAGAATCAAGCATGTGTACAGGGGCATAAACGCAGCAGTGATAGGATTGGAGAGGTTCGGTGAGCAAATGAAGACCCTTTGAAGTCATATTGCATGGTACTCATTCCACGGGTTTCAACTACCCAGGTTTAAGGTATTCTTCCTTCAGCTAAAACATGCATGTGGAACCTAGAGTATGATCAACCATGTGATCGGGAGACGTGTTCAAATATGTCTCAGTTTTCGTACCCTGGTACTCGGGTGCAACATTCCAGACGCTTTACTAACACTCTCCCGACTTGGAGAGTCAGTCCCTTTAACCTCCTGTTTGGCCCAGTTTGCAATTTCTGCGGAAGATGAACAGGAATAGCGAGAACCAATGAGAGACTAGCTGGAGGTGTCTGGACGGGCAAATTTAACTCTCATTTCCCACCAGGAAGAGGAATTAACCAAAGGCTCAGCGTGCCGTACCGGAACCAGATTAGGGCCTGAAGCCATGCTGCGGTGTTGCGGCCAGGTCACAAGAAAGCGAGTTGAAGAAAGGAGCTCAGGGGCACTGTAATTCACAAACTTGCAGAGTTATAAATGACAGCTATCGTCCAAAAATAGACTGAAGTAAGGCTGCCAAGAGGACTTGAAAGCGGGGCAGAATTGCAGGAAACCGATTTCAGGAGGTAGACTGGAATTGCATTGAAAGCATAGGAAAAGAGGCAGAACGTCCACAATGATGCACTTGGCCAAAAAGGGCGTATGCGTTTTTTCCTGAATATATTCAGGAAAAAACGCATACGCCCTTTTTGGCCAACCAAGCAAGCTTGCAAAGGAAATCTGCACTACAATGAAGTCTCACTTCCCCCCGGTCAAAAGGGCCATCTGAAAAAAGTGTAAAATCCAGAAAGGCAACAGGCCATTGAGAACTGGGAGCCTTGTTATGCTGATGGGCGGGATGTAAATTGCCAACAGACACTTGGGAGAAGTGTATGCTGTTTCCGGAAACATCTAAAAAACAAAGCAACAGAACCTAGGGCACTTCCACTTATGGTCCTATAGCTTAGGGAAATTAAAATCAAAAAGACACAGCCACCCCAAAGTTTGGAACGGCTCTGTTTACAAGAACCTCCTTTACAGTACAAGTTCAACATCGCAGAAAGTGAAAAATGGATAAAGAACTTGTGGTACTTACGTACAATGCAGTATCACTCAGCAATGAAATCTATGTCATCAGGCCCGTAGCAGCATAATGAGTAGATTAAGGTACGATGATTCTAACTGAAATAAGTCACACAGAAAAAGAAACATCATAAGATATCACTAATACACGGAATGTAAACTTGGCTACACAGGAACTGAATTCCAAAACAGAACAGGTTCTCAAATTTAGAAAACCAACTTATGCTTGCTTAAGGGGAAAGGTGAGATGGGTTGCTGCATAAAACCAGAGATTGAAATGAGCACAGATAAAGTTCCTTAAGCCAAATATGGAATAGACAAGAGCTACTCCTTGCTCAACGAAATGGACTCAACACCGCATATTAAACGCCTAAGAATGTACCTGACTAGTAAGTATCTTAAAACCTATGGATTGCTATGTCTCCGAAAGAGAATCAAGCATGTGTACAGGGGCATAAACGCAGCAGTGATAGGATTGGAGAGGTTCGGTGAGCAAATGAAGACCCTTTGAAGTCATATTGCATGGTACCCATTCCACGGGTTTCAACTACCCAGGTTTTAGGTATTCTTCCTTCAGCTAAAACATGCATGTGGAACCCAGAGTATGATCAACCATGTGATCGGGAGACGTGTTCAAATATGTCTCAGTTTTCCTCCCCTGGTACTCGGGTGCAACATTCCAGACGCTTTACTAACTCTCTCCCCACTTGGAGAGTCAGTGCCTTTAACCTCCTCTTTGGCCCAGTTTGCAATTTCTGCAGAAGATGAACAGGAATAGCGAGAACCAATGAGAGGCTAGCTGGAGGTGTCTGGACGGGCAAATTTAACTCTCATTTCCCACCAGGAAGAGGAAATAACCAAAGGCTCAGCATGCCGTACCGGAACCAGATTAGGGCCTGAAGCCATCCTGCGGTGTTGCGGCCAGCTCAAAAGAAAGCGAGTTGAAGAAAGGAGCTCAGGGGCACTGTAATTCACAAACCTGCAGAGTTATAAATGACAGCTATCGTCCAAAAATAGACTGAAGTAAGGCTGCCAAGAGGACTTGAAAGCGGGGCAGAATTGCAGGAAACCGATTTCAGGAGGTAGACTGGAATTGCATTGAAAGCATAGGAAAAGAGGCAGAACGTCCACAATGATGCACTTGGCCAAAAAGGGCGTATGCGTTTTTTCCTGAATATATTCAGGAAAAAACGCATACGCCCTTTTTGGCCAACCAAGCAAGCTTGCAAAGGAAATCTGCACTACAATGAAGTCTCACTTCCCCCCGGTCAAAAGGGCCATCTGAAAAAAGTGTAAAATCCAGAAAGGCAGGACAGGCCATGGAGAACTGGGAGCCTTGTTATGCTGATGGGCGGGATGTAAATTGCCAACAACCACTCGGGAGAAGTGTATGGTGTTTCCTGAAATATCTAAAAAACAAAGCAACAGAGCGTAGGGCACTTCCACTTATGGTCCTATAGCTTAGGGAAATTAAAATCAAAAAGACACAGCCACCCCAAAGTTTGGGACGCCTCTGTTTACAAGAACCTCATTTACCGTACAAGTTCAATATCACAGAAAGTGAAAAATGGATAAAGAACTTGTGGTACTTACGTACAATGCAGTATAACTCAGCAATGAAATCTATGTCATCAGGCCCGTAGCAGCATAATGAGTGGATTCAGGTACGATGATTCTAACTGAAATAAGTCACACAGAAAAAGAAACATCATAAGATATCACTAATACACGGAATGTAAACTTGGCTACACAGGAACTGAATTACAGAACAGAACAGGGTCTCAAATTTAGAAAACCAACTTATGCTTGCTTAAGGGTAAAGGTGAGTTGGGGTGCTGCATAAAACCAGACATTCAAATGAGCACAGATAACGTTCCTTAAGCCAAATATGGAATAGACAAGAGCTACTCCTTGCTCAACGAAATGGACCCAACACCCCATATTAAACGCCTAAGAATGTACCTGACTAGTAAGTATCTTAAAACCTATGGATTGCTATGTCTCCGAAAGAGAATCAATCGTATGTACCGGGGCATAAACACAGCAGTGATAGGATTGGAGAGGTTCGGTGAGCAAATGAAGACCCTTTGAAGTCATATTGCATGGTACCCATTCCACGGGTCTCAGCTCTCCAGGTTTAAGGTATTTTTCCTTCAGCTAAAACATGCATGTGGAACCCAGAGTATGATCAACCGTGTGATCGGGAGACGTGTTCAAATATGTCTCAGTTTTCGTCCCCTGGTACTCGGGTGCAACATTCCAGACGCTTTACTAACACTCTCCCCACTTGGAGAGTCAGCACCTTTAACCTCCTGTTTGGCCCAGTTTGCAATTTCTGCGGAAGATGAACAGGAATAGCGAGAACCAATGAGAGACTAGCTGGAGGTGTCTGGACGGGCAAATTTAACTCTCATTTCCCACCAGGAAGAGGAATTAACCAAAGGCTCAGCATGCCGGGCCGGAACCAGATTAGGGCCTGAAGCCATTCTGCGGTGTTGCGGCCAGGTCACAAGAAAGCGAGTTGAAGAAAGGAGCTCAGGGGCACTGTAATTCACAAACTTGCAGAGTTATAAATGACAGCTATCGTCCAAAAATAGACTGAAGTAAGGCTGCCAAGAGGACTTGAAAGTGGGGCAGAATTGCAGGAAACCGATTTCAGGAGGTAGACTGGAATTGCATTGAAAGCATAGGAAAAGAGGCAGAACGTCCACAATGATGCACTTGGCCAAAAAGGGCGTATGCGTTTTTTCCTGAATATATTCAGGAAAAAACGCATACGCCCTTTTTGGCCAACCAAGCAAGCTTGCAAAGGAAATCTGCACTACAATGAAGTCTCACTTCCCCCCGGTCATAAGGGCCATCTGAAAAAAGTGTAAAATCCAGAAAGGCAGGACAGGCCATGGAGAACTGGGAGCCTTGTTATGCTGATGGGCGGGATGTAAATTGCCAACAACCACTCGGGAGAAGTGTATGGTGTTTCCTGAAACATCTAAAAAACAAAGCAACAGAACCTAGGGCACTTCCACTTATGGTCCTATAGCTTAGGGAAATTAAAATCAAAAAGACACAGCCACCCCAAAGTTTGGGACGCCTCTGTTTACAAGAACCTCGTTTACAGTACAAGTTCAACATCGCAGAAAGTGAAAAATGGATAAAGAAGTTGTGGTATTTACTTACAAAGCAATATCACTCAGCAATGAAATCTGTGTCATCAGGCCCTTAGCAGCACAATGAGTGGATTCAGGTATGATGATTCTAACTGAAGTAAGTCACACAGAAAAAGAAACATCATAAGATATCAGTAATACACGGAATGTAAACTTGGCTACACAGGAACTGAATTACAGAACAGAACAGGGTCTCAAATTTAGAAAACCAACTTATGCTTGCTTAAGGGGAAAGGTGAGTTGGGGTGCTGCATGAAACCAGAGATTGAAATGAGCACAGATAAAGTTCCTTAAGTCAAATATGGAATAGACAAGAGCTACTCCTTGCTCAACGAAATGGACTCAACACCGCATATTAAACGCCTAAGAATGTACCTGACTAGTAAGTATCTTAAAACCTATGGATTGCTATGTCTCCGAAAGAGAATCAAGCATGTGTACAGGGGCATAAACGCAGCAGTGATAGGATTGGAGAGGTTCGGTGAGCAAATGAAGACCCTTTGAAGTCATATTGCATGGTACCCATTCCAAGGGTTTCAACTACCCAGGTTTAAGGTATTCTTCCTTCAGCTAAAACATGCATGTGGAACCTAGAGTATGATCAACCATGTGATCGGGAGACGTGTTCAAATATGTCTCAGTTTTCGTACCCTGGTACTCAGGTGCAACATTCCAGACGCTTTACTAACACTCTCCCGACTTGGAGAGTCAGTCCCTTTAACCTCCTGTTTGGCCCAGTTTGCAATTTCTGCGGAAGATGAACAGGAATAGCGAGAACCAATGAGAGGCTAGCTGGAGGTGTCTGGACGGGCAAATTTAACTCTCATTTCCCACCAGGAAGAGGAAATAACCAAAAGCTCAGCGTGCCGTACCGGAACCAGATTAGGGCCTGAAGCCATCCTGCGGTGTTGCGGCCAGCTCAAAAGAAAGCGAGTTGAAGAAAGGAGCTCAGGGGCACTGTAATTCACAAACCTGCAGAGTTATAAATGACAGCTATCGTCCAAAAATAGACTGAAGTAAGGCTGCCAAGAGGACTTGAAAGCGGGGCAGAATTGCAGGAAACCGATTTCAGGAGGTAGACTGGAATTGCATTGAAAGCATAGGAAAAGAGGCAGAACGTCCACAATGATGCACTTGGCCAAAAAGGGCGTATGCGTTTTTTCCTGAATATATTCAGGAAAAAACGCATACGCCCTTTTTGGCCAACCAAGCAAGCTTGCAAAGGAAATCTGCACTACAATGAAGTCTCACTTCCCCCCGGTCAAAAGGGCCATCTGAAAAAAGTGTAAAATCCAGAAAGGCAACAGGCCATTGAGAACTGGGAGCCTTGTTATGCTGATGGGCGGGATGTAAATTGCCAACAGACACTTGGGAGAAGTGTATGGTGTTTCCGGAAACATCTAAAAAACAAAGCAACAGAGCCTAGGGCACTTCCACTTATGGTCCTATAGCTTAGGGAAATTAAAATCAAAAAGACACAGCCACCCCAAAGTTTGGAACGGCTCTGTTTACAAGAACCTCCTTTACAGTACAAGTTCAACATCGCAGAAAGTGAAAAATGGATAAAGAACTTGTGGTACTTACGTACAATGCAGTATCACTCAGCAATGAAATCTATGTCATCAGGCCCGTAGCAGCATAATGAGTAGATTAAGGTACGATGATTCTAACTGAAATAAGTCACACAGAAAAAGAAACATCATAAGATATCACTAATACACGGAATGTAAACTTGGCTACAAAGGAACTGAATTCCAAAACAGAACAGGTTCTCAAATTTAGAAAACCAACTTATGCTTGCTTAAGGGGAAAGGTGAGATGGGTTGCTGCATAAAACCAGAGATTGAAATGAGCACAGATAAAGTTCCTTAAGCCAAATATGGAATAGACAAGAGCTACTCCTTGCTCAACGAAATGGACTCAACACCGCATATTAAACGCCTAAGAATGTACCTGACTAGTAAGTATCTTAAAACCTATGGATTGCTATGTCTCCGAAAGAGAATCAAGCATGTGTACAGGGGCATAAACGCAGCAGTGATAGGATTGGAGAGGTTCGGTGAGCAAATGAAGACCCTTTGAAGTCATATTGCATGGTACCCATTCCACGGGTTTCAACTACCCAGGTTTTAGGTATTCTTCCTTCAGCTAAAACATGCATGTGGAACCCAGAGTATGATCAACCATGTGATCGGGAGACGTGTTCAAATATGTCTCAGTTTTCCTCCCCTGGTACTCGGGTGCAACATTCCAGACGCTTTACTAACTCTCTCCCCACTTGGAGAGTCAGCGCCTTTAACCTCCTGTTTGGCCCAGTTTGCAATTTCTGCGGAAGATGAACAGGAATAGCGAGAACCAATGAGAGGCTAGCTGGAGGTGTCTGGACGGGCAAATTTAACTCTCATTTCCCACCAGGAAGAGGAAATAACCAAAGGCTCAGCGTGCTGTACCGGAACCAGATTAGGGCCTGAAGCCATCCTGCGGTGTTGCGGCCAGCTCAAAAGAAAGCGAGTTGAAGAAAGGAGCTCAGGGGCACTGTAATTCACAAACCTGCAGAGTTATAAATGACAGCTATCGTCCAAAAATAGACTGAAGTAAGGCTGCCAAGAGGACTTGAAAGCGGGGCAGAATTGCAGGAAACCGATTTCAGGAGGTAGACTGGAATTGCATTGAAAGCATAGGAAAAGAGGCAGAACGTCCACAATGATGCACTTGGCCAAAAAGGGCGTATGCGTTTTTTCCTGAATATATTCAGGAAAAAACGCATACGCCCTTTTTGGCCAACCAAGCAAGCTTGCAAAGGAAATCTGCACTACAATGAAGTCTCACTTCCCCCCGGTCAAAAGGGCCATCTGAAAAAAGTGTAAAATCCAGAAAGGCAGGACAGGCCATGGAGAACTGGGAGCCTTGTTATGCTGATGGGCGGGATGTAAATTGCCAACAACCACTCGGGAGAAGTGTATGGTGTTTCCTGAAACATCTAAAAAACAAAGCAACAGAGCCTAGGGCACTTCCACTTATGGTCCTATAGCTTAGGGAAATTAAAATAAAAAAGACACAGCCACCCCAAAGTTTGGAATGGCTCTGTTTACAAGAACCTCGTTTACAGTACAAGTTCAACATCGCAGAAAGTGAAAAATGGATAAAGAAGTTGTGGTATTTACTTACAAAGCAATATCACTCAGCAATGAAATCTGTGTCATCAGGCCCTTAGCAGCACAATGAGTGGATTCAGGTATGATGATTCTAACTGAAATAAGTCACACAGAAAAAGAAACATCATAAGATATCAGTAATACACGGAATGTAAACTTGGCTACACAGGAACTGAATTACAGAACAGAACAGGGTCTCAAATTTAGAAAACCAACTTATTCTTGCTTAAGGGTAAAGGTGAGTTGGGGTGCTGCATAAAACCAGAGATTGAAATGAGCACAGATAAAGTTCCTTAAGCCAAATATGGAATAGACAAGAGCTACTCCTTGCTCAACGAAATGGACTCAACACCCCATATTAAACGCCTAAGAATGTTCCTGACTAGTAAGTATCTTAAAACCTATGGATTGCTATGTCTCCGAAAGAGAATCAAGCATGTGTACAGGGGCATAAACGCAGCAGTGATAGGATTGGAGAGGTTCGGTGAGCAAATGAAGACCCTTTGAAGTCATATTGCATGGTACTCATTCCACGGGTTTCAACTACCCAGGTTTAAGGTATTCTTCCTTCAGCTAAAACATGCATGTGGAACCTAGAGTATGATCAACCATGTGATCGGGAGACGTGTTCAAATATGTCTCAGTTTTCGTACCCTGGTACTCGGGTGCAACATTCCAGACGCTTTACTAACACTCTCCCGACTTGGAGAGTCAGTCCCTTTAACCTCCTGTTTGGCCCAGTTTGCAATTTCTGCGGAAGATGAACAGGAATAGCGAGAACCAATGAGAGACTAGCTGGAGGTGTCTGGACGGGCAAATTTAACTCTCATTTCCCACCAGGAAGAGGAATTAACCAAAGGCTCAGCGTGCCGTACCGGAACCAGATTAGGGCCTGAAGCCATGCTGCGGTGTTGCGGCCAGCTCAAAAGAAAGCGAGTTGAAGAAAGGAGCTCAGGGGCACTGTAATTCACAAACTTGCAGAGTTATAAATGACAGCTATCGTCCAAAAATAGACTGAAGTAAGGCTGCCAAGAGGACTTGAAAGCGGGGCAGAATTGCAGGAAACCGATTTCAGGAGGTAGACTGGAATTGCATTGAAAGCATAGGAAAAGAGGCAGAACGTCCACAATGATGCACTTGGCCAAAAAGGGCGTATGCGTTTTTTCCTGAATATATTCAGGAAAAAACGCATACGCCCTTTTTGGCCAACCAAGCAAGCTTGCAAAGTAAATCTGCACTACAATGAAGTCTCACTTCCCCCCGGTCAAAAGGGCCATCTGAAAAAAGTGTAAAATCCAGAAAGGCAACAGGCCATTGAGAACTGGGAGCCTTGTTATGCTGATGGGCGGGATGTAAATTGCCAACAGACACTTGGGAGAAGTGTATGGTGTTTCCTGAAACATCTAAAAAACAAAGCAACAGAGCCTAGGGCACTTCCACTTATGGTCCTATAGCTTAGGGAAATTAAAATCAAAAAGACACAGCCACCCCAAAGTTTGGAACGGCTCTGTTTACAAGAACCTCCTTTACAGTACAAGTTCAACATCGCAGAAAGTGAAAAATGGATAAAGAACTTGTGGTACTTACGTACAATGCAGTATCACTCAGCAATGAAATCTATGTCATCAGGCCCGTAGCAGCATAATGAGTAGATTAAGGTACGATGATTCTAACTGAAATAAGTCACACAGAAAAAGAAACATCATAAGATATCACTAATACACGGAATGTAAACTTGGCTACACAGGAACTGAATTCCAAAACAGAACAGGTTCTCAAATTTAGAAAACCAACTTATGCTTGCTTAAGGGGAAAGGTGAGATGGGTTGCTGCATAAAACCAGAGATTGAAATGAGCACAGATAAAGTTCCTTAAGCCAAATATGGAATAGACAAGAGCTACTCCTTGCTCAACGAAATGGACTCAACACCGCATATTAAACGCCTAAGAATGTACCTGACTAGTAAGTATCTTAAAACCTATGGATTGCTATGTCTCCGAAAGAGAATCAAGCATGTGTACAGGGGCATAAACGCAGCAGTGATAGGATTGGAGAGGTTCGGTGAGCAAATGAAGACCCTTTGAAGTCATATTGCATGGTACCCATTCCACGGGTTTCAACTACCCAGGTTTTAGGTATTCTTCCTTCAGCTAAAACATGCATGTGGAACCCAGAGTATGATCAACCATGTGATCGGGAGACGTGTTCAAATATGTCTCAGTTTTCCTCCCCTGGTACTCGGGTGCAACATTCCAGACGCTTTACTAACTCTCTCCCCACTTGGAGAGTCAGTGCCTTTAACCTCCTGTTTGGCCCAGTTTGCAATTTCTGCAGAAGATGAACAGGAATAGCGAGAACCAATGAGAGGCTAGCTGGAGGTGTCTGGACGGGCAAATTTAACTCTCATTTCCCACCAGGAAGAGGAAATAACCAAAGGCTCAGCGTGCCGTACCGGAACCAGATTAGGGCCTGAAGCCATCCTGCGGTGTTGCGGCCAGCTCAAAAGAAAGCGAGTTGAAGAAAGGAGCTCAGGGGCACTGTAATTCACAAACCTGCAGAGTTATAAATGACAGCTATCGTCCAAAAATAGACTGAAGTAAGGCTGCCAAGAGGACTTGAAAGCGGGGCAGAATTGCAGGAAACCGATTTCAGGAGGTAGACTGGAATTGCATTGAAAGCATAGGAAAAGAGGCAGAACGTCCACAATGATGCACTTGGCCAAAAAGGGCGTATGCGTTTTTTCCTGAATATATTCAGGAAAAAACGCATACGCCCTTTTTGGCCAACCAAGCAAGCTTGCAAAGGAAATCTGCACTACAATGAAGTCTCACTTCCCCCCGGTCAAAAGGGCCATCTGAAAAAAGTGTAAAATCCAGAAAGGCAGGACAGGCCATGGAGAACTGGGAGCCTTGTTATGCTGATGGGCGGGATGTAAATTGCCAACAACCACTCGGGAGAAGTGTATGGTGTTTCCTGAAATATCTAAAAAACAAAGCAACAGAGCGTAGGGCACTTCCACTTATGGTCCTATAGCTTAGGGAAATTAAAATCAAAAAGACACAGCCACCCCAAAGTTTGGGACGCCTCTGTTTACAAGAACCTCATTTACCGTACAAGTTCAATATCACAGAAAGTGAAAAATGGATAAAGAACTTGTGGTACTTACGTACAATGCAGTATAACTCAGCAATGAAATCTATGTCATCAGGCCCGTAGCAGCATAATGAGTGGATTCAGGTACGATGATTCTAACTGAAATAAGTCACACAGAAAAAGAAACATCATAAGATATCACTAATACACGGAATGTAAACTTGGCTACACAGGAACTGAATTACAGAACAGAACAGGGTCTCAAATTTAGAAAACCAACTTATGCTTGCTTAAGGGTAAAGGTGAGTTGGGGTGCTGCATAAAACCAGACATTCAAATGAGCACAGATAACGTTCCTTAAGCCAAATATGGAATAGACAAGAGCTACTCCTTGCTCAACGAAATGGACCCAACACCCCATATTAAACGCCTAAGAATGTACCTGACTAGTAAGTATCTTAAAACCTATGGATTGCTATGTCTCCGAAAGAGAATCAATTGTATGTACCGGGGCATAAACACAGCAGTGATAGGATTGGAGAGGTTCGGTGAGCAAATGAAGACCCTTTGAAGTCATATTGCATGGTACCCATTCCACGGGTCTCAGCTCTCCAGGTTTAAGGTATTTTTCCTTCAGCTAAAACATGCATGTGGAACCCAGAGTATGATCAACCGTGTGATCGGGAGACGTGTTCAAATATGTCTCAGTTTTCGTCCCCTGGTACTCGGGTGCAACATTCCAGACGCTTTACTAACACTCTCCCCACTTGGAGAGTCAGCACCTTTAACCTCCTGTTTGGCCCAGTTTGCAATTTCTGCGGAAGATGAACAGGAATAGCGAGAACCAATGAGAGACTAGCTGGAGGTGTCTGGACGGGCAAATTTAACTCTCATTTCCCACCAGGAAGAGGAATTAACCAAAGGTTCAGTGTGCCGTACCGGAACCAGATTAGGGCCTGAAGCCATGCTGCGGTGTTGCGGCCAGGTCACAAGAAAGCGAGTTGAAGAAAGGAGCTCAGGGGCACTGTAATTCACAAACTTGCAGAGTTATAAATGACAGCTATCGTCCAAAAATAGACTGAAGTAAGGCTGCCAAGAGGACTTGAAAGTGGGGCAGAATTGCAGGAAACCGATTTCAGGAGGTAGACTGGAATTGCATTGAAAGCATAGGAAAAGAGGCAGAACGTCCACAATGATGCACTTGGCCAAAAAGGGCGTATGCGTTTTTTCCTGAATATATTCAGGAAAAAACGCATACGCCCTTTTTGGCCAACCAAGCAAGCTTGCAAAGGAAATCTGCACTACAATGAAGTCTCACTTCCCCCCGGTCATAAGGGCCATCTGAAAAAAGTGTAAAATCCAGAAAGGCAGGACAGGCCATGGAGAACTGGGAGCCTTGTTATGCTGATGGGCGGGATGTAAATTGCCAACAACCACTCGGGAGAAGTGTATGGTGTTTCCTGAAACATCTAAAAAACAAAGCAACAGAACCTAGGGCACTTCCACTTATGGTCCTATAGCTTAGGGAAATTAAAATCAAAAAGACACAGCCACCCCAAAGTTTGGGACGCCTCTGTTTACAAGAACCTCGTTTACAGTACAAGTTCAACATCGCAGAAAGTGAAAAATGGATAAAGAAGTTGTGGTATTTACTTACAAAGCAATATCACTCAGCAATGAAATCTGTGTCATCAGGCCCTTAGCAGCACAATGAGTGGATTCAGGTATGATGATTCTAACTGAAGTAAGTCACACAGAAAAAGAAACATCATAAGATATCAGTAATACACGGAATGTAAACTTGGCTACACAGGAACTGAATTACAGAACAGAACAGGGTCTCAAATTTAGAAAACCAACTTATGCTTGCTTAAGGGGAAAGGTGAGTTGGGGTGCTGCATGAAACCAGAGATTGAAATGAGCACAGATAAAGTTCCTTAAGTCAATTATGGAATAGACAAGAGCTACTCCTTGCTCAACGAAATGGACTCAACACCGCATATTAAACGCCTAAGAATGTACCTGACTAGTAAGTATCTTAAAACCTATGGATTGCTATGTCTCCGAAAGAGAATCAAGCATGTGTACAGGGGCATAAACGCAGCAGTGATAGGATTGGAGAGGTTCGGTGAGCAAATGAAGACCCTTTGAAGTCATATTGCATGGTACCCATTCCAAGGGTTTCAACTACCCAGGTTTAAGGTATTCTTCCTTCAGCTAAAACATGCATGTGGAACCTAGAGTATGATCAACCATGTGATCGGGAGACGTGTTCAAATATGTCTCAGTTTTCGTACCCTGGTACTCAGGTGCAACATTCCAGACGCTTTACTAACACTCTCCCGACTTGGAGAGTCAGTCCCTTTAACCTCCTGTTTGGCCCAGTTTGCAATTTCTGCGGAAGATGAACAGGAATAGCGAGAACCAATGAGAGGCTAGCTGGAGGTGTCTGGACGGGCAAATTTAACTCTCATTTCCCACCAGGAAGAGGAATTAACCAAAGGCTCAGCGTGCCGTGCCGGAACCAGATTAGGGCCTGAAGCCATCCTGCGGTGTTGCGGCCAGCTCAAAAGAAAGCGAGTTGAAGAAAGGAGCTCAGGGGCACTGTAATTCACAAACCTGCAGAGTTATAAATGACAGCTATCGTCCAAAAATAGACTGAAATAAGGCTGCCAAGAGGACTTGAAAGCGGGGCAGAATTGCAGGAAACCGATTTCAGGAGGTAGACTGGAATTGCATTGAAAGCATAGGAAAAGAGGCAGAACGTCCACAATGATGCACTTGGCCAAAAAGGGCGTATGCGTTTTTTCCTGAATATATTCAGGAAAAAACGCATACGCCCTTTTTGGCCAACCAAGCAAGCTTGCAAAGGAAATCTGCACTACAATGAAGTCTCACTTCCCCCCGGTCAAAAGGGCCATCTGAAAAAAGTGTAAAATCCAGAAAGGCAGGACAGGCCATGGAGAACTGGGAGCCTTGTTATGCTGATGGGCGGGATGTAAATTGCCAACAGACACTCGGGAGAAGTGTATGGTGTTTCCTGAAACATGTAAAAAACAAAGCAACAGAGCCTAGGGCACTGCCACTTATGGTCTTATAGCTTAGGGAAATTAAAATCAAAAAGACACAGCCACCCCAAAGTTTGGGACGCCTCTGTTTACAAGAACCTCGTTTACAGTACAAGTTCAACATCGCAGAAAGTGAAAAATGGATAAAGAAGTTGTGGTATTTACTTACAAAGCAATATCACTCAGCAATGAAATCTGTGTCATCAGGCCCTTAGCAGCACAATGAGTGGACTCAGGTATGATGATTCTAACTGAAGTAAGTCACACAGAAAAAGAAACATCATAAGATATCAGTAATACACGGAATGTAAACTTGGCTACACAGGAACTGAATTACAGAACAGAACAGGGTCTCAAATTTAGAAAACCAACTTATGCTTGCTTAAGGGGAAAGGTGAGTTGGGGTGCTGCATGAAACCAGAGATTGAAATGAGCACAGATAAAGTTCCTTAAGTCAAATATGGAATAGACAAGAGCTACTCCTTGCTCAACGAAATGGACTCAACACCGCATATTAAACGCCTAAGAATGTACCTGACTAGTAAGTATCTTAAAACCTATGGATTGCTATGTCTCCGAAAGAGAATCAAGCATGTGTACAGGGGCATAAACGCAGCAGTGATAGGATTGGAGAGGTTCGGTGAGCAAATGAAGACCCTTTGAAGTCATATTGCATGGTACCCATTCCACGGGTTTCAACTACCCAGGTTTAAGGTATTCTTCCTTCAGCTAAAACATGCATGTGGAACCTAGAGTATGATCAACCATGTGATCGGGAGACGTGTTCAAATATGTCTCAGTTTTCGTACCCTGGTACTCAGGTGCAACATTCCAGACGCTTTACTAACACTCTCCCGACTTGGAGAGTCAGTCCCTTTAACCTCCTGTTTGGCCCAGTTTGCAATTTCTGCGGAAGATGAACAGGAATAGCGAGAACCAATGAGAGGCTAGCTGGAGGTGTCTGGACGGGCAAATTTAACTCTCATTTCCCACCAGGAAGAGGAATTAACCAAAGGCTCAGCGTGCCGTGCCGGAACCAGATTAGGGCCTGAAGCCATCCTGCGGTGTTGCGGCCAGCTCAAAAGAAAGCGAGTTGAAGAAAGGAGCTCAGGGGCACTGTAATTCACAAACCTGCAGAGTTATAAATGACAGCTATCGTCCAAAAATAGACTGAAATAAGGCTGCCAAGAGGACTTGAAAGCGGGGCAGAATTGCAGGAAACCGATTTCAGGAGGTAGACTGGAATTGCATTGAAAGCATAGGAAAAGAGGCAGAACGTCCACAATGATGCACTTGGCCAAAAAGGGCGTATGCGTTTTTTCCTGAATATATTCAGGAAAAAACGCATACGCCCTTTTTGGCCAACCAAGCAAGCTTGCAAAGGAAATCTGCACTACAATGAAGTCTCACTTCCCCCCGGTCAAAAGGGCCATCTGAAAAAAGTGTAAAATCCAGAAAGGCAGGACAGGCCATGGAGAACTGGGAGCCTTGTTATGCTGATGGGCGGGATGTAAATTGCCAACAGACACTCGGGAGAAGTGTATGGTGTTTCCTGAAACATCTAAAAAACAAAGCAACAGAGCCTAGGGCACTGCCACTTATGGTCTTATAGCTTAGGGAAATTAAAATCAAAAAGACACAGCCACCCCAAAGTTTGGGACGCCTCTGTTTACAAGAACCTCGTTTACAGTACAAGTTCAACATCGCAGAAAGTGAAAAATGGATAAAGAAGTTGTGGTATTTACTTACAAAGCAATATCACTCAGCAATGAAATCTGTGTCATCAGGCCCTTAGCAGCACAATGAGTGGACTCAGGTATGATGATTCTAACTGAAATAAGTCACACAGAAAAAGAAACATCATAAGATATCAGTAATACACGGAATGTAAACTTGGCTACACAGGAACTGAATTACAGAACAGAACAGGGTCTCAAATTTAGAAAACCAACTTATGCTTGCTTAAGGGTAAAGGTGAGTTGGGGTGCTGCATAAAACCAGAGATTGAAATGAGCACAGATAAAGTTCCTTAAGTCAAATATGGAATAGACAAGAGCTACTCCTTGCTCAACGAAATGGACTCAACACCGCATATTAAACGCCTAAGAATGTACCTGACTAGTAAGTATCGTAAAACCTATGGATTGCTATGTCTCCAAAAGAGAATCAAGCATGTGTACAGGGGCATAAATGCAGCAGTGATAGGATTGGAGAGGTTCGGTGAGCAAATGAAGACCCTTTGAAGTCATATTGCATGGTACCCATTCCACGGGTCTCAACTCTCCAGGTTTAAGGTATTCTTCCTTCAGCTAAAACATGCATGTGGAACCCAAGTATGATCAACCATGTGAACGGGAGACGTGTTCAAATATGTCTCAGTTTTCCTCCCCTGGTACTCGGGTGCAACATTCCAGACGCTTTACTAACACTCTCCCCACTTGGAGAGTCAGCGCCTTTAACCTCCTGTTTGGCCCAGTTTGCAATTTCTGCGGAAGATGAACAGGAATAGCGAGAACCAATGAGAGGCTAGCTGGAGGTGTCTGGACGGGCAAATTTAACTCTCATTTCCCACCAGGAAGAGGAAATAACCAAAGGCTCAGCGTGCCGTACCGGAACCACATTAGGGCCTGAAGCCATCCTGCGGTGTTGCGGCCAGCTCAAAAGAAAGCGAGTTGAAGAAAGGAGCTCAGGGGCACTGTAATTCACAAACCTGCAGAGTTATAAATGACAGCTATCGTCCAAAAATAGACTGAAGTAAGGCTGCCAAGAGGACTTGAAAGCGGGGCAGAATTGCAGGAAACCGATTTCAGGAGGTAGACTGGAATTGCATTGAAAGCATAGGAAAAGAGGCAGAACGTCCACAATGATGCACTTGGCCAAAAAGGGCGTATGCGTTTTTTCCTGAATATATTCAGGAAAAAACGCATACGCCCTTTTTGGCCAACCAAGCAAGCTTGCAAAGGAAATCTGCACTACAATGAAGTCTCACTTCCCCCCGGTCAAAAGGGCCATCTGAAAAAAGTGTAAAATCCAGAAAGGCAGGACAGGCCATGGAGAACTGGGAGCCTTGTTATGCTGATGGGCGGGATGTAAATTGCCAACAACCACTCGGGAGAAGTGTATGGTGTTTCCTGAAACATCTAAAAAACAAAGCAACAGAGCCTAGGGCACTTCCACTTATGGTCCTATAGCTTAGGGAAATTAAAATCAAAAAGACACAGCCACCCCAAAGTTTGGAATGGCTCTGTTTACAAGAACCTCGTTTACAGTACAAGTTCAACATCGCAGAAAGTGAAAAATGGATAAAGAAGTTGTGGTATTTACTTACAAAGCAATATCACTCAGCAATGAAATCTGTGTCATCAGGCCCTTAGCAGCACAATGAGTGGATTCAGGTATGATGATTCTAACTGAAATAAGTCACACAGAAAAAGAAACATCATAAGATATCAGTAATACACGGAATGTAAACTTGGCTACACAGGAACTGAATTACAGAACAGAACAGGGTCTCAAATTTAGAAAACCAACTTATTCTTGCTTAAGGGTAAAGGTGAGTTGGGGTGCTGAATAAAACCAGAGATTGAAATGAGCACAGATAAAGTTCCTTAAGCCAAATATGGAATAGACAAGAGCTACTCCTTGCTCAACGAAATGGACTCAACACCCCATATTAAACGCCTAAGAATGTTCCTGACTAGTAAGTATCTTAAAACCTATGGATTGCTATGTCTCCAAAAGAGAATCAAGCGTGTGTACAGGGGCATAAACGCAGCAGTGATAGGATTGGAGAGGTTCGGTGAGCAAATGAAGACCCTTTGAAGACATATTGCATGGTACCCATTCCACGGGTCTCAACTCTCCAGGTTTAAGGTATTCTTCCTTCAGCTAAAACATGCATGTGGAACCTAGAGTATGATCAACCATGTGATCGGGAGACGTGTTCAAATATGTCTCAGTTTTCGTAACCTGGTACTTGGGTGCAACATTCCAGACGCTTTACTAACACTCTCCCGACTTGGAGAGTCAGTCCCTTTAACCTCCTGTTTGGCCCAGTTTGCAATTTCTGCGGAAGATGAACAGGAATAGCGAGGACCAATGAGAGGCTAGCTGGAGGTGTCTGGACGGGCAAATTTAACTCTCATTTCCCACCAGGAAGAGGAATTAACCAAAGGCTCAGCATGCCGTGCCGGAACCAGATTAGGGCCTGAAGCCATCCTGCGGTGTTGCGGCCAGGTCACAAGAAAGCGAGTTGAAGAAAGGAGCTCAGGGGCACTGTAATTCACAAACCTGCAGAGTTATAAATGACAGCTATCGTCCAAAAATAGACTGAAGTAAGGCTGCCAAGAGGACTTGGAAGCGGGGCAGAATTGCAGGAAACCGATTTCAGGAGGTAGACTGGAATTGCATTGAAAGCATAGGAAAAGAGGCAGAACGTCCACAATGATGCACTTGGCCAAAAAGGGCGTATGCGTTTTTTCCTGAATATATTCAGGAAAAAACGCATACGCCCTTTTTGGCCAACCAAGCAAGCTTGCAAAGGAAATCTGCACTACAATGAAGTCTCACTTCCCCCCGGTCAAAAGGGCCATCTGAAAAAAGTGTAAAATCCAGAAAGGCAGGACAGGCCATGGAGAACTGGGAGCCTTGTTATGCTGATGGGCGGGATGTAAATTGCCAACAACCACTCGGGAGAAGTGTATGGTGTTTCCTGAAATATCTAAAAAACAAAGCAACAGAGCGTAGGGCACTTCCACTTATGGTCCTATAGCTTAGGGAAATTAAAATCAAAAAGACACAGCCACCCCAAAGTTTGGGACGCCTCTGTTTACAAGAACCTCATTTACCGTACAAGTTCAATATCACAGAAAGTGAAAAATGGATAAAGAACTTGTGGTACTTACGTACAATGCAGTATAACTCAGCAATGAAATCTATGTCATCAGGCCCGTAGCAGCATAATGAGTGGATTCAGGTACGATGATTCTAACTGAAATAAGTCACACAGAAAAAGAAACATCATAAGATATCACTAATACACGGAATGTAAACTTGGCTACACAGGAACTGAATTACAGAACAGAACAGGGTCTCAAATTTAGAAAACCAACTTATGCTTGCTTAAGGGTAAAGGTGAGTTGGGGTGCTGCATAAAACCAGACATTCAAATGAGCACAGATAACGTTCCTTAAGCCAAATATGGAATAGACAAGAGCTACTCCTTGCTCAACGAAATGGACCCAACACCCCATATTAAACGCCTAAGAATGTACCTGACTAGTAAGTATCTTAAAACCTATGGATTGCTATGTCTCCGAAAGAGAATCAATCGTATGTACCGGGGCATAAACACAGCAGTGATAGGATTGGAGAGGTTCGGTGAGCAAATGAAGACCCTTTGAAGTCATATTGCATGGTACCCATTCCAAGGGTTTCAACTACCCAGGTTTAAGGTATTCTTCCTTCAGCTAAAACATGCATGTGGAACCCAGAGTATGATGAACCGTGTGATCGGGAGACGTGTTCAAATATGTCTCAGTTTTCGTCCCCTGGTACTCGGGTGCAACATTCCAGACGCTTTACTAACAGTCTCCCGAATTGGAGAGTCAGTCCCTTTAACCTCCTGTTTGGCCCAGTTTGCAATTTCTGCGGAAGATGAACAGGAATAGCGAGAACCAATGAGAGACTAGCTGGAGGTGTCTGGACGGGCAAATTTAACTCTCATTTCCCACCAGGAAGAGGAATTAACCAAAGGTTCAGCATGCCGTACCGGAACCAGATTAGGGCCTGAAGCCATGCTGCGGTGTTGCGGCCAGGTCACAAGAAAGCGAGTTGAAGAAAGGAGCTCAGGGGCACTGTAATTCACAAACTTGCAGAGTTATAAATGACAGCTATCGTCCAAAAATAGACTGAAGTAAGGCTGCCAAGAGGACTTGAAAGTGGGGCAGAATTGCAAGAAACCGATTTCAGGAGGTAGACTGGAATTGCATTGAAAGCATAGGAAAAGAGGCAGAACGTCCACAATGATGCACTTGGCCAAAAAGGGCGTATGCGTTTTTTCCTGAATATATTCAGGAAAAAACGCATACGCCCTTTTTGGCCAACCAAGCAAGCTTGCAAAGGAAATCTGCACTACAATGAAGTCTCACTTCCCCCCGGTCATAAGGGCCATCTGAAAAAAGTGTAAAATCCAGAAAGGCAGGACAGGCCATGGAGAACTGGGAGCCTTGTTATGCTGATGGGCAGGATGTAAATTGCCAACAACCACTCGGGAGAAGTGTATGGTGTTTCCTGAAACATCTAAAAAACAAAGCAACAGAGCCTAGGGCACTTCCATTTATGGTCCTATAGCTTAGGGAAATTAAAATCAAAAAGACACAGCCACCCCAAAATTTGGAACGGCTCTGTTTACAAGAACCTCGTTTACAGTACAAGTTCAACATCGCAGAAAGTGAAAAATGGATAAAGAAGTTGTGGTATTTACTTACAAAGCAATATCACTCAGCAATGAAATCTGTGTCATCAGGCCCTTAGCAGCACAATGAGTGGATTCAGGTATGATGATTCTAACTGAAGTAAGTCACACAGAAAAAGAAACATCATAAGATATCAGTAATACACGGAATGTAAACTTGGCTACATAGGAACTGAATTACAGAACAGAACAGGGTCTCAAATTTAGAAAACCAACTTATGCTTGCTTAAGGGGAAAGGTGAGTTGGGGTGCTGCATAAAACCAGAGATTGAAATGAGCACAGATAAACTTCCTTAAGTCAAATATGGAATAGACAAGAGCTACTCCTTGCTCAACGAAATGGACTCAACACCGCATATTAAACGCCTAAGAATGTACCTGACTAGTAAGTATCGTAAAACCTATGGATTGCTATCTCTCCAAAAGAGAATCAAGCATGTGTACAGGGGCATAAATGCAGCAGTGATAGGATTGGAGAGGTTCGGTGAGCAAATGAAGACCCTTTGAAGTCATATTGCATGGTACCCATTCCACGGGTCTCAACTCTCCAGGTTTAAGGTATTCTTCCTTCAGCTAAAACATGCATGTGGAACCCAAGTATGATCAACCATGTGAACGGGAGACGTGTTCAAATATGTCTCAGTTTTCCTCCCCTGGTACTCGGGTGCAACATTCCAGATGCTTTACTAACACTCTCCCCACTTGGACAGTCAGCGCCTTTAACCTCCTGTTTGGCCCAGTTTGCAATTTCTGTGGAAGATGAACAGGAATAGCGAGAACCAATGAGAGGCTAGCTGGAGGTGTCTGAACGGGCAAATTTAACTCTCATTTCCCACCAGGAAGAGGAAATAACCAAAGGCTCAGCGTGCCGTACCGGAACCAGATTAGGGCCTGAAGCCATCCTGCGGTGTTGCGGCCAGGTCACAAGAAAGCGAGTTGAAGAAAGGAGCTCAGGGGCACTGTAATTCACAAACCTGCAGAGTTATAAATGACAGCTATCGTCCAAAAATAGACTGAAGTAAGGCTGCCAAGAGGACTTGAAAGCGGGGCAGAATTGCAGGAAACCGATTTCAGGAGGTAGACTGGAATTGCATTGAAAGCATAGGAAAAGAGGCAGAACGTCCACAATGATGCACTTGGCCAAAAAGGGCGTATGCGTTTTTTCCTGAATATATTCAGGAAAAAACGCATACGCCCTTTTTGGCCAACCAAGCAAGCTTGCAAAGGAAATCTGCACTACAATGAAGTCTCACTTCCCCCCGGTCAAAAGGGCCATCTGAAAAAAGTGTAAAATCCAGAAAGGCAGGACAGGCCATGGAGAACTGGGAGCCTTGTTATGCTGATGGGCGGGATGTAAATTGCCAACAACCACTCGGGAGAAGTGTATGGTGTTTCCTGAAACATCTAAAAAACAAAGCAACAGAGCCTAGGGCACTTCCACTTATGGTCCTATAGCTTAGGGAAATTAAAATCAAAAAGACACAGCCACCCCAAAGTTTGGAACGGCTCTGTTTACAAGAACCTCGTTTACAGTACAAGTTCAACATCGCAGAAATTGAAAAATGGATAAAGAAGTTGTGGTATTCACTTACAAAGCAATATCACTCAGCAATGAAATCTATGTCATCAGGCCCTTAGCAGCACAATGAGTGGATTCAGGTATGATGATTCTAACTGAAATAAGTCACACAGAAAAAGAAACATCATAAGATATCAGTAATACACGGAATGAAAACTTGGCTACACAGGAACTGAATTACAGAACAGAACAGGGTCTCAAATTTAGAAAACCAACTTATGCTTGCTTAAGGGTAAAGGTGAGTTGGGGTGCTGCATAAAACCAGAGATTGAAATGAGCACAGATAAAGTTCCTTAAGTCAAATATGGAATAGACAAGAGCTACTCCTTGCTCAACGAAATGGACTCAACACCGCATATTAAACGCCTAAGAATGTACCTGACTAGTAAGTATCGTAAAACCTATGGATTGCTATGTCTCCAAAAGAGAATCAAGCATGTGTACAGGGGCATAAACGCAGCAGTGATAGGATTGGAGAGGTTCGGTGAGCAAATGAAGACCCTTTGAAGTCATATTGCATGGTACCCATTCCACGGGTCTCAACTCTCCAGGTTTAAGGTATTCTTCCTTCAGCTAAAACATGCATGTGGAACCCAAGTATGATCAACCATGTGAACGGGAGACGTGTTCAAATATGTCTCAGTTTTCCTCCCCTGGTACTCGGGTGCAACATTCCAGACGCTTTACTAACACTCTCCCCACTTGGAGAGTCAGCGCCTTTAACCTCCTGTTTGGCCCAGTTTGCAATTTCTGCGGAAGATGAACAGGAATAGCGAGAACCAATGAGAGGCTAGCTGGAGGTGTCTGGACGGGCAAATTTAACTCTCATTTCCCACCAGGAAGAGGAATTAACCAAAGGCTCTGCGTGCCGTGCCGGAACCAGATTAGGGCCTGAAGCCATCCTGCGGTGTTGCGGCCAGCTCAAAAGAAAGCAAGTTGAAGAAAGGAGCTCAGGGGCACTGTAATTCACAAACCTGCAGAGTTATAAATGACAGCTATCGTCCAAAAATAGACTGAAGTAAGGCTGCCAAGAGGACTTGAATGCGGGGCAGAATTGCAAGAAACCGATTTCAGGAGGTAGACTGGAATTGCATTGAAAGTATAGGAAAAGAGGCAGAACGTCCACAATGATGCACTTGGCCAAAAAGGGCGTATGTGTTTTTTCCTGAATATACTCAGGAAAAAACGCATACGCCCTTTTTGGCCAACCAAGCAAGCTTGCAAAGGAAATCTGCACTACAATGAAGTCTCACTTCCCCCCGGTCAAAAGGGCCATCTGAAAAAAGAGTAAAATCCAGAAAAGCAGGACAGGCCATGGAGAACTGGGAGCCTTGTTATGCTGATGGGCGGGATGTAAATTGCCAACAACCACTCGGGAGAAGTGTATGGTGTTTCCTGAAACATCTAAAAAACAAAGCAACAGAGCCTAGGGCACTTCCACTTATGGTCCTATAGCTTAGGGAAATTAAAATCAAAAAGACACTGCCACCCCAAAGTTTGGAACGGCTCTGTTTACAAGAACCTCGTTTACAGTACAAGTTCAACATCGCAGAAAGTGAAAAATGGATAAAGAAGTTGTGGTATTTACTTACAAAGCAATATCACTCAGCAATGAAATCTGTGTCATCAGGCCCTTAGCAGCACAATGAGTGGATTCAGGTATGATGATTCTAACTGAAATAAGTCACACAGAAAAAGAAACATCATAAGATATCAGTAATACACAGAATGTAAACTTGGCTACACAGGAACTGAATTACACAACAGAACAGGGACTCAAATTTAGAAAACCAACTTATGCTTGCTTAAGGGTAAAGGTGAGTTGGGGTGCTGCATAAAACCAGAGATTGAAATGAGCACAGATAAAGTTCCTTAAGCCAAATATGGAATAGACAAGAGCTACTCCTTGCTCAACGAAATGGACTCAACACCGCATATTAAACGCCTAAGAATGTACCTGACTAGTAAGTATCTTAAAACCTATGGATTGCTATGTCTCCGAAAGAGAATCAAGCATGTGTACAGGGGCATAAACGCAGCAGTGATAGGATTGGAGAGGTTCGGTGAGCAAATGAAGACCCTTTGAAGTCATATTGCATGGTACCCATTCCACGGGTTTCAACTACCCAGGTTTAAGGTATTCTTCCTTCAGCTAAAACATGCATGTGGAACCTAGAGTATGATCAACCATGTGATCGGGAGACGTGTTCAAATATGTCAGTTTTCGTACCCTGGTACTCGGGTGCAACATTCCAGACGCTTTACTAACACTCTCCCGACTTGGAGAGTCAGTCCCTTTAACCTCCTGTTTGGCCCAGTTTGCAATTTCTGCGGAAGATGAACAGGAATAGCAAGAACCAATGAGAGGCTAGCTGGAGGTGTCTGGACGGGCAAATTTAACTCTCATTTCCCACCAGGAAGAGGAAATAACCAAAGGCTCAGCGTGCCGTACCGGAACCAGATTAGGGCCTGAAGCCATCCTGCGGTGTTGCGGCCAGCTCAAAAGAAAGCGAGTTGAAGAAAGGAGCTCAGGGGCACTGTAATTCACAAACCTGCAGAGTTATAAATGACAGCTATCGTCCAAAAATAGACTGAAGTAAGGCTGCCAAGAGGACTTGAAAGCGGGGCAGAATTGCAGGAAACCGATTTCAGGAGGTAGACTGGAATTGCATTGAAAGCATAGGAAAAGAGGCAGAACGTCCACAATGATGCACTTGGCCAAAAAGGGCGTATGCGTTTTTTCCTGAATATATTCAGGAAAAAACGCATACGCCCTTTTTGGCCAACCAAGCAAGCTTGCAAAGGAAATCTGCACTACAATGAAGTCTCACTTCCCCCCGGTCAAAAGGGCCATCTGAAAAAAGTGTAAAATCCAGAAAGGCAGGACAGGCCATGGAGAACTGGGAGCCTTGTTATGCTGATGGGCGGGATGTAAATTGCCAACAACCACTCGGGAGAAGTGTATGGTGTTTCCTGAAACATCTAAAAAACAAAGCAACAGAGCCTAGGGCACTGCCACTTATGGTCCTATAGCTTAGGGAAATTAAAATCAAAAAGACACAGCCACCCCAAAGTTTGGGACGCCTCTGTTTACAAGAACCTCGTTTACAGTACAAGTTCAACATCGCAGAAAGTGAAAAATGGATAAAGAACTTGTGGTACTTACGTACAATGCAGTATCACTCAGCAATGAAATCTATGTCATCAGGCCTGTAGCAGCATAATGAGTGGATTCAGGTACGATGATTCTAACTGAAATAAGTCACACAGAAAAAGAAACATCATAAGATATCACTAATACACGGAATGTAAACTTGGCTACACAGGAACTGCATTCCAGAACAGAACAGGGTGTCAAATTTAGAAAACCAACTTATGCTTGCTTAAGGGTAAAGGTGAGTTGGGGTGCTGCATAAAACCAGAGATTGAAATGAGCACAGATAAAGTTCCTTAAGCCAAATATGGAATAGACAAGAGCTACTCCTTGCTCAACGAAATGGACTCAACACCGCATATTAAACGCCTAAGAATGTACCTGACTAGTAAGTATCTTAAAACCTATGGATTGCTATGTCTCCGAAAGAGAATCAAGCATGTGTACAGGGGCATAAACGCAGCAGTGACAGGATTGGAGAGGTTCGGTGAGCAAATGAAGACCCTTTGAAGTCATATTGCATGGTACCCATTCCACGTGTTTCAACTACCCAGGTTTTAGGTATTCTTCCTTCAGCTAAAACATGCATGTGGAACCCAAGTATGATCAACCATGTGATCGGGAGACGTGTTCAAATATGTCTCAGTTTTCCTCCCCTGGTACTCGGGTGCAACATTCCAGATGCTTTACTAACACTCTCCCCACTTGGACAGTAGGGGCCTTTAACCTCCTGTTTGGCCCAGTTTGCAATTTCTGTGGAAGATGAACAGGAATAGCGAGAACCAATGAGAGGCTAGCTGGAGGTGTCTGGACGGGCAAATTTAACTCTCATTTCCCACCAGGAAGAGGAAATAACCAAAGGCTCAGCGTGCCGTACCGGAACCAGATTAGGGCCTGAAGCCATCCTGCGGTGTTGCGGCCAGGTCACAAGAAAGCGAGTTGAAGAAAGGAGCTCAGGGGCACTGTAATTCACAAACCTGCAGAGTTATAAATGACAGCTATCGTCCAAAAATAGACTGAAGTAAGGCTGCCAAGAGGACTTGAAAGCGGGGCAGAATTGCAGGAAACCGATTTCAGGAGGTAGACTGGAATTGCATTGAAAGCATAGGAAAAGAGGCAGAACGTCCACAATGATGCACTTGGCCAAAAAGGGCGTATGCGTTTTCTCCTGAATATATTCAGGAAAAAACGCATACGCCCTTTTTGGCCAACCAAGCAAGCTTGCAAAGGAAATCTGCACTACAATGAAGTCTCACTTCCCCCCGGTCAAAAGGGCCATCTGAAAAAAGTGTAAAATCCAGAAAGGCAGGACAGGCCATGGAGAACTGGGAGCCTTGTTATGCTGATGGGCGGGATGTAAATTGCCAACAACCACTCGGGAGAAGTGTATGGTGTTTCCTGAAACATCTAAAAAACAAAGCAACAGAGCCTAGGGCACTTCCACTTATGGTCCTATAGCTTAGGGAAATTAAAATCAAAAAGACACAGCCACCCCAAAGTTTGGAACGGCTCTGTTTACAAGAACCTCGTTTACAGTACAAGTTCAACATCGCAGAAATTGAAAAATGGATAAAGAAGTTGTGGTATTCACTTACAAAGCAATATCACTCAGCAATGAAATCTATGTCATCAGGCCTTTAGCAGCACAATGAGTGGATTCAGGTATGATGATTCTAACTGAAATAAGTCACACAGAAAAAGAAACATCATAAGATATCAGTAATACACGGAATGAAAACTTGGCTACACAGGAACTGAATTACAGAACAGAACAGGGTCTCAAATTTAGAAAACCAACTTATGCTTGCTTAAGGGGAAAGGTGAGTTGGGGTGCTGCATAAAACCAGAGATTGAAATGAGCACAGATAAAGTTCCTTAAGTCAAATATGGAATAGACAAGAGCTACTCCTTGCTCAACGAAATGGACTCAACACCGCATATTAAACGCCTAAGAATGTACCTGACTAGTAAGTATCGTAAAACCTATGGATTGCTATGTCTCCAAAAGAGAATCAAGCATGTGTACAGGGGCATAAACGCAGCAGTGATAGGATTGGAGAGGTTCGGTGAGCAAATGAAGACCCTTTGAAGTCATATTGCATGGTACCCATTCCACGGGTCTCAACTCTCCAGGTTTAAGGTATTCTTCCTTCAGCTAAAACATGAATGTGGAACCCAAGTATGATCAACCATGTGAACGGGAGACGTGTTCAAATATGTCTCAGTTTTCCTCCCCTGGTACTCGGGTGCAACATTCCAGACGCTTTACTAACACTCTCCCCACTTGGAGAGTCAGCGCCTTTAACCTCCTGTTTGGCCCAGTTTGCAATTTCTGCGGAAGATGAACAGGAATAGCGAGAACCAATGAGAGGCTAGCTGGAGGTGTCTGGACGGGCAAATTTAACTCTCATTTCCCACCAGGAAGAGGAATTAACCAAAGGCTCTGCGTGCCGTGCCGGAACCAGATTAGGGCCTGAAGCCATCCTGCGGTGTTGCGGCCAGCTCAAAAGAAAGCAAGTTGAAGAAAGGAGCTCAGGGGCACTGTAATTCACAAACCTGCAGAGTTATAAATGACAGCTATCGTCCAAAAATAGACTGAAGTAAGGCTGCCAAGAGGACTTGAATGCGGGGCAGAATTGCAAGAAACCGATTTCAGGAGGTAGACTGGAATTGCATTGAAAGCATAGGAAAAGAGGCAGAACGTCCACAATGATGCACTTGGCCAAAAAGGGCGTATGTGTTTTTTCCTGAATATACTCAGGAAAAAACGCATACGCCCTTTTTGGCCAACCAAGCAAGCTTGCAAAGGAAATCTGCACTACAATGAAGTCTCACTTCCCCCCGGTCAAAAGGGCCATCTGAAAAAAGAGTAAAATCCAGAAAAGCAGGACAGGCCATGGAGAACTGGGAGCCTTGTTATGCTGATGGGCGGGATGTAAATTGCCAACAACCACTCGGGAGAAGTGTATGGTGTTTCCTGAAACATCTAAAAAACAAAGCAACAGAGCCTAGAGCACTTCCACTTATGGTCCTATAGCTTAGGGAAATTAAAATCAAAAAGACACTGCCACCCCAAAGTTTGGAACGGCTCTGTTTACAAGAACCTCGTTTACAGTACAAGTTCAACATCGCAGAAAGTGAAAAATGGATAAAGAAGTTGTGGTATTTACTTACAAAGCAATATCACTCAGCAATGAAATCTGTGTCATCAGGCCCTTAGCAGCACAATGAGTGGATTCAGGTATGATGATTCTAACTGAAATAAGTCACACAGAAAAAGAAACATCATAAGATATCAGTAATACACAGAATGTAAACTTGGCTACACAGGAACTGAATTACACAACAGAACAGGGACTCAAATTTAGAAAACCAACTTATGCTTGCTTAAGGGTAAAGGTGAGTTGGGGTGCTGCATAAAACCAGAGATTGAAATGAGCACAGATAAAGTTCCTTAAGCCAAATATGGAATAGACAAGAGCTACTCCTTGCTCAACGAAATGGACTCAACACCGCATATTAAACGCCTAAGAATGTACCTGACTAGTAAGTATCTTAAAACCTATGGATTGCTATGTCTCCGAAAGAGAATCAAGCATGTGTACAGGGGCATAAACGCAGCAGTGATAGGATTGGAGAGGTTCGGTGAGCAAATGAAGACCCTTTGAAGTCATATTGCATGGTACCCATTCCACGGGTTTCAACTACCCAGGTTTAAGGTATTCTTCCTTCAGCTAAAACATGCATGTGGAACCTAGAGTATGATCAACCATGTGATCGGGAGACGTGTTCAAATATGTCAGTTTTCGTACCCTGGTACTCGGGTGCAACATTCCAGACGCTTTACTAACACTCTCCCGACTTGGAGAGTCAGTCCCTTTAACCTCCTGTTTGGCCCAGTTTGCAATTTCTGCGGAAGATGAATAGGAATAGCAAGAACCAATGAGAGGCTAGCTGGAGGTGTCTGGACGGGCAAATTTAACTCTCATTTCCCACCAGGAAGAGGAAATAACCAAAGGCTCAGCGTGCCGTACCGGAACCAGATTAGGGCCTGAAGCCATCCTGCGGTGTTGCGGCCAGCTCAAAAGAAAGCGAGTTGAAGAAAGGAGCTCAGGGGCACTGTAATTCACAAACCTGCAGAGTTATAAATGACAGCTATCGTCCAAAAATAGACTGAAGTAAGGCTGCCAAGAGGACTTGAAAGCGGGGCAGAATTGCAGGAAACCGATTTCAGGAGGTAGACTGGAATTGCATTGAAAGCATAGGAAAAGAGGCAGAACGTCCACAATGATGCACTTGGCCAAAAAGGGCGTATGCGTTTTTTCCTGAATATATTCAGGAAAAAACGCATACGCCCTTTTTGGCCAACCAAGCAAGCTTGCAAAGGAAATCTGCACTACAATGAAGTCTCACTTCCCCCCGGTCAAAAGGGCCATCTGAAAAAAGTGTAAAATCCAGAAAGGCAGGACAGGCCATGGAGAACTGGGAGCCTTGTTATGCTGATGGGCGGGATGTAAATTGCCAACAACCACTCGGGAGAAGTGTATGGTGTTTCCTGAAACATCTAAAAAACAAAGCAACAGAGCCTAGGGCACTGCCACTTATGGTCCTATAGCTTAGGGAAATTAAAATCAAAAAGACACAGCCACCCCAAAGTTTGGAACGGATCTGTTTACAAGAACCTCGTTTACAGTACAAGTTCAACATCGCAGAAAGTGAAAAATGGATAAAGAACTTGTGGTACTTACGTACAATGCAGTATCACTCAGCAATGAAATCTATGTCATCAGGCCTGTAGCAGCATAATGAGTGGATTCAGGTACGATGATTCTAACTGAAATAAGTCACACAGAAAAAGAAACATCATAAGATATCACTAATACACGGAATGTAAACTTGGCTACACAGGAACTGCATTCCAGAACAGAACAGGGTGTCAAATTTAGAAAACCAACTTATGCTTGCTTAAGGGTAAAGGTGAGTTGGGGTGCTGCATAAAACCAGAGATTGAAATGAGCACAGATAAAGTTCCTTAAGCCAAATATGGAATAGACAAGAGCTACTCCTTGCTCAACGAAATCTACTCAACACCGCATATTAAACGCCTAAGAATGTACCTGACTAGTAAGTATCTTAAAACCTATGGATTGCTATGTCTCCGAAAGAGAATCAAGCATGTGTACAGGGGCATAAACGCAGCAGTGACAGGATTGGAGAGGTTCGGTGAGCAAATGAAGACCCTTTGAAGTCATATTGCATGGTACCCATTCCACGTGTTTCAACTACCCAGGTTTTAGGTATTCTTCCTTCAGCTAAAACATACATGTGGAACCCAAGTATGATCAACCATGTGATCGGGAGACGTGTTCAAATATGTCTCAGTTTTCGTACCCTGGTACTCGGGTGCAACATTCCAGACGCTTTACTAACACTCTCCCCACTTGGAGAGTCAGTCCCTTTAACCTCCTGTTTGGCCCAGTTTGCAATTTCTGCGGAAGATGAACAGGAATAGTGAGAACCAATGAGAGGCTAGCTGGAGGTGTCTGGACGGGCAAATTTAACTCTCATTTCCCACCAGGAAGAGGAATTAACCAAAGGCTCAGCGTGCCGTGCCGGAACCAGATTAGGGCCTGAAGCCATCCTGCGGTGTTGCGGCCAGGTCACAAGAAAGCGAGTTGAAGAAAGGAGCTCAGGGGCACTGTAATTCACAAACCTGCAGAGTTATAAATGACAGCTATCGTCCAAAAATAGACTGAAGTAAGGCTGCCAAGACGACTTGAAAGCGGGGCAGAATTGCAGGAAACCGATTTCAGGAGGTAGACTGGAATTGCATTGAAAGCATAGGAAAAGAGGCAGAACGTCCACAATGATGCACTTGGCCAAAAAGGGCGTATGCGTTTTTTCCTGAATATATTCAGGAAAAAACGCATACGCCCTTTTTGGCCAACCAAGCAAGCTTGCAAAGGAAATCTGCACTACAATGAAGTCTCACTTCCCCCCGGTCAAAAGGGCCATCTGAAAAAAGTGTAAAATCCAGAAAGGCAGGACAGGCCATGGAGAACTGGGAGCCTTGTTATGCTGATGGGCGGGATGTAAATTGCCAACAACCACTCGGGAGAAGTGTATGGTGTTTCCTGAAACATCTAAAAAACAAAGCAACAGAGCCTAAGGCACTTCCACTTATGGTCCTATAGCTTAGGGAAATTAAAATAAAAAAGACACAGCCACCCCAAAGTTTGGAACGGCTCTGTTTACAAGAACCTCGTTTACAGTACAAGTTCAACATCGCAGAAAGTGAAAAATGGATAAAGAACTTGTGGTACTTACGTACAATGCAGTATCACTCAGCAATGAAATCTATGTCATCAGGCCCGTAGCAGCATAATGAGTAGATTCAGGTACGATGATTCTAACTGAAATAAGTCACACAGAAAAAGAAACATCATAAGATATCAGTAATACACGGAATGGAAACTTGGCTACACAGGAACTGAATTACAGAACAGAACAGGGTCTCAAATTTAGAAAACCAACTTATTCTTGCTTAAGGGTAAAGGTGAGTTGGGGTGCTGCATAAAAACAGAGATTGAAATGAGCACAGATAAAGTTCCTTAAGCCAAATATGGAATAGACAAGAGCTACTCCTTGCTCAATGAAATGGACTCAACACCGCATATTAAACGCCTAAGAATGTACCTGACTAGTAAGTATCTTAAAACCTATGGATTGCTATGTCTCCGAAAGAGAATCAAGCATGTGTACAGGGGCATAAACGCAGCAGTGATAGGATTGGAGAGGTTCGGTGAGCAAATGAAGACCCTTTGAAGTCATATTGCATGGTACCCATTCCACGGGTTTCAACTACCCAGGTTTTAGGTATTCTTCCTTCAGCTAAAACATGCATGTGGAACCCAAGTATGATCAACCATGTGATCGGGAGACGTGTTCAAATATGTCTCAGTTTTCGTACCCTGGTACTCGGGTGCAACATTCCAGACGCTTTACTAACACTCTCCCGACTTGGAGAGTCAGTCCCTTTAACCTCCTGTTGGGCCCAGTTTGCAATTTCTGCGGAAGATGAACAGGAATAGCGAGAACCAATGAGAGGCTAGCTGGAGGTGTCTGGACGGGCAAATTTAACTCTCATTTCCCACCAGGAAGAGGAATTAACCAAAGGCTCAGCGTGCCGTGCCGGAACCAGATTAGGGCCTGAAGCCATCCTGCGGTGTTGCGGCCAGGTCACAAGAAAGCGAGTTGAAGAAAGGAGCTCAGGGGCACTGTAATTCACAAACCTGCAGAGTTATAAATGACAGCTATCGTCCAAAAATAGACTGAAGTAAGGCTGCCAAGAGGACTTGAAAGCGGGGCAGAATTGCAGGAAACCGATTTCAGGAGCTAGACTGGAATTGCATTGAAAGCATAGGAAAAGAGGCAGAACGTCCACAATGATGCACTTGGCCAAAAAGGGCGTATGCGTTTTTTCCTGAATATATTCAGGAAAAAACGCATACGCCCTTTTTGGCCAACCAAGCAAGCTTGCAAAGGAAATCTGCACTACAATGAAGTCTCACTTCCCCCCGGTCAAAAGGGCCATCTGAAAAAAGTGTAAAATCCAGAAAGGCAGGACAGGCCATGGAGAACTGGGAGCCTTGTTATGCTGATGGGCGGGATGTAAATTGCCAACAGACACTTGGGAGAAGTGTATGGTGTTTCCTGAAACATCTAAAAAACAAAGCAACAGAGCCTAGGGCACTTCCACTTATGGTCCTATAGCTTAGGGAAATTAAAATCAAAAAGACACAGCCACCCCAAAGTTTGGGACGCCTCTGTTTACAAGAACCTCGTTTACAGTACAAGTTCAACATCGCAGAAAGTGAAAAATGGATAAAGAAGTTGTGGTATTCACTTACAAAGCAATATCACTCAGCAATGAAATCTATGTCATCAGGCCCTTAGCAGCACAATGAGTGGATTCAGGTATGATGATTCTAACTGAAATAAGTCACACAGAAAAAGAAACATCATAAGATATCAGTAATACACGGAATGGAAACTTGGCTACACAGGAACTGAATTACAGAACAGAACATGGTCTCAAATTTAGAAAACCAACTTATGCTTGCTTAAGGGGAAAGGTGAGTTGGGGTGCTGCATAAAACCAGAGATTGAAATGAGCACAGATAAAGTTCCTTAAGCCAAATATGGAATAGACAAGAGCTACTCCTTGCTCAACGAAATGGATTCAACACCCCATATTAAACGCCTACGAATGTACCTGACTAGTAAGTATCTTAAAACCTATGGATTGCTATGTCTCCAAAAGAGAATCAAGCGTGTGTACAGGGGCATAAACGCAGCAGTGATAGGATTGGAGAGGTTCGGTGAGCAAATGAAGACCCTTTGAAGACATATTGCATGGTACCCATTCCACGGGTCTCAACTCTCCAGGTTTAAGGTATTCTTCCTTCAGCTAAAACATGCATGTGGAACCTAGAGTATGATCAACCATGTGATCGGGAGACGTGTTCAAATATGTCTCAGTTTTCCTCCACTGGTACTCGGGTGCAACATTCCAGACGCTTTACTAACACTCTCCCCACTTGGAGAGTCAGTCCCTTTAACCTCCTGTTTGGCCCAGTTTGCAATTTCTGCGGAAGATGAACAGGAATAGAGAGAACCAATGAGAGGCTAGCTGGAGGTGTCTGGACGGGCAAATTTAACTCTCATTTCCCACCAGGAAGAGGAATTAACCAAAGGCTCAGCATGCCGGGCCGGAACCAGATTAGGGCCTGAAGCCATCCTGCGGTGTTGCGGCCAGGTCACAAGAAAGCGAGTTGAAGAAAGGAGCTCAGGGGCACTGTAATTCACAAACCTGCAGAGTTATAAATGACAGCTATCGTCCAAAAATAGACTGAAGTAAGGCTGCCAAGAGGACTTGAAAGCGGGGCAGAATTGCAGGAAACCGATTTCAGGAGGTAGACTGGAATTGCATTGAAAGCATAGGAAAAGAGGCAGAACGTCCACAATGATGCACTTGGCCAAAAAGGGCGTATGCGTTTCTTCCTGAATATATTCAGGAAGAAACGCATACGCCCTTTTTGGCCAACCAAGCAAACTTGCAAAGGAAATCTGCTTTACAATGAAGTCTCACTTCTCCCCGGTCAAAAGGGCCATCTGAAATAAGTGTAAAATCCAGAAAGGCAGGACAGGCCATGGAGAACTGGGAGCCTTCTTATGCTGATGGGCGGGATGTAAATTGCCAACAGACACTCAGGAGAAGTGTATGGTGTTTCCTGAAACATCTAAAAAACAAAGCAACAGAGCCTAGGGCACTTCCACTTATGGTCCTATAGCTTAGGGAAATTAAAATCAAAAAGACACAGCCACCCCAAAGTTTGGAATGGCTCTGTTTACAAGAACCTCGTTTACAGTACAAGTTCAACATCGCAGAAAGTGAAAAATGGATAAAGAAGTTGTGGTATTTACTTACAAAGCAATATCACTCAGCAATGAAATCTGTGTCATCAGGCCCTTAGCAGCACAATGAGTGGATTCAGGTATGATGATTCTAACTGAAATAAGTCACACAGAAAAAGAAACATCATAAGATATCAGTAATACACAGAATGTAAACTTGGCTACACAGGAACTGAATTACAGAACAGAACAGGGACTGAAATTTAGAAAACCAACTTATGCTTGCTTAAGGGTAAAGGTGAGTTGGGGTGCTGCATAAAACCAGAGATTGAAATGAGCACAGATAAAGTTCCTTAAGCCAAATATGGAATAGACAAGAGCTACTCCTTGCTCAACGAAATGGACTCAACACCGCATATTAAACGCCTAAGAATGTACCTGACTAGTAAGTATCTTAAAACCTATGGATTGCTATGTCTCCAAAAGAGAATCAAGCATGTGTACAGGGGCATAAACGCAGCAGTGATAGGATTGGAGAGGTTCGGTGAGCAAATGAAGACCCTTTGAAGTCATATTGCATGGTACCCATTCCACGGGTTTCAACTACCCAGGTTTAAGGTATTCTTCCTTCAGCTAAAACATGCATGTGGAACCTAGAGTATGATCAAGCATGTGATCGGGAGACGTGTTCAAATATGTCTCAGTTTTCGTACCCTGGTACTCGGGTGCAACATTCCAGACGCTTTACTAACACTCTCCCGACTTGGAGAGTCAGTCCCTTTAACCTCCTGTTTGGCCCAGTTTGCAATTTCTGCGGAAGATGAACAGGAATAGCGAGAACCAATGAGAGGCTAGCTGGAGGTGTCTGGACGGGCAAATTTAACTCTCATTTCCCACCAGGAAGAGGAATTAACCAAAGGCTCAGCGTGCCGTGCCGGAACCAGATTAGGGCCTAAAGCCATCCTGCGGTGTTGCGGCCAGCTCAAAAGAAAGCGAGTTGAAGAAAGGAGCTCAGGGGCACTGTAATTCACAAACCTGCAGAGTTATAAATGACAGCTATCGTCCAAAAATAGACTGAAATAAGGCTGCCAAGAGGACTTGAAAGCGGGGCAGAATTGCAGGAAACCGATTTCAGGAGGTAGACTGGAATTGCATTGAAAGCATAGGAAAAGAGGCAGAACGTCCACAATGATGCACTTGGCCAAAAAGGGCGTATGCGTTTTTTCCTGAATATATTCAGGAAAAAACGCATACGCCCTTTTTGGCCAACCAAGCAAGCTTGCAAAGGAAATCTGCACTACAATGAAGTCTCACTTCCCCCCGGTCAAAAGGGCCATCTGAAAAAAGTGTAAAATCCAGAAAGGCAGGACAGGCCATGGAGAACTGGGAGCCTTGTTATGCTGATGGGCGGGATGTAAATTGCCAACAACCACTCGGGAGAAGTGTATGGTGTTTCCTGAAACATGTAAAAAACAAAGCAACAGAGCCTAGGGCACTGCCACTTATGGTCCTATAGCTTAGGGAAATTAAAATCAAAAAGACACAGCCACCCCAAAGTTTGGGACGCCTCTGTTTACAAGAACCTCGTTTACAGTACAAGTTCAACATCGCAGAAAGTGAAAAATGGATAAAGAAGTTGTGGTATTTACTTACAAAGCAATATCACTCAGCAATGAAATCTGTGTCATCAGGCCCTTAGCAGCACAATGAGTGGATTCAGGTATGATGATTCTAACTGAAATAAGTCACACAGAAAAAGAAACATCATAAGATATCAGTAATACACGGAATTTAAACTTGGCTACACAGGAACTGAATTACAGAACAGAACAGGGTCTCAAATTTAGAAAACCAACTTATGCTTGTTTAAGGGGAAAGGTTAGTTGGGGTGCTGCATAAAACCAGAGATTGAAATGAGCACAGATAAAGTTCCTTAAGTCAAATATGGAATAGACAAGAGCTACTCCTTGCTCAACGAAATGGACTCAACACCGCATATTAAACGCCTAAGAATGTACCTGACTAGTAAGTATCGTAAAACCTATGGATTGCTATGTCTCCAAAAGAGAATCAAGCATGTGTACAGGGGCATAAACGCAGCAGTGATAGGATTGGAGAGGTTCGGTGAGCAAATGAAGACCCTTTGAAGTCATATTGCATGGTACCCATTCCACGGGTCTCAACTCTCCAGGTTTAAGGTATTCTTCCTTCAGCTAAAACATGCATGTGGAACCCAAGTATGATCAACCATGTGAACGGGAGACGTGTTCAAATATGTCTCAGTTTTCGTACCGTGGTACTCGGGTGCAACATTCCAGACGCTTTACTAACACTCTCCCGACTTGGAGAGTCAGTCCCTTTAACCTCCTGTTTGGCCCAGTTTGCAATTTCTGCGGAAGATGAACAGGAATAGCGAGAACCAATGAGAGACTAGCTGGAGGTGTCTGGACAGGCAAATTTAACTCTCATTTCCCACCAGGAAGAGGAATTAACCAAAGGCTCAGCGTGCCGTACCGGAACCAGATTAGGGCCTGAAGCCATGCTGCGGTGTTGCGGCCAGGTCACAAGAAACCGAGTTGAAGAAAGGAGCTCAGGGGCACTGTAATTCACAAACTTGCAGAGTTATAAATGACAGCTATCGTCCAAAAATAGACTGAAGTAAGGCTGCCAAGAGTACTTGAAAGCGGGGCAGAATTGCAGGAAACCGATTTCAGGAGGTAGACTGGAATTGCATTGAAAGCATAGGAAAAGAGGCAGAACGTCCACAATGATGCACTTGGCCAAAAAGGTCGTATGCGTTTTTTCCTGAATATATTCAGGAAAAAACGCATACGCCCTTTTTGGCCAACCCAGCAAGCTTGCAAAGGAAATCTGCACTACAATGAAGTCTCACTTCCCCCCGGTCAAAAGGGCCATCTGAAACAAGTGTAAAATCCAGAAAGGCAACAGGCCATTGAGAACTGGGAGCCTTGTTATGCTGATGGGCGGGATGTAAATTGCCAACAGACACTTGGGAGAAGTGTATGGTGTTTCCGGAAACATCTAAAAAACAAAGCAACAGAGCCTAGGGCACTTCCACTTATGGTCCTATAGCTTAGGGAAATTAAAATCAAAAAGACACAGCCACCCCAAAGTTTGGAACGGCTCTGTTTACAAGAACCTCGTTTACAGTACAAGTTCAACATCGCAGAAAGTGAAAAATGGATAAAGAACTTGTGGTACTTACGTACAATGCAGTAACACTCAGCAATGAAATCTATGTCATCAGGCCCGTAGCAGCATAATGAGTAGATTCAGGTACGATGATTCTAACTGAAATAAGTCACACAGAAAAAGAAACATCATAAGATATCACTAATACACGGAATGTAAACTTGGCTACACAGTAACTGAATTCCAAAACAGAACAGGTTCTCAAATTTAGAAAACCAACTTATGCTTGCTTAAGGGGAAAGGTGAGTTGGGTTGCTGCATAAAACCAGAGATTGAAATGAGCACAGATAAAGTTCCTTAAGCCAAATATGGAATAGACAAGAGCTACTCCTTGCTCAACGAAATGGACTCAACACCGCATATTAAACGCCTAAGAATGTACCTGACTAGTAAGTATCTTAAAACCTATGGATTGCTATGTCTCCGAAAGAGAATCAAGCATGTGTACAGGGGCATAAACGCAGCAGTGATAGGATTGGAGAGGTTCGGTGAGCAAATGAAGACCCTTTGAAGTCATATTGCATGGTACCCATTCCACGGGTTTCAACTACCCAGGTTTTAGGTATTCTTCCTTCAGCTAAAACATGCATGTGGAACCCAGAGTATGATCAACCATGTGATCGGGAGACGTGTTCAAATATGTCTCAGTTTTCCTCCCCTGGTACTCGGGTGCAACATTCCAGACGCTTTACTAACTCTCTCCCCACTTGGAGAGTCAGCGCCTTTAACCTCCTGTTTGGCCCAGTTTGCAATTTCTGCGGAAGATGAACAGGAATAGCGAGAACCAATGAGAGGCTAGCTGGAGGTGTCTGGACGGGCAAATTTAACTCTCATTTCCCACCAGGAAGAGGAAATAACCAAAGGCTCAGCGTGCCGTACCGGAACCAGATTAGGGCCTGAAGCCATCCTGCGGTGTTGCGGCCAGCTCAAAAGAAAACGAGTTGAAGAAAGGAGCTCAGGGGCACTGTAATTCACAAACCTGCAGAGTTATAAATGACAGCTATCGTCCAAAAATAGACTGAAGTAAGGCTGCCAAGAGGACTTGAAAGCGGGGCAGAATTGCAGGAAACCGATTTCAGGAGGTAGACTGGAATTGCATTGAAAGCATAGGAAAAGAGGCAGAACGTCCACAATGATGCACTTGGCCAAAAAGGGAGTATGCGTTTTTTCCTGAATATATTCAGGAAAAAACGCATACGCCCTTTTTGGCCAACCAAGCAAGCTTGCAAAGGAAATCTGCACTACAATGAAGTCTCACTTCCCCCCGGTCAAAAGGGCCATCTGAAAAAAGTGTAAAATCCAGAAAGGCAGGACAGGCCGTGGAGAACTGGGAGCCTTGTTATGCTGATGGGCGGGATATAAATTGCCAACAACCACTCGGGAGAAGTGTATGGTGTTTCCTGAAACATCTAAAAAACAAAGCAACAGAGCCTAGGGCACTTCCACTTATGGTCCTATAGCTTAGGGAAATTAAAATCAAAAAGACACAGCCACCCCAAAGTTTGGAACGGCTCTGTTTACAAGAACCTCGTTTACAGTACAAGTTCAACATCGCAGAAAGTGAAAAATGGATAAAGAAGTTGTGGTATTTACTTACAAAGCAATATCACTCAGCAATGAAATCTGTGTCATCAGGCCCTTAGCAGCACAATGAGTGGATTCAGGTATGATGATTCTAACTGAAATAAGTCACACAGAAAAAGAAACATCATAAGATATCAGTAATACACGGAATGGAAACTTGGCTACACAGGAACTGAATTACAGAACAGAACAGGGTCTCAAATTTAGAAAACCAACTTATTCTTGCTTAATGGTAAAGGTGAGTTGGAGTGCTGCATAAAAACAGACATTGAAATGAGCACAGATAAAGTTCCTTAAGCCAAATATGGAATAGACAAGAGCTACTCCTTGCTCAATGAAATGGACTCAACACCGCATATTAAACGCCTAAGAATGTACCTGACTAGTAAGTATCTTAAAACCTATGGATTGCTATGTCTCCGAAAGAGAATCAAGCATGTGTACAGGGGCATAAACGCAGCAGTGATAGGATTGGAGAGGTTCGGTGAGCAAATGAAGACCCTTTGAAGTCATATTGCATGGTACCCATTCCACGGGTTTCAACTACCCATGTTTTAGGTATTCTTCCTTCAGCTAAAACATGCATGTGGAACCCAAGTATGATCAACCATGTGATCGGGAGACGTGTTCAAATATGTCTCAGTTTTCGTACCCTGGTACTCGGGTGCAACATTCCAGACGCTTTACTAACACTCTCCCGACTTGGAGAGTCAGTCCCTTTAACCTCCTGTTTGGCCCAGTTTGCAATTTCTGCGGAAGATGAACAGGAATAGCAAGAACCAATGAGAGGCTAGCTGGAGGTGTCTGGACGGGCAAATTTAACTCTCATTTCCCACCAGGAAGAGGAATTAACCAAAGGCTCAGCGTGCCGTGCCGGAACCAGATTAGGGCCTGAAGCCATCCTGCGGTGTTGCGGCCAGGTCACAAGAAAGCGAGTTGAAGAAAGGAGCTCAGGGGCACTGTAATTCACAAACCTGCAGAGTTATAAATGACAGCTATCGTCCAAAAATAGACTGAAGTAAGGCTGCCAAGAGGACTTGAAAGCGGGGCAGAATTGCAGGAAACCGATTTCAGGAGGTAGACTGGAATTGCATTGAAAGCATAGGAAAAGAGGCAGAACGTCCACAATGATGCACTTGGCCAAAAAGGGCATATGCGTTTTTTCCTGAATATATTCAGGAAAAAACGCATACGCCCTTTTTGGCCAACCAAGCAAGCTTGCAAAGGAAATCTGCACTACAATGAAGTCTCACTTCCCCCCGGTCAAAAGGGCCATCTGAAAAAAGTGTAAAATCCAGAAAGGCAGGACAGGCCATGGAGAACTGGGAGCCTTGTTATGCTGATGGGCGGGATGTAAATTGCCAACAGACACTTGGGAGAAGTGTATGGTGTTTCCTGAAACATCTAAAAAACAAAGCAACAGAGCCTAGGGCACTTCCACTTATGGTCCTATAGCTTAGGGAAATTAAAATCAAAAAGACACAGCCACCCCAAAGTTTGGGACGCCTCTGTTTACAAGAACCTCGTTTACAGTACAAGTTCAACATCGCAGAAAGTGAAAAATGGATAAAGAAGTTGTGGTATTCACTTACAAAGCAATATCACTCAGCAATGAAATCTATGTCATCAGGCCCTTAGCAGCACAATGAGTGGATTCAGGTATGATGATTCTAACTGAAATAAGTCACACAGAAAAAGAAACATCATAAGATATCAGTAATACACGGAATGGAAACTTGGCTACACATGAACTGAATTACAGAACAGAACAGGGTCTCAAATTTACAAAACCAACTTATTCTTGCTTAAGGGTAAAGGTGAGTTGGGGTGCTGCATAAAACCAGAGATTGAAATGAGCACAGATAAAGTTCCTTAAGCCAAATATGGAATAGACAAGAGCTACTCCTTGCTCAACGAAATGGACTCAACACCCCATATTAAACGCCTAAGAATGTACCTGACTAGTAAGTATCTTAAAACCTATGGATTGCTATGTCTCCGAAAGAGAATCAAGCATGTGTACAGGGGCATAAACGCAGCAGTGATAGGATTGGAGAGGTTCACTGAGCAAAAGAAGACCCTTTGAAGTCATATTGCATGGTACCCATTCCACGGGTTTCAACTACCCAGGTTTAAGGTATTCTTCCTTCAGCTAAAACATGCATGTGGAACCTAGAGTATGATCAACCATGTGATCGGGAGACGTGTTCAAATATGTCTCAGTTTTCCTCCCCTGGTACTCGGGTGCAACATTCCAGACGCTTTACTAACACTCTCCCCACTTGGAGAGTCAGTCCCTTTAACCTCCTGTTTGGCCCAGTTTGCAATTTCTGCAGAAGATGAACAGGAATAGCGAGAACCAATGAGAGGCTAGCTGGAGGTGTCTGGACGGGCAAATTTAACTCTCATTTCCCACCAGGAAGAGGAATTAACCAAAGGCTCAGCGTGCCGGGCCGGAACCAGATTAGGGCCTGAAGCCATCCTGCGGTGTTGCGGCCAGGTCACAAGAAAGCGAGTTGAAGAAAGGAGCTCAGGGGCACTGTAATTCACAAACCTGCAGAGTTATAAATGACAGCTATCGTCCAAAAATAGACTGAAGTAAGGCTGCCAAGAGGACTTCAAAGCGGGGCAGAATTGCAGGAAACCGATTTCAGGAGGTAGACTGGAATTGCATTGAAAGCATAGGAAAAGAGGCAGAACGTCCACAATGATGCACTTGGCCAAAAAGGGCGTATGCGTTTTTTCCTGAATATATTCAGGAAAAAACGCATACGCCCTTTTTGGCCAACCAAGCAAGCTTGCAAAGGAAATCTGCACTACAATGAAGTCTCACTTCCCCCCGGTCAAAAGGGCCATCTGAAAAACGTGTAACATCCAGAAAGGCAGGACAGGCCATGGAGAACTGGGAGCCTTGTTATGCTGATGGGCGGGATGTAAATTGCCAACAACCACTCGGGAGAAGTGTATGGTGTTTCCTGAAACATCTAAAAAACAAAGCAACAGAGCCTAGGGCACTGCCACTTATGGTCCTATAGCTTAGGGAAATTAAAATCAAAAAGACACAGCCACCCCAAAGTTTGGAACGGATCTGTTTACAAGAACCTCGTTTACAGTACAAGTTCAACATCGCAGAAAGTGAAAAATGGATAAAGAAGTTGTGGTATTTACTTACAAAGCAATATCACTGAGCAATGAAATCTGTGTCATCAGGCCCTTAGCAGCACAATGAGTGGATTCAGGTATGATGATTCTAACTGAAATAAGTCACACAGAAAAAGAAACATCATAAGATATCAATAATACACGGAATGGAAACTTGGCTACACAGGAACTGAATTACAGAACAGAACAGGGTCTCAAATTTAGAAAACCAACTTATTCTTGCTTAAGGGTAAAGGTGAGTTGGGGTGCTGCATAAAAACAGAGATTGAAATGAGCACAGATAAAGTTCCTTAAGCCAAATATGGAATAGACAAGAGCTACTCCTTGCTCAACGAAATGGACTCAACACCCCATATTAAACGCCTAAGAATGTACCTGACTAGTAAGTATCTTAAAACCTATGGATTGCTATGTCTCCGAAAGAGAATCAAGCATGTGTACAGGGGCATAAACGCAGCAGTGATAGGATTGGAGAGGTTCGGTGAGCAAATGAAGACCCTTTGAAGTCATATTGCATGGTACCCATTCCACGGGTTTCAACTACCCAGGTTTAAGGTATTCTTCCTTCAGCTAAAACATGCATGTGGAACCTAGAGTATGATCAACCACGTGATCGGGAGACGTGTTCAAATATGTCTCAGTTTTCCTCCCCTGGTACTCGGGTGCAACATTCCAGACGCTTTACTAACACTCTCCCCACTTGGAGAGTCAGTCCCTTTAACCTCCTGTTTGGCCCAGTTTGCAATTTCTGCAGAAGATGAACAGGAATAGCGAGAACCAATGAGAGGCTAGCTGGAGGTGTCTGGACGGGCAAATTTAACTCTCATTTCCCACCAGGAAGAGGAATTAACCAAAGGCTCAGCATGCCGGGCTGGAACCAGATTAGGGCCTGAAGCCATCCTGCGGTGTTGCGGCCAGCTCAAAAGAAAGCGAGTTGAAGAAAGGAGCTCAGGGGCACTGTAATTCACAAACCTGCAGAGTTATAAATGACAGCTATCGTCCAAAAATAGACTGAAGTAAGGCTGCCAAGAGGACTTGAAAGCGGGGCAGAATTGCAGGAAACCGATTTCAGGAGGTAGACTGGAATTGCATTGAAAGCATAGGAAAAGAGGCAGAACGTCCACAATGATGCACTTGGCCAAAAAGGGCGTATGCGTTTTCTCCTGAATATATTCAGGAAAAAACGCATACGCCCTTTTTGGCCAACCAAGCAAGCTTGCAAAGGAAATCTGCACTACAATGAAGTCTCACTTCCCCCCGGCCAATAGGGCCATCTGAAAAAAGTGTAAAATCCAGAAAGACAACAGGCCATTGAGAACTGGGAGCCTTGTTATGCTGATGGGCGGGATGTAAATTGCCAACAGACACTTGGGAGAAGTGTATGGTGTTTCCTGAAGCATCTAAAAAACAAAGCAACAGAGCCTAGGGCACTTCCACTTATGGTCCTATAGCTTAGGGAAATTAAAATCAAAAAGACACAGCCACCCCAAAGTTTGGAACGGCTCTGTTTACAAGAACCTCGTTTACAGTACAAGTTCAACATCGCAGAAAGTGAAAAATGGATAAAGAAGTTGTGGTATTTACTTACAAAGCAATATCACTCAGCAATGAAATCTGTGTCATCAGGCCCTTAGCAGCACAATGAGTGGATTCAGGTATGATGATTCTAACTGAAATAAGTCACACAGAAAAAGAAACATCATAAGATATCAGTAATACACGGAATGGAAACTTGGCTACACAGGAACTGAATTACAGAACAGAACAGGGTCTCAAATTTAGAAAACCAACTTATTCTTGCTTAAGGGTAAAGGTGAGTTGGGGTGCTGCATAAAACCAGAGATTGAAATGAGCACAGATAAAGTTCCTTAAGCCAAATATGGAATAGACAAGAGCTACTCCTTGCTCAACGAAATGGACTCAACACCCCATATTAAACGCCTAAGAATGTACCTGACTTGTAAGTATCTTAAAACCTATGGATTGCTATGTCTCCGAAAGAGAATCAAGCATGTGTACAGGGGCATAAACGCAGCAGTGATAGGATTGGAGAGGTTCGGTGAGCAAATGAAGACCCTTTGAAGTCATATTGTATGGTACCCATTCCAAGGGTTTCAACTCTCCAGGTTTAAGGTATTCTTCCTTCAGCTAAAACATGCATGTGGAACCTAGAGTATGATCAACCATGTGATCGGGAGACGTGTTCAAATATGTCTCAGTTTTCCTCCCCTGGTACTCGGGTGCAACATTCCAGACGCTTTACTAACACTCTCCCCACTTGGAGAGTCAGCGCCTTTAACCTCCTGTTTGGCCCAGTTTGCAATTTCTGCGGAAGATGAACAGGAATAGCGAGAACCAATGAGAGGCTAGCTGGAGGTGTCTGGACGGGCAAATTTAACTCTCATTTCCCACCAGGAAGAGGAATTAACCAAAGGCTCAGCATGCCGGGCCGGAACCAGATTAGGGCCTGAAGCCATCCTGCGGTGTTGCGGCCAGGTCACAAGAAAGCGAGTTGAAGAAAGGAGCTCAGGGGCACTGTAATTCACAAACCTGCAGAGTTATAAATGACAGCTATCGTCCAAAAATAGACTGAAGTAAGGCTGCCAAGAGGACTTGAAAGCGGGGCAGAATTGCAGGAAACCGATTTCAGGAGGTAGACTGGAATTGCATTGAAAGCATAGGAAAAGAGGCAGAACGTCCACAATGATGCACTTGGCCAAAAAGGGCGTATGCGTTTTCTCCTGAATATATTCAGGAAAAAACGCATACGCACTTTTTGGCCAACCAAGCAAACTTGCAAAGGAAATCTGCACTACAATGAAGTCTCACTTCCCCACGGCCAAAAGGGCCATCTGAAAAAAGTGTAAAATCCAGAAAGGCAACAGGCCATGGAGAACTGGGAGCCTTGTTATGCTGATGGGTGGGATGTAAATTGCCAACAGACACTTGGGAGAAGTGTATGGTGTTTCCTGAAACATCTAAAAAACAAAGCAACAGAGCCTAGGGCACTTCCACTTATGGTCCTATAGCTTAGGGAAATTAAAATCAAAAAGACACAGCCACCCCAAAGTTTGGGACGCCTCTGTTTACAAGAACATCGTTTACAGTACAAGTTCAACATCGCAGAAAGTGAAAAATGGATAAAGAAGTTGTGGTATTTATTTACAAAGCAATATCACTCAGCAATGAAATCTGTGTCATCAGGCCCTTAGCAGCACAATGAGTGGATTCAGGTATGATGATTCTAACTGAAATAAGTCACACAGAAAAAGAAACATCATAAGATATCAGTAATACACGGAATGTAAACTTGGCTACACAGGAACTGAATTACAGAACAGAACAGGGTCTCAAATTTAGAAAACCAACTTATTCTTTCTTAAGGGTAAAGGTGAGTTGGGGTGCTGCATAAAACCAGAGATTGAAATGAGCACAGATAAAGTTCCTTAAGCCAAATATGGAATAGACAAGAGCTACTCCTTGCTCAACGAAATGGACTCAACACCCCATATTAAACGCCTAAGAATGTACCTGACTAGTAAGTATCTTAAAACCTATGGATTGCTATGTCTCCGAAAGAGAATCAAGCATGTGTACAGGGGCATAAACGCAGCAGTGATAGGATTGGAGAGGTTCGGTGAGCAAATGAAGACCCTTTGAAGTCATATTGCATGGTACCCATTCCACGGGTTTCATCTACCCAGGTTTAAGGTATTCTTCCTTCAGCTAAAACATGCATGTGGAACCTAGAGTATGATCAACCATGTGATAGGGAGACGTGTTCAAATATGTCTCAGTTTTCCTCCCCTGGTACTCGGGTGCAACATTCCAGACGCTTTCCTAACACTCTCCCCACTTGGAGAGTCAGTCCCTTTAACCTCCTGTTTGGCCCAGTTTGCAATTTCTGCGGAAGATGAACAGGAATAGCGAGAACCAATGAGAGGCTAGCTGGAGGTGTCTGGACGGGCAAATTTAACTCTCATTTCCCACCAGGAAGAGGAATTAACCAAAGGCTCAGCATGCCGGGCCAGAACCAGATTAGGGCCTGAAGCCATCCTGCGGTGTTGCGGCCAGGTCACAAGAAAGCGAGTTGAAGAAAGGAGCTCAGGGGCACTGTAATTCACAAACCTGCAGAGTTATAAATGACAGCTATCGTCCAAAAATAGACTGAAGTAAGGCTGCCAAGAGGACTTGAAAGCGGGGCAGAATTGCAGGAAACCGATTTCAGGAGGTAGACTGGAATTGCATTGAAAGCATAGGAAAAGAGGCAGAACGTCCACAATGATGCACTTGGCCAAAAAGGGCGTATGCGTTTTCTCCTGAATATATTCAGGAAAAAACGCATACGCCCTTTTTGGCCAACCAAGCAAGCTTGCAACGGAAATCTGCACTACAATGAAGTCTCACTTCCCCGCGGCCAAAAGGGCCATCTGGAAAAAGTGTAAAATCCAGAAAGACAACAGGCCATTGAGAACTGGGAGCCTTGTTATGCTGATGGGCGGGATGTAAATTGCCAACAGACACTTGGGAGAAGTGTATGGTGTTTCCTGAAACATCTAAAAAACAAAGCAACAGAGCCTAGGGCACTTCCACTTATGGTCCTATAGCTTAGGGAAATTAAAATCAAAAAGACACAGCCACCCCAAAGTTTGGAACGGCTCTGTTTACAAGAACCTCGTTTACAGTACAAGTTCAACATCGCAGAAAGTGAAAAATGGATAAAGAAGTTGTGGTATTCACTTACAAAGCAATATCACTCAGCAATGAAATCTGTGTCATCAGGCCCTTAGCAGCACAATGAGTGGATTCAGGTATGATGATTCTAACTGAAATAAGTCACACAGAAAAAGAAACATCATAAGATATCAGTAATACACGGAATGTAAACTTGGCTACACAGGAACTGAATTACAGAACAGAACAGGGTCTCAAATTTAGAAAACCAACTTATTCTTGCTTAAGGGTAAAGGTGAGTTGGGGTGCTGCATAAAAACAGAGAATGAAATGAGCACAGATAAAGTTCCTTAAGCCAAATATGGAATAGACAAGAGCTACTCCTTGCTCAACGAAATGGACTCAACACCCCATATTAAACGCCTAAGAATGTACCTGACTAGTAAGTATCTTAAAACCTATGGATTGCTATGTCTCCGAAAGAGAATCAAGCATGTGTACAGGGGCATAAACGCAGCAGTGATAGGATTGGAGAGGTGCGGTGAGCAAATGAAGACCCTTTGAAGTCATATTGCATGGTACCCATTCCACGGGTTTCAACTACCCAGGTTTAAGGTATTCTTCCTTCAGCTAAAACATGCATGTGGAACCTAGAGTATGATCAACCATGTGATCGGGAGACGTGTTCAAATATGTCTCAGTTTTCCTCCCCTGGTACTCGGGTGCAACATTCCAGACGCTTTACTAACACTCTCCCCACTTGGAGAGTCAGTCCCTTTAACCTCCTGTTTGGCCCAGTTTGCAATTTCTGCGGAAGATGAACAGGAATAGCGAGAACCAATGAGAGGCTAGCTGGAGGTGTCTGGACGGGCAAATTTAACTCTCATTTCCCACCAGGAAGAGGAATTAACCAAAGGCTCAGCATGCTGGGCCGGAACCAGATTAGGGCCTGAAGCCATCCTGCGGTGTTGCGGCCAGGTCACAAGAAAGCGAGTTGAAGAAAGGAGCTCAGGGGCACTGTAATTCACAAACCTGCAGAGTTATAAATGACAGCTATCGTCCAAAAATAGACTGAAGTAAGGCTGCCAAGAGGACTTGAAAGCGGGGCAGAATTGCAGGAAACCGATTTCAGGAGGTAGACTGGAATTGCATTGAAAGCATAGGAAAAGAGGCAGAACGTCCACAATGATGCACTTGGCCAAAAAGGGCGTATGCGTTTTCTCCTGAATATATTCAGGAAAAAACGCATACGCCCTTTTTGGCCAACCAAGCAAGCTTGCAAAGGAAATCTGCACTACAATGAAGTCTCACTTCCCCCCGGCCAAAAGGGCCATCTGAAAAAAGTGTAAAATTCAGAAAGACAACAGGCCATTGAGAACTGGGAGCCTTGTTATGCTGATGGGCGGGATGTAAATTGCCAACAGACACTTGGGAGAAGTGTATGGTGTTTCCTGAAACATCTAAAAAACAAAGCAACAGAGCCTAGGGCACTTCCACTTATGGTCCTATAGCTTAGGGAAATTAAAATCAAAAAGACACAGCCACCCCAAAGTTTGGAACGGCTCTGTTTACAAGAACCTCGTTTACAGTACAAGTTCAACATCGCAGAAAGTGAAAAATGGATAAAGAAGTTGTGGTATTTACTTACAAAGCAATATCACTCAGCAATGAAATCTGTGTCATCAGGCCCTTAGCAGCACAATGAGTGGATTCAGGTATGATGATTCTAACTGAAATAAGTCACACAGAAAAAGAAACATCATAAGATATCAGTAATACACGGAATGTAAACTTGGCTACACAGGAACTGAATTACAGAACAGAACAGGGTCTCAAATTTAGAAAACCAACTTATTCTTGCTTAAGGGTAAAGGTGAGTTGGGGTGCTGCATAAAAACAGAGATTGAAATGAGCACAGATAAAGTTCCTTAAGCCAAATATGGAATAGACAAGAGCTACTCCTTGCTCAACGAAATGGACTCAACACCCCATATTAAACGCCTAAGAATGTACCTGACTAGTAAGTATCTTAAAACCTATGGATTGCTATGTCTCCGAAAGAGAATCAAGCATGTGTACAGGGGCATAAACGCAGCAGTGATAGGATTGGAGAGGTTCGGTGAGCAAATGAAGACCCTTTGAAGTCATATTGCATGGTACCCATTCCACGGGTTTCAACTACCCAGGTTTAAGGTATTCTTCCTTCAGCTAAAACATGCATGTGGAACCTAGAGTATGATCAACCATGTGATCGGGAGACGTGTTCAAATATGTCTCAGTTTTCCTCCCCTGGTACTCGGGTGCAACATTCCAGACGCTTTACTAACACTCTCCCCACTTGGAGACTCAGTCCCTTTAACCTCCTGTTTGGCCCAGTTTGCAATTTCTGCGGAAGATGAACAGGAATAGCGAGAACCAATGAGAGGCTAGCTGGAGGTGTCTGGACGGGCAAATTTAACTCTCATTTCCCACCAGGAAGAGGAATTAACCAAAGGCTCAGCATGCCGGGCCGGAACCAGATTAGGGCCTGAAGCCATCCTGCGGGGTTGCGGCCAGGTCACAAGAAAGCGAGTTGAAGAAAGGAGCTCAGGGGCACTGTAATTCACAAACCTGCAGAGTTATAAATGACAGCTATCGTCCAAAAATAGACTGAAGTAAGGCTGCCAAGAGGACTTGAAAGCGGGGCAGAATTGCAGGAAACCGATTTCAGGAGGTAGACTGGAATTGCATTGAAAGCATAGGAAAAGAGGCAGAACGTCCACAATGATGCACTTGGCCAAAAAGGGCGTATGCGTTTTCTCCTGAATATATTCAGGAAAAAACGCATACGCCCTTTTTGGCCAACCAAGCAAGCTTGCAAAGGAAATCTGCACTACAATGAAGTCTCACTTCCCCCCGGCCAAAAGGGCCATCTGGAAAAAGTGTAAAATCCAGAAAGACAACAGGCCATTGAGAACTGGGAGCCTTGTTATGCTGATGGGCGGGATGTAAATTGCCAACAGACACTTGGGAGAAGTGTATGGTGTTTCCTGAAACATCTAAAAAACAAAGCAACAGAGCCTAGGGCACTTCCACTTATGGTCCTATAGCTTAGGGAAATTAAAATCAAAAAGACACAGCCACCCCAAAGTTTGGAACGGCTCTGTTTACAAGAACCTCGTTTACAGTACAAGTTCAACATCGCAGAAAGTGAAAAATGGATAAAGAAGTTGTGGTATTTACTTACAAAGCAATATCACTCAGCAATGAAATCTGTGTCATCAGGCCCTTAGCAGCACAATGAGTGGATTCAGGTATGATGATTCTAACTGAAATAAGTCACACAGAAAAAGAAACATCATAAGATATCAGTAATACACGGAATGGAAACTTGGCTACACAGGAACTGAATTACAGAACAGAACAGGGTCTCAAATTTAGAAAACCAACTTATTCTTGCTTAAGGGTAAAGGTGAGTTGGGGTGCTGCATAAAAACAGAGATTGAAATGAGCACAGATAAAGTTCCTTAAGCCAAATATGGAATAGACAAGAGCTACTACTTGCTCAACGAAATGGACTCAACACCCCATATTAAACGCCTAAGAATGTACCTGACTAGTAAGTATCTTAAAACCTATGGATTGCTATGTCTCCGAAAGAGAATCAAGCATGTGTACAGGGGCATAAACGCAGCAGTGATAGGATTGGAGAGGTTCGGTGAGCAAATGAAGACCCTTTGAAGTCATATTGCATGGTACCCATTCCACGGGTTTCAACTACCCAGGTTTAAGGTATTCTTCCTTCAGCTAAAACATGCATGTGGAACCTAGAGTATGATCAACCATGTGATCGGGAGACGTGTTCAAATATGTCTCAGTTTTCCTCCCCTGGTACTCGGGTGCAACATTCCAGACGCTTTACTAACACTCTCCCCACTTGGAGACTCAGTCCCTTTAACCTCCTGTTTGGCCCAGTTTGCAATTTCTGCGGAAGATGAACAGGAATAGCGAGAACCAATGAGAGGCTAGCTGGAGGTGTCTGGACGGGCAAATTTAACTCTCATTTCCCACCAGGAAGAGGAATTAACCAAAGGCTCAGCATGCCGGGCCAGAACCAGATTAGGGCCTGAAGCCATCCTGCGGTGTTGCGGCCAGGTCACAAGAAAGCGAGTTGAAGAAAGGAGCTCAGGGGCACTGTAATTCACAAACCTGCAGAGTTATAAATGACAGCTATCGTCCAAAAATAGACTGAAGTAAGGCTGCCAAGAGGACTTGAAAGCGGGGCAGAATTGCAGGAAACCGATTTCAGGAGGTAGACTGGAATTGCATTGAAAGCATAGGAAAAGAGGCAGAACGTCCACAATGATGCACTTGGCCAAAAAGGGCGTATGCGTTTTCTCCTGAATATATTCAGGAAAAAACGCATACGCCCTTTTTGGCCAACCAAGCAAGCTTGCAAAGGAAATCTGCACTACAATGAAGTCTCACTTCCCCCCGGCCAAAAGGGCCATCTGAAAAAAGTGTAAAATCCAGAAAGACAACAGGCCATTGAGAACTGGGAGCCTTGTTATGCTGATGGGCGGGATGTAAATTGCCAACAGACACTTGGGAGAAGTGTATGGTGTTTCCTGAAACATCTAAAAAACAAAGCAACAGAGCCTAGGGCACTTCCACTTATGGTCCTATAGCTTAGGGAAATTAAAATCAAAAAGACACAGCCACCCCAAAGTTTGGAACGGCTCTGTTTACAAGAACCTCGTTTACAGTACAAGTTCAACATCGCAGAAAGTGAAAAATGGATAAAGAAGTTGTGGTATTTACTTACAAAGCAATATCACTCAGCAATGAAATCTGTGTCATCAGGCCCTTAGCAGCACAATGAGTGGATTCAGGTATGATGATTCTAACTGAAATAAGTCACACAGAAAAAGAAACATCATAAGATATCAGTAATACACGGAATGTAAACTTGGCTACACAGGAACTGAATTACAGAACAGAACAGGGTCTCAAATTTAGAAAACCAACTTATTCTTGCTTAAGGGTAAAGGTGAGTTGGGGTGCTGCATAAAAACAGAGATTGAAATGAGCACAGATAAAGTTCCTTAAGCCAAATATGGAATAGACAAGAGCTACTCCTTGCTCAACGAAATGGACTCAACACCCCATATTAAACGCCTAAGAATGTACCTGACTAGTAAGTATCTTAAAACCTATGGATTGCTATGTCTCCGAAAGAGAATCAAGCATGTGTACAGGGGCATAAACGCAGCAGTGATAGGATTGGAGAGGTTCGGTGAGCAAATGAAGACCCTTTGAAGTCATATTGCATGGTACCCATTCCACGGGTTTCAACTACCCAGGTTTAAGGTATTCTTCCTTCAGCTAAAACATGCATGTGGAACCTAGAGTATGATCAACCATGTGATCGGGAGACGTGTTCAAATATGTCTCAGTTTTCCTCCCCTGGTACTCGGGTGCAACATTCCAGACGCTTTACTAACACTCTCCCCACTTGGAGAGTCAGTCCCTTTAACCTCCTGTTTGGCCCAGTTTGCAATTTCTGCGGAAGATGAACAGGAATAGCGAGAACCAATGAGAGGCTAGCTGGAGGTGTCTGGACGGGCAAATTTAACTCTCATTTCCCACCAGGAAGAGGAATTAACCAAAGGCTCAGCATGCCGGGCCGGAACCAGATTAGGGCTTGAAGCCATCCTGCGGTGTTGCGGCCAGGTCACAAGAAAGCGAGTTGAAGAAAGGAGCTCAGGGGCACTGTAATTCACAAACCTGCAGAGTTATAAATGACAGCTATCGTCCAAAAATAGACTGAAGTAAGGCTGCCAAGAGGACTTGAAAGCGGGGCAGAATTGCAGGAAACCGATTTCAGGAGGTAGACTGGAATTGCATTGAAAGCATAGGAAAAGAGGCAGAACGTCCACAATGATGCACTTGGCCAAAAAGGGCGTATGCGTTTTCTCCTGAATATATTCAGGAAAAAACGCATACGCCCTTTTTGGCCAACCAAGCAAGCTTGCAAAGGAAATCTGCACTACAATGAAGTCTCACTTCCCCCCGGCCAAAAGGGCCATCTGAAAAAAGTGTAAAATTCAGAAAGACAACAGGCCATTGAGAACTGGGAGCCTTGTTATGCTGATGGGCGGGATGTAAATTGCCAACAGACACTTGGGAGATGTGTATGGTGTTTCCTGAAACATCTAAAAAACAAAGCAACAGAGCCTAGGGCACTTCCACTTATGGTCCTATAGCTTAGGGAAATTAAAATCAAAAAGACACAGCCACCCCAAAGTTTGGAACGGCTCTGTTTACAAGAACCTCGTTTACAGTACAAGTTCAACATCGCAGAAAGTGAAAAATGGATAAAGAAGTTGTGGTATTTACTTACAAAGCAATATCACTCAGCAATGAAATCTGTGTCATCAGGCCCTTAGCAGCACAATGAGTGGATTCAGGTATGATGATTCTAACTGAAATAAGTCACACAGAAAAAGAAACATCATAAGATATCAGTAATACACGGAATGTAAACTTGGCTACACAGGAACTGAATTACAGAACAGAACAGGGTCTCAAATTTAGAAAACCAACTTATTCTTGCTTAAGGGTAAAGGTGAGTTGGGGTGCTGCATAAAACCAGAGATTGAAATGAGCACAGATAAAGTTCCTTAAGCCAAATATGGAATAGACAAGAGCTACTCCTTGCTCAACGAAATGGACTCAACACCCCATATTAAACGCCTAAGAATGTACCTGACTAGTAAGTATCTTAAAACCTATGGATTGCTATGTCTCCGAAAGAGAATCAAGCATGTGTACAGGGGCATAAACGCAGCAGTGATAGGATTGGAGAGGTTCGGTGAGCAAATGAAGACCCTTTGAAGTCATATTGCATGGTACCCATTCCACGGGTTTCAACTACCCAGGTTTAAGGTATTCTTCCTTCAGCTAAAACATGCATGTGGAACCTAGAGTATGATTAACCATGTGATCGGGAGACGTGTTCAAATATGTCTCAGTTTTCCTCCCCTGGTACTCGGGTGCAACATTCCAGACGCTTTACTAACACTCTCCCCACTTGGAGAGTCAGTCCCTTTAACCTCCTGTTTGGCCCAGTTTGCAATTTCTGCGGAAGATGAACAGGAATAGCGAGAACCAATGAGAGGCTAGCTGGAGGTGTCTGGACGGGCATATTTAACTCTCATTTCCCACCAGGAAGAGGAATTAACCAAAGGCTCAGCATGCCGGGCCGGAACCAGATTAGTGCCTGAAGCCATCCTGCGGTGTTGCGGCCAGGTCACAAGAAAGCGAGTTGAAGAAAGGAGCTCAGGGGCACTGTAATTCACAAACCTGCAGAGTTATAAATGACAGCTATCGTCCAAAAATAGACTGAAGTAAGGCTGCCAAGAGGACTTGAAAGCGGGGCAGAATTGCAGGAAACCGATTTCAGGAGGTAGACTGGAATTGCATTGAAAGCATAGGAAAAGAGGCAGAACGTCCACAATGATGCACTTGGCCAAAAAGGGCGTATGCGTTTTTTCCTGAATATATTCAGGAAAAAACGCATACGCCCTTTTTGGCCAACCAAGCAAGCTTGCAAAGGAAATCTGCACTACAATGAAGTCTCACTTCCCCCTGGCCAAAAGGGCCATCTGAAAAAAGTGTAAAATCCAGAAAGGCAACAGGCCATTGAGAACTGGGAGCCTTGTTATGCTGATGGGCGGGATGTAAATTGCCAACAGACACTTGGGAGAAGTGTATGGTGTTTCCTGAAACATCTAAAAAACAAAGCAACAGAGCCTAGGGCACTTCCACTTATGGTCCTATAGCTTAGGGAAATTAAACTCAAAAAGACACAGCCACCCCAAAGTTTGGAACGGCTCTGTTTACAAGAACCTCGTTTACAATACAAGTTCAACATCGCAGAAAGTGAAAAATGGATAAAGAAGTTGTGGTATTCACTTACAAAGCAATATCACTCAGCAATGAAATCTGTGTCATCAGGCCCTTAGCAGCACAATGAGTGGATTCAGGTATGATGATTCTAACTGAAATAAGTCACACAGAAAAAGAAACATCATAAGATATCAGTAATACACGGAATGGAAACTTGGCTACACAGGAACTGAATTACAGAACAGAACAGGGTCTCAAATTTAGAAAAATAACTTATGCTTGCTTAAGAGTAACGGTGAGTTGGGGTGCTGCATAAAACCAGAGATTGAAATGAGCACAGATAAAGTTCCTTAAGCCAAATATGGAATAGACAAGAGCTACTCCTTGCTCAACGAAATGGACTCAACACCGCATATTAAACGCCTAAGAATGTACCTGACTTGTAAGTATCTTAAAACCTATGGATTGCTATGTCTCCGAAAGAGAATCAAGCATGTGTACAGGGGCATAAACGCAGCAGTGATAGGATTGGAGAGGTGCGGTGAGCAAATGAAGACCCTTTGAAGTCATATTGCATGGTACCCATTCCACGGGTTTCAACTACAGAGGTTTAAGGTATTCTTCCTTCAGCTAAAACATGCATGTGGAACCTAGAGTATGATCAACCATGTGATCGGGAGACGTGTTCAAATATGTCTCAGTTTTCCTCCCCTGGTACTCGGGTGCAACATTCCAGACGCTTTACTAACACTCTCCCCACTTGGAGAGTCAGCGCCTTTAACCTCCTGTTTGGCTCAGTTTGCAATTTCTGCGGAAGATGAACAGGAATAGCGAGAACCAATGAGAGGCTAGCTGGAGGTGTCTGGACGGGCAAATTTAACTCTCATTTCCCACCAGGAAGAGGAATTAACCAAAGGCTCAGCATGCCGGGCCGGAACCAGATTAGGGCCTGAAGCCATCCTGCGGTGTTGCGGCCAGGTCACAAGAAAGCGAGTTGAAGAAAGGAGCTCAGGGGCACTGTAATTCACAAACCTGCAGAGTTATAAATGACAGCTATCGTCCAAAAATAGACTGAAGTAAGGCTGCCAAGAGGACTTGAAAGCGGGGCAGAATTGCAGGAAACCGATTTCAGGAGGTAGACTGGAATTGCATTGAAAGCATAGGAAAAGAGGCAGAACGTCCACAATGATGCACTTGGCCAAAAAGGGCGTATGCGTTTTCTCCTGAATATATTCAGGAAAAAACGCATACGCCCTTTTTGGCCAACCAAGCAAGCTTGCAAAGGAAATCTGCACTACAATGAAGTCTCACTTCCCCCCGGCCAAAAGGGCCATCTGAAAAAAGTGTAAAATCCAGAAAGGCAGGACAGGCCATGGAGAACTGGGAGCCTTGTTATGCTGATGGGCGGGATGTAAATTGCCAACAACCACTCGGGAGAAGTGTATGGTGTTTCCTGAAACATCTAAAAAACAAAGCAACAGAGCCTAGGGCACTTCCACTTATGGTCCTATAGCTTAGGGAAATTAAAATCAAAAAGACACAGCCACCCCAAAGTTTGGAACGGCTCTGTTTACAAGAACCTCGTTTACAGTACAAGTTCAACATCGCAGAATGTGAAAAATGGATAAAGAAGTTGTGGTATTTACTTACAAAGCAATATCACTCAGCAATGAAATCTATGTCATCAGGCCCTTAGCAGCACAATGAGTGGATTCAGGTATGATGATTCTAACTGAAATAAGTCACACAGAAAAAGAAACATCATAAGATATCAGTAATACACGGAATGTAAACTTGACTACACAGGAACTGAATTACAGAACAGAACAGGGTCTCAAATTTAGAAAACCAACTTATGCTTGCTTAAGGGGAAAGGTGAGTTGGGGTGCTGCGTAAAACCAGAGATTGAAATGAGCACAGATAAAGTTCCTTACGTCAAATATGGAATAGACAAGAGCTACTCCTTGCTCAACGAAATGGACTCAACACCGCATATTAAACGCCTAAGAATGTACCTGACTAGTAAGTATCTTAAAACCTATGGATTGCTATGTCTCCGAAAGAGAATCAAGCATGTGTACAGGGGCATAAACGCAGCAGTGATAGGATTGGAGAGGTTCGGTGAGCAAATGAAGACCCTTTGAAGTCATATTGCATGGTACCCATTACACGGGTCTTAACTCTCCAGGTTTAAGGTATTCTTCCTTCAGCTAAAACATGCATGTGGAACCTAGAGTATGATCAACCATGTGATTGGGAGACGTGTTCAAATATGTCTCAGTTTTCCTCCCCTGGTACTCGGGTGCAACATTCCAGACGCTTTACTAACACTCTCCCCAGTTGGAGAGTCAGTCCCTTTAACATCCTGTTTGGCCCAGTTTGCAATTTCTGCGGAAGATGAACAGGAATAGCGAGAACCAATGAGAGGCTAGCTGGAGGTGTCTGGACGGGCAAATTTAACTCTCATTTCCCACCAGGAAGAGGAATTAACCAAAGGCTCAGCAGGCCGGGCCGGAACCAGATTAGGGCCTGAAGCCATCCTGCGGTGTTGCGGCCAGTTCACAAGAAAGCGAGTTGAAGAAAGGAGCTCAGGAGCACTGTAATTCACAAACCTGCAGAGTTATAAATGACAGCTATCGTCCAAAAATAGACTGAAGTAAGGCTGCCAAGAGGACTTGAAAGCGGGGCAGAATTGCAGGAAACCGATTTCAGGAGGTAGACTGGAATTGCATTGAAAGCATAGGAAAAGAGGCAGAACGTCCACAATGATGCACTTGGCCAAAAAGGGCGTATGCGTTTTTTCCTGAATATATTCAGGAAAAAACGCATACGCCCTTTTTGGCCAACCAAGCAAGCTTGCAAAGGAAATCTGCACTACAATGAAGTCTCACTTCCCCCCGGTCAAAACGGCCATCTGAAAAAAGTGTAAAATCCAGAAAGGCAACAGGCCATTGAGAACTGGGAGCCTTGTTATGCTGATGGGCGGGATGTAAATTGCCAACAGACACTTGGGAGAAGTGTATGGTGTTTCCTGAAACATCTAAAAAACAAAGCAACAGAGCCTAGGGCACTTCCACTTATGGTCCTATAGCTTAGGGAAATTAAAATCAAAAAGACACAGCCACCCCAAAGTTTGGAACGGCTCTGTTTACAAGAACCTCGTTTACAGTACAAGTTCAACATCGCAGAAAGTGAAAAATGGATAAAGAAGTTGTGGTATTTACTTAAAAAGCAATATCACTCAGCAATGAAATCTGTGTCATCAGGCCCTTAGCAGCACAATGAGTGGATTCAGGTATGATGATTCTAACTGAAATAAGTCACACAGAAAAAGAAACATCATAAGATATCAGTAATACACGGAATGGAAACTTGGCTACACAGGAACTGAATTACAGAACAGAACAGGGTCTCAAATTTAGAAAACCAACTTATTCTTGCTTAAGGGTAAAGGTGAGTTGGGGTGCTGCATAAAACCAGAGATTGAAATGAGCACAGATAAAGTTCCTTAAGCCAAATATGGAATAGACAAGAGCTACTCCTTGCTCAACGAAATGGACTCAACACCCCATATTAAACGCCTAAGAATGTACCTGACTAGTAAGTATCTTAAAACCTATGGATTGCTATGTCTCCGAAAGAGAATCAAGCATGTGTACAGGGGCATAAACGCAGCAGTGATAGGATTGGAGAGGTTCGGTGAGCAAATGAAGACCCTTTGAAGTCATATTGCATGGTACCCATTCCACGGGTCTCAACTCTCCAGGTTTAAGGTATTCTTCCTTCAGCTAAAACATGCATGTGGAACCCAAGTATGATCAACCATGTGAACGGGAGACGTGTTCAAATATGTCTCAGTTTTCCTCCCCTGGTACTCGGGTGCAACATTCCAGACGCTTTACTAACACTCTCCCCACTTGGAGAGTCAACGCCTTTAACCTCCTGTTTGGCCCAGTTTGCAATTTCTGCGGAAGATGAACAGGAATAGCGAGAACCAATGAGAGACTAGCTGGAGGTGTCTGGACGGGCAAATTTAACTCTCATTTCCCACCAGGTAGAGGAAATAACCAAAGGCTCAGCGTGCCGTGCCGGAACCAGATTAGGGCCTGAAGCCATCCTGCGGTGTTGCGGCCAGGTCACAAGAAAGCGAGTTGAAGAAAGGAGCTCAGGGCACTGTAATAAACAAACCTGCAGAGTTATAAATGACAGCTATTGTCCAAAAATAGACTGAAGTAAGGCTGCCAAGAGGACTTGAAAGCGGGGCAGAATTGCAGGAAACCGATTTCAGGAGGTAGACTGGAATTGCATTGAAAGCATAGGAAAAGAGGCAGAACGTCCACAATGATGCACTTGGCCAAAAAGGGCGTATGCGTTTTTTCCTGAATATATTCAGAAAAAAACGCATACGCCCTTTTTGGCCAACCAAGCAAGCTTGCAAAGGAAATCTGCACTACAATGAAGTCTCACTTCCCCCCGGTCAAAAGGGCCATCTGAAGAAAGTGTAAAATCCAGAAAGGCAGGACAGGCCATGGAGAACTGGGAGCCTTGTTATGCTGATGGGCGGGATGTAAATTGCCAACAACCACTCGGGAGAAGTGTATGGTGTTTCCTGAAACATCTAAAAAACAAAGCAACAGAGCCTAGGGCACTTCCACTTATGGTCCTATAGCTTAGGGAAATTAAAATCAAAAAGACACAGCCACCCCAAAGTTTGGAACGGCTCTGTTTACAAGAACCTCGTTTACAGTACAAGTTCAACATCGCAGAATGTGAAAAATGGATAAAGAAGTTGTGGTATTTACTTACAAAGCAATATCACTCAGCAATGAAATCTATGTCATCAGGCCCTTAGCAGCACAATGAGTGGATTCAGGTATGATGATTCTAACTGAAATAAGTCACACAGAAAAAGAAACATCATAAGATATCAGTAATACACGGAATGTAAACTTGACTACACAGGAACTGAATTACAGAACAGAACAGGGTCTCAAATTTAGAAAACCAACTTATACTTGCTTAAGGGGAAAGGTGAGTTGGGGTGCTGCGTAAAACCAGAGATTGAAATGAGCACAGATAAAGTTCCTTACGTCAAATATGGAATAGACAAGAGCTACTCCTTGCTCAACGAAATGGACTCAACACCGCATATTAAACGCCTAAGAATGTACCTGACTAGTAAGTATCTTAAAACCTATGGATTGCTATGTCTCCGAAAGAGAATCAAGCATGTGTACAGGGGCATAAACGCAGCAGTGATAGGATTGGAGAGGTTCGGTGAGCAAATGAAGACCCTTTGAAGTCATATTGCATGGTACCCATTACACGGGTCTTAACTCTCCAGGTTTAAGGTATTCTTCCTTCAGCTAAAACATGCATGTGGAACCTAGAGTATGATCAACCATGTGATTGGGAGACGTGTTCAAATATGTCTCAGTTTTCCTCCCCTGGTACTCGGGTGCAACATTCCAGACGCTTTACTAACACTCTCCCCAGTTGGAGAGTCAGTCCCTTTAACATCCTGTTTGGCCCAGTTTGCAATTTCTGCGGAAGATGAACAGGAATAGCGAGAACCAATGAGAGGCTAGCTGGAGGTGTCTGGACGGGCAAATTTAACTCTCATTTCCCACCAGGAAGAGGAGTTAACCAAAGGCTCAGCAGGCCGGGCCGGAACCAGATTAGGGCCTGAAGCCATCCTGCGGTGTTGCGGCCAGTTCACAAGAAAGCGAGTTGAAGAAAGGAGCTCAGGAGCACTGTAATTCACAAACCTGCAGAGTTATAAATGACAGCTATCGTCCAAAAATAGACTGAAGTAAGGCTGCCAAGAGGACTTGAAAGCGGGGCAGAATTGCAGGAAACCGATTTCAGGAGGTAGACTGGAATTGCATTGAAAGCATAGGAAAAGAGGCAGAACGTCCACAATGATGCACTTGGCCAAAAAGGGCGTATGCGTTTTTTCCTGAATATATTCAGGAAAAAACGCATACGCCCTTTTTGGCCAACCAAGCAAGCTTGCAAAGGAAATCTGCACTACAATGAAGTCTCACTTCCCCCCGGTCAAAACGGCCATCTGAAAAAAGTGTAAAATCCAGAAAGGCAACAGGCCATTGAGAACTGGGAGCCTTGTTATGCTGATGGGCGGGATGTAAATTGCCAACAGACACTTGGGAGAAGTGTATGGTGTTTCCTGAAACATCTAAAAAACAAAGCAACAGAGCCTAGGGCACTTCCACTTATGGTCCTATAGCTTAGGGAAATTAAAATCAAAAAGACACAGCCACCCCAAAGTTTGGAACGGCTCTGTTTACAAGAACCTCGTTTACAGTACAAGTTCAACATCGCAGAAAGTGAAAAATGGATAAAGAAGTTGTGGTATTCACTTACAAAGCAATATCACTCAGCAATGAAATCTATGTCATCAGGCCCTTAGCAGCACAATGAGTGGATTCAGGTATGATGATTCTAACTGAAATAAGTCACACAGAAAAAGAAACATCATAAGATATCAGTAATACACGGAATGGAAACTTGGCTACACAGGAACTGAATTACAGAATAGAACAGGGTCTCAAATTTAGAAAAACAAGTTATGCTTGCTTAAGGGTAAAGGTGAGTTGGGGTGCTGCATAAAACCAGAGATTGAAATGAGCACAGATAAAGTTCCTTAAGCCAAATATGGAATAGACAAGAGCTACTCCTTGCTCAACGAAATGGACTCAACACCGCATATTAAACGCCTAAGAATGTACCTGACTTGTAAGTATCTTAAAACCTATGGATTGCTATGTCTCCGAAAGGGAATCAAGCATGTGTACAGGGGCATAAACGCAGCAGTGATAGGATTGGAGAGGTTCGGTGAGCAAATGAAGACCCTTTGAAGTCATATTGCATGGTACCCATTCCACGGGTTTCAACTACCCAGGTTTAAGGTATTCTTCCTTCAGCTAAAACATGCATATGGAACCTAGAGTATGATCAACCATGTGATCGGGAGACGTGTTCAAATATGTCTCAGTTTTCCTCCCCTGGTACTCAGGTGCAACATTCCAGATGCTTTACTAACACTCTCCCCACTTGGAGAGTCAGTCCCTTTAACATCCTGTTTGGCCCAGTTTGCAATTTCTGCGGAAGATGAACAGGAATAGCGAGAACCAATGAGAGGCTAGCTGGAGGTGTCTGGACGGGCAAATTTAACTCTCATTTCCCACCAGGAAGAGGAAATAACCAAAGGCTCAGCATGCCGTACCGGAACCAGATTAGGGCCTGAAGCCATCCTGCGGTGTTGCGGCCAGGTCACAAGAAAGCGAGTTGAAGAAAGGAGCTCAGGGGCACTGTAATTCACAAACCTGCAGAGTTATAAATGACAGCTATCGTCCAAAAATAGACTGAAGTAAGGCTGCCAAGAGGACTTGAAAGCGGGGCAGAATTGCAGGAAACCGATTTCAGGAGGTAGACTGGAATTGCATTGAAAGCATAGGAAAAGAGGCAGAACGTCCACAATGATGCACTTGGCCAAAAAGGGCGTATGCGTTTTTTCCTGAATATATTCAGGAAAAAACGCATACGCCCTTTTTGGCCAACCAAGCAAGCTTGCAAAGGAAATCTGCACTACAATGAAGTCTCACTTCCCCCCGGTCAAAAGGGCCATCTGAAAAAAGTGTAAAATCCAGAAAGGCAGGACAGGCCATGGAGAACTGGGAGCCTTGTTATGCTGATGGGCGGGATGTAAATTGCCAACAGACACTCGGGAGAAGTGTATGGTGTTTCCTGAAACATCTAAAAAACAAAGCAACAGAGCCTAGGGCACTGCCACTTATGGTCCTATAGCTTAGGGAAATTAAAATCAAAAAGACACAGCCACCCCAAAGTTTGGGACGCCTCTGTTTACAAGAACCTCGTTTACAGTACAAGTTCAACATCGCAGAAAGTGAAAAATGGATAAAGAAATTGTGGTATTTACTTACAAAGCAATATCACTCAGCAATGAAATCTATATCATCAGGCCCTTAGCATCACAATGAGTGGATTCAGGTATGATGATTCTAACTGAAATAAGTCACGCAGAAAAAGAAACATCATAAGATATCAGTAATACACGGAATGTAAACTTGGCTACACAGGAACTGAATTACAGAACAGAACATGGTCTCAAATTTAGAAAACCAACTTATGCTTGCTTAAGGGTAAAGGTGAGTTGGGGTGCTGCATAAAACCAGAGATTGAAATGAGCACAGATAAAGTTCCTTAAGTCAAATATGGAATAGACAAGAGCTACTCCTTGCTCAACGAAATGGACTCAACACCGCATATTAAACGCCTAAGAATGTACCTGACTAGTAAGTATCTTAAAACCTATGGATTGCTATGTCTCCGAAAGAGAATGAAGCATGTGTACAGGGGCATAAACGCAGCAGTGATAGGATTGGAGAGGTTCGGTGAGCAAATGAAGACCCTTTGAAGTCATATTGCATGGTACCCATTCCACGGGTCTCAACTCTCCAGGTTTAAGGTATTCTTCCTTCAGCTAAAACATGCATGTGGAACCCAAGTATGATCAACCATGTGAACGGGAGACGTGTTCAAATATGTCTCAGTTTTCCTCCCCTGGTACTCGGGTGCAACATTCCAGACGCTTTACTAACACTCTCCCCACTTGGAGAGTCAGCGCCTTTAACCTCCTGTTTGGCCCAGTTTGCAATTTCTGCGGAAGATGAACAGGAATAGCGAGAACCAATGAGAGGCTAGCTGGAGGTGTCTGGACGGGCAAATTTAACTCTCATTTCCCACCAGGAAGAGGAAATAACCAAAGGCTCAGCGTGCCGTACCGGAACCAGATTAGGGCCTGAAGCAATCCTGCGGTGTTGCGGCCAGGTCACAAGAAAGCGAGTTGAAGAAAGGAGCTCAGGGGCACTGTAATTCACAAACCTGCAGAGTTATAAATGACAGCTATCGTCCAAAAATAGACTGAAGTAAGGCTGCCAAGAGGACTTGAAAGCGGGGCAGAATTGCAGGAAACCGATTTCAGGAGGTAGACTGGAATTGCATTGAAAGCATAGGAAAAGAGGCAGAACGTCCACAATGATGCACTTGGCCAAAAAGGGCGTATGCGTTTTTTCCTGAATATATTCAGGAAAAAACGCATACGCCCTTTTTGGCCAACCAAGCAAGCTTGCAAAGGAAATCTGCACTACAATGAAGTCTCACTTCCCCCAGGTCAAAAGGGCCATCTGAAAAAAGTGTAAAATCCAGAAAGGCAGGACAGGCCATGGAGAACTGGGAGCCTTGTTATGCTGATGGGCGGGATGTAAATTGCCAAAAGACACTCGGGAGAAGTGTATGGTGTTTCCTGAAACATCTAAAAGACAAAGCAACAGAGCCTAGGGCACTGCCACTTATGGTCCTATAGCTTAGGGAAATTAAAATCAAAAAGACACAGCCACCCCAAAGTTTGGGACGCCTCTGTTTACAAGAACCTCGTTTACAGTACAAGTTCAACATCGCAGAAAGTGTAAAATGGATAAAGATGTTGTGGTATTTACTTACAAAGCAATATCACTCAGCAATGAAATCTATATCATCAGGCCCTTAGCAGCACAATGAGTGGATTCAGGTATGATGATTCTAACTGAAGTAAGTCACACAGAAAAAGAAACATCATAAGATATCAGTAATACACGGAATGTAAACTTGGCTACACAGGAACTGAATTACAGAACAGAACAGGGTCTCAAATTTAGAAAACCAACTTATGCTTGCTTAAGGGTAAAGGTGAGTTGGGGTGCTGCATAAAACCAGAGATTGAAATGAGCACAGATAAAGTTCCTTAAGTCAAATATGGAATAGACAAGAGCTACTCCTTGCTCAACGAAATGGACTCAACACCGCATATTAAACGCCTAAGAATGTACCTGACTAGTAAGTATCGTAAAACCTATGGATTGCTATGTCTCCAAAAGAGAATCAAGCATGTGTACAGGGGCATAAACGCAGCAGTGATAGGATTGGAGAGGTTCGGTGAGCAAATGAAGACCCTTTGAAATCATATTGCATGGTACCCATTACACGGGTCTCAACTCTCCAGGTTTAAGGTATTCTTCCTTCAGCTAAAACATGCATGTGGAACCCAAGTATGATCAACCATGTGAACGGGAGACGTGTTCAAATATGTCTCAGTTTTCCTCCCCTGGTACTCGGGTGCAACATTCCAGACGCTTTACTAACACTCTCCCCACTTGGAGAGTCAGCGTCTTTAACCTCCTGTTTGGCCCAGTTTGCAATTTCTGCGGAAGATGAACAGGAATAGCGAGAACCAATGAGAGGCTAGCTGGAGGTGTCTGGACGGGCAAATTTAACTCTCATTTCCCACCAGGAAGAGGAAATAACCAAAGGCTCAGCGTGCCGTACCGGAACCAGATTAGGGCCTGAAGCCATCCTGCGGTGTTGCGGCCAGCTCAAAAGAAAGCGAGTTGAAGAAAGGAGCTCAGGGGCACTGTAATTCACAAACCTGCAGAGTTATAAATGACAGCTATCGTCCAAAAATAGACTGAAGTAAGGCTGCCAAGAGGACTTGAAAGCGGGGCAGAATTGCAGGAAACCGATTTCAGGAGGTAGACTGGAATTGCATTGAAAGCATGGGAAAAGAGGCAGAACGTCCACAATGATGCACTTGGCCAAAAAGGGCGTATGCGTTTTTTCCTGAATATATTCAGGAAAAAACGCATACGCACTTTTTGGCCAACCAAGCAAGCTTGCAAAGGAAATCTGCACTACAATGAAGTCTCACTTCCCCCCGGTCAAAAGGGCCATCTGAAAAAAGTGTAAAATCCAGAAAGGCAGGACAGGCCATGGAGAACTGGGAGCCTTGTTATGCTGATGGGCGGGATGTAAATTGCCAACAACCACTCGGGAGAAGTGTATGGTGTTTCCTGAAACATCTAAAAAACAAAGCAACAGAACCTAGGGCACTTCCACTTATGGTCCTATAGCTTAGGGAAATTAAAATCAAAAAGACACAGAAACCCCAAAGTTTGGAACGGCTCTGTTTACAAGAACCTCGTTTACAGTACAAGTTCAACATCGCAGAAAGTGAAAAATGGATAAAGAAATTGTGGTATTTACTTACAAAGCAATATCACTCAGCAATGAAATCTGTGTCATCAGGCCCTTAGCAGCACAATGAGTGGATTCAGTATGATGATTCTAACTGAAGTAAGTCACACAGAAAAAGAAACATCATAAGATATCAGTAATACACGGAATGTAATCTTGGCTACACAGGAACTGAATTACAGAACAGAACAGGGTCTCAAATTTAGAAAACCAACTTATGCTTGCTTAAGGGTAAAGGTGAGTTGGGGTGCTGCATAAAACCAGAGATTGAAATGAGCACAGATAAAGTTCCTTAAGTCAAATATGGAACAGACAAGAGCTACTTCTTGCTCAACGAAATGGACTCAACACCGCATATTAAACGCCTAAGTATGTACCTGACTAGTAAGTATCTTAAAACCTATGGATTGCTATGTCTCCAAAAGAGAATCAAGCATGTGTACAGGGGCATAAACACAGCAGTGATAGGATTGGAGAGGTTCGGTGAGCAAATGAAGACCCTTTGAAGTCATATTGCATGGTACCCATTACACGGGTCTTAACTCTCCAGGTTTAAGGTATTCTTCCTTCAGCTAAAACATGCATGTGGAACCCAAGTATGATCAACCATGTGAACGGGAGACGTGTTCAAATATGTCTCAGTTTTCCTCCCCTGGTACTCGGGTGCAACATTCCAGACGCTTTACTAACACTCTCCCCACTTGGAGAGTCAGCGCCTTTAACCTCCTGTTTGGCCCAGTTTGCAATTTCTGCGGAAGATGAACAGGAATAGCGAGAACCAATGAGAGACTAGCTGGAGGTGTCTGGACGGGTAAATTTAACTCTCATTTCCCACCAGGAAGAGGAAATAACCAAAGGCTCAGCGTGCCGTGCCGGAACCAGATTAGGGCCTGAAGCCATCCCGCGGTGTTGCGGCCAGCTCAAAAGAAAGCGAGTTGAAGAAAGGAGCTCAGGGGCACTGTAATTCACAAACCTGCAGAGTTATAAATGACAGCTATCGTCCAAAAATAGACTGAAGTAAGGCTGCCAAGAGGACTTGAAAGCGGGGCAGAATTGCAGGAAACCGATTTCAGGAGGTAGACTGGAATTGCATTGAAAGCATAGGAAAAGAGGCAGAACGTCCACAATGATGCACTTGGCCAAAAAGGGCGTATGCGTTTTTTCCTGAATATATTCAGGAAAAAACGCATACGCCCTTTTTGGCCAACCAAGCAAGCTTGCAAAGGAAATCTGCACTACAATGAAGTCTCACTTCCCCCCGGTCAAAAGGGCCATCTGAAAATTGTGTAAAATCCAGAAAGGCAGGACAGGCCATGGAGAACTGGGAGCCTTGTTATGCTGATGGGCGGGATGTAAATTGCCAACAGACACTCGGGAGAAGTGTATGGTGTTTCCTGAAACATCTAAAAAACAAAGCAACAGAGCCTAGGGCACTGCCACTTATGGTCCTATAGCTTAGGGAAATTAAAATCAAAAAGACACAGCCACCCCAAAGTTTGGAACGGCTCTGTTTACAAGAACCTCGTTTACAGTACAAGTTCAACATCGCAGAAAGTGAAAAATGGATAAAGAAGTTGTGGTATTTACTTACAAAGCAATATCACTCAGCAATGAAATCTATGTCATCAGGCCCTTAGCATCACAATGAGTGGATTCAGGTATGATGATTCTAACTGAAATAAGTCACACAGAAAAAGAAACATCATAAGATATCAGTAATACATGGAATGTAAACTTGGCTACACAGGAACTGAATTACAGAACAGAACAGGGTCTCAAATTTAGAAAACCAACTTATGCTTGCTTAAGGGTAAAGGTGAGTTGGGGTGCTGCATAAAACCAGAGATTGAAATGAGCACAGATAAAGTTCCTTAAGTCAAATATGGAATACACAAGAGCTACTCCTTGCTCAACAAAATGGACTCAACACCGCATATTAAACGCCTAAGAATGTACCTGACTAGTAAGTATCGTAAAACCTATGGATTGCTATGTCTCCAAAAGAGAATCAAGCATGTGTACAGGGGCATAAACGCAGCAGTGATAGGATTGGAGAGGTTCGGTGAGCAAATGAAGACCCTTTGAAGTCATATTGCATGGTACCCATTCCACGGGTCTCAACTCTCCAGGTTTAAGGTATTCTTCCTTCAGCTAAAACATGCATGTGGAACCCAAGTATGATCAACCATGTGAACGGGAGACGTGTTCAAATATGTCTCAGTTTTCCTCCCCTGGTACTCGGGTGCAACATTCCAGACGCTTTACTAACACTCTCCCCACTTGGAGAGTCAGCGCCTTTAACCTCCTGTTTGGCCCAGTTTGCAATTTCTGCGGAAGATGAACAGGAATAGCGAGAACCAATGAGAGGCTAGCTGGAGGTGTCTGGACGGGCAAATTTAACTCTCATTTCCCACCAGGAAGAGGAAATAACCAAAGGCTCAGCGTGCCGTACCGGAACCAGATTAGGGCCTGAAGCCATCCTGCGGTGTTGCGGCCAGCTCAAAAGAAAGCGAGTTGAAGAAAGGAGCTCAGGGGCACTGTAATTCACAAACCTGCAGAGTTATAAATGACAGCTATCGTCCAAAAATAGACTGAAGTAAGGCTGCCAAGAGGACTTGAAAGCGGGGCAGAATTGCAGGAAACCGATTTCAGGAGGTAGACTGGAATTGCATTGAAAGCATAGGAAAAGAGGCAGAACGTCCACAATGATGCACTTGGCCAAAAAGGGCGTATGCGTTTTTTCCTGAATATATTCAGGAAAAAACGCATACGCCCTTTTTGGCCAACCAAGCAAGCTTGCAAAGGAAATCTGCACTACAATGAAGTCTCACTTCCCCCCGGTCAAAAGGGCCATCTGAAAAAAGTGTAAAATCCAGAAAGGCAGGACAGGCCATGGAGAACTGGGAGCCTTGTTATGCTGATGGGCGGGATGTAAATTGCCAACAACCACTCGGGAGAAGTGTATGGTGTTTCCTGAAACATCTAAAAAACAAAGCAACAGAACCTAGGGCACTTCCACTTATGGTCCTATAGCTTAGGGAAATTAAAATCAAAAAGACACAGCCACCCCAAAGTTTGGAATGGCTCTGTTTACAAGAACCTCGTTTACAGTACAAGTTCAACATCGCAGAAAGTGAAAAATGGATAAAGAAGTTGTGGTATTTACTTACAAAGCAATATCACTCAGCAATGAAATCTGTGTCATCAGGCCCTTAGCAGCACAATGAGTGGATTCAGGTATGATGATTCTAACTGAAGTAAGTCACACAGAAAAAGAAACACCATAAGATATCAGTAATACACGGAATGTAAACTTGGCTACACAGGAACTGAATTACAGAACAGAACAGGGTCTCAAATTTAGAAAACCAACTTATGCTTGCTTAAGGGTAAAGGTGAGTTGGGGTGCTGCATAAAACCAGAGATTGAAATGAGCACAGATAAAGTTCCTTAAGCCAAATATGGAATAGACAAGAGCTACTCCTTGCTCAACGAAATGGACTCAACACCGCATATTAAACGCCTAAGAATGTACCTGACTTGTAAGTATCTTAAAACCTATGGATTGCTATGTCTCCGAAAGAGAATCAAGCATGTGTACAGGGGCATAAACGCAGCAGTGATAGGATTGGAGAGGTTCGGTGAGCAAATGAAGACCCTTTGAAGTCATATTGCATGGTACCCATTCCACGGGTTTCAACTACCCAGGTTTAAGGTATTCTTCCTTCAGCTAAAACATGCATGTGGAACCTAGAGTATGATCAACCATGTGATCGGGAGACGTGTTCAAATATGTCTCAGTTTTCCTCCCCTGGTACTCGGGTGCAACATTCCAGACGCTTTACTAACACTCTCCCCACTTGGAGAGTCAGCGCCTTTAACCTCCTGTTTGGCCCAGTTTGCAATTTCTGCGGAAGATGAACAGGAATAGTGAGAACCAATGAGAGGCTAGCTGGAGGTGTCTGGACGGGCAAATTTAACTCTCATTTCCCACCAGGAAGAGGAAATAACCAAAGGCTCAGCGTGCCGTGCCGGAACCAGATTAGGGCCTGAAGCCATCCCGCGGTGTTGCGGCCAGCTCAAAAGAAAGCGAGTTGAAGAAAGGAGCTCAGGGGCACTGTAATTCACAAACCTGCAGAGTTATAAATGACAGCTATCGTCCAAAAATAGACTGAAGTAAGGCTGCCAAGAGGACTTGAAAGCGGGGCAGAATTGCAGGAAACCGATTTCAGGAGGTAGACTGGAATTGCATTGAAAGCATAGGAAAAGAGGCAGAACGTCCACAATGATGCACTTGGCCAAAAAGGGCGTATGCGTTTTTTCCTGAATATATTCAGGAAAAAACGCATACGCCCATTTTGGCCAACCAAGCAAGCTTGCAAAGGAAATCTGCACTACAATGAAGTCTCACTTCCCCCCGGTCAAAAGGGCCATCTGAAAAAAGTGTAAAATCCAGAAAGGCAGGACAGGCCATGGAGAACTGGGAGCCTTGTTATGCTGATGGGCGGGATGTAAATTGCCAACAGACACTCGGGAGAAGTGTATGGTGTTTCCTGAAACATCTAAAAAACAAAGCAACAGAGCCTAGGGCACTGCCACTTATGGTCCTATAGCTTAGGGAAATTAAAATCAAAAAGACACAGCCACCCCAAAGTTTGGAACGGCTCTGTTTACAAGAACCTCGTTTACAGTACAAGTTCAACATCGCAGAAAGTGAAAAATGGATAAAGAAGTTGTGGTATTTACTTACAAAGCAATATCACTCAGCAATGAAATCTATGTCATCAGGCCCTTAGCATCACAATGAGTGGATTCAGGTATGATGATTCTAACTGAAATAAGTCACACAGAAAAAGAAACATCATAAGATATCAGTAATACACGGAATGTAAACTTGGCTACACAGGAACTGAATTACAGAACAGAACAGGGTCTCAAATTTAGAAAACCAACTTATGCTTGCTTAAGGGTAAAGGTGAGTTGGGGTGCTGCATAAAACCAGAGATTGAAATGAGCACAGATAAAGTTCCTTAAGTCAAATATGGAATAGACAAGAGCTACTCCTTGCTCAACAAAATGGACTCAACACCGCATATTAAACGCCTAAGAATGTACCTGACTAGTAAGTATCGTAAAACCTATGGATTGCTATGTCTCCAAAAGAGAATCAAGCATGTGTACAGGGGCATAAACGCAGCAGTGATAGGATTGGAGAGGTTCGGTGAGCAAATGAAGACCCTTTGAAGTCATATTGCATGGTACCCATTCCACGGGTCTCAACTCTCCAGGTTTAAGGTATTCTTCCTTCAGCTAAAACATGCATGTGGAACCCAAGTATGATCAACCATGTGAACGGGAGACGTGTTCAAATATGTCTCAGTTTTCCTCCCCTGGTACTCGGGTGCAACATTCCAGACGCTTTACTAACACTCTCCCCACTTGGAGAGTCAGCGCCTTTAACCTCCTGTTTGTCCCAGTTTGCAATTCCTGCGGAAGATGAACAGGAATAGCGAGAACCAATGAGAGGCTAGCTGGAGGTGTCTGGACGGGCAAATTTAACTCTCATTTCCCACCAGGAAGAGGAAATAACCAAAGGCTCAGCGTGCCGTACCGGAACCAGATTAGGGCCTGAAGCCATCCTGCGGTGTTGCGGCCAGCTCAAAAGAAAGCGAGTTGAAGAAAGGAGCTCAGGGGCACTGTAATTCACAAACCTGCAGAGTTATAAATGACAGCTATCGTCCAAAAATAAACTGAAGTAAGGCTGCCAAGAGGACTTGAAAGCGGGGCAGAATTGCAGGAAACCGATTTCAGGAGGTAGACTGGAATTGCATTGAAAGCATAGGAAAAGAGGCAGAACGTCCACAATGATGCACTTGGCCAAAAAGGGCGTATGCGTTTTTTCCTGAATATATTCAGGAAAAAACGCATACGCCCTTTTTGGCCAACCAAGCAAGCTTGCAAAGGAAATCTGCACTACAATGAAGTCTCACTTCCCCCCGGTCAAAAGGGCCATCTGAAAAAAGTGTAAAATCCAGAAAGGCAGGACAGGCCATGGAGAACTGGGAGCCTTGTTATGCTGATGGGCGGGATGTAAATTGCCAACAACCACTCGGGAGAAGTGTATGGTGTTTCCTGAAACATCTAAAAAACAAAGCAACAGAACCTAGGGCACTTCCACTTATGGTCCTATAGCTTAGGGAAATTAAAATCAAAAAGACACAGCCACCCCAAAGTTTGGAATGGCTCTGTTTACAAGAACCTCGTTTACAGTACAAGTTCAACATCGCAGAAAGTGAAAAATGGATAAAGAAGTTGTGGTATTTACTTACAAAGCAATATCACTCAGCAATGAAAACTGTGTCATCAGGCCCTTAGCAGCACAATGAGTGGATTCAGGTATGATGATTCTAACTGAAGTAAGTCACACAGAAAAAGAAACACCATAAGATATCAGTAATACACGGAATGTAAACTTGGCTACACAGGAACTGAATTACAGAACAGAACAGGGTCCCAAATTTAGAAAACCAACTTATGCTTGCTTAAGGGGAAAGGTGAGTTGGGGTGCTGCATAAAACCAGAGATTGAAATGAGCACAGATAAAGTTCCTTAAGCCAAATATGGAATAGACAAGAGCTACTCCTTGCTCAACGAAATGGACTCAACACCGCATATTAAACGCCTAAGAATGTACCTGACTTGTAAGTATCTTAAAACCTATGGATTGCTATGTCTCCGAAAGAGAATCAAGCATGTGTACAGGGGCATAAACGCAGCAGTGATAGGATTGGAGAGGTTCGGTGAGCAAATGAAGACCCTTTGAAGTCATATTGCATGGTACCCATTCCACGGGTTTCAACTACCCAGGTTTAAGGTATTCTTCCTTCAGCTAAAACATGCATGTGGAACCTAGAGTATGATCAACCATGTGATCGGGAGACGTGTTCAAATATGTCTCAGTTTTCCTCCCCTGGTACTCGGGTGCAACATTCCAGACGCTTTACTAACACTCTCCCCACTTGGAGAGTCAGCGCCTTTAACCTCCTGTTTGGCCCAGTTTGCAATTTCTGCGGAAGATGAACAGGAATAGTGAGAACCAATGAGAGGCTAGCTGGAGGTGTCTGGACGGGCAAATTTAACTCTCATTTCCCACCAGGAAGAGGAAATAACCAAAGGCTCAGCGTGCCGTACCGGAACCAGATTAGGGCCTGAAGCCATCCTGCGGTGTTGCGGCCAGCTCAAAAGAAAGGAGCTCAGGGGCACTGTAATTCACAAACCTGCAGAGTTATAAATGACAGCTATCGTCCAAAAATAGACTGAAGTAAGGCTGCCAAGAGGACTTGAAAGCGGGGCAGAATTGCAGGAAACCGATTTCAGGAGGTAGACTGGAATTGCATTGAAAGCATAGGAAAAGAGGCAGAACGTCCACAATGATGCACTTGGCCAAAAAGGGCGTATGCGTTTTTTCCTGAATATATTCAGGAAAAAACGCATACGCCCTTTTTGGCCAACCAAGCAAGCTTGCAAAGGAAATCTGCACTACAATGAAGTCTCACTTCCCCCCGGTCAAAAGGGCCATCTGAAAAAAGTGTAAAATCCAGAAAGGCAACAGGCCATTGAGAACTGGGAGCCTTGTTATGCTGATGGGCGGGATGTAAATTGCCAACAACCACTCGGGAGAAGTGTATGGTGTTTCCTGAAACATCTAAAAAACAAAGCAACAGAACCTAGGGCACTTCCACTTATGGTCCTATAGCTTAGGGAAATTAAAATCAAAAAGACACAGCCACCCCAAAGTTTGGAACGGCTCTGTTTACAAGAACCTCGTTTACAGTACAAGTTCAACATCGCAGAAAGTGAAAAATGGATAAAGAAGTTGTGGTATTTACTTACAAAGCAATATCACTCAGCAATGAAATCTGTGTCATCAGGCCCTTAGCAGCACAATGAGTGGATTCAGGTATGCTGATTCTAACTGAAGTAAGTCACACAGAAAAAGAAACATCATAAGATATCAGTAATACACGGAATGTAAACTTGGCTACAAAGGAACTGAATTACAGAACAGAACAGGGTCTCAAATTTAGAAAACCAACTTATGCTTGCTTAAGGGTAAAGGTGAGTTGGGGTGCTGCATAAAACCAGAGATTGAAATGAGCACAGATAAAGTTCCTTAAGTCAAATATGGAATAGACAAGAGCTACTCCTTGCTCAACAAAATGGACTCAACACCGCATATTAAACGCCTAAGAATGTACCTGACTAGTAAGTATCTTAAAACCTATGGATTGCTATGTCTCCGAAAGAGAATCAAGCATGTGTACAGGGGCATAAACGCAGCAGTGATAGGATTGGAGAGGTTCGGTGAGCAAATGAAGACCCTTTGAAGTCATATTGCATGGTACCCATTACACGGGTCTTAACTCTCCAGGTTTAAGGTATTCTTCCTTCAGCTAAAACATGCATGTGGAACCCAAGTATGATCAACCATGTGAACGGGAGACGTGTTCAAATATGTCTCAGTTATCCTCCCCTGGTACTCGGGTGCAACATTCCAGACGCTTTACTAACACTCTCCCCACTTGGAGAGTCAGCGCCTTTAACCTCCTGTTTGGCCCAGTTTGCAATTTCTGCGGAAGATGAACAGGAATAGCGAGAACCAATGAGAGGCTAGCTGGAGGTGTCTGGACGGGCAAATTTAACTCTCATTTCCCACCAGGAAGAGGAAATAACCAAAGGCTCAGCGTGCCGTGCCGGAACCAGATTAGGGCCTGAAGCCATCCTGCGGTGTTGCGGCCAGGTCACAAGAAAGCGAGTTGAAGAAAGGAGCTCAGGGGCACTGTAATTCACAAACCTGCAGAGTTATAAATGACAGCTATCGTCCAAAAATAGACTGAAGTAAGGCTGCCAAGAGGACTTGAAAGCGGGGCAGAATTGCAGGAAACCGATTTCAGGAGGTAGACTGGAATTGCATTGAAAGCATAGGAAAAGAGGCAGAACGTCCACAATGATGCACTTGGCCAAAAAGGGCGTATGCGTTTTTTCCTGAATATATTCAGGAAAAAACGCATACGCCCTTTTTGGCCAACCAAGCAAGCTTGCAAAGGAAATCTGCACTACAATGAAGTCTCACTTCCCCCCGGTCAAAAGGGCCATCTGAAAAAAGTGTAAAATCCAGAAAGGCAGGACAGGCCATGGAGAACTGGGAGCCTTGTTATGCTGATGGGCGGGATGTAATTTGCCAACAGACACTCGGGAGAAGTGTATGGTGTTTCCTGAAACATCTAAAAAACAAAGCAACAGAGCCTAGGGCACTTCCACTTATGGTCCTATAGCTTAGGGAAATTAAAATCAAAAAGACACAGCCACCCCAAAGTTTGGGACGCCTCTGTTTACAAGAACCTCGTTTACAGTACAAGTTCAACATCACAGAAAGTGAAAAATGGATAAAGAAGTTGTGGTATTTACTTACAAAGCAATATCACTCAGCAATGAAATCTATGTCATCAGGCCCTTAGCAGCACAATGAGTGGATTCAGGTATGATGATTCTAACTGAAATAAGTCACACAGAAAAAGAAACATCATAAGATATCAGTAATACACGGAATGTAAACTTGGCTACACAGGAACTGAATTACAGAACAGAACAGGGTCTCAAATTTAGAAAACCAACTTATTCTTGCTTAAGGGTAAAGGTGAGTTGGGGTGCTGCATAAAACCAGAGATTGAAATGAGCACAGATAAAGTTCCTTAAGTCAAATATGGAATAGACAAGAGCTACTCCTTGCTCAAAGAAATGGACTCAACACCGCATATTAAACGCCTAAGAATGTACCTGACTAGTAAGTATCGTAAAACCTATGGATTGCTATGTCTCCAAAAGAGAATCAAGCATGTGTACAGGGGCATAAACGCAGCAGTGATAGGATTGGAGAGGTTCGGTGAGCAAATGAAGACCCTTTGAAGTCATATTGCATGGTACCCATTACACGGGTCTCAACTCTCCAGGTTTAAGGTATTCTTCCTTCAGCTAAAACATGCATGTGGAACCCAAGTATGATCAACCATGTGAACGGGAGACGTGTTCAAATATGTCTCAGTTTTCCTCCCCTGGTACTCGGGTGCAACATTCCAGACGCTTTACTAACACTCTCCCGACTTGGAGAGTCAGTCCCTTTAACCTCCTGTTTGGCCCAGTTTGCAATTTCTGCGGAAGATGAACAGGAATAGCGAGAACCAATGAGAGACTAGCTGGAGGTGTCTGAACGGGCAAATTTAACTCTCATTTCCCACCAGGACGAGGAATTAACCAAAGGCTCAGCATGCCGGGCCAGAACCAGATTAGGGCCTGAAGCCATCCTGCGGTGTTGCGGCCAGGTCACAAGAAAGCGAGTTGAAGAAAGGAGCTCAGGGGCACTGTAATTCACAAACCTGCAGAGTTATAAATGACAGCTATCGTCCAAAAATAGACTGAAGTAAGGCTGCCAAGAGGACTTGAAAGCGGGGCAGAATTGCAGGAAACCGATTTCGGGAGGCAGACTGGAATTGCATTGAAAGCATAGGAAAAGAGGCAGAACGTCCACAATGATGCACTTGGCCAAAAAGGGCGTATGCGTTTTTTCCTGAATATATTCAGGAAAAAACGCATACGCCCTTTTTGGCCAACCAAGCAAGCTTGCAAAGGAAATCTGCACTACAATGAAGTCTCACTTCCCCCCGGTCAAAAGGGCCATCTGAAAAAAGTGTAAAATCCAGAAAGGCAACAGGCCATTGAGAACTGGGAGCCTTGTTATGCTGATGGGCGGGATGTAAATTGCCAACAGACACTCGGGAGAAGTGTATGGTGTTTCCTGAAACATCTATAAAACAAAGCAACAGAGCCTAGGGCACTGCCACTTATGGTCCTATAGCTTAGGGAAATTAAAATCAAAAAGACACAGCCACCCCAAAGTTTGGGACGGCTCTGTTTACAAGAACCTCGTTTACAGTACAAGTTCAACATCGCAGAAAGTGAAAAATGGATAAAGAAGTTGTGGTATTTACTTACAAAGCAATATCACTCAGCAATGAAATCTATGTCATCAGGCCCTTAGCATCACAATGAGTGGATTCAGGTATGATGATTCTAACTGAAATAAGTCACACAGGAAAAGAAACATCATAAGATATCAGTAATACACGGAATGGAAACTTGGCTACACAGGAACTGAATTACAGAACAGAACAGGGTCTCAAATTTAGAAAACCAACTTATGCTTGCTTAAGGGTAAAGGTGAGTTGGGGTGCTGCATAAAACCAGAGATTGAAATGAGCACAGATAAAGTTCCTTAAGTCAAATATGGAATAGACAAGAGCTACTCCTTGCTCAACGAAATGGACTCAACACCGCATATGAAAAGCCTAAGAATGTACCTGACTAGTAAGTATCGTAAAACCTATGGATTGCTATGTCTCCAAAAGAGAATCAAGCATGTGTACAGGGGCATAAACGCAGCAGTGATAGGATTGGAGAGGTTCGGTGAGCAAATGAAGACCCTTTGAAGTCATATTGCATGGTACCCATTCCATGGGTCTCAACTCTCCAGGTTTAAGGTATTCTTCCTTCAGCTAAAACATGCATGTGGAACCCAAGTATGATCAACCATGTGAACGGGAGACGTGTTTAAATATGTCTCAGTTTTCCTCCCCTGGTACTCGGGTGCAACATTCCAGACGCTTTACTAACACTCTCCCCACTTGGAGAGTCAGCGCCTTTAACCTCCTGTTTGGCCCAGTTTGCAATTTCTGCGGAAGATGAACAGGAATAGCGAGAACCAATGAGAGACTAGCTGGAGGTGTCTGGACGGGCAAATTTAACTCTCATTTCCCACCAGGAAGAGGAAATAACCAAAGGCTCAGCGTGCCGTGCCGGAACCAGATTAGGGCCTGAAGCCATCCTGCGGTGTGCGGCCAGCTCAAAAGAAAGCGAGTTGAAGAAAGGAGCTCAGGGGCACTGTAATTCACAAACCTGCAGAGTTATAAATGACAGCTATCGTCCAAAAATAGACTGAAGTAAGGCTGCCAAGAGGACTTGAAAGCGGGGCAGAATTGCAGGAAACCGATTTCAGGAGGTAGACTGGAATTGCATTGAAAGCATGGGAAAAGAGGCAGAACGTCCACAATGATGCACTTGGCCAAAAAGGGCGTATGCGTTTTTTCCTGAATATATTCAGGAAAAAACGCATACGCCCTTTTTGGCCAACCAAGCAAGCTTGCAAAGGAAATCTGCACTACAATGAAGTCTCACTTCCCCCCGGTCAAAAGGGCCATCTGAAAAAAGTGTAAAATCCAGAAAGGCAGGACAGGCCATGGAGAACTGGGAGCCTTGTTATGCTGATGGGCGGGATGTAAATTGCCAACAGACACTCGGGAGAAGTGTATGGTGTTTCCTGAAACATCTAAAAAACAAAGCAACAGAACCTAGGGCACTTCCACTTATGGTCCTATAGCTTAGGGAAATTAAAATCAAAAAGACACAGCCACCCCAAAGTTTGGGACGCCTCTGTTTACAAGAACCTCGTTTACAGTACAAGTTCAACATCGCAGAAAATGAAAAATGGATAAAGAAGTTGTGGTATTTACTTACAAAGCAATATCACTCAGCAATGAAATCTGTGTCATCAGGCCCTTAGCAGCACAATGAGTGGATTCAGGTATGATGATTCTAACTGAAATAAGTCACACAGAAAAAGAAACATCATAAGATATCAGTAATACACGGAATGTAAACTTGGCTACACAGGAACTGAATTACAGAACAGAACAGGGTCTCAAATTTAGAAAACCAACTTATTCTTGCTTAAGGGTAAAGGTGAGTTGGGGTGCTGCATAAAACCAGAGATTGAAATGAGCACAGATAAAGTTCCTTAAGCCAAATATGGAATAGACAAGAGCTACTCCTTGCTCAACGAAATGGACTCAACACCGCATATTAAACGCCTAAGAATGTACCTGACTAGTAAGTATCTTAAAACCTATGGATTGCTATGTCTCCGAAAGAGAATCAAGCATGTGTACAGGGGCATAAACGCAGCAGTGATAGGATTGGAGAGGTTCGGTGAGCAAATGAAGACCCTTTGAAGTCATATTGCATGGTACCCATTACACGGGTCTTAACTCTCCAGGTTTAAGGTATTCTTCCTTCAGCTAAAACATGCATGTGGGACCCAAGTATGATCAACCATGTGATCGGGAGACGTGTTCAAATATGTCTCAGTTTTCCTCCCCTGGTACTCGGGTGCAACATTCCAGACGCTTTACTAACACTCTCCCCACTTGGAGAGTCAGTCCCTTTAACATCCTGTTTGGCCAAGTTTGCAATTTCTGCGGAAGATGAACAGGAATAGCGAGAACCAATGAGAGGCTAGCTGGAGGTGTCTGGACGGGCAAATTTAACTCTCATTTCCCACCAGGAAGAGGAATTAACCAAAGGCTCAGCAGGCCGGGCCGGAACCAGATTAGGGCCTGAAGCCATCCTGCGGTGTTGCGGCCAGATCACAAGAAAGCGAGTTGAAGAAAGGAGCTCAGGAACACTGTAATTCACAAACCTGCAGAGTTATAAATGACAGCTATCATCCAAAAATAGACTGAAGTAAGGCTGCCAAGAGGACTTGAAAGCGGGGCAGAATTGCAGGAAACTGATTTCAGGAGGTAGACTGCAATTGCATTGAAAGCATAGGAAAAGAGGCAGAACGTCCACAATGATGCACTTGGCCAGAAAGGGCGTATGCGTTTTTTCCTGAATATATTCAGGAAAAAACGCATACGCCCTTTTTGGCCAACCAAGCAAGCTTGCAAAGGAAATCTGCACTACAATGAAGTCTCACTTCCCCCCGGTCAAAAGGGCCATCTGAAAAAAGTGTAAAATCCAGAAAGGCAACAGGCCATTGAGAACTGGGAGCCTTGTTATGCTGATGGGCGGGATGTAAATTGCCAACAGACACTTGGGAGAAGTGTATGGTGTTTCCTGAAACATCTAAAAAACAAAGCAACAGAGCCTAGGGCACTTCCACTTATGGTCCTATAGCTTAGGGAAATTAAAATCAAAAAGACACAGCCACCCCAAAGTTTGGAACGGCTCTGTTTACAAGAACCTCATTTACAGTACAAGTTCAACATCGCAGAAAGTGAAAAATGGATAAAGAAGTTGTGGTATTCACTTACAAAGCAATATCACTCAGCAATGAAATCTATGTCATCAGGCCCTTAGCAGCACAATGAGTGGATTCAGGTATGATGATTCTAACTGAAATAAGTCACACAGAAAAAGAAACATCATAAGATATCAGTAATACACGGAATGGAAACTTGGCTACACAGGAACTGAATTACAGAACAGAACAGGGTCTCAAATTTAGAAAACCAACTTATGCTTGCTTAAGGGTAAAGGTGAGTTGGGGTGCTGCATAAAACCAGAGATTGAAATGAGCACAGATAAAGTTCCTTAAGTCAAATATGGAATAGACAAGAGCTACTCCTTGCTCAACGAAATGGACTCAACACCGCATATTAAACGCCTAAGAATGTACCTGACTAGTAAGTATCTTAAAACCTATGGATTGCTATGTCTCCGAAAGAGAATCAAGCATGTGTACAGGGGCATAAACGCAGCAGTGATAGGATTGGAGAGGTTCGGTGAGCAAATGAAGACCCTTTGAAGTCATATTGCATGGTACCCATTACACGGGTCTTAACTCTCCAGGTTTAAGGTATTCTTCCTTCAGCTAAAACATGCATGTGGAACCCAAGTATGATCAACCATGTGATCGGGAGACGTGTTCAAATATGTCTCAGTTTTCCTCCCCTGGTACTCGGGTGCAACATTCCAGACGCTTTACTAACACTCTCCCCACTTGGAGAGTCAGTCCCTTTAACATCCTGTTTGGCCCTGTTTGCAATTTCTGCGGAAGATGAACAGGAATAGCGAGAACCAATGAGAGGCTAGCTGGAGGTGTCTGGACGGGCAAATTTAACTCTCATTTCCCACCAGGAAGAGGAATTAACCAAAGGCTCAGCAGGCCGGACCGGAACCAGATTAGGGCCTGAAGCCATCCTGTGGTGTTGCGGCCAGATCACAAGAAAGCGAGTTGAAGAAAGGAGCTCAGGAGCACTGTAATTCACAAACCTGCAGAGTTATAAATGACAGCTATCATCCAAAAATAGACTGAAGTAAGGCTGCCAAGAGGACTTGAAAGCGGGGCAGAATTGCAGGAAACCGATTTCAGGAGGTAGACTGGAATTGCATTGAAAGCATGGGAAAAGAGGCAGAACGTCCACAATGATGCACTTGGCCAAAAAGGGCGTATGCGTTTTTTCCTGAATATATTCAGGAAAAAACGCATACGCCCTTTTTGGCCAACCAAGCAAGCTTGCAAAGGAAATCTGCACTACAATGAAGTCTCACTTCCCCCCGGTCAAAAGGGCCATCTGAAAAAAGTGTAAAATCCAGAAAGGCAGGACAGGCCATTGAGAACTGGGAGCCTTGTTATGCTGATGGGCGGGATGTAAATTGCCAACAGACACTTGGGAGAAGTGTATGGTGTTTCCTGAAACATCTAAAAAACAAAGCAACAGAGCCTAGGGCACTTCCACTTATGGTCCTATAGCTTAGGGAAATTAAAATCAAAAAGACACAGCCACCCCAAAGTTTGGAACGGCTCTGTTTACAAGAACCTCGTTTACAGTACAAGTTCAACATCGCAGAAAGTGAAAAATGGATAAAGTTGTGGTATTTACTTACAAAGCAATATCACTCAGCAATGAAATCTATGTCATCAGGCCCTTAGCATCACAATGAGTGGATTCAGGTATGATGATTCTAACTGAACTAAGTCACACAGAAAAAGAAACATCATAAGATATCAGTAATACACGGAATGTAAACTTGGCTACACAGGAACTGAATTACAGAACAGAACAGGGTCTCAAATTTAGAAAACCAACTTATGCTTGCTTAAGGGTAAAGGTGAGTTGGGGTGCTGCATAAAACCAGAGATTGAAATGAGCACAGATAAAGTTCCTTAAGTCAAATATGGAATAGACAAGAGCTACTCCTTGCTCAACGAAATGGACTCAACACCGCATATTAAACGCCTAAGAATGTACCTGACTAGTAAGTATCGTAAAACCTATGGATTGCTATGTCTCCAAAAGAGAATCAAGCATGTGTACAGGGGCATAAACGCAGCAGTGATAGGATTGGAGAGGTTCGGTGAGCAAATGAAGACCCTTTGAAGTCATATTGCATGGTACCCATTCCACGGGTCTCAACTCTCCAGGTTTAAGGTATTCTTCCTTCAGCTAAAACATGCATGTGGAACCCAAGTATGATCAACCATGTGAACGGGAGACGTGTTCAAATATGTCTCAGTTTTCCTCCCCTGGTACTCGGGTGCAACATTCCAGACGCTTTACTAACACTCTCCCCACTTGGAGAGTCAGCGCCTTTAACCTCCTGTTTGGCCCAGTTTGCAATTTCTGCGGAAGATGAACAGGAATAGCGAGAACCAATGAGAGGCTAGCTGGAGGTGTCTGGACGGGCAAATTTAACTCTCATTTCCCACCAGGAAGAGGAATTAACCAAAGGCTCAGCAGGCCGGACCGGAACCAGATTAGGGCCTGAAGCCATCCTGTGGTGTTGCGGCCAGATCACAAGAAAGCGAGTTGAAGAAAGGAGCTCAGGAGCACTGTAATTCACAAACCTGCAGAGTTATAAATGACAGCTATCATCCAAAAATAGACTGAAGTAAGGCTGCCAAGAGGACTTGAAAGCGGGGCAGAATTGCAGGAAACCGATTTCAGGAGGTAGACTGGAATTGCATTGAAAGCATGGGAAAAGAGGCAGAACGTCCACAATGATGCACTTGGCCAAAAAGGGCGTATGCGTTTTTTCCTGAATATATTCAGGAAAAAACGCATACGCCCTTTTTGGCCAACCAAGCAAGCTTGCAAAGGAAATCTGCACTACAATGAAGTCTCACTTCCCCCCGGTCAAAAGGGCCATCTGAAAAAAGTGTAAAATCCAGAAAGGCAGGACAGGCCATGGAGAACTGGGAGCCTTGTTATGCTGATGGGCGGGATGTAAATTGCCAACAGACACTCGGGAGAAGTGTATGGTGTTTCCTGAAACATCTAAAAAACAAAGCAACAGAACCTAGGGCACTTCCACTTATGGTCCTATAGCTTAGGGAAATTAAAATCAAAAAGACACAGCCACCCCAAAGTTTGGGACGCCTCTGTTTACAAGAACCTCGTTTACAGTACAAGTTGAACATCGCAGAAAATGAAAAATGGATAAAGAAGTTGTGGTATTTACTTACAAAGCAATATCACTCAGCAATGAAATCTGTGTCATCAGGCCCTTAGCAGCACAATGAGTGGATTCAGGTATGATGATTCTAACTGAAATAAGTCACACAGAAAAAGAAACATCATAAGATATCAGTAATACACGGAATGTAAACTTGGCTACACAGGAACTGAATTACAGAACAGAACAGGGTCTCAAATTTAGAAAACCAACTTATTCTTGCTTAAGGGTAAAGGTGAGTTGGGGTGCTGCATAAAACCAGAGATTGAAATGAGCACAGATAAAGTTCCTTAAGCCAAATATGGAATAGACAAGAGCTACTCCTTGCTCAACGAAATGGACTCAACACCGCATATTAAACGCCTAAGAATGTACCTGACTAGTAAGTATCTTAAAACCTATGGATTGCTATGTCTCCGAAAGAGAATCAAGCATGTGTACAGGGGCATAAACGCAGCAGTGATAGGATTGGAGAGGTTCGGTGAGCAAATGAAGACCCTTTGAAGTCATATTGCATGGTACCCATTCCACGGGTTTCAACTACCCAGGTTTAAGGTATTCTTCCTTCAGCTAAAACATGCATGTGGAACCTAGAGTATGATCAACCATGTGATCGGGAGACGTGTTCAAATATGTCTCAGTTTTCCTCCCCTGGTACTCGGGTGCAACATTCCAGACGCTTTACTAACACTCTCCCCACTTGGAGAGTCAGTCCCTTTAACCTCCTGTTTGGCCCAGTTTGCAATTTCTGCGGAAGATGAACAGGAATAGCGAGAACCAATGAGAGGCTAGCTGGAGGTGTCTGGACGGGCAAATTTAACTCTCATTTCCCACCAGGAAGAGGAATTAACCAAAGGCTCAGCAGGCCGGGCCGGAACCATATTAGGGCCTGAAGCCATCCTGCGGTGTTGCGGCCAGATCACAAGAAAGCGAGTTGAAGAAAGGAGCTCAGGAGCACTGTAATTCACAAACCTGCAGAGTTATAAATGACAGCTATCATCCAAAAATAGACTGAAGTAAGGCTGCCAAGAGGACTTGAAAGCGGGGCAGAATTGCAGGAAACTGATTTCAGGAGGTAGACTGCAATTGCATTGAAAGCATAGGAAAAGAGGCAGAACGTCCACAATGATGCACTTGGCCAAAAAGGGCGTATGCGTTTTTTCCTGAATATATTCAGGAAAAAACGCATACGCCCTTTTTGGCCAACCAAGCAAGCTTGCAAAGGAAATCTGCACTACAATGAAGTCTCACTTCCCCCCGGTCAAAAGGGCCATCTGAAAAAAGTGTAAAATCCAGAAAGGCAACAGGCCATTGAGAACTGGGAGCCTTGTTATGCTGATGGGCGGGATGTAAATTGCCAACAGACACTTGGGAGAAGTGTATGGTGTTTCCTGAAACATCTAAAAAACAAAGCAACAGAGCCTAGGGCACTTCCACTTATGGTCCTATAGCTTAGGGAAATTAAAATCAAAAAGACACAGCCACCCCAAAGTTTGGAACGGCTCTGTTTACAAGAACCTCGTTTACAGTACAAGTTCAACATCGCAGAAAGTGAAAAATGGATAAAGTTGTGGTATTTACTTACAAAGCAATATCACTCAGCAATGAAATCTATGTCATCAGGCCCTTAGCATCACAATGAGTGGATTCAGGTATGATGATTCTAACTGAACTAAGTCACACAGAAAAAGAAACATCATAAGATATCAGTAATACACGGAATGTAAACTTGGCTACACAGGAACTGAATTACAGAACAGAACAGGGTCTCAAATTTAGAAAACCAACTTATGCTTGCTTAAGGGTAAAGGTGAGTTGGGGTGCTGCATAAAACCAGAGATTGAAATGAGCACAGATAAAGTTCCTTAAGTCAAATATGGAATAGACAAGAGCTACTCCTTGCTCAACGAAATGGACTCAACACCGCATATTAAACGCCTAAGAATGTACCTGACTAGTAAGTATCGTAAAACCTATGGATTGCTATGTCTCCAAAAGAGAATCAAGCATGTGTACAGGGGCATAAACGCAGCAGTGATAGGATTGGAGAGGTTCGGTGAGCAAATGAAGACCCTTTGAAGTCATATTGCATGGTACCCATTCCACGGGTCTCAACTCTCCAGGTTTAAGGTATTCTTCCTTCAGCTAAAACATGCATGTGGAACCCAAGTATGATCAACCATGTGAACGGGAGACGTGTTCAAATATGTCTCAGTTTTCCTCCCCTGGTACTCGGGTGCAACATTCCAGACGCTTTACTAACACTCTCCCCACTTGGAGAGTCAGCGCCTTTAACCTCCTGTTTGGCCCAGTTTGCAATTTCTGCGGAAGATGAACAGGAATAGCGAGAACCAATGAGAGGCTAGCTGGAGGTGTCTGGACGGGCAAATTTAACTCTCATTTCCCACCAGGAAGAGGAATTAACCAAAGGCTCAGCGTGCCGGGCCGGAACCAGATTAGGGCCTGAAGCCATCCTGCGGTGTTGCGGCCAGGTCACAAGAAAGCGAGTTGAAGAAAGGAGCTCAGGGGCACTGTAATTCACAAACCTGCAGAGTTATAAATGACAGCTATCGTCCAAAAATAGACTGAAGTAAGGCTGCCAAGAGGACTTGAAAGCGGGGCAGAATTGCAGGAAACCGATTTCAGGAGGTAGACTGGAATTGCATTGAAAGCATAGGAAAAGAGGCAGAACGTCCACAATGATGCACTTGGCCAAAAAGGGCGTATGCGTTTTTTCCTGAATATATTCAGGAAAAAACGCATACGCCCTTTTTGGCCAACCAAGCAAGCTTGCAAAGGAAATCTGCACTACAATGAAGTCTCACTTCTCCCCGGTCAAAAGGGCCATCTGAAAAAAGTGTAAAATCCAGAAAGGCAGGACAGGCCATGGAGAACTGGGAGCCTTGTTATGCTGATGGGCGGGATGTAAATTGCCAACAGACACTCGGGAGAAGTGTATGGTGTTTCCTGAAACATCTAAAAAACAAAGCAACAGAGCCTAGGGCACTGCCACTTATGGTCCTATAGCTTAGGGAAATTAAAATCAAAAAGACACAGCCACCCCAAAGTTTGGGACGCCTCTGTTTACAAGAACCTCGTTTACAGTACAAGTTCAACATCGCAGAATGTGAAAAATGGATAAAGAAGTTGTGGTATTTACTTACAAAGCAATATCACTCAGCAATGAAATCTATGTCATCAGGCCCTTCGCATAACAATGAGTGGATTCAGGTATGATGATTCTAACTGAACTAAGTCACACAGAAAAAGAAACATCATAAGATATCAGTAATACACGGAATGTAAACTTGGCTACACAGGAACTGAATTACAGAACAGAACAGGGTCTCAAATTTAAAAAACCAACTTATGCTTGCTTAAGGGTAAAGGTGAGTTGGGGTGCTGCATAAAACCAGAGATTGAAATGAGCACAGATAAAGTTCCTTAAGTCAAATATGGAATAGACAAGAGCTACTCCTTGCTCAACGAAATGGACTCAACACCGCATATTAAACGCCTAAGAGTGTACCTGACTAGTAAGTATCTTAAAACCTATGGATTGCTATGTCTCCGAAAGAGAATCAAGCATGTGTACAGGGGCATAAACGCAGCAGTGATAGGATTGGAGAGGTTCGGTGAGCAAATGAAGACCCTTTGAAGTCATATTGCATGGTACCCATTACACGGGTCTTAACTCTCCAGGTTTAAGGTATTCTTCCTTCAGCTAAAACATGCATGTGGAACCCAAGTATGATCAACCATGTGAACGGGAGACGTGTTCAAATATGTCTCAGTTTTCCTCCCCTGGTACTCGGGTGCAACATTCCAGACGCTTTACTAACACTCTCCCCACTTGGAGAGTCAGCGCCTTTAACCTCCTGTTTGGCCCAGTTTGCAATTTCTGCGGAAGATGAACAGGAATAGCGAGAACCAATGAGAGACTAGCTGGAGGTGTCTGGACGGGCAAATTTAACTCTCATTTCCCACCAGGAAGAGGAAATAACCAAAGGCTAAGCATGCCGTGCCGGAACCAGATTAGGGCCTGAAGCCATCCTGCGGTCTTGCGGCCAGGTCACAAGAAAGCGAGTTGAAGAAAGGAGCTCAGGGGCACTGTAATTCACAAACCTGCAGAGTTATAAATGACAGCTATCGTCCAAAAATAGACTGAAGTAAGGCTGCCAAGAGGACTTGAAAGCGGGGCAGAATTGCAGGAAACCGATTTCAGGAGGTAGACTGGAATTGCATTGAAAGCATAGGAAAAGAGGCAGAACGTCCACAATGATGCACTTGGCCAAAAAGGGCGTATGCGTTTTTTCCTGAATATATTCAGGAAAAAACGCATACGCCCTTTTTGGCCAACCAAGCAAGCTTGCAAAGGAAATCTGCACTACAATGAAGTCTCACTTCCCCCCGGTCAAAAGGGCCATCTGAAAAAAGTGTAAAATCCAGAAAGGCAGGACAGGCCATGGAGAACTGGGAGCCTTGTTATGCTGATGGGCGGGATGTAAATTGCCAACAGACACTCGGGAGAAGTGTATGGTGTTTCCTGAAACATCTAAAAAACAAAGCAACAGAGCCTAGGGCACTGCCACTTATGGTCCTATAGCTTAGGGAAATTAAAATCAAAAAGACACAGCCACCCCAAAGTTTGGGACACCTCTGTTTACAAGAACCTCGTTTACAGTACAAGTTCAACATCGCAGAAAGTGAAAAATGGATAAAGAAGTTGTGGTATTTACTTACAAAGCAATATCATTCAGCAATGAAATCTATGTCATCAGGCCCTTAGCATCACAATGAGTGGATTCAGGTATGATGATTCTAACTGAAATAAGTCACACAGAAAAAGAAACATCATAAGATATCAGTAATACACGGAATGTAAACTTGGCTACACAGGAACTGAATTACAGAACAGAACAGGGTCTCAAATTTAGAAAACCAACTTATGCTTGCTTATGGGTAAAGGTGAGTTGGGGTGCTGCATAAAACCAGAGATTGAAATGAGCACAGATTAAGTTCCTTAAGTCAAATATGGAATAGACAAGAGCTACTCCTTGCTCAACGAAATGGACTCAACACCGCATATTAAACGCCTAAGAATGTACCTGACTAGTAAGTATCGTAAAACCTATGGATTGCTATGTCTCCAAAAGAGAATCAAGCATGTGTACAGGGGCATAAACGCAGCAGTGATAGGATTGGAGAGGTTCGGTGAGCAAATGAAGACCCTTTGAAGTCATATTGCATGGTACCCATTACACGGGTCTCAACTCTCCAGGTTTAAGGTATTCTTCCTTCAGCTAAAACATGCATGTGGAACCCAAGTATGATCAACCATGTGAACGGGAGACGTGTTCAAATATGTCTCCGTTTTCCTCCCCTGGTACTCGGGTGCAACATTCCAGACGCTTTACTAACACTCTCCCCACTTGGAGAGTCAGCGCCTTTAACCTCCTGTTTGGCCCAGTTTGCAATTTCTGCGGAAGATGAACAGGAATAGCGAGAACCAATGAGAGGCTAGCTGGAGGTGTCTGGACGGGCAAATTTAACTCTCATTTCCCACCAGGAAGAGGAAATAACCAAAGGCTCAGCGTGCCGTACCGGAACCAGATTAGGGCCTGAAGCCACCCTGCGGTGTTGCGGCCAGCTCAAAAGAAAGCGAGTTGAAGAAAGGAGCTCAGGGGCACTGTAATTCACAAACCTGCAGAGTTATAAATGACAGCTATCGTCCAAAAATAGACTGAAGTAAGGCTGCCAAGAGGACTTGAAAGCGGGGCAGAATTGCAGGAAACCGATTTCAGGAGGTAGACTGGAATTGCATTGAAAGCATAGGAAAAGAGGCAGAACGTCCACAATGATGCACTTGGACAAAAAGGGCGTATGCGTTTTTTCCTGAATATATTCAGGAAAAAACGCATACGCCCTTTTTGGCCAACCAAGCAAGCTTGCAAAGGAAATCTGCACTACAATGAAGTCTCACTTCCCCCCGGTCAAAAGGGCCATCTGAATAAAGTGTAAAATCCAGAAAGGCAGGACAGGCCATGGAGAACTGGGAGCCTTGTTATGCTGATGGGCGGGATGTAAATTGCCAACAGACACTCGGGAGAAGTGTATGGTGTTTCCTGAAACATCTAAAAAACAAAGCAACAGAACCTAGGGCACTTCCACTTATGGTCCTATAGCTTAGGGAAATTAAAATCTAAAAGACACAGCCACCCCAAAGTTTGGAACGGCTCTGTTTACAAGAACCTCGTTTACAGTACAAGTTCAACATCGCAGAAAGTGAAAAATGGATAAAGAAGTTGTGGTATTTACTTACAAAGCAATATCACTCAGCAATGAAATCTGTGTCATCAGGCCCTTAGCAACACAATGAGTGGATTCAGGTATGATGATTCTAACTGAAGTAAGTCACACAGAAAAAGAAACATCATAAGATATCAGTAATACACGGAATGTAAACTTGGCTACACAGGAACTGAATTACAGAACAGAACAGGGTCTCAAATTTAGAAAAACAACTTATGCTTGCTTAAGGGTAAAGGTGAGTTGGGGTGCTGCATAAAACCAGAGATTGAAATGAGCACAGATAAAGTTCCTTAAGTCAAATATGGAATAGACAAGAGCTACTCCTTGCTCAACGAAATGGACTCAACACCGCATATTAAACGCCTAAGAATGTACCTGACTAGTAAGTATCTTAAAACCTATGGATTGCTATGTCTCCGAAAGAGAATCAAGCATGTGTACAGGGGCATAAAAGCAGCAGTGATAGGATTGGAGAGGTTCGGTGAGCAAATGAAGACCCTTTGAAGTCATATTGCATGGTACCCATTACACGGGTCTTAACTCTCGAGGTTTAAGGTATTCTTCCTTCAGCTAAAACATGCATGTGGAACCCAAGTATGATCAACCATGTGAACGGGAGACGTGTTCAAATATGTCTCAGTTTTCCTCCCCTGGTACTCGGGTGCAACATTCCAGACGCTTTACTAACACTCTCCCCACTTGGAGAGTCAGCGCCTTTAACCTCCTGTTTGGCCCAGTTTGCAATTTCTGCGGAAGATGAACAGGAATAGCGAGAACAAATGAGAGACTAGCTGGAGGTGTCTGGACGGGCAAATTTAACTCTCATTTCCCACCAGGAATAGGAAATAACCAAAGGCTCAGCGTGCCGTGCCGGAACCAGATTAGGGCCTGAAGCCATCCTGCGGTGTTGCGGCCAGGTCACAAGAAAGCAAGTTGAAGAAAGGAGCTCAGGGGCACTGTAATTCACAAACCTGCAGAGTTATAAATGACAGCTATCGTCCAAAAATAGACTGAAGTAAGGCTGCCAAGAGGACTTGAAAGCGGGGCAGAATTGCAGGAAACCGATTTCAGGAGGTAGACTGGAATTGCATTGAAAGCATAGGAAAAGAGGCAGAACGTCCACAATGATGCACTTGGCCAAAAAGGGCGTATGCGTTTTTTCCTGAATATATTCAGGAAAAAACGCATACGCCCTTTTTGGCCAACCAAGCAAACTTGCAAAGGAAATCTGCACTACAATGAAGTCTCACTTCTCCCCGGTCAAAAGGGCCATCTGAAAAAAGTGTAAAATCCAGAAAGGCAGGACAGGCCATGGAGAACTGGGAGCCTTGTTATGCTGATGGGCGGGATGTAAATTGCCAACAGACACTCGGGAGAAGTGTATGGTGTTTCCTGAAACATCTAAAAAACAAAGCAACAGAACCTAGGGCACTTCCACTTATGGTCCTATAGCTTAGGGAAATTAAAATCAAAAAGACACAGCCACCCCAAAGTTTGGAACGGCTCTGTTTACAAGAACCTCGTTTACAGTACAAGTTCAACATCGCAGAAAGTGAAAAATGGATAAAGAAGTTGTGGTATTTACTTACAAAGCAATATCACTCAGCAATGAAATCTGTGTCATCAGGCCCTTAGCAGGACAATGAGTGGATTCAGGTATGATGATTCTAACTGAAATAAGTCACACAGAAAAAGAAACATCATAAGATATCAGTAATACACGGAATGTAAACTTGGATACACAGGAACTGAATTACAGAACAGAACAGGGTCTCAAATTTAGAAAACCAACTTATTCTTGCTTAAGGGTAAAGGTGAGTTGGGGTGCTGCATAAAACCAGAGATTGAAATGAGCACAGATAAAGTTCCTTAAGCCAAATATGGAATAGACAAGAGCTACTCCTTGCTCAACGAAATGGACTCAACACCGCATATTAAACGCCTAAGAATGTACCTGACAAGTAAGTATCTTAAAACCTATGGATTGCTATGTCTCCGAAAGAGAATCAAGCATGTGTACAGGGGCATAAACGCAGCAGTGATAGGATTGGAGAGGTTCGGTGAGCAAATGAAGACCCTTTGAAGTCATATTGCATGGTACCCATTCCACGGATTTCAACTACCCAGGTTTAAGGTATTCTTCCTTCAGCTAAAACATGCATGTGGAACCTAGAGTATGATCAACCATGTGATCGGGAGACGTGTTCAAATATGTCTCAGTTTTCCTCCCCTGGTACTCGGGTGCAACATTCCAGACGCTTTACTAACACTCTCCCCACTTGGAGAGTCAGCGCCTTTAACCTCCTGTTTGGCCCAGTTTGCAATTTCTGCGGAAGATGAACAGGAATAGCGAGAACCAATGAGAGGCTAGCTGGAGGTGTCTGGACGGGCAAATTTAACTCTCATTTCCCACCAGGAAGAGGAATTAACCAAAGGCTCAGCGTGCCGTACCGGAACCAGATTAGGGCCTGAAGCCATCCTGCGGTGTTGCGGCCAGGTCACAAGAAAGCGAGTTGAAGAAAGGAGCTCAGGGGCACTGTAATTCACAAACCTGCAGAGTTATAAATGACAGCTATCGTCCAAAAATAGACTGAAGTAAGGCTGCCAAGAGGACTTGAAAGCGGGGCAGAATTGCAGGAAACCGATTTCAGGAGGTAGACTGGAATTGCATTGAAAGCATAGGAAAAGAGGCAGAACGTCCACAATGATGCACTTGGCCAAAAAGGGCGTATGCGTTTTTTCCTGAATATATTCAGGAAAAAACGCATACGCCCTTTTTGGCCAACCAAGCAAGCTTGCAAAGGAAATCTGCACTACAATGAAGTCTCACTTCCCCCCGGTCAAAAGGGCCATCTGAAAAAAGTGTAAAATCCAGAAAGGCAGGACAGGCCATGGAGAACTGGGAGCCTTGTTATGCTGATGGGCGGGATGTAAATTGCCAACAGACACTCGGGAGAAGTGTATGGTGTTTCCTGAAACATCTAAAAAACAAAGCAACAGAGCCTAGGGCACTGCCACTTATGGTCCTATAGCTTAGGGAAATTAAAATCAAAAAGACACAGCCACCCCAAAGTTTGGGACGCCTCTGTTTACAAGAACCTCGTTTACAGTACAAGTTCAACATCGCAGAAAGTGAAAAATGGATAAAGAAGTTGTGGTATTTACTTACAAAGCAATATCACTCAGCAATGAAATCTATGTCATCAGGCCCTTAGCATCACAATGAGTGGATTCAGGTATGATGATTCTAACTGAAATAAGTCACACAGAAAAAGAAACATCATAAGATATCAGTAATACACGGAATGGAAACTTGGCTACACAGGAACTGAATTACAGAACAGAACAGGGTCTCTAATTTAGAAAACCAACTTATGCTTGCTTAAGGGGAAAGGTGAGTTGGGGTGCTGCATAAAACCAGAGATTGAAATGAGCACAGATAAAGTTCCTTAAGTCAAATATGGAATAGACAAGAGCTACTCCTTGCTCAACGAAATGGACTCAACACCGCATATTAAACGCCTAAGAATGTACCTGACTAGTAAGTATCTTAAAACCTATGGATTGCTATGTCTCCGAAAGAGAATCAAGCATGTGTACAGGGACATAAACGCAGCAGTGATAGGATTGGAGAGGTTCGGTGAGCAAATGAAGACCCTTTGAAGTCATATTGCATGGTACCCATTACACGGGTCTCAACTCTCCAGGTTTAAGGTATTCTTCCTTCAGCTAAAACATGCATGTGGAACCCAAGTATGATCAACCATGTGAACGGGAGACGTGTTCAAATATGTCTCAGTTTTCCTCCCCTGGTACTCGGGTGCAACATTCCAGACGCTTTACTAACACTCTCCCCACTTGGAGAGTCAGCGCCTTTAACCTCCTGTTTGGCCCAGTTTGCAATTTCTGCGGAAGATGAACAGAAATAGCGAGAACCAATGAGAGACTAGCTGGAGGTGTCTGGACGGGCAAATTTTACTCTCATTTCCCACCAGGAAGAGGAAATAACCAAAGGCTCAGCGTGCCGTGCCGGAACCAGATTAGGGCCTGAAGCCATCCTGCGGTGTTGCGGCCAGCTCAAAAGAAAGCGAGTTGAAGAAAGGAGCTCAGGGGCACTGTAATTCACAAACATGCAGAGTTATAAATGACAGCTATCGTCCAAAAATAGACTGAAGTAAGGCTGCCAAGAGGACTTGAAAGCGGGGCAGAATTGCAGGAAACCGATTTCAGGAGGTAGACTGGAATTGCATTGAAAGCATGGGAAAAGAGGCAGAACGTCCACAATGATGCACTTGGCCAAAAAGGGCGTATGCGTTTTTTCCTGAATATATTCAGGAAAAAACGCATACGCCCTTTTTGGCCAACCAAGCAAGCTTGCAAAGGAAATCTGCACTACAATGAAGTCTCACTTCCCCCCGGTCAAAAGGGCCATCTGAAAAAAGTGTAAAATCCAGAAAGGCAGGACAGGCCATGGAGAACTGGGAGCCTTGTTATGCTGATGGGCGGGATGTAAATTGCCAACAACCACTCGGGAGAAGTGTATGGTGTTTCCTGAAACATCTAAAAAACAAAGCAACAGAACCTAGGGCACTTCCACTTATGGTCCTATAGCTTAGGGAAATTAAAATCAAAAAGACACAGCCACCCCAAAGTTTGGAACGGCTCTGTTTACAAGAACCTCGTTTACAGTACAAGTTCAACATCGCAGAAAGTGAAAAATGGATAAAGAAGTTGTGGTATTCACTTACAAAGCAATATCACTCAGCAATGAAATCTATGTCATCAGGCCCTTAGCATCACAATGAGTGGATTCAGGTATGATGATTCTAACTGAAATAAGTCACACAGAAAAAGAAACATCATAGGATATCAGTAATACACGGAATGGAAACTTGGCTACACAGGAACTGAATTACAGAACAGAACAGGGTCTCAAATTTAGAAAAACAACTTATGCTTGCTTAAGGGGAAAGGTGAGTTGGGGTGCTGCATAAAACCAGAGATTGAAATGAGCACAGATAAAGTTCCTTAAGCCAAATATGGAATAGACAAGAGCTACTCCTTGCTCAACGAAATGGACTCAACACCGCATATTAAACGCCTAAGAATGTACCTGACTTGTAAGTATCTTAAAACCTATGTATTGCTATGCCTCCGAAAGAGAATCAAGCATGTGTACAGGGGCATAAACGCAGCAGTGATAGGATTGGAGAGGTTCGGTGAGCAAATGAAGACCCTTTGAAGTCATATTGCATGGTACCCATTCCACGGGTTTCAACTACCCAGGTTTAAGGTATTCTTCCTTCAGCTAAAACATGCATGTGGAACCCAAGTATGATCAACCATGTGAACGGGAGACGTGTTCAAATATGTCTCAGTTTTCCTCCCCTGGTACTCGGGTGCAACATTCCAGACGCTTTACTAACACTCTCCCCACTTGGAGAGTCAGAGCCTTTAACCTCCTGTTTGGCCCAGTTTGCAATTTCTGCGGAAGATGAACAGGAATAGCGAGAACCAATGAGAGGCTAGCTGGAGGTGTCTGGACGGGCAAATTTAACTCTCATTTCCCACCAGGAAGAGGAAATAACCAAAGGCTCAGCGTGCCGTACCGGAACCAGATTAGGGCCTGAAGCCATCCTGCGGTGTTGCGGCCAGCTCACAAGAAAGCGAGTTGAAGAAAGGAGCTCAGGGGCACTGTAATTCACAAACCTGCAGAGTTATAAATGACAGCTATCGTCCAAAAATAGACTGAAGTAAGGCTGCCAAGAGGACTTGAAAGCGGGGCAGAATTGCAGGAAACCGATTTCAGGAGGTAGACTGGAATTGCATTGAAAGCATAGGAAAAGAGGCAGAACGTCCACAATGATGCACTTGGCCAAAAAGGGCGTATGCGTTTTTTCCTGAATATATTCAGGAAAAAACGCATACGCCCTTTTTGGCCAACCAAGCAAGCTTGCAAAGGAAATCTGCACTACAATGAAGTCTCACTTCCCCCCGGTCAAAAGGGCCATCTGAAAAAAGTGTAAAATCCAGAAAGGCAACAGGCCATTGAGAACTGGGAGCCTTGTTATGCTGATGGGCGGGATGTAAATTGCCAACAGACACTTGGGAGAAGTGTATGGTGTTTCCTGAAACATCTAAAAAACAAAGCAACAGAGCCTAGGGCACTTCCACTTATGGTCCTATAGCTTAGGGAAATTAAAATAAAAAAGACACAGCCACCCCAAAGTTTGGAACGGCTCTGTTTACAAGAACCTCGTTTACAGTACAAGTTCAACATCGCAGAAAGTGAAAAATGGATAAAGAAGTTGTGGTATTCACTTACAAAGCAATAACATTCAGCAATGAAATCTATGTCATCAGGCCCTTAGCAGCACAATGAGTGGATTCAGGTATGATGATTCTAACTGAAATAAGTCACACAGAAACAGATACATCATAAGATATCAGTAATACACGGAATGGAAACTTGGCTACACAGGAACTGAATTACAGAACAGAACAGGGTCTCAAATTTAGAAAACCAACTTATGCTTGCTTAAGGGTAAAGGTGAGTTGGGGTGCTGCATAAAACCAGAGATTGAAATGAGCACAGATAAAGTTCCTTAAGCCAAATATGGAATAGACAAGAGCTACTCCTTGCTCAACGAAATGGACTCAACACCGCATATTAAACGCCTAAGAATGTACCTGACTTGTAAGTATCTTAAAACCTAAGAATTGCTATGTCTCCGAAAGAGAATCAAGCATGTGTACAGGGGCATAAATGCAGCAGTGATAGGATTGGAGAGGTTCGGTGAGCAAATGAAGACCCTTTGAAGTCATATTGCATGGTACCCATTCCACGGGTTTCAACTACCCAGGTTTAAGGTATTCTTCCTTCAGCTAAAACATGCATGTGGAACCTAGAGTATGATCAACCATGTGATCGGGAGACGTGTTCAAATATGTCTCAGTTTTCCTCCCCTGGTACTCGGGTGCAACATTCCAGACGCTTTACTAACACTCTCCCCACTTGGAGAGTCAGTCCCTTTAACCTCCTGTTTGGCCCAGTTTGCAATTTCTGCGGAAGATGAACAGGAATAGCGAGAACCAATGAGAGGCTAGCTGGAGGTGTCTGGACGGGCAAATTTAACTCTCATTTCCCACCAGGAAGAGGAATTAACCAAAGGCTCAGCGTGCCGGGCCGGAACCAGATTAGGGCCTGAAGCCATCCTGCGGTGTTGCGGCCAGGTCACAAGAAAGCGAGTTGAAGAAAGGAGCTCAGGGGCACTGTAATTCACAAACCTGCAGAGTTATAAATGACAGCTATCGTCCAAAAATAGACTGAAGTAAGGCTGCCAAGAGGACTTGAAAGTGGGGCAGAATTGCAGGAAACCGATTTCAGGAGGTAGACTGGAATTGCATTGAAAGCATAGGAAAAGAGGCAGAACGTCCACAATGATGCACTTGGCCAAAAAGGGCGTATGCGTTTTTTCCTGAATATATTCAGGAAAAAACGCATACGCACTTTTTGGCCAACCAAGCAAGCTTGCAAAGGAAATCTGCACTACAATGAAGTCTCACTTCCCCCCGGTCAAAAGGGCCATCTGAAAAAAGTGTAAAATCCAGAAAGGCAGGACAGGCCATGGAGAACTGGGAGCCTTGTTATGCTGATGGGCGGGATGTAAATTGCCAACAGACACTTGGGAGAAGTGTATGGTGTTTCCTGAAACATCTAAAAAACAAAGCAACAGAGCCTAGGGCACTTCCACTTATGGTCCTATAGCTTAGGGAAATTAAAATAAAAAAGACACAGCCACCCCAAAGTTTGGAACGGCTCTGTTTACAAGAACCTCGTTTACAGTACAAGTTCAACATCGCAGAAAGTGAAAAATGGATAAAGAAGTTGTGGTATTCACTTACAAAGCAATAACATTCAGCAATGAAATCTATGTCATCAGGCCCTTAGCAGCACAATGAGTGGATTAAGGTATGATGATTCTAACTGAAATAAGTCACACAGAAACAGATACATCATAAGATATCAGTAATACACGGAATGGAAACTTGGCTACACAGGAACTGAATTACAGAACAGAACAGGGTCTCAAATTTAGAAAACCAACTTATGCTTGCTTAAGGGTAAAGGTGAGTTGGGGTGCTGCATAAAACCAGAGATTGAAATGAGCACAGATAAAGTTCCTTAAGCCAAATATGGAATAGACAAGAGCTACTCCTTGCTCAACGAAATGGACTCAACACCGCATATTAAACGCCTAAGAATGTACCTGACTTGTAAGTATCTTAAAACCTAAGAATTGCTATGTCTCCGAAAGAGAATCAAGCATGTGTACAGGGGCATAAACGCAGCAGTGATAGGATTGGAGAGGTTCGGTGAGCAAATGAAGACCCTTTGAAGTCATATTGCATGGTACCCATTCCACGGGTTTCAACTACCCAGGTTTAAGGTATTCTTCCTTCAGCAAAAACATGCATGTGGAACCTAGAGTATGATCAACCATGTGATCGGGAGACGTGTTCAAATATGTCTCAGTTTTCCTCCCCTGGCACTCGGGTGCAACATTCCAGACGCTTTACTAACACTCTCCCCACTTGGAGAGTCAGTCCCTTTAACCTCCTGTTTGGCCCAGTTTGCAATTTCTGCGGAAGATGAACAGGAATAGCGAGAACCAATGAGAGGCTAGCTGGAGGTGTCTGGACGGGCAAATTTAACTCTCATTTCCCACCAGGAAGAGGAATTAACCAAAGGCTCAGCATGCCGGACCGGAACCAGATTAGGGCCTGAAGCCATCTTGCGGTGTTGCGGCCAGGTCACAAGAAAGCGAGTTGAAGAAAGGAGCTCAGGGGCACTGTAATTCACAAACCTGCAGAGTTATAAATGACAGCTATCGTCCAAAAATAGACTGAAGTAAGGCTGCCAAGAGGACTTGAAAGCGGGGCAGAATTGCAGGAAACCGATTTCAGGAGGTAGACTGGAATTGCATTGAAAGCATAGGAAAAGAGGCAGAACGTCCACAATGATGCACTTGGCCAAAAAGGGCGTATGCGTTTTTTCCTGAATATATTCAGGAAAAAACGCATACGCCCTTTTTGGCCAACCAAGCAAGCTTGCAAAGGAAATCTGCACTACAATGAAGTCTCACTTCCCCCCGGTCAAAAGGGCCATCTGAAAAAAGTGTAAAATCCAGAAAGGCAGGACAGGCCATGGAGAACTGGGAGCCTTGTTATGCTGATGGGCGGGATGTAAATTGCCAACAGACACTCGGGAGAAGTGTATGGTGTTTCCTGAAACATCTAAAAAACAAAGCAACAGAACCTAGGGCACTTCCACTTATGGTCCTATAGCTTAGGGAAATTAAAATCTAAAAGACACAGCCACCCCAAAGTTTGGAACGGCTCTGTTTACAAGAACCTCGTTTACAGTACAAGTTCAACATCGCAGAAAGTGAAAAATGGATAAAGAAGTTGTGGTATTTACTTACAAAGCAATATCACTCAGCAATGAAATCTGTGTCATCAGGCCCTTAGCAACACAATGAGTGGATTCAGGTATGATGATTCTAACTGAAGTAAGTCACACAGAAAAAGAAACATCATAAGATATCAGTAATACACGGAATGTAAACTTGGCTACACAGGAACTGAATTACAGAACAGAACAGGGTCTCAAATTTAGAAAAACAACTTATGCTTGCTTAAGGGTAAAGGTGAGTTGGGGTGCTGCATAAAACCAGAGATTGAAATGAGCACAGATAAAGTTCCTTAAGTCAAATATGGAATAGACAAGAGCTACTCCTTGCTCAACGAAATGGACTCAACACCGCATATTAAACGCCTAAGAATGTACCTGACTAGTAAGTATCTTAAAACCTATGGATTGCTATGTCTCCGAAAGAGAATCAAGCATGTGTACAGGGGCATAAAAGCAGCAGTGATAGGATTGGAGAGGTTCGGTGAGCAAATGAAGACCCTTTGAAGTCATATTGCATGGTACCCATTCCACGGATTTCAACTACCCAGGTTTAAGGTATTCTTCCTTCAGCTAAAACATGCATGTGGAACCTAGAGTATGATCAACCATGTGATCGGGAGACGTGTTCAAATATGTCTCAGTTTTCCTCCCCTGGTACTCGGGTGCAACATTCCAGACGCTTTACTAACACTCTCCCCACTTGGAGAGTCAGCGCCTTTAACCTCCTGTTTGGCCCAGTTTGCAATTTCTGCGGAAGATGAACAGGAATAGCGAGAACCAATGAGAGGCTAGCTGGAGGTGTCTGGACGGGCAAATTTAACTCTCATTTCCCACCAGGAAGAGGAATTAACCAAAGGCTCAGCGTGCCGTACCGGAACCAGATTAGGGCCTGAAGCCATCCTGCGGTGTTGCGGCCAGGTCACAAGAAAGCGAGTTGAAGAAAGGAGCTCAGGGGCACTGTAATTCACAAACCTGCAGAGTTATAAATGACAGCTATCGTCCAAAAATAGACTGAAGTAAGGCTGCCAAGAGGACTTGAAAGCGGGGCAGAATTGCAGGAAACCGATTTCAGGAGGTAGACTGGAATTGCATTGAAAGCATAGGAAAAGAGGCAGAACGTCCACAATGATGCACTTGGCCAAAAAGGGCGTATGCGTTTTTTCCTGAATATATTCAGGAAAAAACGCATACGCCCTTTTTGGCCAACCAAGCAAGCTTGCAAAGGAAATCTGCACTACAATGAAGTCTCACTTCCCCCCGGTCAAAAGGGCCATCTGAAAAAAGTGTAAAATCCAGAAAGGCAGGACAGGCCATGGAGAACTGGGAGCCTTGTTATGCTGATGGGCGGGATGTAAATTGCCAACAGACACTCGGGAGAAGTGTATGGTGTTTCCTGAAACATCTAAAAAACAAAGCAACAGAGCCTAGGGCACTGCCACTTATGGTCCTATAGCTTAGGGAAATTAAAATCAAAAAGACACAGCCACCCCAAAGTTTGGGACGCCTCTGTTTACAAGAACCACGTTTACAGTACAAGTTCAACATCGCAGAAAGTGAAAAATGGATAAAGAAGTTGTGGTATTTACTTACAAAGCAATATCACTCAGCAATGAAATCTATGTCATCAGGCCCTTAGCATCACAATGAGTGGATTCAGGTATGATGATTCTAACTGAAATAAGTCACACAGAAAAAGAAACATCATAAGATATCAGTAATACACGGAATGGAAACTTGGCTACACAGGAACTGAATTACAGAACAGAACAGGGTCTCAAATTTAGAAAACCAACTTATGCTTGCTTAAGGGGAAAGGTGAGTTGGGGTGCTGCATAAAACCAGAGATTGAAATGAGCACAGATAAAGTTCCTTAAGTCAAATATGGAATAGACAAGAGCTACTCCTTGCTCAACGAAATGGACTCAACACCGCATATTAAACGCCTAAGAATGTACCTGACTAGTAAGTATCTTAAAACCTATGGATTGCTATGTCTCCGAAAGAGAATCAAGCATGTGTACAGGGACATAAACGCAGCAGTGATAGGATTGGAGAGGTTCGGTGAGCAAATGAAGACCCTTTGAAGTCATATTGCATGGTACCCATTACACGGGTCTCAACTCTCCAGGTTTAAGGTATTCTTCCTTCAGCTAAAACATGCATGTGGAACCCAAGTATGATCAACCATGTGAACGGGAGACGTGTTCAAATATGTCTCAGTTTTCCTCCCCTGGTACTCGGGTGCAACATTCCAGACGCTTTACTAACACTCTCCCCACTTGGAGAGTCAGCGCCTTTAACCTCCTGTTTGGCCCAGTTTGCAATTTCTGCGGAAGATGAACAGAAATAGCGAGAACCAATGAGAGACTAGCTGGAGGTGTCTGGACGGGCAAATTTTACTCTCATTTCCCACCAGGAAGAGGAAATAACCAAAGGCTCAGCGTGCCGTGCCGGAACCAGATTAGGGCCTGAAGCCATCCTGCGGTGTTGCGGCCAGCTCAAAAGAAAGCGAGTTGAAGAAAGGAGCTCAGGGGCACTGTAATTCACAAACATGCAGAGTTATAAATGACAGCTATCGTCCAAAAATAGACTGAAGTAAGGCTGCCAAGAGGACTTGAAAGCGGGGCAGAATTGCAGGAAACCGATTTCAGGAGGTAGACTGGAATTGCATTGAAAGCATGGGAAAAGAGGCAGAACGTCCACAATGATGCACTTGGCCAAAAAGGGCGTATGCGTTTTTTCCTGAATATATTCAGGAAAAAACGCATACGCCCTTTTTGGCCAACCAAGCAAGCTTGCAAAGGAAATCTGCACTACAATGAAGTCTCACTTCCCCCCGGTCAAAAGGGCCATCTGAAAAAAGTGTAAAATCCAGAAAGGCAGGACAGGCCATGGAGAACTGGGAGCCTTGTTATGCTGATGGGCGGGATGTAAATTGCCAACAACCACTCGGGAGAAGTGTATGGTGTTTCCTGAAACATCTAAAAAACAAAGCAACAGAACCTAGGGCACTTCCACTTATGGTCCTATAGCTTAGGGAAATTAAAATCAAAAAGACACAGCCACCCCAAAGTTTGGAACGGCTCTGTTTACAAGAACCTCGTTTACAGTACAAGTTCAACATCGCAGAAAGTGAAAAATGGATAAAGAAGTTGTGGTATTTACTTACAAAGCAATATCACTCAGCAATGAAATCTATGTCATCAGGCCCTTAGCAGCACAATGAGTGGATTCAGGTATGATGATTCTAACTGAAATAAGTCACACAGAAAAAGAAACATCATAGGTTATCAGTAATACACGGAATGGAAACTTGGCTACACAGGAACTGAATTACAGAACAGAACAGGGTCTCAAATTTAGAAAAACAACTTATGCTTGCTTAAGGGGAAAGGTGAGTTGGGGTGCTGCATAAAACCAGAGATTGAAATGAGCACAGATAAAGTTCCTTAAGCCAAATATGGAATAGACAAGAGCTACTCCTTGCTCAACGAAATGGACTCAACACCGCATATTAAACGCCTAAGAATGTACCTGACTTGTAAGTATCTTAAAACCTATGTATTGCTATGCCTCCGAAAGAGAATCAAGCATGTGTACAGGGGCATAAACGCAGCAGTGATAGGATTGGAGAGGTTCGGTGAGCAAATGAAGACCCTTTGAAGTCATATTGCATGGTACCCATTCCACGGGTTTCAACTACCCAGGTTTAAGGTATTCTTCCTTCAGCTAAAACATGCATATGGAACCTAGAGTATGATCAACCATGTCATTGGGAGACGTGTTCAAATATGTCTCAGTTTTCCTCCCCTGGTACTCGGGTGCAACGTTCCAGACGCTTTACTAACACTCTCCCCACTTGGAGAGTCAGTCCCTTTAACCTCCTGTTTGGCCCAGTTTGCAATTTCTGCGGAAGATGAACAGGAATAGCGAGAACCAATGAGAGGCTAGCTGGAGGTATCTGGACGGGCAAATTTAACTCTCATTTCCCACCAGGAAGAGGAATTAACCAAAGGCTCAGCATTCCGGGCCAGAACCAGATTAGGCCTGAAGCCATCCTGCGGTGTTGCGGCCAGGTCACAAGAAAGCGAGTTGAAGAAAGGAGCTCAGGGGCACTGTAATTCACAAACCTGCAGAGTTATAAATGACAGCTATCGTCCAAAAATAGACTGAAGTAAGGCTGCCAAGAGGACTTGAAAGCAGGGCAGAATTGCAGGAAACCGATTTCAGGAGGTAGACTGGAATTGCATTGAAAGCATAGGAAAAGAGGCAGAACGTCCACAATGATGCACTTGGCCAAAAAGGGCGTATGCGTTTTTTCCTGAATATATTCAGGAAAAAACGCATACGCCCTTTTTGGCCAACCAAGCAAGCTTGCAAAGGAAATCTGCACTACAATGAAGTCTCACTTCCCCCCGGTCAAAAGGGCCATCTGAAAAAAGTGTAAAATCCAGAAAGGCAGGACAGGCCATGGAGAACTGGGAGCCTTGTTATGCTGATGGGCGGGATGTAAATTGCCAACAGACACTTGGGAGAAGTGTATGGTGTTTCCTGAAACATCTAAAAAACAAAGCAACAGAGCCTAGGGCACTTCCACTTATGGTCCTATAGCTTAGGGAAATTAAAATCAAAAAGACACAGCCACCCCAAAGTTTGGGACGCCTCTGTTTACAAGAACCTCGTTTACAGTACAAGTTCAACATCGCAGAAAGTGAAAAATGGATAAAGAAGTTGTGGTATTTACTTACAAAGCAATATCACTCAGCAATGAAATCTATGTCATCAGGCCCTTAGCATAACAATGAGTGGATTCAGGTATGATGATTCTAACTGAACTAAGTCACACAGAAAAAGAAACATCATAAGATATCAGTAATACACGGAATGTAAACTTGGCTACACAGGAACTGAATTACAGAACAGAACAGGGTCTCAAATTTAGAAAACCAACTTATGCTTGCTTAAGGGGAAAGGTGAGTTGGGGTGCTGCATAAAACCAGAGATTGAAATGAGCACAGATAAAGTTCCTTAAGTCAAATATGGAATAGACAAGAGCTACTCCTTGCTCAACGAAATGGACTCAACACCGCATATTAAATGCCTAAGAATGTACCTGACTAGTAAGTATCGTAAAACTTATGGATTGCTATGTCTCCAAAAGAGAATCAAGCATGTGTACAGGGGCATAAACGCAGCAGTGATAGGATTGGAGAGGTTCGGTGAGCAAATGAAGACCCTTTGAAGTCATATTGCATGGTACCCATTACACGGGTCTCAACTCTCCAGGTTTAAGGTATTCTTCCTTCAGCTAAAACATGCATGTGGAACCCAAGTATGATCAACCATGTGAACGGGAGACGTGTTCAAATATGTCTCAGTTTTCCTCCCCTGGTACTCGGGTGCAACATTCCAGACGCTTTACTAACACTCTCCCCACTTGGAGAGTCAGAGCCTTTAACCTCCTGTTTGGCCCAGTTTGCAATTTCTGCGGAAGATGAACAGGAATAGCGAGAACCAATGAGAGGCTAGCTGGAGGTGTCTGGACGGGCAAATTTAACTCTCATTTCCCACCAGGAAGAGGAAATAACCAAAGGCTCAGCGTGCCGTACCGGAACCAGATTAGGGCCTGAAGCCATCCTGCGGTGTTGCGGCCAGCTCACAAGAAAGCGAGTTGAAGAAAGGAGCTCAGGGGCACTGTAATTCACAAACCTGCAGAGTTATAAATGACAGCTATCGTCCAAAAATAGACTGAAGTAAGGCTGCCAAGAGGACTTGAAAGCGGGGCAGAATTGCAGGAAACCGATTTCAGGAGGTAGACTGGAATTGCATTGAAAGCATAGGAAAAGAGGCAGAACGTCCACAATGATGCACTTGGCCAAAAAGGGCGTATGCGTTTTTTCCTGAATATATTCAGGAAAAAACGCATACGCCCTTTTTGGCCAACCAAGCAAGCTTGCAAAGGAAATCTGCACTACAATGAAGTCTCACTTCCCCCCGGTCAAAAGGGCCATCTGAAAAAAGTGTAAAATCCAGAAAGGCAACAGGCCATTGAGAACTGGGAGCCTTGTTATGCTGATGGGCGGGATGTAAATTGCCAACAGACACTTGGGAGAAGTGTATGGTGTTTCCTGAAACATCTAAAAAACAAAGCAACAGAGCCTAGGGCACTTCCACTTATGGTCCTATAGCTTAGGGAAATTAAAATAAAAAAGACACAGCCACCCCAAAGTTTGGAACGGCTCTGTTTACAAGAACCTCGTTTACAGTACAAGTTCAACATCGCAGAAAGTGAAAAATGGATAAAGAAGTTGTGGTATTCACTTACAAAGCAATAACATTCAGCAATGAAATCTATGTCATCAGGCCCTTAGCAGCACAATGAGTGGATTCAGGTATGATGATTCTAACTGAAATAAGTCACACAGAAACAGATACATCATAAGATATCAGTAATACACGGAATGGAAACTTGGCTACACAGGAACTGAATTACAGAACAGAACAGGGTCTCAAATTTAGAAAACCAACTTATGCTTGCTTAAGGGTAAAGGTGAGTTGGGGTGCTGCATAAAACCAGAGATTGAAATGAGCACAGATAAAGTTCCTTAAGCCAAATATGGAATAGACAAGAGCTACTCCTTGCTCAACGAAATGGACTCAACACCGCATATTAAACGCCTAAGAATGTACCTGACTTGTAAGTATCTTAAAACCTAAGAATTGCTATGTCTCCGAAAGAGAATCAAGCATGTGTACAGGGGCATAAACGCAGCAGTGATAGGATTGGAGAGGTTCGGTGAGCAAATGAAGACCCTTTGAAGTCATATTGCATGGTACCCATTCCACGGGTTTCAACTACCCAGGTTTAAGGTATTCTTCCTTCAGCTAAAACATGCATGTGGAACCTAGAGTATGATCAACCATGTGATCGGGAGACGTGTTCAAATATGTCTCAGTTTTCCTCCCCTGGTACTCGGGTGCAACATTCCAGACGCTTTACTAACACTCTCCCCACTTGGAGAGTCAGTCCCTTTAACCTCCTGTTTGGCCCAGTTTGCAATTTCTGCGGAAGATGAACAGGAATAGCGAGAACCAATGAGAGGCTAGCTGGAGGTGTCTGGACGGGCAAATTTAACTCTCATTTCCCACCAGGAAGAGGAATTAACCAAAGGCTCAGCGTGCCGGGCCGGAACCAGATTAGGGCCTGAAGCCATCCTGCGGTGTTGCGGCCAGGTCACAAGAAAGCGAGTTGAAGAAAGGAGCTCAGGGGCACTGTAATTCACAAACCTGCAGAGTTATAAATGACAGCTATCGTCCAAAAATAGACTGAAGTAAGGCTGCCAAGAGGACTTGAAAGCGGGGCAGAATTGCAGGAAACCGATTTCAGGAGGTAGACTGGAATTGCATTGAAAGCATAGGAAAAGAGGCAGAACGTCCACAATGATGCACTTGGCCAAAAAGGGCGTATGCGTTTTTTCCTGAATATATTCAGGAAAAAACGCATACGCCCTTTTTGGCCAACCAAGCAAGCTTGCAAAGGAAATCTGCACTACAATGAAGTCTCACTTCCCCCCGGTCAAAAGGGCCATCTGAAAAAAGTGTAAAATCCAGAAAGGCAGGACAGGCCATGGAGAACTGGGAGCCTTGTTATGCTGATGGGCGGGATGTAAATTGCCAACAGACACTTGGGAGAAGTGTATGGTGTTTCCTGAAACATCTAAAAAACAAAGCAACAGAGCCTAGGGCACTTCCACTTATGGTCCTATAGCTTAGGGAAATTAAAATAAAAAAGACACAGCCACCCCAAAGTTTGGAACGGCTCTGTTTACAAGAACCTCGTTTACAGTACAAGTTCAACATCGCAGAAAGTGAAAAATGGATAAAGAAGTTGTGGTATTCACTTACAAAGCAATAACATTCAGCAATGAAATCTATGTCATCAGGCCCTTAGCAGCACAATGAGTGGATTCAGGTATGATGATTCTAACTGAAATAAGTCACACAGAAACAGATACATCATAAGATATCAGTAATACACGGAATGGAAACTTGGCTACACAGGAACTGAATTACAGAACAGAACAGGGTCTCAAATTTAGAAAACCAACTTATGCTTGCTTAAGGGTAAAGGTGAGTTGGGGTGCTGCATAAAACCAGAGATTGAAATGAGCACAGATAAAGTTCCTTAAGCCAAATATGGAATAGACAAGAGCTACTCCTTGCTCAACGAAATGGACTCAACACCGCATATTAAACGCCTAAGAATGTACCTGACTTGTAAGTATCTTAAAACCTAAGAATTGCTATGTCTCCGAAAGAGAATCAAGCATGTGTACAGGGGCATAAACGCAGCAGTGATAGGATTGGAGAGGTTCGGTGAGCAAATGAAGACCCTTTGAAGTCATATTGCATGGTACCCATTCCACGGGTTTCAACTACCCAGGTTTAAGGTATTCTTCCTTCAGCTAAAACATGCATGTGGAACCTAGAGTATGATCAACCATGTGTTCGGGAGACGTGTTCAAATATGTCTCAGTTTTCCTCCCCTGGCACTCGGGTGCAACATTCCAGACGCTTTACTAACACTCTCCCCACTTGGAGAGTCAGTCCCTTTAACCTCCTGTTTGGCCCAGTTTGCAATTTCTGCGGAAGATGAACAGGAATAGCGAGAACCAATGAGAGGCTAGCTGGAGGTGTCTGGACGGGCAAATTTAACTCTCATTTCCCACCAGGAAGAGGAATTAACCAAAGGCTCAGCGTGCCGGACCGGAACCAGATTAGGGCCTGAAGCCATCTTGCGGTGTTGCGGCCAGGTCACAAGAAAGCGAGTTGAAGAAAGGAGCTCAGGGGCACTGTAATTCACAAACCTGCAGAGTTATAAATGACAGCTATCGTCCAAAAATAGACTGAAGTAAGGCTGCCAAGAGGACTTGAAAGCGGGGCAGAATTGCAGGAAACCGATTTCAGGAGGTAGACTGGAATTGCATTGAAAGCATAGGAAAAGAGGCAGAACGTCCACAATGATGCACTTGGCCAAAAAGGGCGTATGCGTTTTTTCCTGAATATATTCAGGAAAAAACGCATACGCCCTTTTTGGCCAACCAAGCAAGCTTGCAAAGGAAATCTGCACTACAATGAAGTCTCACTTCCCCCCGGTCAAAAGGGCCATCTGAAAAAAGTGTAAAATCCAGAAAGGCAGGACAGGCCATGGAGAACTGGGAGCCTTGTTATGCTGATGGGCGGGATGTAAATTGCCAACAGACACTCGGGAGAAGTGTATGGTGTTTCCTGAAACATCTAAAAAACAAAGCAACAGAGCCTAGGGCACTGCCACTTATGGTCCTATAGCTTAGGGAAATTAAAATCAAAAAGACACAGCCACCCCAAAGTTTGGGACGCCTCTGTTTACAAGAACCTCGTTTACAGTACAAGTTCAACATCGCAGAAAGTGAAAAATGGATAAAGAAGTTGTGGTATTTACTTAAAAACCATATCACTCAGCAATGAAATCTGTGTCATCAGGCCCTTAGCATCACAATGAGTGGATTCAGGTATGATGATTCTAACTGAACTAAGTCACACAGAAAAAGAAACATCATAAGATATCAGTAATACACGGAATGTAAACTTGGCTACACAGGAACTGAATTATAGAACAGAACAGGGTCTCAAATTTAGAAAACCAACTTATGCTTGCTTAAGGGTAAAGGTGAGTTGGAGTGCTGCATAAAACCAGAGATTGAAATGAGCACAGATAAAGTTCCTTAAGTCAAATATGGAATAGACAAGAGCTACTCCTTGCTCAATGAAATGGACTCAACACCGCATATTAAACGCCTAAGAATGTACCTGACTAGTAAGTATCGTAAAACCTATGGATTGCTATGTCTCCAAAAGAGAATCAAGCATGTGTACAGGGGCATAAACGCAGCAGTGATAGGATTGGAGAGGTTCGGTGAGCAAATGAAGACCCTTTGAAGTCATATTGCATGGTACCCATTCCACGGGTCTCAACTCTCCAGGTTTAAGGTATTCTTCCTTCAGCTAAAACATGCATGTGGAACCCAAGTATGATCAACCATGTGAACGGGAGACGTGCTCAAATATGTCTCAGTTTTCCTCCCCTGGTACTCGGGTGCAACATTCCAGACGCTTTACTAACACTCTCCCCACTTGGAGAGTCAGCGCCTTTAACCTCCTGTTTGGCCCAGTTTGCAATTTCTGCGGAAGATGAACAGGAATAGCGAGAACCAATGAGAGGCTAGCTGGAGGTGTCTGGACGGGCAAATTTAACTCTCATTTCCCACCAGGAAGAGGAAATAACCAAAGGCTCAGCGTGCCGTGCCGGAACCAGATTAGGGCCTGAAGCCATCCTGCGGTGTTGCGGCCAGGTCACAAGAAAGCGAGTTGAAGAAAGGAGCTCAGGGGCACTGTAATTCACAAACCTGCAGAGTTATAAATGACAGCTATCGTCCAAAAATAGACTGAAGTAAGGCTGCCAAGAGGACTTGAAAGCGGGGCAGATTTGCAGGAAAACGATTTCAGGAGGTAGACTGGAATTGCATTGAAAGCATAGGAAAAGAGGCAGAACGTCCACAATGATGCACTTGGCCAAAAAGGGCGTATGCGTTTTTTCCTGAATATATTCAGGAAAAAACGCATACGCCCTTTTTGGCCAACCAAGCAAGCTTGCAAAGGAAATCTGCACTACAATGAAGTCTCACTTCCCCCCGGTCAAAAGGGCCATCTGAAAAAAGTGTAAAATCCAGAAAGGCAGGACAGGCCATGGAGAACTGGGAGCCTTGTTATGCTGATGGGCGGGATGTAAATTGCCAACAGACACTTGGGAGAAGTGTATGGTGTTTCCTGAAACATCTAAAAAACAAAGCAACAGAACCTAGGGCACTGCCACTTATGGTCCTATAGCTTAGGGAAATTAAAATCAAAAAGACACAGCCACCCCAAAGTTTGGGACGCCTCTGTTTACAAGAACCTCGTTTACAGTACAAGTTCAACATCGCAGAAAGTGAAAAATGGATAAAGAAGTTGTGGTATTTACTTACAAAGCAATATCACTCAGCAATGAAATCTGTGTCATCAGGCCCTTAGCAGCACAATGAGTGGATTCAGGTATGATGATTCTAACTGAACTAAGTCACACAGAAAAAGAAACATCATAAGATATCAGTAATACACGGAATGTAAACTTGGCTACACAGGAACTGAATTACAGAACAGAACAGGGTCTCAAATTTAGAAAACCAACTTATGCTTGCTTAAGGGTAAAGGTGAGTTGGGGTGCTGCATAAAACCAGAGATTGAAATGAGCACAGATTAAGTTCCTTAAGTCAAATATGGAATAGACAAGAGCTACTCCTTGCTCAACGAAATGGACTCAACACCGCATATTAAACGCCTAAGAATGTACCTGACTAGTAAGTATCGTAAAACCTATGGATTGCTATGTCTCCAAAAGAGAATCAAGCATGTGTACAGGGGCATAAACGCAGCAGTGATAGGATTGGAGAGGTTCGGTGAGCAAATGAAGACCCTTTGAAGTCATATTGCATGGTACCCATTACACGGGTCTCAACTCTCCAGGTTTAAGGTATTCTTCCTTCAGCTAAAACATGCATGTGGAACCCAAGTATGATCAACCATGTGAACGGGAGACGTGCTCAAATATGTCTCAGTTTTCCTCCCCTGGTACTCGGGTGCAACATTCCAGACGCTTTACTAACACTCTCCCCACTTGGAGAGTCAGCGCCTTTAACCTCCTGTTTGGCCCAGTTTGCAATTTCTGCGGAAGATGAACAGGAATAGCGAGAACCAATGAGAGGCTAGCTGGAGGTGTCTGGACGGGCAAATTTAACTCTCATTTCCCACCAGGAAGAGGAAATAACCAAAGGCTCAGCGTGCCGTACCGGAACCAGATTAGGGCCTGAAGCCATCCTGCGGTGTTGCGGCCAGGTCACAAGAAAGCGAGTTGAAGAAAGGAGCTCAGGGGCACTGTAATTCACAAACCTGCAGAGTTATAAATGACAGCTATCGTCCAAAAATAGACTGAAGTAATGCCGCCAAGAGGACTTGAAAGCAGGGCAGAATTGCAGGAAAACGATTTCAGGAGGTAGACTGGAATTGCATTGAAAGCATAGGAAAAGAGGCAGAACGTCCACAATGATGCACTTGGCCAAAAAGGGCGTATGCGTTTTTTCCTGAATATATTCAGGAAAAAACGCATACGCCCTTTTTGGCCAACCAAGCAAGCTTGCAAAGGAAATCTGCACTACAATGAAGTCTCACTTCCCCCCGGTCAAAAGGGCCATCTGAAAAAAGTGTAAAATCCAGAAAGGCAGGACAGGCCATGGAGAACTGGGAGCCTTGTTATGCTGATGGGCGGGATGTAAATTGCCAACAGACACTCGGGAGAAGTGTATGGTGTTTCCTGAAACATCTAAAAAACAAAGCAACAGAACCTAGGGCACTGCCACTTATGGTCCTATAGCTTAGGGAAATTAAAATCAAAAAGACACAGCCACCCCAAAGTTTGGGACGCCTCTGTTTACAAGAACCTCGTTTACAGTACAAGCTCATCATCGCAGAAAGTGAAAAATGGATAAAGAAGTTGTGGTATTTACTTACAAAGCAATATCACTCAGCAATGAAATCTGTGTCATCAGGCCCTTAGCAGCACAATGAGTGGATTCAGGTATGATGATTCTAACTGAAGTAAGTCACACAGAAAAAGAAACATCATAAGATATCAGTAATACACGGAATGTAAACTTGGCTACACAGGAACTGAATTACAGAACAGAACAGGGTCTCAAATTTAGAAAACCAACTTATGCTTGCTTAAGGGTAAAGGTGAGTTTGGGTGCTGCATAAAACCAGAGATTGAAATGAGCACAGATTAAGTTCCTTAAGTCAAATATGGAATAGACAAGAGCTACTCCTTGCTCAACGAAATGGACTCAACACCGCATATTAAACGCCTAAGAATGTACCTGACTAGTAAGTATCTTAAAACCTATGGATTGCTATGTCTCCGAAAGAGAATCAAGCATGTGTACAGGGGCATAAACGCAGCAGTGATAGGATTGGAGAGGTTCGGTGAGCAAATGAAGACCCTTTGAAGTCATATTGCATGGTACCCATTACACGGGTCTTAACTCTCCAGGTTTAAGGTATTCTTCCTTCAGCTAAAACATGCATGTGGAACCCAAGTATGATCAACCATGTGAACGGGAGACGTGTTCAAATATGTCTCAGTTTTCCTCCCCTGGTACTCGGGTGCAACATTCCAGACGCTTTACTAACACTCTCCCCACTTGGAGAGTCAGCGCCTTTAACCTCCTGTTTGGCCCAGTTTGCAATTTCTGCGGAAGATGAACAGGAATAGCGAGAACCAATGAGAGACTAGCTGGAGGTGTCTGGACGGGCAAATTTAACTCTCATTTCCCACCAGGAAGAGGAAATAACCAAAGGCTCAGCGTGCCGTGCCGGAACCAGATTAGGGCCTGAAGCCATCCTGCTGTGTTGCGGCCAGGTCACAAGAAAGCAAGTTGAAGAAAGGAGCTCAGGGGCACTGTAATTCACAAACATGCAGAGTTATAAATGACAGCTATCGTCCAAAAATAGACTGAAGTAAGGCTGCCAAGAGGACTTGAAAGCGGGGCAGAATTGCAGGAAACCGATTTCAGGAGGTAGACTGGAATTGCATTGAAAGCATAGGAAAAGAGGCAGAACGTCCACAATGATGCACTTGGCCAAAAAGGGCGTATGCGTTTTTTCCTGAATATATTCAGGAAAAAACGCATACGCCCTTTTTGGCCAACCAAGCAAGCTTGCAAAGGAAATCTGCACTACAATGAAGTCTCACTTCCCCCCGGTCAAAAGGGCCATCTGAAAAAAGTGTAAAATCCAGAAAGGCAGGACAGGCCATGGAGAACTGGGAGCCTTGTTATGCTGATGGGCGGGATGTAAATTGCCAACAGACACTCGGGAGAAGTGTATGGTGTTTCCTGAAACATCTAAAAAACAAAGCAACAGAGCCTAGGGCACTGCCACTTATGGTCCTATAGCTTAGGGAAATTAAAATCAAAAAGACACAGCCACCCCAAAGTTTGGGACGCCTCTGTTTACAAGAACCTCGTTTACAGTACAAGTTCAACATCGCAGAAAGTGAAAAATGGATAAAGAAGTTGTGGTATTTACTTACAAAGCAATATCACTCAGCAATGAAATCTGTGTCATCAGGCCCTTAGCAGCACAATGAGTGGATTCAGGTATGATGATTCTAACTGAAATAAGTCACACAGAAAAAGAAACATCATAAGATATCAGTAATACACGGAATGTAAACTTGGCTACACAGGAACTGAATTACAGAACAGAACAGGGTCTCAAATTTAGAAAACCAACTTATTCTTGCTTAAGGGTAAAGGTGAGTTGGGGTGCTGCATAAAACCAGAGATTGAAATGAGCACAGAAAAAGTTCCTTAAGCCAAATATGGAATAGACAAGAGCTACTCCTTGCTCAACGAAATGGACTCAACACCCCATATTAAACGCCTAAGAATGTACCTGACTAGTAAGTATCTTAAAACCTATGGATTGCTATGTCTCCGAAAGAGAATCAAGCATGTGTACAGGGGCATAAACGCAGCAGTGATAGGATTGGAGAGGTTCGGTGAGCAAATGAAGACCCTTTGAAGTCATATTGCATGGTACCCATTCCACGGGTTTCAACTACCCAGGTTTAAGGTATTCTTCCTTCAGCTAAAACATGCATGTGGAACCTAGAGTATGATCAACCATGTGATCGGGAGACGTGTTCAAATATGTCTCAGTTTTCCTCCCCTGGTACTCGGGTGCAACATTCCAGACGCTTTACTAACACTCTCCCCACTTGGAGAGTCAGCGCCTTTAACCTCCTGTTTGGCCCAGTTTGCAATTTCTGCGGAAGATGAACAGGAATAGCGAGAACCAATGAGAGGCTAGCTGGAGGTGTCTGGACGGGCAAATTTAACTCTCATTTCCCACCAGGAAGAGGAATTAACCAAAGGCTCAGCGTGCCGTACCGGAACCAGATTAGGGCCTGAAGCCATCCTGCGGTGTTGCGGCCAGGTCACAAGAAAGCGAGTTGAAGAAAGGAGCTCAGGGGCACTGTAATTCACAAACCTGCAGAGTTATAAATGACAGCTATCGTCCAAAAATAGACTGAAGTAAGGCTGCCAAGAGGACTTGAAAGCGGGGCAGAATTGCAGGAAACCGATTTCAGGAGGTAGACTGGAATTGCATTGAAAGCATAGGAAAAGAGGCAGAACGTCCACAATGATGCACTTGGCCAAAAAGGGCGTATGCGTTTTTTCCTGAATATATTCAGGAAAAAACGCATACGCCCTTTTTGGCCAACCAAGCAAGCTTGCAAAGGAAATCTGCACTACAATGAAGTCTCACTTCCCCCCGGTCAAAAGGGCCATCTGAAAAAAGTGTAAAATCCAGAAAGGCAGGACAGGCCATGGAGAACTGGGAGCCTTGTTATGCTGATGGGCGGGATGTAAATTGCCAACAGTCACTCGGGAGAAGTGTATGGTGTTTCCTGAAACATCTAAAAAACAAAGCAACAGAACCTAGGGCACTTCCACTTATGGTCCTATAGCTTAGGGAAATTAAAATCAAAAAGACACAGCCACCCCAAAGTTTGGAACGGCTCTGTTTACAAGAACCTCGTTTACAGTACAAGTTCAACATCGCAGAAAGTGAAAAATGGATAAAGAAGTTGTGGTATTTACTTACAAAGCAATATCACTCAGCAATGAAATCTGTGTCATCAGGCCCTTAGCAGCACAATGAGTGGATTCAGGTATGATGATTCTAACTGAAGTAAGTCACACAGAAAAAGAAACATCATAAGATATCAGTAATACACGGAATGTAAACTTGGCTACACAGGAACTGAATTACAGAACAGAACAGGGACTCAAATTTAGAAAACCAACTTATGCTTGCTTAAGGGTAAAGGTGAGTTGGGGTGCTGCATAAAACCAGAGATTGAAATGAGCACAGATAAAGTTCCTTAAGCCAAATATGGAATAGACAAGAGCTACTCCTTGCTCAATGAAATGGACTCAACACCGCATATTAAACGCCTAAGAATGTACCTGACTAGTAAGTATCTTAAAACCTATGGATTGCTATGTCTCCGAAAGTGAATCAAGCATGTGTACAGGGGCATAAACGCAGCAGTGATAGGATTGGAGAGGTTCGGTGAGCAAATGAAGACCCTTTGAAGTCATATTGCATGGTACCCATTCCACGCGTTTCAACTACCCAGGTTTAAGGTATTCTTCCTTCAGCTAAAACATGCATGTGGAACCTAGAGTATGATCAACCATGTGATCGGGAGACGTGTTCAAATATGTCTCAGTTTTCGTACCCTGGTACTCGGGTGCAACATTCCAGACGCTTTACTAACACTCTCCCGACTTGGAGAGTCAGTCCCTTTAACCTCCTGTTTGGCCCAGTTTGCAATTTCTGCGGAAGATGAACAGAAATAGCGAGAACCAATGAGAGGCTAGCTGGAGGTTTCTGGACGGGCAAATTTAACTCTCATTTCCCACCAGGTAGAGGAAATAACCAAAGGCTCAGCGTGCCGTGCCGGAACCAGATTAGGGCCTGAAGCCATCCTGCGGTGTTGCGGCTAGCTCAAAAGAAAGCGAGTTGAAGAAAGGAGCTCAGGGGCACTGTAATTCACAAACCTGCAGAGTTATAAATGACAGCTATCGTCCAAAAATAGACTGAAGTAAGGCTGCCAAGAGGACTTGAAAGCAGGGCAGAATTGCAGGAAACCGATTTCAGGAGGTAGACTGGAATTGCATTGAAAGCATAGGAAAAGAGGCAGAACGTCCACAATGATGCACTTGGCCAAAAAGGGCGTATGCGTTTTTTCCTGAATATATTCAGGAAAAAACGCATACGCCCTTTTTGGCCAACCAAGCAAGCTTGCAAAGGAAATCTGCACTACAATGAAGTCTCACTTCCCCCCGGGCAAAAGGGCCATCTGAAAAAAGTGTAAAATCCAGAAAGGCAGGACAGGCCATGGAGAACTGGGAGCCTTGTTATGCTGATGGGCGGGATGTAAATTGCCAACAACCACTCGGGAGAAGTGTATGGTGTTTCCTGAAACATCTAAAAAACAAAGCAACAGAGCCTAGGGCACTTCCACTTATGGTCCTATAGCTTAGGGAAATTAAAATCAAAAAGACACAGCCACCCCAAAGTTTGGGACGCCTCCGTTTACAAGAACCTCGTTTACCATACAAGTTCAATATCACAGAAAGTGAAAAATGGATAAAGAACTTGTGGTACTTACGTACAATGCAGTATCACTTAACAATGAAATCTATGTCATCAGGCCCATAGCAGCATAATGAGTGGATTCAGGTACGATGATTCTAACTGAAATAAGTCACACAGAAAAAGAAACATCATAAGATATCAGTAATACACGGAATGTAAACTTGGCTACACAGGAACTGAATTACAGAACAGAACAGGGTCTCTAATTTAGAAAACCAACTTATGCTTGCTTAAGGGGAAAGGTGAGTTGGGGTGCTGCATAAAACCAGAGATTGAAATGAGCACAGATAAAGTTCCTTAAGCCAAATATGGAATAGACAAGCGCTACTCCTTGCTCAATGAAATGGACTCAACACCGCATATTAAACGCCTAAGAATGTACCTGACTAGTAAGTATCTTAAAACCTATGGATTGCTATGTCTCCGAAAGAGAATCAAGCGTGTGTACAGGGGCTTAATCGCAGCAGTGATAGGATTGGAGATGTTCGGTGAGCAAATGAAGACCCTTTGAAGTCATATTGCATGGTACCCATTCCACGGGTTTCAAATACCCAGGTTTAAGGTATTCTTCCTTCAGCTAAAACATGCATGTGGAACCTAGAGTATGATCAACCATGTGATCTGGAGACATGTTCAAATATGTCTCAGTTTTCCTCCCCTGGTACTCGGGTGCAACGTTCCAGACGCTTTACTAACACTCTCCCCACTTGGAGAGTCAGTCCCTTTAACCTCCTGTTTGGCCCTGTTTGCAATTTCTGCGGAAGATGAACAGGAATAGCGAGAACCAATGAGAGGCTAGCTGGAGGTGTCTGGACGGGCAAATTTAACTCTCATTTCCCACCAGGAAGAGGAATTAACCAAAGGCTCAGCGTGCCGGGCCGGAACCAGATTAGGGCCTGAAGCCATCCTGCGGTGTTGCGGCCAGGTCACAAGAAAGCGAGTTGAAGAAAGGAGCTCAGGGGCACTGTAATTCACAAACCTGCAGAGTTATAAATGACAGCTATCGTCCAAAAATAGACTGAAGTAAGGCTGCCAAGAGGACTTGAAAGCGGGGCAGAATTGCAGGAAACCGATTTCAGGAGGTAGACTGGAATTGCATTGAAAGCATAGGAAAAGAGGCAGAACGTCCACAATGATGCACTTGGCCAAAAAGGGCGTATGCGTTTTTTCCTGAATATATTCAGGAAAAAACGCATACGCCCTTTTTGGCCAACCAAGCAAGCTTGCAAAGGAAATCTGCACTACAATGAAGTCTCACTTCCCCCCGGTCAAAAGGGCCATCTGAAAAAAGTGTAAAATCCAGAAAGGCAGGACAGGCCATGGAGAACTGGGAGCCTTGTTATGCTGATGGGCGGGATGTAAATTGCCAACAGACACTTGGGAGAAGTGTATGGTGTTTCCTGAAACATCTAAAAAACAAAGCAACAGAGCCTAGGGCACTTCCACTTATGGTCCTATAGCTTAGGGAAATTAAAATAAAAAAGACACAGCCACCCCAAAGTTTGGAACGGCTCTGTTTACAAGAACCTCGTTTACAGTACAAGTTCAACATCGCAGAAAGTGAAAAATAGATAAAGAAGTTGTGGTATTCACTTACAAAGCAATAACATTCAGCAATGAAATCTATGTCATCAGGCCCTTAGCAGCACAATGAGTGGATTCAGGTATGATGATTCTAACTGAAATAAGTCACACAGAAACAGATACATAATAAGATATCAGTAATACACGGAATGGAAACTTGGCTACACAGGAACTGAATTACAGAACAGAACAGGGTCTCAAATTTAGAAAAACAACTTATGCTTGCTTAAGGGTAAAGGTGAGTTGGGGTGCTGCATAAAACCAGAGATTGAAATGAGCACAGATAAAGTTCCTTAAGCCAAATATGGAATAGACAAGAGCTACTCCTTGCTCAACGAAATGGACTCAACACCGCATATTAAACGCCTAAGAATGTACCTGACTTGTAAGTATCTTAAAACCTAAGAATTGCTATGTCTCCGAAAGAGAATCAAGCATGTGTACAGGGGCATAAACGCAGCAGTGATAGGATTGGAGAGGTTCGGTGAGCAAATGAAGACCCTTTGAAGTCATATTGCATGGTACCCATTCCACGGGTTTCAACTACCCAGGTTTAAGGTATTCTTCCTTCAGCTAAAACATGCATGTGGAACCTAGAGTATGATCAACCATGTGATCGGGAGACGTGTTCAAATATGTCTCAGTTTTCCTCCCCTGGTACTCGGGTGCAACATTCCAGACGCTTTACTAACACTCTCCCCACTTGGAGAGTCAGTCCCTTTAACCTCCTGTTTGGCCCAGTTTGCAATTTCTGCGGAAGATGAACAGGAATAGCGAGAACCAATGAGAGGCTAGCTGGAGGTGTCTGGACGGGCAAATTTAACTCTCATTTCCCACCAGGAAGAGGAATTAACCAAAGGCTCAGCATGCCGGACCGGAACCAGATTAGGGCCTGAAGCCATCTTGCGGTGTTGCGGCCAGGTCACAAGAAAGCGAGTTGAAGAAAGGAGCTCAGGGGCACTGTAATTCACAAACCTGCAGAGTTATAAATGACAGCTATCGTCCAAAAATAGACTGAAGTAAGGCTGCCAAGAGGACTTGAAAGCGGGGCAGAATTGCAGGAAACCGATTTCAGGAGGTAGACTGGAATTGCATTGAAAGCATAGGAAAAGAGGCAGAACGTCCACAATGATGCACTTGGCCAAAAAGTGCGTATGCGTTTTTTCCTGAATATATTCAGGAAAAAACGCATACGCCCTTTTTGGCCAACCAAGCAAGCTTGCAAAGGAAATCTGCACTACAATGAAGTCTCACTTCCCCCCGGTCAAAAGGGCCATCTGAAAAAAGTGTAAAATCCAGAAAGGCAGGACAGGCCATGGAGAACTGGGAGCCTTGTTATGCTGATGGGCGGGATGTAAATTGCCAACAGACACTGGGGAGAAGTATATGGTGTTTCATGAAACATCTAAAAAACAAAGCAACAGAGCCTAGTGCACTGCCACTTATGGTCCTATAGCTTAGGGAAATTAAAATCAAAAAGACACAGCCACCCCAAAGTTTGGGACGCCTCTGTTTACAAGAACCTCGTTTACAGTACAAGTTCAACATCGCAGAAAGTGAAAAATGGATAAAGAAGTTGTGGTATTTACTTAAAAACCATATCACTCAGCAATGAAATCTGTGTCATCAGGCCCTTAGCATCACAATGAGTGGATTCAGGTATGATGATTCTAACTGAACTAAGTCACACAGAAAAAGAAACATCATAAGATATCAGTAATACACGGAATGTAAACTTGGCTACACAGGAACTGAATTATAGAACAGAACATGGTCTCAAATTTAGAAAACCAACTTATGCTTGCTTAAGGGTAAAGGTGAGTTGGAGTGCTGCATAAAACCAGAGATTGAAATGAGCACAGATAAAGTTCCTTAAGTCAAATATGGAATAGACAAGAGCTACTCCTTGCTCAATGAAATGGACTCAACACCGCATATTAAACGCCTAAGAATGTACCTGACTAGTAAGTATCGTGAAACCTATGGATTGCTATGTCTCCAAAAGAGAATCAAGCATGTGTACAGGGGCATAAACGCAGCAGTGATAGGATTGGAGAGGTTCGGTGAGCAAATGAAGACCCTTTGAAGTCATATTGCATGGTACCCATTACACGGGTCTCAACTCTCCAGGTTTAAGGTATTCTTCCTTCAGCTAAAACATGCATGTGGAACCCAAGTATGATCAACCATGTGAACGGGAGACGTGCTCAAATATGTCTCAGTTTTCCTCCCCTGGTACTCGGGTGCAACATTCCAGACGCTTTACTAACACTCTCCCCACTTGGAGAGTCAGCACCTTTAACCTCCTGTTTGGCCCAGTTTGCAATTTCTGCGGAAGATGAACAGGAATAGCGAGAACCAATGAGAGGCTAGCTGGAGGTGTCTGGACGGGCAAATTTAACTCTCATTTCCCACCAGGAAGAGGAAATAACCAAAGGCTCAGCGTGCCGTACCGGAACCAGATTAGGGCCTGAAGCCATCCTGCGGTGTTGCGGCCAGGTCACAAGAAAGCGAGTTGAAGAAAGGAGCTCAGGGGCACTGTAATTCACAAACCTGCAGAGTTATAAATGACAGCTATCGTCCAAAAATAGACTGAAGTAAGGCTGCCAAGAGGACTTGAAAGCGGGGCAGATTTGCAGGAAAACGATTTCAGGAGGTAGACTGGAATTGCATTGAAAGCATAGGAAAAGAGGCAGAACGTCCACAATGATGCACTTGGCCAAAAAGGGCGTATGCATTTTTTCCTGAATATATTCAGGAAAAAACGCATACGCACTTTTTGGCCAACCAAGCAAGCTTGCAAAGGAAATCTGCACTACAATGAAGTCTCACTTCCCCCCGGTCAAAAGGGCCATCTGAAAAAAGTGTAAAATCCAGAAAGGCAACAGGCCATGGAGAACTGGGAGCCTTGTTATGCTGATGTGCGGGATGTAAATTGCCAACAGACACTCGGGAGAAGTGTATGGTGTTTCCTGAAACATCTAAAAAACAAAGCAACAGAACCTAGGGCACTGCCACTTATGGTCCTATAGCTTAGGGAAATTAAAATCAAAAAGACACAGCCACCCCAAAGTTTGGGACGCCTCTGTTTACAAGAACCTCGTTTACAGTACAAGTTCAACATCGCAGAAAGTGAAAAATGGATAAAGAAGTTGTGGTATTTACTTACAAAGCAATATCACTCAGCAATGAAATCTGTGTCATCAGGCCCTTAGCAGCACAATGAGTGGATTCAGGTATGATGATTCTAACTGAACTAAGTCACACAGAAAAAGAAACATCATAAGATATCAGTAATACACGGAATGTAAACTTGGCTACACAGGAACTGAATTACAGAACAGAACAGGGTCTCAAATTTAGAAAACCAACTTATGCTTGCTTAAGGGTAAAGGTGAGTTGGGGTGCTGCATAAAACCAGAGATTGAAATGAGCACAGATTAAGTTCCTTAAGTCAAATATGGAATAGACAAGAGCTACTCCTTGCTCAACGAAATGGACTCAACACCGCATATTAAACGCCTAAGAATGTACCTGACTAGTAAGTATCGTAAAACCTATGGATTGCTATGTCTCCAAAAGAGAATCAAGCATGTGTACAGGGGCATAAACGCAGCAGTGATAGGATTGGAGAGGTTCGGTGAGCAAATGAAGACCCTTTGAAGTCATATTGCATGGTACCCATTACACGGGTCTCAACTCTCCAGGTTTAAGGTATTCTTCCTTCAGCTAAAACATGCATGTGGAACCCAAGTATGATCAACCATGTGAACGGGAGACGTGCTCAAATATGTCTCAGTTTTCCTCCCCTGGTACTCGGGTGCAACATTCCAGACGCTTTACTAACACTCTCCCCACTTGGAGAGTCAGCGCCTTTAACCTCCTGTTTGGCCCAGTTTGCAATTTTTGCGGAAGATGAACAGGAATAGCGAGAACCAATGAGAGGCTAGCTGGAGGTGTCTGGACGGGCAAATTTAACTCTCATTTCCCACCAGGAAGAGGAAATAACCAAAGGCTCAGCGTGCCGTACCGGAACCAGATTAGGGCCTGAAGCCATCCTGCGGTGTTGCGGCCAGGTCACAAGAAAGCGAGTTGAAGAAAGGAGCTCAGGGGCACTGTAATTCACAAACCTGCAGAGTTATAAATGACAGCTATCGTCCAAAAATAGACTGAAGTAAGGCTGCCAAGTGGACTTGAAAGCAGGGCAGAATTGCACGAAAACGATTTCAGGAGGTAGACTGGAATTGCATTGAAAGCATAGGAAAAGAGGCAGAACGTCCACAATGATGCACTTGGCCAAAAAGGGCGTATGCGTTTTTTCCTGAATATATTCAGGAAAAAACGCATACGCCCTTTTTGGCCAACCAAGCAAGCTTGCAAAGGAAATCTGCACTACAATGAAGTCTCACTTCCCCCCGGTCAAAAGGGCCATCTGGATAAAGTGTAAAATCCAGAAAGGCAGGACAGGCCATGGAGAACTGGGAGCCTTGTTATGCTGATGGGCGGGATGTAAATTGCCAACAACCACTCGGGAGAAGTGTATGGTGTTTCCTGAAACATCTAAAAAACAAAGCAACAGAACCTAGGGCACTTCCACTTATGGTCCTATAGCTTAGGGAAATTAAAATCTAAAAGACAAGGCCACCCCAAAGTTTGGAACGGCTCTGTTTACAAGAACCTCGTTTACAGTACAAGTTCAACATCGCAGAAAGTGAAAAATGGATAAAGAAGTTGTGGTATTTACTTACAAAGCAATATCACTCAGCAATGAAATCTGTGTCATCAGGCCCTTAGCAACACAATGAGTGGATTCAGGTATGATGATTCTAACTGAAGTAAGTCACACAGAAAAAGAAACATCATAAGATATCAGTAATACACGGAATGTAAACTTGGCTACACAGGAACTGAATTACAGAACAGAACAGGGTCTCAAATTTAGAAAACCAACTTATGCTTGCTTAAGGGTAAAGGTGAGTTGGGGTGCTGCATAAAACCAGAGATTGAAATGAGCACAGATAAAGTTCCTTAAGTCAAATATGGAATAGACAAGAGCTACTCCTTGCTCAACGAAATGGACTCAACACCGCATATTAAACGCCTAAGAATGTACCTGACTAGTAAGTATCTTAAAACCTATGGATTGCTATGTCTCCGAAAGAGAATCAAGCATGTGTACAGGGGCATAAACGCAGCAGTGATAGGATTGGAGAGGTTCGGTGAGCAAATGAAGACCCTTTGAAGTCATATTGCATGGTACCCATTCCACGGGTTTCAACTACCCAGGTTTAAGGTATTCTTCCTTCAGCTAAAACATGCATGTGGAACCCAAGTATGATCAACCATGTGAACGGGAGACGTGTTCAAATATGTCTCAGTTTTCCTCCCCTGGTACTCGGGTGCAACATTCCAGACGCTTTACTAACACTCTCCCCACTTGGAGAGTCAGCGCCTTTAACCTCCTGTTTGGCCCAGTTTGCAATTTCTGCGGAAGATGAACAGGAATAGCGAGAACCAATGAGAGACTAGCTGGAGGTGTCTGGACGGGCAAATTTAACTCTCATTTCCCACCAGGAAGAGGAAATAACCAAAGGCTCAGCGTGCCGTGCCGGAACCAGATTAGGGCCTGAAGCCATCCTGCGGTGTTGCGGCCAGGTCACAAGAAAGCAAGTTGAAGAAAGGAGCTCAGGGGCACTGTAATTCACAAACATGCAGAGTTATAAATGACAGCTATCGTCCAAAAATAGACTGAAGTAAGGCTGCCAAGAGGACTTGAAAGCGGGGCAGAATTGCAGGAAACCGATTTCAGGAGGTAGACTGGAATTGCATTGAAAGCATAGGAAAAGAGGCAGAACGTCCACAATGATGCACTTGGCCAAAAAGGGCGTATGCGTTTTTTCCTGAATATATTCAGGAAAAAACGCATACGCCCTTTTTGGCCAACCAAGCAAGCTTGCAAAGGAAATCTGCACTACAATGAAGTCTCACTTCTCCCCGGTCAAAAGGGCCATCTGAAAAAAGTGTAAAATCCAGAAAGGCAGGACAGGCCATGGAGAACTGGGAGCCTTGTTATGCTGATGGGCGGTATGTAAATTGCCAACAGACACTCGGGAGAAGTGTATGGTGTTTCCTGAAACATCTAAAAAACAAAGCAACAGAACCTAGGGCACTTCCACTTATGGTCCTATAGCTTAGGGAAATTAAAATCAAAAAGACACAGCCACCCCAAAGTTTGGGACGCCTCTGTTTACAAGAACCTCGTTTACAGTACAAGTTCAACATCGCAGAAAGTGAAAAATGGATAAAGAAGTTGTGGTATTTACTTACAAAGCAATATCACTCAGCAATGAAATCTGTGTCATCAGGCCCTTAGCAGCACAATGAGTGGATTCAGGTATGATGATTCTAACTGAAATAAGTCACACAGAAAAAGAAACAACATAAGATATCAGTAATACACGGAATGTAAACTTGGCTACACAGGAACTGAATTACAGAACAGAACAGGGTCTCAAATTTAGAAAACCAACTTATTCTTGCTTAAGGGTAAAGGTGAGTTGGGGTGCTGCATAAAACCAGAGATTGAAATGAGCACAGAAAAAGTTCCTTAAGCCAAATATGGAATAGACAAGAGCTACTCCTTGCTCAACGAAATGGACTCAACACCCCATATTAAACGCCTAAGAATGTACCTGACTAGTAAGTATCTTAAAACCTATGGATTGCTATGTCTCCGAAAGAGAATCAAGCATGTGTACAGGGGCATAAACGCAGCAGTGATAGGATTGGAGAGGTTCGGTGAGCAAATGAAGACCCTTTGAAGTCATATTGCATGGTACCCATTCCACGGGTTTCAACTACCCAGGTTTAAGGTATTCTTCCTTCAGCTAAAACATGCATGTGGAACCTAGAGTATGATCAACCATGTGATCGGGAGACGTGTTCAAATATGTCTCAGTTTTCCTCCCCTGGTACTCGGGTGCAACATTCCAGACGCTTTACTAACACTCTCCCCACTTGGAGAGTCAGTCCCTTTAACCTCCTGTTTGGCCCAGTTTGCAATTTCTGCGGAAGATGAACAGGAATAGCGAGAACCAATGAGAGGCTAGCTGGAGGTGTCTGGACGGGCAAATTTAACTCTCATTTCCCACCAGGAAGAGGAATTAACCAAAGGCTCAGCATGCCGGACCGGAACCAGATTAGGGCCTGAAGCCATCTTGCGGTGTTGCGGCCAGGTCACAAGAAAGCGAGTTGAAGAAAGGAGCTCAGGGGCACTGTAATTCACAAACCTGCAGAGTTATAAATGACAGCTATCGTCCAAAAATAGACTGAAGTAAGGCTGCCAAGAGGACTTGAAAGCGGGGCAGAATTGCAGGAAACCGATTTCAGGAGGTAGACTGGAATTGCATTGAAAGCATAGGAAAAGAGGCAGAACGTCCACAATGATGCACTTGGCCAAAAAGGGCGTATGCGTTTTTTCCTGAATATATTCAGGAAAAAACGCATACGCCCTTTTTGGCCAACCAAGCAAGCTTGCAAAGGAAATCTGCACTACAATGAAGTCTCACTTCCCCCCGGTCAAAAGGGCCATCTGAAAAAAGTGTAAAATCCAGAAAGGCAGGACAGGCCATGGAGAACTGGGAGCCTTGTTATGCTGATGGGCGGGATGTAAATTGCCAACAGACACTCGGGAGAAGTATATGGTGTTTCCTGAAACATCTAAAAAACAAAGCAACAGAGCCTAGGGCACTGCCACTTATGGTCCTATAGCTTAGGGAAATTAAAATCAAAAAGACACAGCCACCCCAAAGTTTGGGACGCCTCTGTTTACAAGAACCTCGTTTACACTACAAGTTCAACATCGCAGAAAGTGAAAAATGGATAAAGAAGTTGTGGTATTTACTTAAAAACCATATCACTCAGCAATGAAATCTGTGTCATCAGGCCCTTAGCATCACAATGAGTGGATTCAGGTATGATGATTCTAACTGAACTAAGTCACACAGAAAAAGAAACATCATAAGATATCAGTAATACACGGAATGTAAACTTGGCTACACAGGAACTGAATTATAGAACAGAACAGGGTCTCAAATTTAGAAAACCAACTTATGCTTGCTTAAGGGTAAAGGTGAGTTGGAGTGCTGCATAAAACCAGAGATTGAAATGAGCACAGATAAAGTTCCTTAAGTCAAATATGGAATAGACAAGAGCTACTCCTTGCTCAATGAAATGGACTCAACACCGCATATTAAACGCCTAAGAATGTACCTGACTAGTAAGTATCGTAAAACCTATGGATTGCTATGTCTCCAAAAGAGAATCAAGCATGTGTACAGGGGCATAAACGCAGCAGTGATAGGATTGGAGAGGTTCGGTGAGCAAATGAAGACCCTTTGAAGTCATATTGCATGGTACCCATTACACGGGTCTCAACTCTCCAGGTTTAAGGTATTCTTCCTTCAGCTAAAACATGCATGTGGAACCCAAGTATGATCAACCATGTGAACGGGAGACGTGCTCAAATATGTCTCAGTTTTCCTCCCCTGGTACTCGGGTGCAACATTCCAGACGCTTTACTAACACTCTCCCCACTTGGAGAGTCAGCACCTTTAACCTCCTGTTTGGCCCAGTTTGCAATTTCTGCGGAAGATGAACAGGAATAGCGAGAACCAATGAGAGGCTAGCTGGAGGTGTCTGGACGGGCAAATTTAACTCTCATTTCCCACCAGGAAGAGGAAATAACCAAAGGCTCAGCGTGCCGTACCGGAACCAGATTAGGGCCTGAAGCCATCCTGCGGTGTTGCGGCCAGGTCACAAGAAAGCGAGTTGAAGAAAGGAGCTCAGGGGCACTGTAATTCACAAACCTGCAGAGTTATAAATGACAGCTATCGTCCAAAAATAGACTGAAGTAAGGCTGCCAAGAGGACTTGAAAGCGGGGCAGATTTGCAGGAAAACGATTTCAGGAGGTAGACTGGAATTTCATTGAAAGCATAGGAAAAGAGGCAGAACGTCCACAATGATGCACTTGGCCAAAAAGGGCGTATGCATTTTTTCCTGAATATATTCAGGAAAAAACGCTTACGCACTTTTTGGCCAACCAAGCAAGCTTGCAAAGGAAATCTGCACTACAATGAAGTCTCACTTCCCCCCGGTCAAAAGGGCCATCTGAAAAAAGTGTAAAATCCAGAAAGGCAGGACAGGCCATGGAGAACTGGGAGCCTTGTTATGCTGATGTGCGGGATGTAAATTGCCAACAGACACTCGGGAGAAGTGTATGGTGTTTCCTGAAACATCTAAAAAACAAAGCAACAGAACCTAGGGCACTGCCACTTATGGTCCTATAGCTTAGGGAAATTAAAATCAAAAAGACACAGCCACCCCAAAGTTTGGGACGCCTCTGTTTACAAGAACCTCGTTTACAGTACAAGTTCAACATCGCAGAAAGTGAAAAATGGATAAAGAAGTTGTGGTATTTACTTACAAAGCAATATCACTCAGCAATGAAATCTGTGTCATCAGGCCCTTAGCAGCACAATGAGTGGATTCAGGTATGATGATTCTAACTGAACTAAGTCACACAGAAAAAGAAACATCATAAGATATCAGTAATACACGGAATGTAAACTTGGCTACACAGGAACTGAATTACAGAACAGAACAGGGTCTCAAATTTAGAAAACCAACTTATGCTTGCTTAAGGGTAAAGGTGAGTTGGGGTGCTGCATAAAACCAGAGATTGAAATTAGCACAGATTAAGTTCCTTAAGTCAAATATGGAATAGACAAGAGCTACTCCTTGCTCAACGAAATGGACTCAACACCGCATATTAAACGTCTAAGAATGTACCTGACTAGTAAGTATCGTAAAACCTATGGATTGCTATGTCTCCAAAAGAGAATCAAGCATGTGTACAGGGGCATAAACGCAGCAGTGATAGGATTGGAGAGGTTCGGTGAGCAAATGAAGACCCTTTGAAGTCATATTGCATGGTACCCATTACACGGGTCTCAACTCTCCAGGTTTAAGGTATTCTTCCTTCAGCTAAAACATGCATGTGGAACCCAAGTATGATCAACCATGTGAACGGGAGACGTGTTCAAATATGTCTCAGTTTTCCTCCCCTGGTACTCGGGTGCAACATTCCAGACGCTTTACTAACACTCTCCCCACTTGGAGAGTCAGCGCCTTTAACCTCCTGTTTGGCCCAGTTTGCAATTTCTGCGGAAGATGAACAGGAATAGCGAGAACCAATGAGAGGCTAGCTGGAGGTGTCTGGACGGGCAAATTTAACTCTCATTTCCCACCAGGAAGAGGAAATAACCAAAGGCTCAGCGTGCCGTACCGGAACCAGATTAGGGCCTGAAGCCATCCTGCGGTGTTGCGGCCAGGTCACAAGAAAGCGAGTTGAAGAAAGGAGCTCAGGGGCACTGTAATTCACAAACCTGCAGAGTTATAAATGACAGCTATCGTCCAAAAATAGACTGAAGTAAGGCTGCCAAGAGGACTTGAAAGCAGGGCAGAATTGCAGGAAAACGATTTCAGGAGGTAGACTGGAATTGCATTGAAAGCATAGGAAAAGAGGCAGAACGTCCACAATGATGCACTTGGCCAAAAAGGGCGTATGCGTTTTTTCCTGAATATATTCAGGAAAAAACGCATACGCACTTTTTGGCCAACCAAGCAAGCTTGCAAAGGAAATCTGCACTACAATGAAGTCTCACTTCCCCCCGGTCAAAAGGGCCATCTGAAAAAAGTGTAAAATCCAGAAAGGCAGGACAGGCCATGGAGAACTGGGAGCCTTGTTATGCTGATGGGCGGGATGTAAATTGCCAACAACCACTCGGGAGAAGTGTATGGTGTTTCCTGAAACATCTAAAAAACAAAGCAACAGAACCTAGGGCACTGCCACTTATGGTCCTATAGCTTAGGGAAATTAAAATCAAAAAGACACAGCCACCCCAAAGTTTGGGACGCCTCCGTTTACAAGAACCTCGTTTACCATACAAATTCAATATCACAGAAAGTGAAAAATGGATAAAGAACTTGTGGTACTTACGTACAATGCAGTATCACTTAACAATGAAATCTATGTCATCAGGCCCATAGCAGCATAATGAGTGGATTCAGGTACGATGATTCTAACTGAAATAAGTCACACAGAAAAAGAAACATCATAAGATATCAGTAATACACGGAATGTAAACTTGGCTACACAGGAACTGAATTACAGAACAGAACAGGGTCTCAAATTTAGAAAACCAACTTATGCTTGCTTAAGGGGAAAGGTGAGTTGGGGTGCTGCATAAAACCAGAGATTGAAATGAGCACAGATAAAGTTCCTTAAGCCAAATATGGAATAGACAAGAGCTACTCCTTGCTCAATGAAATGGACTCAACACCGCATATTAAACGCCTAAGAATGTACCTGACTAGTAAGTATCTTAAAACCTATAGATTGCTATGTCTCCGAAAGAGAATCAAGCGTGTGTACAGGGGCTTAAACGCAGCAGTGATAGGATTGGAGATGTTCGGTGAGCAAATGAAGACCCTTTGAAGTCATATTGCATGGTACCCATTCCACGGGTTTCAAATACCCAGGTTTAAGGTATTCTTCCTTCAGCTAAAACATGCATGTGGAACCTAGAGTATGATCAACCATGTGATCTGGAGACATGTTCAAATATGTCTCAGTTTTCCTCCCCTGGTACTCGGGTGCAACGTTCCAGACGCTTTACTAACACTCTCCCCACTTGGAGAGTCAGTCCCTTTAACCTCCTGTTTGGCCCTGTTTGCAATTTCTGCGGAAGATGAACAGGAATAGCGAGAACCAATGAGAGACTAGCTGGAGGTGTCTGGACGGGCAAATTTAACTCTCATTTCCAACCAGGAAGAGGAATAAACCAAAGGCTCAGCGTGCCGTGCCAGAACCAGATTAGGGCCTGAAGCCATCCTGCGGTGTTGCGGCCAGGTCACAAGAAAGCGAGTTGAAGAAAGGAGCTCAGGGGCACTGTAATTCACAAACCTGCAGAGTTATAAATGACAGCTATCGTCCAAAAATAGACTGAAGTAAGGCTGCCAAGAGGACTTGAAAGCGGGGCAGAATTGCAGGAAACCGATTTCAGGAGGTAGACTGGAATTGCATTGAAAGCATAGGAAAAGAGGCAGAACGTCCACAATGATGCACTTGGCCAAAAAGGGCGTATGCGTTTTTTCCTGAATATATTCAGGAAAAAACGCATACGCCCTTTTTGGCCAACCAAGCAAGCTTGCAAAGGAAATCTGCACTACAATGAAGTCTCACTTCCCCCCGGTCAAAAGGGCCATCTGAAAAAAGTGTAAAATCCAGAAAGGCAGGACAGGCCATGGAGAACTGGGAGCCTTGTTATGCTGATGGGCGGGATGTAAATTGCCAACAGACACTCGGGAGAAGTGTATGGTGTTTCCTGAAACATCTAAAAAACAAAGCAACAGAACCTAGGGCACTTCCACTTATGGTCCTATAGCTTAGAGAAATTAAAATCAAAAAGACACAGCCACCCCAAAGTTTGGAACGGCTCTGTTTACAAGAACCTCGTTTACAGTACAAGTTCAACATCGCAGAAAGTGAAAAATGGATAAAGAAGTTGTGGTATTTACTTACAAAGCAATATCACTCAGCAATGAAATCTGTGTCATCAGGCCCTTAGCAGCACAATGAGTGGATTCAGGTATGATGATTCTAACTGAAGTAAGTCACACAGAAAAAGAAACATCATAAGATATCAGTAATACACGGAATGTAAACTTGGCTACACAGGAACTGAATTACAGAACAGAACAGGGACTCAAATTTAGAAAACCAACTTATGCTTGCTTAAGGGTAAAGGTGAGTTGGGGTGCTGCATAAAACCAGAGATTGAAATGAGCACAGATAAAGTTCCTTAAGCCAAATATGGAATAGACAAGAGCTACTCCTTGCTCAATGAAATGGACTCAACACCGCATATTAAACGCCTAAGAATGTACCTGACTAGTAAGTATCTTAAAACCTATGGATTGCTATGTCTCCGAAAGTGAATCAAGCATGTGTACAGGGGCATAAACGCAGCAGTGATAGGATTGGAGAGGTTCGGTGAGCAAATGAAGACCCTTTGAAGTCATATTGCATGGTACCCATTCCACGGGTTTCAACTACCCAGGTTTAAGGTATTCTTCCTTCAGCTAAAACATGCATGTGGAACCTAGAGTATGATCAACCATGTGATCGGGAGACGTGTTCAAATATGTCTCAGTTTTCCTCCCCTGGTACTCGGGTGCAACATTCCAGACGCTTTACTAACACTCTCCCCACTTGGAGAGTCAGTCCCTTTAACCTCCTGTTTGGCCCTGTTTGCAATTTCTGCGGAAGATGAACAGGAATAGCGAGAACCAATGAGAGACTAGCTGGAGGTGTCTGGACGGGCAAATTTAACTCTCATTTCCAACCAGGAAGAGGAATAAACCAAAGGCTCAGCGTGCCGTGCCAGAACCAGATTAGGGCCTGAAGCCATCCTGCGGTGTTGCGGCCAGGTCACAAGAAAGCGAGTTGAAGAAAGGAGCTCAGGGGCACTGTAATTCACAAACCTGCAGAGTTATAAATGACAGCTATCGTCCAAAAATAGACTGAAGTAAGGCTGCCAAGAGGACTTGAAAGCGGGGCAGAATTGCAGGAAACCGATTTCAGGAGGTAGACTGGAATTGCATTGAAAGCATAGGAAAAGAGGCAGAACGTCCACAATGATGCACTTGGCCAAAAAGGGCGTATGCGTTTTTTCCTGAATATATTCAGGAAAAAATGCAAACGCCCTTTTTGGCCAACCAAGCAAGCTTGCAAAGGAAATCTGCACTACAATGAAGTCTCACTTCCCCCCGGTCAAAAGGGCCATCTGAAAAAAGTGTAAAATCCAGAAAGGCAGGACAGGCCATGGAGAACTGGGAGCCTTGTTATGCTGATGGGCGGGATGTAAATTGCCAACAGACACTCGGGAGAAGTGTATGGTGTTTCCTGAAACATGTAAAAAACAAAGCAACAGAACCTAGGGCACTTCCACTTATGGTCCTATAGCTTAGGGAAATTAAAATCAAAAAGACACAGCCACCCCAAAGTTTGGAACGGCTCTGTTTACAAGAACCTCGTTTACAGTACAAGTTCAACATCGCAGAAAGTGAAAAATGGATAAAGAAGTTGTGGTATTTACTTACAAAGCAATATCACTCAGCAATGAAATCTGTGTCATCAGGCCCTTAGCAGAACAATGAGTGGATTCAGGTATGATGATTCTAACTGAAGTAAGTCACACAGAAAAAGAAACATCATAAGATATCAGTAATACACGGAATGTAAACTTGGCTACACAGGAACTGAATTACAGAACAGAACAGGGACTCAAATTTAGAAAACCAACTTATGCTTGCTTAAGGGTAAAGGTGAGTTGGGGTGTTGCATAAAACCAGAGATTGAAATGAGCACAGATAAAGTTCCTTAAGCCAAATATGGAATAGACAAGAGCTACTCCTTGCTCAATGAAATGGACTCAACACCCCATATTAAACGCCTAAGAATGTACCTGACTAGTAAGTATCTTAAAACCTATGGATTGCTATGTCTCCGAAAGTGAATCAAGCATGTGTACAGGGGCATAAACGCAGCAGTGATAGGATTGGAGAGGTTCGGTGAGCAAATGAAGACCCTTTGAAGTCATATTGCATGGTACCCATTCCACGGGTTTCAACTACCCAGGTTTAAGGTATTCTTCCTTCAGCTAAAACATGCATGTGGAACCTAGAGTATGATCAACCATGTGATCGGGAGACGTGTTCAAATATGTCTCAGTTTTCGTACCCTGGTACTCGGGTGCAACATTCCAGACGCTTTACTAACACTCTCCCGACTTGGAGAGTCAGTCCCTTTAACCTCCTGTTTGGCCCAGTTTGCAATTTCTGCGGAAGATGAACAGAAATAGCGAGAACCAATGAGAGGCTAGCTGGAGGTTTCTGGACGGGCAAATTTAACTCTCATTTCCCACCAGGAAGAGGAAATAACCAAAGGCTCAGCGTGCCGTGCCGGAACCAGATTAGGGCCTGAAGCCATCCTGCGGTGTTGCGGCTAGCTCAAAAGAAAGCGAGTTGAAGAAAGGAGCTCAGGGGCACTGTAATTCACAAACCTGCAGAGTTATAAATGACAGCTATCGTCCAAAAATAGACTGAAGTAAGGCTGCCAAGAGGACTTGAAAGCAGGGCAGAATTGCAGGAAACCGATTTCAGGAGGTAGACTGGAATTGCATTGAAAGCATAGGAAAAGAGGCAGAACGTCCACAATGATGCACTTGGCCAAAAAGGGCGTATGCATTTTTTCCTGAATATATTCAGGAAAAAACGCATACGCCCTTTTTGGCCAACCAAGCAAGCTTGCAAAGGAAATCTGCACTACAATGAAGTCTCACTTCCCCCCGGGCAAAAGGGCCATCTGAAAAAAGTGTAAAATCCAGAAAGGCAGGAAAGGCCATGGAGAACTGGGAGCCTTGTTATGCTGATGGGCGGGATGTAAATTGCCAACAGACACTCGGGAGAAGTGTATGGTGTTTCCTGAAACATCTAAAAAACAAAGCAACAGAGCCTAGGGCACTTCCACTTATGGTCCTATAGCTTAGGGAAATTAAAATCAAAAAGACACAGCCACCCCAAAGTTTGGGACGCCTCCGTTTACAAGAACCTCGTTTACCATACAAGTTCAATATCACAGAAAGTGAAAAATGGATAAAGAACTTGTGGTACTTACGTACAATGCAGTATCACTTAACAATGAAATCTATGTCATCAGGCCCATAGCAGCATAATGAGTGGATTCAGGTACGATGATTCTAACTGAAATAAGTCACACAGAAAAAGAAATATCATAAGATATCAGTAATACACGGAATGTAAACTTGGCTACACAGGAACTGAATTACAGAACAGAACAGGGTCTCAAATTTAGAAAACCAACTTATGCTTGCTTAAGGGGAAAGGTGAGTTGGGGTGCTGCATAAAACCAGAGATTGAAATGAGCACAGATAAAGTTCCTTAAGCCAAATATGGAATAGACAAGAGCTACTCCTTGCTCAACGAAATGGACTCAACACCGCATATTAAACGCCTAAGAATGTACCTGACTAGTAAGTATCTTAAAACCTATGGATTGCTATGTCTCCGAAAGAGAATCAAGCGTGTGTACAGGGGCTTAAACGCAGCAGTGATAGGATTGGAGATGTTCGGTGAGCAAATGAAGACCCTTTGAAGTCATATTGCATGGTACCCATTCCACGGGTTTCAAATACCCAGGTTTAAGGTATTCTTCCTTCAGCTAAAACATGCATGTGGAACCTAGAGTATGATCAACCATGTGATCTGGAGACATGTTCAAATATGTCTCAGTTTTCCTCCCCTGGTACTCGGGTGCAACATTCCAGACGCTTTACTAACACTCTCCCCACTTGGAGAGTCAGTCCCTTTAACCTCCTGTTTGGCCCTGTTTGCAATTTCTGCGGAAGATGAACAGGAATAGCGAGAACCAATGAGAGACTAGCTGGAGGTGTCTGGACGGGCAAATTTAACTCTCATTTCCCACCAGGAAGAGGAATAAACCAAAGGCTCAGCGTGCCATGCCAGAACCAGACTAGGGCCTGAAGCCATCCTGCGGTGTTGCGGCCAGGTCACAAGAAAGCGAGTTGAAGAAAGGAGCTCAGGGGCACTGTAATTCACAAACCTGCAGACTTATAAATGACAGCTATCGTCCAAAAATAGACTGAAGTAAGGCTGCCAAGAGGACTTGAAAGTGGGGCAGAATTGCAGGAAACCGATTTCAGGAGGTAGACTGGAATTGCATTGAAAGCATAGGAAAAGAGGCAGAACGTCCACAATGATGCACTTGGCCAAAAAGGGCGTATGCGTTTTTTCCTGAATATATTCAGGAAAAAACGCATACGCCCTTTTTGGCCAACCAAGCAAGCTTGCAAAGGAAATCTGCACTACAATGAAGTCTCACTTCCCCCCGGTCAAAAGGGCCATCTGAAAAAAGTGTAAAATCCAGAAAGGCAAGACAGGCCATGGAGAACTGGGAGTCTTGTTATGCTGATGGGCGGGATGTAAATTGCCAACAACCACTCGGGAGAAGTGTATGGTGTTTCCTGAAACATGTAAAAAACAAAGCAACAGAACGTAGGGCACATCCACTTATGGTCCTATAGCTTAGGGAAATTAAAATCAAAAAGACACAGCCACCCCAAAGTTTGGAACGGCTGTGTTTACAAGAACATCGTTTACAGTACAAGTTCAACATCGCAGAAAGTGAAAAATGGATAAAGAAGTTGTGGTATTTACTTACAAAGCAATATCACTCAGCAATGAAATCTGTGTCATCAGGCCCTTAGCAGCACAATGAGTGGATTCAGGTACGATGATTCTAACTGAAATAAGTCACACAGAAAAAGAAACATCATAAGATATCAGTAATACACGGAATGTAAACTTGGCTACACAGGAACTGAATTCCAAAACAGAACAGTGTCTCAAATTTAGAAAAGCAACTTATGCTTGCTTAAGGGGAAAGGTGAGTTGGGGTGCTGCATAAAACCAGAGATTGAAATGAGCACAGATAAAGTTCCTTAAGCCAAATATGGAATAGACAAGAGCTACTCCTTGCTCAACGAAATGGACTCAACACCCCATATTAAACGCCTAAGTATGTACCTGACTAGTAAGTATCTTAAAACCTATGGATTGCTATGTCTCCAAAAGAGAATCAAGCGTGTGTACAGGGGCAAAAACGCAGCAGTGATAGGATTGGAGAGGTTCGGTGAGCAAATGAAGACCCTTTGAAGTCATATTGCATGGTACTCATTCCACGGGTCTCAACTCTCCAGGTTTAAGGTATTCTTCCTTCAGCTAAAACATGCATGTGGAACCCAAGTATGATCAACCATGTGAACGGGAGACGTGTTCAAATATGTCTCAGTTTTCCTCCCCTGGTACTCGGGTGCAACATTCCAGACGCTTTACTAACACTCTCCGCACTTGGAGAGTCAGCGCCTTTAACCTCCTGTTTGGCCCAGTTTGCAATTTCTGCGGAAGATGAACAGGAATAGCGAGAACCAATGAGAGGCTAGCTGGAGGTGTCTGGACGGGCAAATTTAACTCTCATTACCCACCAGGAAGAGGAAATAACCAAAGGCTCAGCGTGCCGTACCGGAACCAGATTAGGGCCTGAGGACATCCTGCGGTGTTGCGGCCAGGTCACAAGAAAGCGAGTTGAAGAAAGGAGCTCAGGGGCACTGTAATTCACAAACCTGCAGAGTTATAAATGACAGCTATCGTCCAAAAATAGACTGAAGTAAGGCTGCCAAGAGGACATGAAAGCGGGGCAGAATTGCAGGAAACCGATTTCAGGAGGTAGACTGGAATTGCATTGAAAGCATAGGAAAAGAGGAAGAACGTACACAATGATGCACTTGGCCAAAAAGGGCGTATGCGTTTTTTCCTGAATATATTCAGGAAAGAACGCATACGCCCTTTTTGGCCAACCAAGCAAGCTTGCAAAGGAAATCTGAACTACAATGAAGTCTCACTTCCCCCCGGTCAAAAGGGCCATCTGAAATAAGTGTAAAATCCAGAAAGGCAGGACAGGCCATGGAGAACTGGGAGCCTTGTTATGCTGATGGGCGGGATGTAAATTGCCAACAACCACTCGGGAGAAGTGTATGGTGTTTCCTGAAACATCTAAAAAACAAAGCAACAGAACCTAGGGCACTTCCACTTATGGTCCTATAGCTTAGGGAAATTAAAATCAAAAAGACACAGCCACCCCAAAGATTGGAATGGCTCTGTTTACAAGAACCTCGTTTACAGTACAAGTTCAACATCGCAGAAAGTGAAAAATGGATAAAGAAGTTGTGGTATTTACTTACAAAGCAATATCACTCAGCAATGAAATCTGTGTCATCAGGCCCTTAGCAGCACAATGAGTGGATTCAGGTATGATGATTCTAACTGAAGTAAGTCACACAGAAAAAGAAACATCATAAGATATCAGTAATACACGGAATGTAAACTTGGCTACACAGGAACTGCATTCCAAAACAGAACAGGGTCTCAAATTTAGAAAACCAACTTATGCTTGCTTAAGGGGAAAGGTGAGTTGGGGTGCTGCATAAAACCAGAGATTGAAATGAGCACAGATAAATTTCCTTAAGCCAAATATGGGATAGAAAAGAGCTACTCCTTGCTCAACGAAATGGACTCAACACCCCATATTAAACGCCTAAGAATGTACCTGACTAGTAAGTATCTTAAAACCTATGGATTGCTATGTCTCCAAAAGAGAATCAAGCGTGTGTACAGGGGCATAAACGCAGCAGTGATAGGATTGGAGAGGTTCGGTGAGCAAATGAATACCCTTTGAAGTCATATTGCATGGTACCCATTCCACGGGTCTCAACTCTCCAGGTTTAAGGTATTCTTCCTTCAGCTAAAACATGCATGTGGAACCCAGAGTATGATCAACCATGTGAACGGGAGACGTGTTCAAATATGTCTCAGTTTTCCTCCCCTGGTACTCGGGTGCAACATTCCAGACGCTTTACTAACACTCTTCCGACTTGGAGAGTCAGTCCCTTTAACCTCCTGTTTGGCCCAGTTTGCAATTTCTGCGGAAGATGAACAGGAATAGCGAGAACCAATGAGAGACTAGCTGGAGGTGTCTGGACGGGCAAATTTAACTCTCATTTCCCACCAGGAAGAGGAATTAACCAAAGGCTCAGCGTGCCGTGCCGGAACCAGATTAGGGCCTGAAGCCATCCTGCGGTGTTGCGGCCAGCTCAAAAGAAAGCGAGTTGAAGAAAGGAGCTCAGGGGCACTGTAATTCACAAACCTGCAGAGTTATAAATGACAGCTATCGTCCAAAAATAGACTGAAGTAAGGCTGCCAAGAGGACTTGAAAGTGGGGCAGAATTGCAGGAAACCGATTTCAGGAGGTAGACTGGAATTGCATTGAAAGCATAGGAAAAGAGGCAGAACGTCCACAATGATGCACTTGGCCAAAAAGGGCGTATGCGTTTTTTCCTGAATATATTCAGGAAAAAACGCATACGCCCTTTTTGGCCAACCAAGCAAGCTTGCAAAGGAAATCTGCACTACAATGAAGTCTCACTTCCCCCCGGTCAAAAGGGCCATCTGAAAAAAGTGTAAAATCCAGAAAGGCAGGACAGGCCATGGACAACTGGGAGCCTTGTTATGCTGATGGGCGGGATGTAATTTTCCAACAGACACTTGGGAGAAGTGTATGGTGTTTCCTGAAACATCTAAAAAACAAAGCAACAGAGCCTAGGGCACTGCCACTTATGGTCCTATAGCTTAGGGAAATTAAAATCAAAAACACACAGCCACCCCAAACTTTCGAACGGCTCTGTTTACAAGAACCTCGTTTACAGTACAAGTTCAACATCGCAGAAAGAGAAAAATGGATAAAGAAGATGTGATATTTACTTACAAAGCAATATCACTCAGCAATGAAATCTGTGTCATCAGGCCCGTAGCAGCACAATGAGTGGATTCAGGTATGATGATTCTAACTGAAATAAGTCACACAGAAAAAGAAACATCATAAGATATCAGTAATACACGGAATGTAAACTTGGCTACACAGGAACTGAATTACAGAACAGAACAGGGTCTCAAATTTAGAAAACCAACTTATGCTTGCTTAAGGGTAAAGGTGAGTTGGGGTGCTGCATAAAACCAGAGATTGAAATGAGCACAGATAAAATTCCTTAAGCCAAATATGGAATAGACAAGAGCTACTCCTTGCTCAACGAAATGGACTCAACACCACATATTAAACGCCTAAGAATGTACCTGACTAGTAAGTATCTTAAAACCTATGGATTGCTATGTCTCCGAAAGAGAATCAAGCGTGTGTACAGGGGCTTAAACGCAGCAGTGATAGGATTGGAGAGGTTCGGTGAGCAAATGAAGACCCTTTGAAGTCATATTGCATGGTACCCATTCCACGGGTTTCAACTACCCAGGTTTAAGGTATTCTTCCTTCAGCTAAAACATGCATGTGGAACCTAGAGTATGATCAACCATGTTATCGGGAGACGTGTTCAAATATGTCTCAGTTTTCGTACCCTGGTACTCGGGTGCAACATTCCAGACGCTTTACTAACACTCTCCCGACTTGGAGAGTCAGTCCCTTTAACCTCCTGTTTGGCCCAGTTTGCAATTTCTGCGGAAGATGAACAGGAATAGCGAGAACCAATGAGAGGCTAGCTGGAGGTGTCTGGACGGGCAAATTTAACTCTCATTTCCCACCAGGAAGAGGAATTAACCAAAGGCTCAGCAGGCCGGGCCGGAACCAGATTAGGGCCTGAAGCCATCCTGCGGTGTTGCGGCCAGATCACAAGAAAGCGAGTTGAAGAAAGGAGCTCAGGAGCACTGTAATTCACAAACCTGCAGAGTTATAAATGACAGCTATCATCCAAAAATAGACTGAAGTAAGGCTGCCAAGAGGACTTGAAAGCGGGGCAGAATTGCAGGAAACCGATTTCAGGAGGTAGACTGCAATTGCATTGAAAGCATAGGAAAAGAGGCAGAACGTCCACAATGATGCACTTGGCCAAAAAGGGCGTATGCGTTTTTTCCTGAATATATTCAGGAAAAAACGCATACGCCCTTTTTGGCCAACCAAGCAAGCTTGCAAAGGAAATCTGCACTACAATGAAGTCTCACTTCCCCCCGGTCAAAAGGGCCATTTGAAAAAGGTGTAAAATCCAGAAAGGCAGGACAGGCCATGGAGAACTGGGAGCATTGTTATGCTGATGGGCGGGATGTAAATTGCCAACAGACACTTGGGAGAAGTGTATGGTGTTTCCTGAAACATCTAAAAAACAAAGCAACAGAGCCTAGGGCACTTCCACTTATGGTCCTATAGCTTAGGGAAATTAAAATCAAAAAGACACAGCCACCCCAAAGTTTGGAACGGCTCTGTTTACAAGAACATCGTTTACAGTACAAGTTCAACATCGCAGAAAGTGAAAAATGGATAAAGAACTTGTGGTATTTACTTACAAAGCAATATCACTCAGCAATGAAATCTGTGTCATCAGGCCCTTAGCAGCACAATGAGTGGATTCAGGTACGATGATTCTAACTGAAATAAGTCACACAGAAAAAGAAACATCATAAGATATCAGTAATACACGGAATGTAAACTTGGCTACACAGGAACTGAATTCCAAAACAGAACAGTGTCTCAAATTTAGAAAACCAACTTATGCTTGCTTAAGGGGAAAGGTGAGTTGGGGTGCTGCATAAAACCAGAGATTGAAATGAGCACAGATAAAGTTCCTTAAGCCAAATATGGAATAGACAAGAGCTACTCCTTGCTCAACGAAATGGACTCAACACCCCATATTAAACGCCTAAGAATGTACCTGACTAGTAAGTATCTTAAAACCTATGGATTGCTATGTCTCCAAAAGAGAATCAAGCGTGTGTACAGGGGCATAAACGCAGCAGTGATAGGATTGGAGAGGTTCGGTGAGCAAATGAAGACCCTTTGAAGTCATATTGCATGGTACCCATTCCACGGGTCTCAACTCTCCAGGTTTAAGGTATTCTTCCTTCAGCTAAAACATGCATGTGGAACCCAGAGTATGATCAACCATGTGAACGGGAGACGTGTTCAAATATGTCTCAGTTTTCCTCCCCTGGTACTCGGGTGCAACATTCCAGACGCTTTACTAACACTCTTCCGACTTGGAGAGTCAGTCCCTTTAACCTCTTGTTTGGCACAGTTTGCAATTTCTGCGGAAGATGAACAGGAATAGCGAGAACCAATGAGAGACTAGCTGGAGGTGTCTGGACGGGCAAATTTAACTCTCATTTCCCACCAGGAAGAGGAATTAACCAAAGGCTCAGCATGCCGTGCCGGAACCAGATTAGGGCCTGAAGCCATCCTGCGGTGTTGCGGCCAGGTCACAAGAAAGCGAGTTGAAGAAAGGAGCTCAGGGGCACTGTAATTCACAAACCTGCAGAGTTATAAATGACAGCTATCGTCCAAAAATAGACTGAAGTAAGGCTGCCAAGAGGACTTGAAAGCGGGGCAGAATTGCAGGAAACCGATTTCAGGAGGTAGACTGGAATTGCATTGCAAGCATAGGAAAAGAGGCAGAACATCCACAATGATGCACTTGGCCAAAAAGGGCGTATGCGTTTTTTCCTGAATATATTCAGGAAAAAACGCATACGCCCTTTTTGGCCAACCAAGCAAGCTTGCAAAGGAAATCTGCACTACAATGAAGTCTCACTTCCCCCCGGTCAAAAGGGCCATCTGAAAAAAGTGTAAAATCCAGAAAGGCAGGACAGGCCATGGAGAACTGGGAGCCTTGTTATGCTGATGGGCGGGATGTAAATTGCCAACAACCACTCTGGAAAAGTGTATGGTGTTTCCTGAAACATCTAAAAAACAAATCAACAGAACCTAGGGCACTTCCACTTATGGTCCTATAGCTTAGGGAAATTAAAATCAAAAAGACACAGCCACCCCAAAGTTTGGAACGGCTCTGTTTACAAGAACCTCGTTTACAGTACAAGTTCAACATCGCAGAAAGTGAAAAATGGATAAAGAAGTTGTGGTATTTACTTACAAAGCAATATCACTCAGCAATGAAATCTGTGTCATCAGGCCCTTAGCAGCACAATGAGTGGATTCAGGTATGATGATTCTAACTGTAATAAGTCACACAGAAAAAGAAACATCATAAGATATCAGTAATACACGGAATGTAAACTTGGCTACACAGGAACTGAATTACAGAACAGAACAGGGTCTCAAATTTAGAAAACCAACTTATGCTTGCTTAAGGGGAAAGGTGAGTTGGGGTGCTGCATAAAACCAGAGATTGAAATGAGCACAGATAAAGTTCCTTAAGCCAAATATGGAATAGACAAGAGCTACTCCTTGCTCAACGAAATGGACTCAACACCACATATTAAACGCCTAAGAATGTACCTGACTAGTAAGTATCTTAAAACCTATGGATTGCTATGTCTCCGAAAGAGAATCAAGCGTGTGTACAGGGGCTTAAACGCAGCAGTGATAGGATTGGAGATGTTCGGTGAGCAAATGAAGACCCTTTGAAGTCATATTGCATGGTACCCATTCCACGGGTTTCAAATACCCAGGTTTAAGGTATTCTTCCTTCAGCTAAAACATGCATGTGGAACCTAGAGTATGATCAACCATGTGATCGGGAGACATGTTCAAATATGTCTCAGTTTTCCTCCCCTGGTACTCGGGTGCAACATTCCAGACGCTTTACTAACACTCTCCCCACTTGGAGAGTCAGTCCCTTTAACCTCCTGTTTGGCCCTGTTTGCAATTTCTGCGGAAGATGAACAGGAATAGCGAGAACCAATGAGAGACTAGCTGGAGGTGTCTGGACGGGCAAATTTAACTCTCATTTCCCACCAGGAAGAGGAATTAACCAAAGGCCCAGCGTGCCGTGCCAGAACCAGATTAGGGCCTGAAGCCATCATGCGGTGTTGCGGCCAGGTCACAAGAAAGCGAGTTGAAGAAAGGAGCTCAGGGGCACTGTAATTCACAAACCTGCAGAGTTATAAATGACAGCTATCGTCCAAAAATAGACTGAAGTAAGGCTGCCAAGAGGACTTGAATGCGGGGCAGAATTGCAGGAAACCGATTTCAGGAGGTAGACTGGAATTTGCATTGAAAGCATAGGAAAAGAGGCAGAACGTCCACAATGATGCACTTGGCCAAAAAGGGCGTATGCGTTTTTTCCTGAATATATTCAGGAAAAAACGCATACGCCCTTTTTGGCCAACCAAGCAAGCTTGCAAAGGAAATGTGCACTACAATGAAGTCTCACTTCCCCCCGGTCAAAAGGGCCATCTGAAAAAAGTGTAAAATCCTGAAAGGCAGGACAGGCCATGGACAACTGGGAGCCTTGTTATGCTGATGGGCGGGATGTAAATTGCCAACAGACACTCGGGAGAAGTGTATGGTGTTTCCTGAAACATCTAAAAAACAAAGCAACAGAGCCTAGGGCACTGCCACTTATGGTCCTATAGCTTAGGGAAATTAAAATCAAAAAGACACAGCCACCCCAAAGTTTGGAACGGCTCTGTTTACAAGAACCTCGTTTACAGTACAAGTTCAACATCGCAGAAAGTGAAAAATGGATAAAGAAGTTGTGGTATTTACTTACAAAGCAATATCACTCAGCAATGAAATCTGTGTCATCAGGCCCGTAGCAGCACAATGAGTGGATTCAGGTATGATGATTCTAACTGAAGTAAGTCACACAGAAAAAGAAACATCATAAGATATCAGTAATACACGGAATGGAAACTTGGCTACACAGGAACTGAATTACAGAACAGAACAGGGACTCAAATTTAGAAAACCAACTTATGCTTGCAAAGGGTAAAGGTGAGTTTGGGTGCTGCATAAAACCAGAGATTGAAATGAGCACAGATAAAGTTCCTTAAGTCAAATATGGAATAGACAAGAGCTACTCCTTGCTCAACGAAATGGACTCAACACCGCATATTAAACGCCTAAGAATGTACCTGACTAGTAAGTATCTTAAAACCTATGGATTGCTATGTCTCCGAAAGAGAATCAAGCATGTGTACAGGGGCATAAACGCAGCAGTGATAGGATTGGAGAGGTTCGGTGAGCAAATGAAGACCCTTTGAAGTCATATTGCATGGTACCCATTCCACGGGTTTCAACTACCTAGGTTTTAGGTATTCTTCCTTCAGCTAAAACATGCATGTGGAACCCAAGTATGATCAACCATGTGAACGGGAGACGTGTTCAAATATGTCTCAGTTTTCCTCCCCTGGTACTCGGGTGCAACATTCCAGACGCTTTACTAACACTCTCCCCACTTGGAGAGTCAGCGCCTTTAACCTCCTGTTTGGCCCAGTTTGCAATTTCTGCGGAAGATGAACAGGAATAGCGAGAACCAATGAGAGGCTAGCTGGAGGTGTCTGGACGGGCAAATTTAACTCTCATTTCCCACCAGGAAGAGGAAATAACCAAAGGCTCAGCGTGCCGTACCGGAACCAGATTAGGGCCTGAAGCCATCCTGCGGTGTTGCGGCCAGCTCAAAAGAAAGCGAGTTGAAGAAAGGAGCTCAGGGGCACTGTAATTCACAAACCTGCAGAGTTATAAATGACAGCTATCGTCCAAAAATAGACTGAAGTAAGGCTGCCAAGAGGACTTGAAAGCGGGGCAGAATTGCAGGAAACCGATTTCAGGAGGTAGACTGGAATTGCATTGAAAGCATAGGAAAAGAGGCAGAACGTCCACAATGATGCACTTGGCCAAAAAGGGCGTATGCGTTTTTTCCTGAATATATTCAGGAAAAAACGCATACGCCCTTTTTGGCCAACCAAGCAAGCTTGCAAAGGAAATCTGCACTACAATGAAGTCTCACTTCCCCCCGGTCAAAAGGGCCATCTGAAAAAAGTGTAAAATCCAGAAAGGCAGGACAGGCCATGGAGAACTGGGAGCCTTGTTATGCTGATGGGCGGGATGTAAATTGCCAACAACCACTCGGGAGAAGTGTATGGTGTTTCCTGAAACATCTAAAAAACAAAGCAACAGAACCTAGGGCACTTCCACTTATGCTCCTATAGCTTAGGGAAATTAAAATCAAAAAGACACAGCCACCCCAAAGTTTGGAACGGCTCTGTTTACAAGAACCTCGTTTACAGTACAAGTTCAACATCGCAGAAAGTGAAAAATGGATAAAGAAGTTGTGGTATTTACTTACAAAGCAATATCACTCAGCAATGAAATCTGTGTCATCAGGCCCTTAGCAGCACAATGAGTGGATTCAGGTATGATGATTCTAACTGAAGTAAGTCACACAGAAAAAGAAACATCATAAGGTATCAGTAATACACGGAATGTAAACTTGGCTACACAGGAACTGAATTACAGAACAGAACAGGGTCTCAAATTTAGAAAACCAACTTATGCTTGCTTAAGGGTAAAGGTGAGTTGGGGTGCTGCATAAAACCAGAGATTGAAATGAGCACAGATAAAGTTCCTTAAGTCAAATATGGAATAGACAAGCGCTACTCCTTGCTCAACGAAATGGACTCAACACCGCATATTAAACGCCTAAGAATGTACCTGACTAGTAAGTATCTTAAAAACCTATGGATTGCTATGTCTCCGAAAGAGAATCAAGCATGTGTACAGGGGCATAAACGCAGCAGTGATAGGATTGGAGAGGTTCGGTGAGCAAATGAAGACCCTTTGAAGTCATATTTCATGGTACCGATTACACGGGTCTTAACTCTCCAGGTTTAAGGTATTCTTCCTTCAGCTAAAACATGCATGTGGAACCCAAGTATGATCAACCATGTGAACGGGAGACGTGTTCAAATATGTCTCAGTTTTCCTCCCCTGGTACTCGGGTGCAACATTCCAGACGCTTTACTAAAACTCTCCCCACTTGGAGAGTCAGTGCCTTTAACCTCCTGTTTGGCCCAGTTTGCAATTTCTGCGGAAGATGAACAGGAATAGCGAGAACCAATGAGAGACTAGCTGGAGGTGTCTGGACGGGCAAATTTAACTCTCATTTCCCACCAGGAAAAGGAAATAACCAAAGGCTCAGCGTGCCGTGCCGGAACCAGATTAGGGCCTGAAGCCATCCTGCGGTGTTGCGGCCAGGTCACAAGAAAGCAAGTTGAAGAAAGGAGCTCAGGGGCACTGTAATGCACAAACCTGCAGAGTTATAAATGACAGCTATCGTGCAAAAATAGACTGAAGTAAGGCTGCCAAGAGGACTTGAAAGCGGGGCAGAATTGCAGGAAACCGATTTCAGGAGGTAGACTGCAATTGCATTGAAAGCATAGGAAAAGAGGCAGAACGTCCACAATGATGCACTTGGCCAAAAAGGGCGTATGCGTTTTTTCCTGAATATATTCTGGAAAAAACGCATACGCCCTTTTTGGCCAACCAAGCAAGCTTGCAAAGGAAATCTGCACTACAATGAAGTCTCACTTCCCCCCGGTCAAAAGGGCCATCTGAAAAAAGTGTAAAATCCAGAAAGGCAGGACAGGCCATGGAGAACTGGGAGCCTTGTTATGCTGATGGGCGGGATGTAAATTGCCAACAGACACTCGGGAGAAGTGTATGGTGTTTCCTGAAACATCTAAAAAACAAAGCAACAGAGCCTAGGGCACTGCCACTTATGGTCCTATAGCTTAGGGAAATTAAAATCAAAAAGACACAGCCACCCCAAAGTTTGGGACGCCTCTGTTTACAAGAACCTCGTTTACAGTACAAGTTCAACATCGCAGAAAGTGAAAAATGGATAAAGAAGTTGTGGTATTTACTTACAAAGCAATATCACTCAGCAATGAAATCTGTGTCATCAGGCCCTTAGCAGCACAATGAGTGGATTCAGGTATGATGATTCTAACTGAAGTAAGTCACACAGAAAAAGAAACATCATAAGATATCAGTAATACACGGAATGGAAACTTGGCTACACAGGAACTGAATTACAGAACAGAACAGGGTCTCAAATTTAGAAAACCAACTTTTGCTTGCTTAAGGGGAAAGGTGAGTTGGGGTGCTGCATAAAACCAGAGATTGAAATGAGCACAGATAAAGTTCCTTAAGTCAAATATGGAATAGACAAGAGCTACTCCTTGCTCAACGAAATGGATTCAATACCGCATATTAAACGCCTAAGAATGTACCTGACTAGTAAGTATCTTAAAACCTATGGATTGCTATGTCTCCGAAAGAGAATCAAGCATGTGTACAGGGGCATAAACGCAGCAGTGATAGGATTGGAGAGGTTCGGTGAGCAAATGAAGACCCTTTGAAGTCATATTGCATGGTACCCATTCCACGGGTTTCAACTACCCAGGTTTAAGGTATTCTTCCTTCAGCTAAAACATGCATGTGGAACCTAGAGTATGATCAACCATGTGATCGGGAGACGTGTTCAAATATGTCAGTTTTCGTACCCTGGTACTCGGGTGCAACATTCCAGACGCTTTACTAACACTCTCCCCACTTGGAGAGTCAGTCCCTTTAACCTCCTGTTTGGCCCAGTTTGCAATTTCTGCGGAAGATGAACAGGAATAGCAAGAACCAATGAGAGGCTAGCTGGAGGTGTCTGGACGGGCAAATTTAACTCTCATTTCCCACCAGGAAGAGGAAATAACCAAAGGCTCAGCGTGCCGTACTGGAACTAGATTAGGGCCTGAAGCCATCCTGCGGTGTTGCGGCCAGCTCAAAAGAAAGCGAGTTGAAGAAAGGAGCTCAGGGGCACTGTAATTCACAAAACTGCAGAGTTATAAATGACAGCTATCGTCCAAAAATAGACTGAAGTAAGGCTGCCAAGAGGACTTGAAAGCGGGGCAGAATTGCAGGAAACCGATTTCAGGAGGTAGACTGGAATTGCATTGAAAGCATAGGAAAAGAGGCAGAACGTCCACAATGATGCACTTGGCCAAAAAGGGCGTATGCGTTTTTTCCTGAATATATTCAGGAAAAAACGCATACGCCCTTTTTGGCCAACCAAGCAAGCTTGCAAAGGAAATCTGCACTACAATGAAGTCTCACTTCCCCCCGGTCAAAAGGGCCATCTGAAAAAAGTGTAAAATCCAGAAAGGCAGGACAGGCCATGGAGAACTGGGAGCCTTGTTATGCTGATGGGCGGGATGTAAATTGCCAACAACCACTCCGGAGAAGTGTATGGTGTTTCCTGAAACATCTAAAAAACAAAGCAACAGAGCCTAGGGCACTTCCACTTATGGTCCTATAGCTTAGGGAAATTAAAATCAAAAAGACACAGCCACCCCAAAGTTTGGAACGGCTCTGTTTACAAGAACCTCGTTTACAGTACAAGTTCAACATCGCAGAAAGTGAAAAATGGATAAAGAAGTTGTGGTATTTACTTACAAAGCAATATCACTCAGCAATGAAATCTATGTCATCAGGCCCTTAGCATCACAATGAGTGGATTCAGGTATGATGATTCTAACTGAAATAAGTCACACAGAAAAAGAAACATCATAAGATATCACTAATACACGGAATGTAAACTTGGCTACACAGGAACTGAATTACAGAACAGAACAGGGTCTCAAATTTAGAAAACCAACTTATGCTTGCTTAAGGATAAAGGTGAGTTGGGGTGCTGCATAAAACCAGAGATTGAAATGAGCACAGATAAAGTTCCTTAAGTCAAATATGGAATAGACAAGAGCTACTCCTTGCTCAACGAAATGGACTCAACACCGCATATTAAACGCCTAAGAATGTACCTGACTAGTAAGTATCTTAAAACCTATGGATTGCTATGTCTCTGAAAGAGAATCAAGCATGTGTACAGGGGCATAAACGCAGCAGTGATAGGATTGGAGAGGTTCGGTGAGCAAATGAAGACCCTTTGAAGTCATATTGCATGGTACCCATTCCACGGGTCTTAACTCTCCAGGTTTAAGGTATTCTTCCTTCAGCTAAAACATGCATGTGGAACCTAGAGTATGATCAACCATGTGATGAGGAGACGTGTTCAAATATGTCTCAGTTTTCCTCCCCTGGTACTCGGGTGCAACATTCCAGACGCTTTACTAACACTCTCCCGACTTGGAGAGTCAGTCCCTTTAACCTCCTGTTTGGCCCAGTTTGCAATTTCTGCGGAAGATGAACAGGAATAGCGAGAACCAATGAGAGACTACCTGGAGGTGTCTGGACGGGCAAATTTAACTCTCATTTCCCACCAGGAAGAGGAATTAACCAAAGGCTCAGCGTGTCGTGCCAGAACCAGATTAGGGCCTGAAGCCATCCTGCGGTGTTGCGGCCAGGTCACAAGAAAGCGAGTTGAAGAAAGGAGCTCAGGGGCACTGTAATGCACAAACCTGCAGAGTTATAAATGACAGCTATCGTCCAAAAATAGACTGAAGTAAGGCTGCCAAGAGGACTTGAAAGCGGGGCAGAATTGCAGGAAACCGATTTCAGGAGGTAGACTGGAATTGCATTGAAAGCATAGGAAAAGAGGCAGAACGTCCACAATGATGCACTTGGCCAAAAAGGGCGTATGCGTTTTTTCCTGAATATATTCAGGAAAAAACGCATACGCCCTTTTTGGCCAACCAAGCAAGCTTGCAAAGGAAATCTGCACTACAATGAAGTCTCACTTCCCCCCGGTCAAAAGGGCCATCTGAAAAAAGTGTAAAATCCAGAAAGACAAGACAGGCCATGGAGAACTGGGAGCCTTGTTATGGTGATGGGCGGGATGTAAATTGCCAACAACCACTCGGGAGAAGTGTATGGTGTTTCCTGAAACGTAAAAAACAAAGCAACAGAACCTAGGGCACTTCCACATATGGTCCTATAGCTTAGGGAAATTAAAATCAAAAAGACACAGCCACCCCAAAGTTTGGAACGGCTCTGTTTACAAGAACCTCGTTTACAGTACAAGCTCAACATCGCAGAAAGTGAAAAATGGATAAAGAAGTTGTGGTATTTACTTACAAAGCAATATCACTCAGCAATGATATCTGTGTCATCAGGCCCTTAGCAGCACAATGAGTGGATTCAGGTACGATGATTCTAACTGAAATAAGTCACACAGAAAAGAAACATCATAAGATATCACTAATACACGGAATGTAAACTTGGCTACACAGGAACTGAATTCCAAAACAGAACAGGGTCTCAAATTTAGAAAACCAACTTATGCTTGCTTAAGGGGAAAGGTGAGTTGGGGTGCTGCATAAAACCAGAGATTGAAATGAGCACAGATAAAGTTCCTTAAGCCAAATATGGAAGAGACAAGAGCTACTCCTTGCTCAACGAAATGGACTCAACACCGCATATTAAACGCCTAAGAATGTACCTGACTAGTAAGTATCTTAAAACCTATGGATTGCTATGTCTCCAAAAGAGAAGCAAGCGTGTGTACAGGGGCATAAACGCAGCAGTGATAGGATTGGAGAGGTTCGGTGAGCAAATGAAGACCCTTTGAAGTCATATTGCATGGTACCCATTACACGGGTCTTAACTCTCCAGGTTTAAGGTATTCTTCCTTCAGCTAAAACATGCATGTGGAACCCAAGTATGATCAACCATGTGAACGGGAGACGTGTTCAAATATGTCTCAGTTTTCGTACCCTGGTACTCGGGTGCAACATTCCAGACGCTTTACTGACACTCTCCCGACTTGGAGAGTCAGTCCCTTTAACCTCCTGTTTGGCCCAGTTTGCAATTTCTGCGGAAGATGAACAGGAATAGCGAGAACCAATGAGAGACTAGCTGGAGGTGTCTGGACGGGCAAATTTAACTCTCATTTCCCACCAGGAAGAGGAAATAACCAAAGGCTCAGCGTGCCGTGCCGGAACCAGATTAGGGCCTGAAGCCATCCTGCGGTGTTGCGGCCAGGTCACAAGAAAGCGAGTTGAAGAAAGGAGCTCTGGGGCACTGCAATGCACAAACCTGCAGAGTTATAAATGACAGCTATCGTCCAAAAACACACTGAAGTAAGGCTGCCAAGAGGACTTCAAAGTGGGGTAGAATTGCAGGAAACCGATTTCAGGAGGTAGACTGGAATTGCATTGAAAGCATAGGAAAAGAGGCAGAACGTCCACAATGATGCACTTGGCCAAAAAGGGCGTATGCGTTTTTTCCTGAATATATTCAGGAAAAAACGCATACGCCCTTTTTGGCCAACCAAGCAAGCTTGCAAAGGAAATCTGCACTACAATGAAGTCTCACTTCCCCCCGGTCAAAAGGGCCATCTGAAAAAAGTGTAAAATCCAGAAAGGCAGGACAGGCCATGGAGAACTGGGAGCCTTGTTATGCTGATGGGCGGGATGTAAATTGCCAACAACCACTCGGGAGAAGTGTATGGTGTTTCCTGAAACATCTAAAAAACAAAGCAACAGAACCTAGGGCACTTCCACTTATGGTCCTATAGCTTAGGGAAATTAAAATCAAAAAGACACAGCCACCCCAAAGTTTGGAACGGCTCTGTTTACAAGAACCTCGTTTACAGTACAAGTTCAACATCGCAGAAAGTGAAAAATGGATAAAGAAGTTGTGGTATTTACTTACAAAGCAATATCACTCAGCAATGAAATCTGTGTCATCAGGCCCTTAGCAGCACAATGAGTGGATTCAGGTATGATGATTCTAACAGAAGTAAGTCACACAGAAAAAGAAACATCATAAGATATCAGTAATACACGGAATGTAAACTTGGCTACACAGGAACTGAATTACAGAACAGAACAGGGTCTCAAATTTAGAAAACCAACTTATGCTTGCTTAAGGGTAAAGGTGAGTTGGGGTGCTGCATAAAACCAGAGATTGAAATGAGCACAGATAAAGTTCCTTAAGTCAAATATGGAATAGACAAGAGCTACTCTTTGCTCAACGAAATGGACTCAACACCGCATATTAAATGCCTAAGAATGTACCTGACTAGTAAGTATCTTAAAAACCTATGGATTGCTATGTCTCCAAAAGAGAATCAAGCATGTGTACAGGGGCATAAACGCAGCAGTGATAGGATTGGAGAGGTTCGGTGAGCAAATGAAGACCCTTTGAAGTCATATTGCATGGTACCCATTACACGGGTCTTAACTCTCCAGGTTTAAGGTATTCTTCCTTCAACTAAAACATGCATGTGGAACCCAAGTATGATCAACCATGTGAACGGGAGACGTGTTCAAATATGTCTCAGTTTTCCTCCCCTGGTACTCGGGTGCAACATTCCAGACGCTTTACTAACACTCTCCCCACTTGGAGAGTCAGCGCCTTTAACCTCCTGTTTGGCCCAGTTTGCAATTTCTGCGGAAGATGAACAGGAATAGCGAGAACCAATGAGAGACTAGCTGGAGGTGTCTGGACGGACAAATTTAACTCTCATTTCCCACCAGGAAAAGGAAATAACCAAAGGCTCAGCGTGCCGTGCCGGAACCAGATTAGGGCCTGAAGCCATCCTGCGGTGTTGCGGCCAGCTCACAAGAAAGCAAGTTGAAGAAAGGAACTCAGGGGCACTGTAATGCACAAACCTGCAGAGTTATAAATGACAGCTATCGTCCAAAAATAGACTGAAGTAAGGCTGCCAAGAGGACTTGAAAGCGGGGCAGAATTGCAGGAAACCGATTTCAGGAGGTAGACTGGAATTGCATTGAAAGCATAGGAAAAGAGGCAGAACGTCCACAATGATGCACTTGGCCAAAAAGGGCGTATGCGTTTTTTCCTGAATATATTCAGGAAAAAACGCATACGCCCTTTTTGGCCAACCAAGCAAGCTTGCAAAGGAAATCTGCACTACAATGAAGTCTCACTTCCCCCCGGTCAAAAGGGCCATCTGAAAAAAGTGTAAAATCCATAAAGGCAGGACAGGCCATGGAGAACTGGGAGCCTTGTTATGCTGATGGGCGGGATGTAAATTGCCAACAGACACTCGGGAGAAGTGTATGGTGTTTCCTGAAACATCTAAGAAACAAAGCAACAGAGCCTAGGGCACTGCCACTTATGGTCCTATAGCTTAGGGAAATTAAAATCAAAAAGACACAGCCACCCCAAAGTTTGGGACGTCTCTGTTTACAAGAACCTCGTTTACAGTACAAGTTCAACATCGCAGAAAGTGAAAAATGGATAAAGAAGTTGTGGTATTTACTTACAAAGCAATATCACTCAGCGATGAAATCTATGTCATCAGGCCCTTAGCATCACAATGAGTGGATTCAGGTATGATGATTCTAACTGAAATAAGTCACACAGAAAAAGAAACATCATAAGATATCAGTAATACACGGAATGTAAACTTGGCTACACAGGAACTGAATTACAGAACAGAACAGGGTCTCAAATTTAGAAAACCAACTTATGCTTGCTTAAGGGTAAAGGTGAGTTGGGGTGCTGCATAAAACCAGAGATTGAAATGAGCACAGATAAAGTTCCTTAAGTCAAATATGTAATAGAGAAGAGCTACTCCTTGCTCAACGAAATGGACTCAACACCGCATATTAAACGCCTAAGAATGTACCTGACTAGTAAGTATCGTAAAACCTATGGATTGCTATGTCTCCAAAAGAGAATCAAGCATGTGTACAGGGGCATAAACGCAGCAGTGATAGGATTGGAGAGGTTCGGTGAGCAAATGAAGACCCTTTGAAGTCATATTGCATAGTACCCATTACACGGGTCTGAACTCTCCAGGTTTAAGGTATTCTTCCTTCAGCTAAAACATGCATGTGGAACACAAGTATGATCAACCATGTGAACGGGAGACGTGTTCAAATATGTCTCAGTTTTCCCCCCCTGGTACTCGGGTGCAACATTCCAGACGCTTTACTAACACTCTCCCCACTTGGAGAGTCAGCGCCTTTAACCTCCTGTTTGGCCCAGTTTGCAATTTCTGCGGAAGATGAACAGGAATAGCGAGAACCAATGAGAGACTAGCTGGAGGTGTCTGGACGGGCAAATTTAACTCTCATTTCCCACCAGGAAGAGGAAATAACCAAAGGCTCAGCGTGCCGTGCCGGAACCAGATTAGGGCCTGAAGCCATCCTGCGGTGTTGCGGCCAGGTCACAAGAAAGCGAGTTGAAGAAAGGAGCTCAGGGGCACTGTAATTCACAAACCTGCAGAGTTATAAATGACAGCTATCGTCCAAAAATAGACTGAAGTAAGGCTGCCAAGAGGACTTGAAAACGGGGCAGAATTGCAGGAAACCGATTTCAGGAGGTAGACTGGAATTGCATTGAAAGCATAGGAAAAGAGGCAGAACGTCCACAATGATGCACTTGGCCAAAAAGGGCGTATGCGTTTTTTCCTGAATATATTCAGGAAAAAACGCATACGCCCTTTTTGGCCAACCAAGCAAGCTTGCAAAGGAAATCTGCACTACAATGAAGTCTCACTTCCCCCCGGTCAAAAGGGCCATCTGAAAAAAGTGTAAAATCCAGAAAGGCAGGACAGGCCATGGAGAACTGGGAGCCTTGTTATGCTGATGGGCGGGATGTAAATTGCCAACAACCACTAGGGAGAAGTGTATGGTGTTTCCTGAAACATCTAAAAAACAAAGCAACAGAACCTAGGGCACTTCCACTTATGGTCCTATAGCTTAGGGAAATTAAAATCAAAAAGACACAGCCACCCCAAAGTTTGGAACGGCTCTGTTTACAAGAACCTCGTTTACCGTACAAGTTCAACATCGCAGAAAGTGAAAAATGGGTAAAGAAGTTGTGGTATTTACTTACAAAGCAATATCACTCAGCAATGAATTCTATGTCATCAGGCCCTTAGCATCACAATGAGTGGATTCAGGTATGATGATTCTAACTGAAATAAGTCACACAGAAAAAGAAACATCATAAGATATCAGTAATACACGGAATGTAAACTTGGCTACACAGGAACTGAATTACAGAACAGAACAGGGTCTCAAATTTAGAAAACCAACTTATGCTTGCTTAAGGGTAAAGGTGAGTTGGGGTGCTGCATAAAACCAGAGATTGAAATGAGCACAGATAAAGTTCCTTAAGCCAAATATGGAATAGACAAGAGCTACTCCTTGCTCAACGAAATGGACTCAACACCGCATATTAAACGCCTAAGAATGTACCTGACTAGTAAGTATCTTAAAACCTATGGATTGCTATGTCTCCGAAAGAGAATCAAGCATGTGTACAGGGGCATAAACGCAGCAGTGATAGGATTGGAGAGGTTCGGTGAGCAAATGAAGACCCTTTGAAGTCATATTGCATGGTACCCATTACACGGGTTTCAACTACCCAGGTTTTAGGTATTCTTCCTTCAGCTAAAACATGCATGTGGAACCCAAGTATGATCAACCATGTGAACGGGAAACGTGTTCAAATATGTCTCAGTTTTCCTCCCCTGGTACTCGGGTGCAACATTCCAGATGCTTTACTAACACTCTCCCCACTTGGAGAGTCAGCGCCTTTAACCTCCTGTTTGGCCCAGTTTGCAATTTCTGCGGAAGATGAACAGGAATAGCGAGAACCAATGAGAGACTACCTGGAGGTGTCTGGACGGGCAAATTTAACTCTCATTTCCCACCAGGAAAAGGAAATAACCAAAGGCTCAGCGTGCCGGGCCGGAACCAGATTAGGGCCTGAAGCCATCCTGCGGTGTTGCGGCCAGGTCACAAGAAAGCAAGTTGAAGAAAGGAGCTCAGGGGCACTGCAATGCACAAACCTGCAGAGTTATAAATGACAGCTATCGTCCAAAAACACACTGAAGTAAGGCTGCCAAGAGGACTTCAAAGTGGGGCAGAATTGCAGGAAACCGATTTCAGGAGGTAGACTGGAATTGCATTGAAAGCATAGGAAAAGAGGCAGAACGTCCACAATGATGCACTTGGCCAAAAAGGGCGTATGCGTTTTTTCCTGAATATATTCAGGAAAAAACGCATACGCCCTTTTTGGCCAACCAAGCAAGCTTGCAAAGGAAATCTGCACTACAATGAAGTCTCACTTCCCCCCGGTCAAAAGGGCCATCTGAAAAAAGTGTAAAATCCAGAAAGGCAGGACAGGCCATGGAGAACTGGGAGCCTTGTTATGCTGATGGGCGGGATGTAAATTGCCAACAACCACTCCGGAGAAGTGTATGGTGTTTCCTGAAACATCTAAAAAACAAAGCAACAGAACCTAGGGCACTTCCACTTATGGTCCTATAGCTTAGGGAAATTAAAATCAAAAAGACATAGCCACCCCAAAGTTTGGAACGGCTCCGTTTACAAGAACCTCATTTACAGTACAAGTTCAACATCGCAGAAAGTGAAAAATGGATAAAGAAGTTGTGGTATTTACTTACAAAGCAATATCACTCAGCAATGAAATCTGTGTCATCAGTCCCTTAGCAGCACAATGAGTGGATTCAGGTATGATGATTCTAACTGAAGTAAGTCACACAGAAAAAGAAACATCATAAGATATCAGTAATACACGGAATGTAAACTTGGCTACACAGGAACTGAATTACAGAACAGAACAGGGTCTCAAATTTAGAAAACCAACTTATGCTTGCTTAAGGGGAAAGGTGAGTTGGGGTGCTGCATAAAACCAGAGATTGAAATGAGCACAGATAAAGTTCCTTAAGTCAAATATGGAATAGACAAGAGCTACTCCTTGCTCAACGAAATGGACTCAACACCGCATATTAAACGCCTAAGAATGTACCTGACTAGTAAGTATCGTAAAACCTATGGATTGCTATGTCTCCAAAAGAGAATCAAGCATGTGTACAGGGGCATAAACGCAGCAGTGATAGGATTGGAGAGGTTCGGTGAGCAAATGAAGACCCTTTGAAGTCATATTGCATAGTACCCATTACACGGGTCTGAACTCTCCAGGTTTAAGGTATTCTTCCTTCAGCTAAAACATGCATGTGGAACCCAAGTATGATCAACCATGTGAACGGGAGACGTGTTCAAATATGTCTCAGTTTTCCCCCCCTGGTACTCGGGTGCAACATTCCAGACGCTTTACTAACACTCTCCCCACTTGGAGAGTCAGCGCCTTTAACCTCCTGTTTGGCCCAGTTTGCAATTTCTGCGGAAGATGAACAGGAATAGCGAGAACCAATGAGAGACTAGCTGGAGGTGTCTGGACGGGCAAATTTAACTCTCATTTCCCACCAGGAAGAGGAAATAACCAAAGGCTCAGCGTGCCGTGCCGGAACCAGATTAGGGCCTGAAGCCATCCTGCGGTGTTGCGGCCAGCTCACAAGAAAGCGAGTTGAAGAAAGGAGCTCAGGGGCACTGTAATTCACAAACCTGCAGAGTTATAAATGACAGCTATCGTCCAAAAATAGACTGAAGTAAGGCTGCCAAGAGGACTTGAAAACGGGGCAGAATTGCAGGAAACCGATTTCAGGAGGTAGACTGGAATTGCATTGAAAGCATAGGAAAAGAGGCAGAACGTCCACAATGATGCACTTGGCCAAAAAGGGCGTATGCGTTTTTTCCTGAATATATTCAGGAAAAAACGCATACGCCCTTTTTGGCCAACCAAGCAAGCTTGCAAAGGAAATCTGCACTACAATGAAGTCTCACTTCCCCCCGGTCAAAAGAGCCATCTGAAAAAAGTGTAAAATCCAGAAAGGCAGGACAGGCCATGGAGAACTGGGAGCCTTGTTATGCTGATGGGCGGGATGTAAATTGCCAACAACCACTAGGGAGAAGTGTATGGTGTTTCCTGAAACATCTAAAAAACAAAGCAACAGAACCTAGGGCACTTCCACTTATGGTCCTATAGCTTAGGGAAATTAAAATCAAAAAGACACAGCCACCCCAAAGTTTGGAACGGCTCTGTTTACAAGAACCTCGTTTACAGTACAAGTTCAACATCGCAGAAAGTGAAAAATGGATAAAGAAGTTGTGGTATTTACTTACAAAGCAATATCACTCAGCAATGAAATCTGTGTCATCAGGCCCTTAGCAGCACAATGAGTGGATTCAGGTATGATGATTCTAACTGAAATAAGTCACACAGAAAAAGAAACATCATAAGATATCAGTAATACACGGAATGGAAACTTGGCTACACAGGAACTGAATTACAGAACAGAACAGGGTCTCAAATTTAGAAAACCAACTTATGCTTGCTTAAGGGTAAAGGTGAGTTGGGGTGCTGCATAAAACCAGAGATTGAAATGAGCACAGATAAAGTTCCTTAAGCCAAATATGGAATAGACAAGAGCTACTCCTTGCTCAACGAAATGGACTCAACACCCCATATTAAACGCCTAAGAATGTACCTGAGTAGTAAGTATCTTAAAACCTATGGATTGCTATGTCTCCCAAAGAGAATCAAGCATGTGTACAGGGGCATAAACGCAGCAGTGATAGGATTGGAGAGGTTCGGTGAGCAAATGAAGACCCTTTGAAGTCATATTGCATGGTACCCATTCCACGGGTTTCAACTACCCAGGTTTAAGGTATTCTTCCTTCAGCTAAAACATGCATGTGGAACCTAGAGTATGATCAACCATGTGATCGGGAGACGTGTTCAAATATGTCTCAGTTTTCCTCCCCTGGTACTCGGGTGCAACATTCCAGACGCTTTACTAACACTCTCCCCACTTGGAGAGTCAGTCCCTTTAACCTCCTGTTTGGCCCAGTTTGCAATTTCTGCGGAAGATGAACAGGAATAGCGAGAACCAATGAGAGGCTAGCTGGAGGTGTCTGGACGGGCAAATTTAACTCTCATTTCCCACCAGGAAGAGGAATTAACCAAAGGCTCAGCGTGCCGGGCCGGAACCAGATTAGGGCCTGAAGCCATCCTGCGGTGTTGCGGCCAGGTCACAAGAAATCGAGTTGAAGAAAGGAGCTCAGGGGCACTGTAATTCACAAACCTGCAGAGTTATAAATGACAGCTATCGTCCAAAAATAGACTGAAGTAAGGCTGCCAAGAGGACTTGAAAGCGGGGCAGAATTGCAGGAAACCAATTTCAGAAGGTAGACTGGAACTGCATTGAAAGCATAGGAAAAGAGGCAGAACGTCCACAATGATGCACTTGGCCAAAAAGGGCGTATGCGTTTTTTCCTGAATATATTCAGGAAAAAACGCATACGCCCTTTTTGGCCAACCAAGCAAGCTTGCAAAGGAAATCTGCACTACAATGAAGTCTCACTTCCCCCCGGTCAAAAGGGCCATCTGAAAAAAGTGTAAAATCCAGAAAGGCAACAGGCCATTGAGAACTGGGAGCCTTATTATGCTGATGGGCGGGATGTAAATTGCCAACAGACACTTGGGAGAAGTGTATGGTGTTTCCTGGAACATCTAAAAAACAAAGCAACAGAGCCTAGGGCACTTCCACTTATGGTCCTATAGCTTAGGGAAATTAAAATCAAAAAGACACAGCCACCCCAAAGTTTGGAACGGCTCTGTTTACAAGAACCTCGTTTACAGTACAAGTTCAACATCGCAGAAAGTGAAAAATGGATAAAGAAGTTGTGGTATTCACTTACAAAGCAATATCACTCAGCAATGAAATCTATGTCATCAGGCCCTTAGGAGCACAATGAGTGGATTCAGGTATGATGATTCTAACTGAAATAAGTCACACAGAAAAAGAAACATCATAAGATATCAGTAATACACGGAATGTAAACTTGGCTACACAGGAACTGAATTACAGAACAGAACAGGGTCTCAAATTTAGAAAAACAACTTATGCTTGCTTAAGGGTAAAGGTGAGTTGGGGTGCTGCATAAAACCAGAGATTGAAATGAGCACAGATTAAGTTCCTTAAGTCAAATATGGAATAGACAAGAGCTACTCCTTGCTCAACGAAATGGACTCAACACCGCATATTAAACGCCTAAGAATGTACCTGACTTGTAAGTATCTTAAAACCTATGGATTGCTATGTCTCCGAAAGAGAATCAAGCATGTGTACAGGGGCATAAATGCAGCAGTGATAGGATTGGAGAGGTTCGGTGAGCAAATGAAGACCCTTTGAAGTCATATTGCATGGTACCCATTCCACGGGTTTCAACTACCCAGGTTTAAGGTATTCTTCCTTCAGCTAAAACATGCATGTGGAACCTAGACTATGATCAACCATGTGATCGGGAGACATGTTCAAATATGTCTCAGTTTTCCTCCCCTGGTACTCGGGTGCAACATTCCAGACGCTTTACTAACACTCTCCCCACTTGGAGAGTCAGTCCCTTTAACCTCCTGTTTGGCCCAGTTTGCAATTTCTGCGGAAGATGAACAGGAATAGCGAGAACCAATGAGAGGCTAGCTGGAGGTGTCTGGACGGGCAAATTTAACTCTCATTTCCCACCAGGAAGAGGAATTAACCAAAGGCTCATCGTGCCGGGCCGGAACCAGATTAGGGCCTGAAGCCATCCTGCGGTGTTGCGGCCAGGTCACAAGAAAGCGAGTTGAAGAAAGGAGCTCAGGGGCACTGTAATTCACAAACCTGCAGAGTTATAAATGACAGCTATCGTCCAAAAATAGACTGAAGTAAGGCTGCCAAGAGGACTTGAAAGCGGGGCAGAATTGCAGGAAACCGATTTCAGGAGGTAGACTGGAATTGCATTGAAAGCATAGGAAAAGAGGCAGAACGTCCACAATGATGCACTTGGCCAAAAAGGACGTATGCGTTTTTTCCTGAATATATTCAGGAAAAAACGCATACGCCCTTTTTGGCCAACCAAGCAAGCTTGCAAAGGAAATCTGCACTACAATGAAGTCTCACTTCCCCCCGGTCAAAAGGGCCATCTGAAAAAAGTGTAAAATCCAGAAAGGCAAGACAGGCCATGGAGAACTGGGAGCCTTGTTATGCTGATGGGCGGGATGTAAATTGCCAACAGACACTTGGGAGAAGTGTATGGTGTTTCCTGAAACATCTAAAAAACAAAGCAACAGAGCCTAGGGCACTGCCACTTATGGTCCTATAGCTTAGGGAAATTAAAATCAAAAAGACACAGCCACCCCAAAGATTGGGACGCCTCTGTTTACAAGAACCTCATTTACAGTACAAGTTCAACATCGCAGAAAGTGAAAAATGGATAAAGAAGTTGTGGTATTTACTTACAAAGCAATATCACTCAGCAATGAAATCTATGTCATCAGGCCCTTAGCATCACAATGAGTGGATTCAGTTATGATGACTCTAACTGAAATAAGTCACACAGAAAAAGAAACATCATAAGATATCAGTAATACACGGAATGGAAACTTGGCTACACAGGAACTGAATTACAGAACAGAACAGGGTCTCAAATTTAGAAAACCAACTTATGCTTGCTTAAGGGTAAAGGTGAGTTGGGGTGCTGCATAAAACCAGAGATTGAAATGAGCACAGATAAAGTTCCTTAAGTCAAATATGGAATAGACAAGAGCTACTCCTTGCTCAACGAAATGGACTCAACACCGCATATTAAACGCCTAAGAATGTACCTGACTAGTAAGTATCGTAAAACCTATGGATTGCTATGTCTCCAAAAGAGAATCAAGCATGTGTACAGGGGCATAAACGCAGCAGTGATAGGATTGGAGAGGTTCGGTGAGCAAATGAAGACCCTTTGAAGTCATATTGCATGGTACCCATTACACGGGTTTCAACTCTCCAGGTTTAAGGTATTCTTCCTTCAGCTAAAACATGCATGTGGAACCCAAGTATGATCAACCATGTGAACGGGAGACGTGTTCAAATATGTCTCAGTTTTCCTCCCCTGGTACTCGGGTGCAACATTCCAGACGCTTTACTAACACTCTCCCCACTTGGAGAGTCAGCGCCTTTAACCTCCTGTTTGGCCCAGTTTGCAATTTCTGCGGAAGATGAACAGGAATAGCGAGAACCAATGAGAGGCTAGCTGGAGGTGTCTGGACGGGCAAATTTAACTCTCATTTCCCACCAGGAAGAGGAAATAACCAAAGGCTCAGCGTGCCGTGCCGGAACCAGATTAGGGCCTGAAGCCATCCTGCGGTGTTACGGCCAGCGCAAAAGAAAGCGAGTTGAAGAAAGGAGCTCAGGGGCACTGTAATTCACAAACCTGCAGAGTTATAAATGACAGCTAACGTCCAAAAATAGACTGAAGTAAGGCTGCCAAGAGGACTTGAAAGCGGGGCAGAATTGCAGGAAACCGATTTCAGGAGGTAGACTGGAATTGCATTGAAAGCATAGGAAAAGAGGCAGAACGTCCACAATGATGCACTTGGCCAAAAAGGGCGTATGCGTTTTTTCCTGAATATATTCAGGAAAAAACGCATACGCCCTTTTTGGCCAACCAAGCAAGCTTGCAAAGGAAATCTGCACTACAATGAAGTCTCACTTCCCCCCGGTCAAAAGGGCCATCTGAAAAAAGTGTAAAATCCAGAAAGGCAACAGGCCATTGAGAACTGGGAGCCTTGTTATGCTGATGGGCGGGATGTAAATTGCCAACAGACACTTGGGAGAAGTGTATGGTGTTTCCTGAAACATCTAAAAAACAAAGCAACAGAGCCTAGGGCACTGCCACTTATGGTCCTATAGCTTAGGGAAATTAAAATCAAAAAGACACAGCCACCCCAAAGTTTGGAACGGCTCTGTTTACAAGAACCTCGTTTACAGTACAAGTTCAACATCGCAGAAAGTGAAAAATGGATAAAGAAGTTGTGGTATTCACTTACAAAGCAATATCACTCAGCAATGAAATCTATGTCATCAGGCCCTTAGCAGTACAATGAGTGGATTCAGATATGATGATTCTAACTGAAATAAGTCACACAGAAAAAGAAACATCATAAGATATCAGTAATACACGGAATGGAAACTTGGCTACACAGGAACTGAATTACAGAACAGAACAGGGTCTCAAATTTAGAAAAACAACTTATGCTTGCTTAATGGTAAACGTGAGTTGGGGTGCTGCATAAAACCAGAGATTGAAATGAGCACAGATAAAGTTCCTTAAGCCAAATATGGAATAGACAAGAGCTACTCCTTGCTCAACGAAATGGAGTCAACACCCCATATTAAACGCCTAAGAATGTACCTGACTTGTAAGTATCTTAAAACCTATGGATTGCTATGTCTCCGAAAGAGAATCAAGCATGTGTACAGGGGCATAAACGCAGCAGTGATAGGATTGGAGAGGTTCGGTGAGCAAATGAAGACCCTTTGAAGTCATATTGCATGGTACCCATTCCACGGGTTTCAACTACCCAGGTTTAAGGTATTCTTCCTTCAGCTAAAACATGCATGTGGAACCTAGAGTATGATCAACCATGTGATCGGGAGACGTGTTCAAATATGTCTCAGTTTTCCTCCCCTGGTACTCGGGTGCAACATTCCAGACGCTTTACTAACACTCTCCCCACTTGGAGAGTCAGTCCCTTTAACCTCCTGTTTGGCCCAGTTTGCAATTTCTGCGGAAGATGAACAGGAATAGCGAGAACCAATGAGAGGCTAGCTGGAGGTGTCTGGACGGGCAAATTTAACTCTCATTTCCCACCAGGAAGAGGAATTAACCAAAGGCTCAGCATGCCGGGCCGGAACCAGATTAGGGCCTGAAGCCATCCTGCGGTGTTGCGGCCAGGTCACAAGAAAGCGAGTTGAAGAAAGGAGCTCAGGGGCACTGTAATTCACAAACCTGCAGAGTTATAAATGACAGCTATCATACAAAAATAGACTGAAGTAAGGCTGACAAGAGGACTTGAAAGCGGGGCAGAATTGCAGGAAACCGATTTCAGGAGGTAGACTGGAATTGCATTGAAAGCATAGGAAAAGAGGCAGAACGTCCACAATGATGCACTTGGCCAAAAAGGGCGTATGCGTTTTTTCCTGAATATATTCAGGAAAAAACGCATACGCCCTTTTTGGCCAACCAAGCAAGCTTGCAAAGGAAATCTGCACTACAATGAAGTCTCACTTCCCCCGGTCAAAAGGGCCATCTGAAAAAAGTGTAAAATCCAGAAAGGCAGGACAGGCCATGGAGAACTGGGAGCCTTGTTATGCTGATGGGCGGGATGTAAATTGCCAACAGACACTCGGGAGAAGTGTATGGTGTTTCCTGAAACATCTAAAAAACAAAGCAACAGAGCCTAGGGCACTGCCACTTATGGTCCTATAGCTTAGGGAAATTAAAATCAAAAAGACACAGCCACCCCAAAGTTTGGGACGCCTCTGTTTACAAGAACCTCGTTTACAGTACAAGTTCAACATCGCAGAAAGTGAAAAATGGATAAAGAAGTTGTGGTATTTACTTACAAAGCAATATCACTCAGCAATGAAATCTGTGTCATCAGGCCCTTAGCAGCACAATGAGTGGATTCAGGTATGATGATTCTAACTGAAATAAGTCACACAGAAAAAGAAACATCATAAGATATCAGTAATACACGGAATGGAAACTTGGCTACACAGGAACTGAATTACAGAACAGAACAGGGTCTCAAATTTAGAAAACCAACTTATGCTTGCTTAAGGGTAAAGGTGAGTTGGGGTGCTGCATAAAACCAGAGATTGAAATGAGCACAGATAAAGTTCCTTAAGTCAACTATGAAATAGACAATAGCTACTCCTTGCTCAACGAAATGGACTCAACACCGCATATTAAACGCCTAAGAATGTACCTGACTAGTAAGTATCGTAAAACCTATGGATTGCTATGTCTCCAAAAGAGAATCAAGCATGTGTACAGGGGCATAAACGCAGCAGTGATAGGATTGGAGAGGTTCGGTGAGCAAATGGAGACCCTTTGAAGTCATATTGCATGGTACCCATTACACGGGTCTCAACTCTCCAGGTTTAAGGTATTCTTCCTTCAGCTAAAACATGCATGTGGAACCCAAGTATGATCAACCATGTGAACGGGAGACGTGTTCAAATATGTCTCAGTTTTCCTACCCTGGTACTCGGGTGCAACATTCCAGACGCTTTACTAACACTCTCCCCACTTGGAGAGTCAGTCCCTTTAACCTCCTGGTTGGCCCAGTTTGCAATTTCTGCGGAAGATGAACAGGAATAGCGAGAACCAATGAGAGACTACCTGGAGGTGTCTGAACGGGCAAATTTAACTCTCAAATTCCACCAGGAAGAGGAATTAACCGAAGGCTCAGCATGCCGGGCCAGAACCAGATTAGGGCCTGAAGCCATCCTGCGGTGTTGCGGCCAGGTCACAAGAAAGCGAGTTGAAGAAAGGAGCTCAGGGGCACTGTAATTCACAAACCTGCAGAGTTATAAATGACAGCTATCGTCCAAAAATAGACTGAAGTAAGGCTGCCAAGAGGACTTGAAAGCGGGGCAGAATTGCAGGAAACCGATTTCAGGAGGTAGACTGGAATTGCATTGAAAGCATAGGAAAAGAGGCAGAACGTCCACAATGATGCACTTGGCCAAAAAGGGCGTATGCGTTTTTTCCTGAATATATTCAGGAAAAAACGCATACGCCCTTTTTGGCCAACCAAGCAAGCTTGCAAAGGAAATCTGCACTACAATGAAGTCTCACTTCCCCCCGGTCAAAAGGGCCATCTGAAAAAAGTGTAAAATCCAGAAAGGCAACAGGCCATTGAGAACTGGGAGCCTTGTTATGCTGATGGGCGGGATGTAAATTGCCAACAGACACTCGGGAGAAGTGTATGGTGTTTCCTGAAACATCTAAAAAACAAAGCAACAGAGCCTAGGGCACTGCCACTTATGGTCCTATAGCTTAGGGAAATTAAAATCAAAAAGACACAGCCACCCCAAAGTTTGGAACGGCTCTGTTTACAAGAAACTCGTTTACAGTACAAGTTCAACATCGCAGAAAGTGAAAAATGGAAAAAGAACTTGTGGTACTTACGTACAATGCAGTATCACTCAGCAATGAAATCTATGTCATCAGGCCCGTAGCAGCATAATGAGTAGATTCAGGTACGATGATTCTAACTGAAATAAGTCACACAGAAAAAGAAACATCATAAGATATCAGTAATACACGGAATGTAAACTTGGCTACACAGGAACTGAATTACAGAACAGAACAGGGTCTCAAATTTAGAAAACCAACTTATGCTTGCTTAATGGTAAAGGTGAGTTGGGGTGCTGCATAAAACCAGAGATTGAAATGAGCACAGATAAAGTTCCTTAAGTCAAATATGGAATAGACAAGAGCTACTCCTTGCTCAACGAAATGGACTCAACACCCCATATTAAACGCCTAAGAATGTACCTGACTAGTAAGTATCTTGAAACCTATGGATTGCTATGTCTCCGAAAGAGAATCAAGCATGTGTACAGGGGCATAAACGCAGCAGTGATAGGATTGGAGAGGTTCGGTGAGCAAATGAAGACCCTTTGAAGTCATATTGCATGGTACCCATTCCACGGGTCTTAACTCTCCAGGTTTAAGGTATTCTTCCTTCAGCTAAAACATGCATGTGGAACCCAAGTATGATCAACCATGTGAACGGGAGACGTGTTCAAATATGTCTCAGTTTTCCTCCCCTGGTACTCGGGTGCAACATTCCAGACGCTTTACTAACACTCTCCCCACTTGGAGAGTCAGCGCCTTTAACCTCCTGTTTGGTCCAGTTTGCAATTTCTGCGGAAGATGAACAGGAATAGCGAGAACCAATGAGAGGCTAGCTGGAGGTGTCTGGAGGGGCAAATTTAACTCTCATTTCCCACCAGGAAGAGGAAGTAACCAAAAGCTCAGCGTGCCGTACCGGAACCAGATTAGGGCCTGAAGCCATCCTGCGGTGTTGCGGCCAGCTCAAAAGAAAGCGAGTTGAAGAAAGGAGCTCAGGGGCACTGTAATTCACAAACCTGCAGAGTTATAAATGACAGCTATCGTCCAAAAATAGACTGAAGTAAGGCTGCCAAGAGGACTTGAAAGCGGGGCAGAATTGCAGGAAACCGATTTCAGGAGGTAGACTGGAATTGCATTGAAAGCATAGGAAAAGAGGCAGAACGTCCACAATGATGCACTTGGCCAAAAAGGGCGTATGCGTTTTTTCCTGAATATATTCAGGAAAAAACGCATACGCCCTTTTTGGCCAACCAAGCAAGCTTGCAAAGGAAATCTGCACTACAATGAAGTCTCACTTCCCCCCGGTCAAAAGGGCCATCTCAAAAAAGTGTAAAATCCAGAAAGGCAGGACAGGCCATGGAGAACTGGGAGCCTTGTTATGCTGATGGGCGGGATGTAAATTGCCAACAGACACTCGGGAGAAGTGTATGGTGTTTCCTGAAACATCTAAAAAACAAAGCAACAGAGCCTAGGGCACTTCCACTTATGGTCCTATAGCTTAGGGAAATTAAAATCAAAAAGACACAGCCACCCCAAAGTTTGGAACGGCTCTGTTTACAAGAACCTCGTTTACAGTACAAGTTCAACATCGCAGAAAGTGAAAAATGGATAAAGAAGTTGTGGTATTTACTTACAAAGCAATATCACTCAGCAACGAAATCTGTGTCATCAGGCCCTTAGCAGCACAATGAGTGGATTCAGGTATGATGATTCTAACTGAAGTAAGTCCCACAGAAAAAGAAACATCATAAGATATCAGTAATACACGGAATGTAAACTTGGCTACACAGGAACTGAATTACAGAACAGAACAGGGTCTCAAATTTAGAAAACCAACTTATGCTTGCTTAAGGGTAAAGGTGAGTTGGGGTGCTGCATGAAACCAGAGATTGAAATGAGCACAGATAAAGTTCCTTAAGTCAAATATGGAATAGACAAGAGCTACTCCTTGCTCAACGAAATGGACTCAACACCGCATATTAAACGCCTAAGAATGTACCTGACTAGTAAGTATCTTAAAACCTATGGATTGCTATGTCTCCAAAAGAGAATCAAGCATGTGTACAGGGGCATAAACGCAGCAGTGATAGGATTGGAGAGGTTCGGTGAGCAAATGAAGACCCTTTGAAGTCATATTGCATGGTACCCATTCCACGGGTCTCAACTCTCCAGGTTTAAGGTATTCTTCCTTCAGCTAAAACATGCATGTGGAACCCAAGTATGATCAACCATGTGAACGGGAGACGTGTTCAAATATGTCTCAGTTTTCCTCCCCTGGTACTCGGGTGCAACATTCCAGACACTTTACTAACACTCTCCTCACTTGGAGAGTCAGCGCCTTTAACCTCCTGTTTGGCCCAGTTTGCAATTTCTGCCGAAGATGAACAGGAATAGCGAGAACCAATGAGAGGCTAGCTGGAGGTGTCTGGACGGGCAAATTTAACTCTCATTTCCCACCAGGAAGAGGAAAAACCAAAGGCTCAGCGTGCCGTTCCGGAACCAGATTAGGGCCTGAAGCCATCCTGCGGTGTTGCGGCCAGCTCAAAAGAAAGCGAGTTGAAGAAAGGAGCTCAGGGGCACTGTAATTCACAAACCTGCAGAGTTATAAATGACAGCTATCGTCCAAAAATAGACTGAAGTAAGGCTGCCAAGAGGACTTGAAAGCGGGGCAGAATTGCAGGAAACCGATTTCAGGAGGTAGACTGGAATTGCATTGAAAGCATAGGAAAAGAGGCAGAACGTCCACAATGATGCACTTGGCCAAAAAGGGCGTATGCGTTTTTTCCTGAATATATTCAGGAAAAAACGCATACGCCCTTTTTGGCCAACCAAGCAAGCTTGCAAAGGAAATCTGCACTACAATGAAGTCTCACTTCCCCCCGGTCAAAAGGGCCATCTCAAAAAAGTGTAAAATCCAGAAAGGCAACAGGCCATTGAGAACTGGGAGCCTTGTTATGCTGATGGGCGGGATGTAAATTGCCAACAGACACTCGGGAGAAGTGTATGGTGTTTCCTGAAACATCTAAAAAACAAAGCAACAGAGCCTAAGGCACTTCCACTTATGGTCCTATAGCTTAGGGAAATTAAAATCAAAAAGACACAGCCACCCCAAAGTTTGGAACGGCTCTGTTTACAAGAACCTCGTTTACAGTACAAGTTCAACATCGCAGAAAGTGAAAAATGGATAAAGAAGTTGTGGTACTTACGTACAATGCAGTATCACTCAGCAATGAAATCTATGTCATCAGGCCCGTAGCAGCATAATGAGTAGATTAAGGTACGATGATTCTAACTGAAATAAGTCACACAGAAAAAGAAACATCATAAGATATCAGTAATACACGGAATGTAAACTTGGCTACACAAAAACTGAATTACAGAACAGAACAGGGTCTCAAATTTAGAAAAACAACTTATTCTTGCTTAAGGGTAAAGGTGAGTTGGGGTGCTGCATAAAACCAGAGATTGAAATGAGCACAGATAAAGTTCCTTAAGTCAAATATGGAATAGACAAGAGCTACTCCTTGCTCAAAGAAATGGACTCAACACCGCATATTAAACGCCTAAGAATGTACCTGACTAGTAAGTATCGTAAAACCTATGGATTGCTATGTCTCCAAAAGAGAATCAAGCATGTGTACAGGGGCATAAACGCAGCAGTGATAGGATTGGAGAGGTTCGGTGAGCAAATGAAGACCCTTTGAAGTCATATTGCATGGTACCCATTCCACGGGTCTCAACTCTCCAGGTTTAAGGTATTCTTCCTTCAGCTAAAACATGCATGTGGAACCCAGAGTATGATCAACCATGTGAACGGGAGACGTGTTCAAATATGTCTCAGTTTTCCTCCCCTGGTACTCGGGTGCAACATTCCAGACGCTTTACTAACACTCTCCCGACTTGGAGAGTCAGTCCCTTTAACCTCCTGTTTGGCCCAGTTTGCAATTTCTGCGGAAGATGAACAGAAATAGCGAGAACCAATGAGAGACTAGCTGGAGGTGTCTGAACGGGCAAATTTAACTCTCATTTCCCACCAGGAAGAGGAATTAACCAAAGGCTCAGCATGCCGGGCCAGAACCAGATTAGGGCCTGAAGCCATCCTGCGGTGTTGCGGCCAGGTCACAAGAAAGCGAGTTGAACAAAGGAGCTCAGGGGCACTGTAATTCACAAACCTGCAGAGTTATAAATGACAGCTATCGTCCAAAAATAGACTGAAGTAAGGCTGCCAAGAGGACTTGAAAGCGGGGCAGAATTGCAGGAAACCGATTTCAGGAGGCAGACTGGAATTGCATTGAAAGCATAGGAAAAGAGGCAGAACGTCCACAATGATGCACTTGGCTAAAAAGGGCGTATACATTTTTTCTTGAATATATTCAGGAAAAAACGCATACGCCCTTTTTGGCCAACCAAGCAAGCTTGCAAAGGAAATCTGCACTACAATGAAGTCTCACTTCCCCCCGGTCAAAAGGGCCATCTGAAAAAAGTGTAAAATCCAGAAAGGCAACAGGCCATTGAGAACTGGGAGCCTTGTTATGCTGATGGGCGGGATGTAAATTGCCAACAGACACTCGGGAGAAGTGTATGGTGTTTCCTGAAACATCTAAAAAACAAAGCAACAGAGCCTAGGGCACTTCCACTTATGGTCCTATAGCTTAGGGAAATTAAAATCAAAAAGACACAGCCACCCCAAAGTTTGGAACGGCTCTGTTTACAAGAAACTCGTTTACAGTACAAGTTCAACATCGCAGAAAGTGAAAAATGGAAAAAGAACTTGTGGTACTTACGTACAATGCAGTATCACTCAGCAATGAAATCTATGTCATCAGGCCCGTAGCAGCATAATGAGTAGATTCAGGTACGATGATTCTAACTGAAATAAGTCACACAGAAAAAGAAACATCATAAGATATCAGTAATACACGGAATGTAAACTTGGCTACACAGGAACTGAATTACAGAACAGAAGAGGGTCTCAAATTTAGAAAAGCAACTTATTCTTGCTTAAGGGTAAAGGTGAGTTGGGGTGCTGCATAAAACCAGAGATTGAAATGAGCACAGATAAAGTTCCTTAAGTCAAATATGGAATAGACAAGAGCTACTCCTTGCTCAACGAAATGGACTCAACACCCCATATTAAACGCCTAAGAATGTACCTGACTAGTAAGTATCTTGAAACCTATGGATTGCTATGTCTCCGAAAGAGAATCAAGCATGTGTACAGGGGCATAAACGCAGCAGTGATAGGATTGGAGAGGTTCGGTGAGCAAATGAAGACCCTTTGAAGTCATATTGCATGGTACCCATTCCACGGGTCTCAACTCTCCAGGTTTAAGGTATTCTTCCTTCAGCTAAAACATGCTTGTGGAACCCAGAGTATGATCAACCATGTGAACGGGAGACGTGTTCAAATATGTCTCAGTTTTCCTCCCCTGGTACTCGGGTGCAACATTCCAGACGCTTTACTAACACTCTCCCGACTTGGAGAGTCAGTCCCTTTAACCTCCTGTTTGGCCCAGTTTGCAATTTCTGCGGAAGATGAACAGAAATAGCGAGAACCAATGAGAGACTAGCTGGAGGTGTCTGAACGGGCAAATTTAACTCTCATTTCCCACCAGGAAGAGGAATTAACCAAAGGCTCAGCATGCCGGGCCAGAACCAGATTAGGGCCTGAAGCCATCCTGCGGTGTTGCGGCCAGGTCACAAGAAAGCGAGTTGAACAAAGGAGCTCAGGGGCACTGTAATTCACAAACCTGCAGAGTTATAAATGACAGCTATCGTCCAAAAATAGACTGAAGTAAGGCTGCCAAGAGGACTTGAAAGCGGGGCAGAATTGCAGGAAACCGATTTCAGGAGGCAGACTGGAATTGCATTGAAAGCATAGGAAAAGAGGCAGAACGTCCACAATGATGCACTTGGCCAAAAAGGGCGTATGCATTTTTTCTTGAATATATTCAGGAAAAAACGCATACGCCCTTTTTGGCCAACCAAGCAAGCTTGCAAAGGAAATCTGCACTACAATGAAGTCTCACTTCCCCCCGGTCAAAAGGGCCATCTGAAAAAAGTGTAAAATCCAGAAAGGCAACAGGCCATTGAGAACTGGGAGCCTTGTTATGCTGATGGGCGGGATGTAAATTGCCAACAGACACTCGGGAGAAGTGTATGGTGTTTCCTGAAACATCTAAAAAACAAAGCAACAGAGCCTAGGGCACTTCCACTTATGGTCCTATAGCTTAGGGAAATTAAAATCAAAAAGACACAGCCACCCCAAAGTTTGGAACGGCTCTGTTTACAAGAAACTCGTTTACAGTACAAGTTCAACATCGCAGAAAGTGAAAAATGGAAAAAGAACTTGTGGTACTTACGTACAATGCAGTATCACTCAGCAATGAAATCTATGTCATCAGGCCCGTAGCAGCATAATGAGTAGATTCAGGTACGATGATTCTAACTGAAATAAGTCACACAGAAAAAGAAACATCATAAGATATCAGTAATACACGGAATGTAAACTTGGCTACACAGGAACTGAATTACAGAACAGAACAGGGTCTCAAATTTAGAAAAGCAACTTATTCTTGCTTAATGGTAAAGGTGAGTTGGGGTGCTGCATAAAACCAGAGATTGAAATGAGCACAGATAAAGTTCCTTAAGTCAAATATGGAATAGACAAGAGCTACTCCTTGCTCAACGAAATGGACTCAACACCCCATATTAAACGCCTAAGAATGTACCTGACTAGTAAGTATCTTGAAACCTATGGATTGCTATGTCTCCGAAAGAGAATCAAGCATGTGTACAGGGGCATAAACGCAGCAGTGATAGGATTGGAGAGGTTCGGTGAGCAAATGAAGACCCTTTGAAGTCATATTGCATGGTACCCATTCCACGGGTCTTAACTCTCCAGGTTTAAGGTATTCTTCCTTCAGCTAAAACATGCATGTGGAACCCAAGTATGATCAACCATGTGAACGGGAGACGTGTTCAAATATGTCTCAGTTTTCCTCCCCTGGTACTCGGGTGCAACATTCCAGACGCTTTACTAACACTCTCCCCACTTGGAGAGTCAGCGCCTTTAACCTCCTGTTTGGCCCAGTTTGCAATTTCTGCGGAAGATGAACAGGAATAGCGAGAACCAATGAGAGGCTAGCTGGAGGTGTCTGGAGGGGCAAATTTAACTCTCATTTCCCACCAGGAAGAGGAAGTAACCAAAGGCTCAGCGTGCCGTACCGGAACCAGATTAGGGCCTGAAGCCATCCTGCGGTGTTGCGGCCAGCTCAAAAGAAAGCGAGTTGAAGAAAGGAGCTCAGGGGCACTGTAATTCACAAACCTGCAGAGTTATAAATGACAGCTATCGTCCAAAAATAGACTGAAGTAAGGCTGCCAAGAGGACTTGAAAGCGGGGCAGAATTGCAGGAAACCGATTTCAGGAGGTAGACTGGAATTGCATTGAAAGCATAGGAAAAGAGGCAGAACGTCCACAATGATGCACTTGGCCAAAAAGGGCGTATGCGTTTTTTCCTGAATATATTCAGGAAAAAACGCATACGCCCTTTTTGGCCAACCAAGCAAGCTTGCAAAGGAAATCTGCACTACAATGAAGTCTCACTTCCCCCCGGTCAAAAGGGCCATCTCAAAAAAGTGTAAAATCCAGAAAGGCAGGACAGGCCATGGAGAACTGGGAGCCTTGTTATGCTGATGGGCGGGATGTAAATTGCCAACAACCACTCGGGAGAAGTGAATGGTGTTTCCTGAAACATCTAAAAAACAAAGCAACAGAACCTAGGGCACTTCCACTTATGGTCCTATAGCTTAGGGAAATTAAAATCAAAAAGACACAGCCACCCCAAAGTTTGGAACGGCTCTGTTTACAAGAACCTCGTTTACAGTACAAGTTCAACATCGCAGAAAGTGAAAAATGGATAAAGAAGTTGTGGTATTTACTTACAAAGCAATATCACTCAGCAATGAAATCTATGTCATCAGGCCCTTAGCATCACAATGAGTGGATTCAGGTATGATGATTCTAACTGAAATAAGTCACACAGAAAAAGAAACATCATAAGATATCAGTAATACACGGAATGTAAACTTGGCTACACAGGAACTGAATTACAGAACAGAACAGGGTCTCAAATTTAGAAAACCAACTTATGCTTGCTTAAGGGTAAAGGTGAGTTGGGGTGCTGCATAAAACCAGAGATTGAAATGAGCACAGATAAAGTTCCTTAAGTCAAATATGGAATAGACAAGAGCTACTCCTTGCTCAACGAAATGGACTCAACACCGCATATTAAACGCCTAAGAATGTACCTGACTAGTAAGTATCGTAAAACCTATGGATTGCTATGTCTCCAAAAGAGAATCAAGCATGTGTACAGGGGCATAAACGCAGCAGTGATAGGATTGGAGAGGTTCGGTGAGCAAATGAAGACCCTTTGAAGTCATATTGCATAGTACCCATTACACGGGTCTCAACTCTCCAGGTTTAAGGTATTCTTCCTTCAGCTAAAACATGCATGTGGAACCCAAGTATGATCAACCATGTGAACGGGAGACGTGTTCAAATATGTCTCAGTTTTCCTCCCCTGGTACTCGGGTGCAACATTCCAGACGCTTTACTAACACTCTCCCCACTTGGAGAGTCAGCGCCTTTAACCTCCTGTTTGGCCCAGTTTGCAATTTCTGCGGAAGATGAACAGGAATAGCGAGAACCAATGAGAGGCTAGCTGGAGGTGTCTGGACGGGCAAATTTAACTCTCATTTCCCACCAGGAAGAGGAAATAACCAAAGGCTCAGCGTGCCGTGCCGGAACCAGATTAGGGCCTGAAGCCATCCTGCGGTGTTGCGGCCAGCTCAAAAGAAAGCGAGTTGAAGAAAGGAGCTCAGGGGCACTGTAATTCACAAACCTGCAGAGTTATAAATGACAGCTATCGTCCAAAAATAGACTGAAGTAAGGCTGCCAAGAGGACTTGAAAGCGGGGCAGAATTGCAGGAAACCGATTTCAGGAGGTAGACTGGAATTGCATTGAAAGCATAGGAAAAGAGGCAGAACGTCCACAATGATGCACTTGGCCAAAAAGGGCGTATGCGTTTTTTCCTGAATATATTCAGGAGAAAACGCATACGCCCTTTTTGGCCAACCAAGCAAGCTTGCAAAGGAAATCTGCACTACAATGAAGTCTCACTTCCCCCAGGTCAAAAGGGCCATCTGAAAAAAGTGTAAAATCCAGAAAGGCAGGACAGGCCATGGAGAACTGGGAGCCTTGTTATGCTGATGGGCGGGATGTAAATTGCCAACAACCACTCGGGAGAAGTGTATGGTGTTTCCTGAAACATCTAAAAAACAAAGCAACAGAACCTAGGCCACTTCCACTTATGGTCCTATAGCTTAGGGAAATTAAAATCAAAAAGACACAGCCACCCCAAAGTTTGGAACGGCTCTGTTTACAAGAACCTCGTTTACAGTACAAGTTCAACATCGCAGAAAGTGAAAAATGGATAAAGAAGTTGTGCTATTTACTTACAAAGCAATATCACTCAGCAATGAAATCTGTGTCATCAGGCCCGTAGCAGCACAATGAGTGGATTCAGGTATGATGATTCTAACTGAAGTAAGTCACACAGAAAAAGAAACATCATAAGATATCAGTAATACATGGAATGTAAACTTGGCTACACAGAAACTGAATTACAGAACAGAACAGGGACTCAAATTTAGAAAACCAACTTATGCTTGCTTAAGGGGAAAGGTGAGTTGGGGTGCTGCATAAAACCAGAGATTGAAATGAGCACAGATAAAGTTCCTTAAGCCAAATATGGAATAGACAAGAGCTACTCCTTGCTCAACGAAATGGACTCAACACCCCATATTAAACGCCTAAGAATGTACCTGACTAGTAAGTATCTTAAAACGTATGGATTGCTATGTCTCCAAAAGAGAATCAAGCGTGTGTACAGGGGAATAAACGCAGCAGTGATAGGATTGGAGAGGTTCGGTGAGCAAATGAAGACCCTTTGAAGTCATATTGCATGGTACCCATTACACGGGTCTCAACTCTCCAGGTTTAAGGTATTCTTCCTTCAGCTAAAACATGCATGTGGAACCCAGAGTATGATCAACCATGTGAACGGGAGACGTGTTCAAATATGTCTCAGTTTTCCTCCCCTGGTACTCGGGTGCAACATTCCAGACGCTTTACTAACACTCTCCCGACTTGGAGAGTCAGTCCCTTTAACCTCCTGTTTGGCCCAGTTTGCAATTTCTGCGGAAGATGAACAGGAATAGCGAGTACCAATGAGAGGCTAGCTGGAGGTGTCTGGACGGGCAAATTTAACTCTCATTTCCCACCAGGAAGAGGAATTAACCAAAGGCTCAGCATGCCGGGCCGGAACCAGATTAGGGCCTGAAGCCATCCTGCGGTGTTGCGGCCAGGTCACAAGAAAGCGAGTTGAAGAAAGGAGCTCAGGGGCACTGTAATTCACAAACCTGCAGAGTTATAAATGACAGCTATCGTCCAAAAATAGACTGAAGTAAGGCTGCCAAGAGGACTTGAAAGCGGGGCAGAATTGCAGGAAACCGATTTCAGGAGGTAGACTGGAATTGCATTGAAAGCATAGGAAAAGAGGCAGAACGTCCACAATGATGCACTTGGCCAAAAAGGGCGTATGCGTTTTTTCCTGAATATATTCAGGAGAAAACGCATACGCCCTTTTTGGCCAACCAAGCAAGCTTGCAAAGGAAATCTGCACTACAATGAAGTCTCACTTCCCCCCGGTCAAAAGGGCCATCTGAAAAAAGTGTAAAATCCAGAAAGGCAGGACAGGCCATGGAGAACTGGGAGCCTTGTTATGCTGATGGGCGGGATGTAAATTGCCAACAACCACTCGGGAGAAGTGTATGGTGTTTCCTGAAACATCTAAAAAACAAAGCAACAGAGCCTAGGGCACTTCCACTTATGGTCCTATAGCTTAGGGAAATTAAAATCAAAAAGACACAGCCACCCCAAAGTTTGGAACGGCTCTGTTTACAAGAACCTCGTTTACAGTACAAGTTCAACATCGCAGAAAGTGAAAAATGGATAAAGAACTTGTGGTACTTACGTACAATGCAGTATCACTCAGCAATGAAATCTATGTCATCAGGCCCATAGCAGCATAATGAGTAGATTCAGGTACGATGATTCTAACTGAAATAAGTCACACAGAAAAAGAAACATCATAAGATATCACTAATACACGGAATGTAAACTTGGCTACACAGGAACTGAATTCCAAAACAGAACAGGGTCTCAAATTTAGAAAACCAACTTATGCTTGCTTAAGGGGAAAGGTGAGTTGGGTTGCTGCATAAAACCAGAGATTGAAATGAGCACAGATAAAGTTCCTTAAGCCAAATATGGAATAGACAAGCGCTACTCCTTGCTCAACGAAATGGACTCAACACCGCATATTAAACGCCTAAGAATGTACCTGACTAGTAAGTATCTTAAAACCTATGGATTGCTATGTCTCCGAAAGAGAATCAAGCATGTGTACAGGGGCATAAACGCAGCAGTGATAGGATTGGAGAGGTTCGGTGAGCAAATGAAGACCCTTTGAAGTCATATTGCATGGTACCCATTCCACGGGTTTCAACTACCCAGGTTTTAGGTATTCTTCCTTCAGCTAAAACATGCATGTGGAACCCAAGTATGATCAACCATGTGAACGGGAGACGTGTTCAAATATGTCTCAGTTTTCCTCCCCTGGTACTCGGGTGCAACATTCCAGACGCTTTACTAACACTCTCCCCACTTGGAGAGTCAGCGCCTTTAACCTCCTGTTTGGCCCAGTTTGCAATTTCTGCGGAAGATGAACAGGAATAGCGAGAACCAATGAGAGGCTAGCTGGAGGTGTCTGGACGGGCAAATTTAACTCTCATTTCCCACCAGGAAGAGGAAATAACCAAAGGCTCAGCGTGCCGTACCGGAACCAGATTAGAGCCTGAAGCCATCCTGCGGTGTTGCGGCCAGCTCAAAAGAAAGCGAGTTGAAGAAAGGAGCTCAGGGGCACTGTAATTCACAAACCTGCAGAGTTATAAATGACAGCTATCGTCCAAAAATAGACTGAAGTAAGGCTGCCAAGAGGACTTGAAAGCGGGGCAGAATTGCAGGAAACCGATTTCAGGAGGTAGACTGGAATTGCATTGAAAGCATAGGAAAAGAGGCAGAACGTCCACAATGATGCACTTGGCCAAAAAGGGCGTATGCGTTTTTTCCTGAATATATTCAGGAAAAAACGCATACGCCCTTTTTGGCCAACCAAGCAAGCTTGCAAAGGAAATCTGCACTACAATGAAGTCTCACTTCCCCCCGGTCAAAAGGGCCATCTGAAAAAAGTGTAAAATCCAGAAAGGCAGGACAGGCCATGGAGAACTGGGAGCCTTGTTATGCTGATGGGCGGGATGTAAATTGCCAACAACCACTCGGGAGAAGTGTATGGTGTTTCCTGAAACATCTAAAAAACAAAGCAACAGAACCTAGGGCACTTCCACTTATGGTCCTATAGCTTAGGGAAATTAAAATCAAAAAGACACAGCCACCCCAAAGTTTGGAACGGCTCTGTTTACAAGAACCTCGTTTACAGTACAAGTTCAACATCACAGAAAGTGAAAAATGGATAAAGAAGTTGTGGTATTTACTTACAAAGCAATATCACTCAGCAATGAATTCTATGTCATCAGGCCGTTAGCATCACAATGAGTGGATTCAGGTATGATGATTCTAACTGAAATAAGTCACACAGAAAAAGAAACATCATAAGATATCACTAATACACGGAATGTAAACTTGGCTACACAGGAACTGAATTACAGAACAGAACAGGGTCTCAAATTTAGAAAACCAACTTATGCTTGCTTAAGGGGAAAGGTGAGTTGGGGTGCTGCATAAAACCAGAGATTGAAATGAGCACAGATAAAGTTCCTTAAGCCAAATATGGAATAGACAAGAGCTACTCCTTGCTCAACGAAATGGACTCAACACCCCATATTAAACGCCTAAGAATGTTCCTGACTAGTAAGTATCTTAAAACCTATGGATTGCTATGTCTCCAAAAGAGAATCAAGCATGTGTACAGGGGCATAAACACAGCAGTGATAGGATTGGAGAGGTTCGGTGCGCAAATGAAGACACTTTGAAGTCATATTGCATGGTACCCATTCCACGGGTTTCAACTACCCAGGTTTAAGGTATTCTTCCTTCAGCTAAAACATGCATGTGGAACCTAGAGTATGATCAACCATGTGATCGGGAGACGTGTTCAAATATGTCTCAGTTTTCGTACCCTGGTACTCGGGTGCAAAATTCCAGACGCTTTACTAACACTCTCCCGACTTGGAGAGTCAGTCCCTTTAACCTCCTGTTTGGCCCAGTTTGCAATTTCTGCGGAAGATGAACAGGAATAGCGAGAACCAATGAGAGACTAGCTGGAGGTGTCTGGACGGGCAAATTTAACTCTCATTTCCCACCAGGAAGAGGAATTAACCAAAGGCTCAGTGTGCCGTGCCGGAACCAGATTAGGTCCTGAAGCCATCCTGCGGTGTTGCGGCCAGGTCACAAGAAAGCGAGTTGAAGAAAGGAGCTCAGGGGCACTGTAATTCACAAACCTGCAGAGTTATAAATGACAGCTATCGTCCAAAAATAGACTGAAGTAAGGCTGCCAAGAGGACTTGAAAGCGGGGCAGAATTGCAGGAAACCGATTTCAGGAGGTAGACTGGAATTGCATTGAAAGCATAGGAAAAGAGGCAGAACGTCCACAATGATGCACTTGGCCAAAAAGGGCGTATGCGTTTTTTCCTGAATATATTCAGGAAAAAACGCATACGCCCTTTTTGGCCAACCAAGCAAGCTTGCAAAGGAAATCTGCACTACAATGAAGTCTCACTTCCCCCCGGTCAAAAGGGCCATCTGAAAAAAGTGTAAAATCCAGAAAGGCAGGACAGGCCATGGAGAACTGGGAGCCTTGTTATGCTGATGGGCGGGATGTAAATTGCCAACAACCACTCGGGAGAAGTGTATGGTGTTTCCTGAAACATCTAAAAAACAAAGCAACAGAACCTAGGGCACTTCCACTTATGGTCCTATAGCTTAGGGAAATTAAAATCAAAAAGACACAGCCACCCCAAAGTTTGGAACGGCTCTGTTTACAAGAACCTCGTTTACAGTACAAGTTCAACATCGCAGAAAGTGAAAAATGGATAAAGAACTTGTGGTACTTACGTACAATGCAGTATCACTCAGCAATGAAATCTATGTCATCAGGCCCGTAGCAGCATAATGAGTAGATTCAGTTACGATGATTCTAACTGAAATAAGTCACACAGAAAAAGAAACATCATAAGATATCACTAATACACGGAATGTAAACTTGGCTACACAGGAACTGAATTCCAAAACAGAACAGGGTCTCAAATTTAGAAAACCAACTTATGCTTGCTTAAGGGGAAAGGTGAGTTGGGTTGCTGCATAAAACCAGAGATTGAAATGAGCACAGATAAAGTTCCTTAAGCCAAATATGGAATAGACAAGAGCTACTCCTTGCTCAACGAAATGGACTCAACACCCCATATTAAACGCCTAAGAATGTACCTGACTAGTAAGTATCTTAAAACCTATGGATTGCTATGTCTCCGAAAGAGAATCAAGCATGTGTACAGGGGCATAAACGCAGCAGTGATAGGATTGGAGAGGTTCGGTGAGCAAATGAAGACCCTTTGAAGTCATATTGCATGGTACCCATTCCACGGGTTTCAACTACCCAGGTTTAAGGTATTCTTCCTTCAGCTAAAACATGCATGTGGAACCTAGAGTATGATCAACCATGTGATCGGGAGACGTGTTCAAATATGTCTCAGTTTTCCTCCCCTGGTACTCGGGTGCAACATTCCAGACGCTTTACTAACACTCTCCCCACTTGGAGAGTCAGCGCCTTTAACCTCCTGTTTGGCCCAGTTTGCAATTTCTGCGGAAGATGAACAGGAATAGCGAGAACCAATGAGAGGCTAGCTGGAGGTGTCTGGACGGGCAAATTTAACTCTCATTTCCCACCAGGAAGAGGAAATAACCAAAGGCTCAGCGTGCCGTACCGGAACCAGATTAGAGCCTGAAGCCATCCTGCGGTGTTGCAGCCAGCTCAAAAGAAAGCGAGTTGAACAAAGGAGCTCAGGGGCACTGTAATTCACAAACCTGCAGAGTTATAAATGACAGCTATCGTCCAAAAATATACTGAAGTAAGGCTGCCAAGAGGACTTGAAAGCGGGGCAGAATTGCAGGAAACCGATTTCAGGAGGTAGACTGGAATTGCATTGAAAGCATAGGAAAAGAGGCAGAACGTCCACAATGATGCACTTGGCCAAAAAGGGCGTATGCGTTTTTTCCTGAATATATTCAGGAAAAAACGCATACGCCCTTTTTGGCCAACCAAGCAAGCTTGCAAAGGAAATCTGCACTACAATGAAGTCTCACTTCCCCCCGGTCAAAAGGGCCATCTGAAAAAAGTGTAAAATCCAGAAAGGCAGGACAGGCCATGGAGAACTGGGAGCCTTGTTATGCTGATGGGCGGGATGTAAATTGCCAACAACCACTCGTGAGAAGTGTATGGTGTTTCCTGAAACATCTAAAAAACAAAGCAACAGAACCTAGGGCACTTCCACTTATGGTCCTATAGCTTAGGGAAATTAAAATCAAAAAGACACAGCCACCCCGAAGTTTGGAACGGCTCTGTTTACAACAACCTCGTTTACAGTACAAGTTCAACATCGCAGAAAGTGAAACATGGATAAAGAAGTTGTGGTATTTACTTACAAAGCAATATCACTCAGCAATGAAATCTGTGTCATCAGGCCCTTAGCAGCACAATGAGTGGATTCAGGTATGATGATTCTAACTGAAATAAGTCACACAGAAAAAGAAACATCATAAGATATCAGTAATACACGGAATGTAAACTTGGCTACACAGGAACTGCATTCCTGAAGAGAACAGGGTCTCAAATTTAGAAAACCAACTTATGCTTGCTTAAGGGGAAAGGTGAGTTGGGGTGCTGCATAAAACCAGAGATTGAAATGAGCACAGATAAAGTTCCTTAAGCCAAATATGGAATAGACAAGAGCTACTCCTTGCTCAACGAAATGGACTCAAAACCCCATATTAAACCCCTAAGAATGTACCTGACTAGTAAGTATCTTAAAACCTATGGATTGCTATGTCTCCAAAAGAGAATCAAGCGTGTGTACAGGGGAATAAACGCAGCAGTGATAGGATTGGAGAGGTTCGGTGAGCAAATGAAGACCCTTTGAAGTCATATTGCATGGTACCCATTACACGGGTCTCAACTCTCCAGGTTTAAGGTATTCTTCCTTCAGCTAAAACATGCATGTGGAACCCAGAGTATGATCAACCATGTGAACGGGAGAAGTGTTCAAATATGTCTCAGTTTTCCTCCCCTGGTACTCGGGTGCAACATTCCAGACGCTTTACTAACACTCTCCCGACTTGGAGAGTCAGTCCCTTTAACCTCCTGTTTGGCCCAGTTTGCAATTTCTGCGGAAGATGAACAGGAATAGCGAGTACCAATGAGAGGCTAGCTGGAGGTGTCTGGACGGGCAAATTTAACTCTCATTTCCCACCAGGAAGAGGAATTAACCAAAGGCTCAGCATGCCGGGCCGGAACCAGATTAGGGCCTGAAGCCATCCTGCGGTGTTGCGGCCAGCTCACAAGAAAGCGAGTTGAAGAAAGGAGCTCAGGGGCACTGTAATTCACAAACCTGCAGAGTTATAAATGACAGCTATCATCCAAAAATAGACTGAAGTAAGGTGCCAAGAGGACTTGAAAGCGGGGCAGAATTGCAGGAAACCGATTTCAGGAGGTAGACTGGAATTGCATTGAAAGCATAGGAAAAGAGGCAGAACGTCCACAATGATGCACTTGGCCAAAAAGGGCGTATGCGTTTTTTCCTGAATATATTCAGGAAAAAACGCATACGCCCTTTTTGGCCAACCAAGCAAGCTTGCAAAGGAAATCTGCACTACAATGAAGTCTCACTTCCCCCCGGTCAAAAGGGCCATCTGAAAAAAGTGTAAAATCCAGAAAGGCAACAGGCCATTGAGAACTGGGAGCCTTGTTATGCTGATGGGCGGGATGTAAATTGCCAACAGACACTTGGGAGAAGTGTATGGTGTTTCCTGAAACATCTAAAAAACAAAGCAACAGAGCCTAGGGCACTTCCACTTATGGTCCTATAGCTTAGGGAAATTAAAATCAAAAAGACACAGCCACCCCAAAGTTTGGAACGGCTCTGTTTACAAGAACCTCGTTTACAGTACAAGTTCAACATCGCAGAAAGTGAAAAATGGATAAAGAAGTTGTGGTATTCACTTACAAAGCAATATCACTCAGCAATGAAATCTATGTCATCAGGCCCTTAGCATCACAATGAGTGGATTCAGGTATGATGATTCTAACTGAAATAAGTGACACAGAAAAAGACACATCATAAGATATCAGTAATACACGGAATGGAAACTTGGCTACACAGGAACTGAATTACAGAACAGAACAGGGTCTCAAATTTAGAAAACCAAATTATGCTTGCTTAAGGGTAAAGGTGAGTTGGGGTGCTGCATAAAACCAGAGATTGAAATGAGCACAGATAAAGTTCCTTAAGCCAAATATGGAATAGACAAGAGCTACTCCTTGCTCAACGAAATGGACTCAACACCCCATATTAAACGCGTAAGAATGTTCCTGACTAGTAAGTATCTTAAAACCTATGGATTGCTATGTCTCCAAAAGAGAATCAAGCATGTGTACAGGGGCATAAACGCAGCAGTGATAGGATTGGAGAGGTTCGGTGCGCAAATGAAGACACTTTGAAGTCATATTGCATGGTACCCATTCCACGGGTTTCAACTACCCAGGTTTAAGGTATTCTTCCTTCAGCTAAAACATGCATGTGGAACCTAGAGTATGATCAACCATGTGATCGGGAGACGTGTTCAAATATGTCTCAGTTTTCGTACCCTGGTACTCAGGTGCAACATTCCAGACGCTTTACTAACACTCTCCCGACTTGGAGAGTCAGTCCCTTTAACCTCCTGTTTGGCCCAGTTTGCAATTTCTGCGGAAGATGAACAGGAATAGCGAGAACCAATGAGAGGCTAGCTGGAGGTGTCTGGACGGGCAAATTTAACTCTCATTTCCCACCAGGAAGAGGAAATAACCAAAGGCTCAGCGTGCCGTACCGGAACCAGATTAGAGCCTGAAGCCATCCTGCGGTGTTGCGGCCAGCTCAAAAGAAAGCGAGTTGAACAAAGGAGCTCAGGGGCACTGTAATTCACAAACCTGCAGAGTTATAAATGACAGCTATCGTCCAAAAATAGACTGAAGTAAGGCTGCCAAGAGGACTTGAAAGCGGGGCAGAATTGCAGGAAACCGATTTCAGGAGGTAGACTGGAATTGCATTGAAAGCATAGGAAAAGAGGCAGAACGTCCACAATGATGCACTTGGCCAAAAAGGGCGTATGCGTTTTTTCCTGAATATATTCAGGAAAAAACGCATACGCCCTTTTTGGCCAACCAAGCAAGCTTGCAAAGGAAATCTGCACTACAATGAAGTCTCACTTCCCCCCGGTCTAAAGGGCCATCTGAAAAAAGTGTAAAATCCAGAAAGGCAGGACAGGCCATGGAGAACTGGGAGCCTTGTTATGCTGATGGGCGGGATGTAAATTGCCAACAACCACTCGGGAGAAGTGTATGGTGTTTCCTGAAACATCTAAAAAACAAAGCAACAGAACCTAGGGCACTTCCACTTATGGTCCTATAGCTTAGGGAAATTAAAATCAAAAAGACACAGCCACCCCGAAGTTTGGAACGGCTCTGTTTACAACAACCTCGTTTACAGTACAAGTTCAACATCGCAGAAAGTGAAACATGGATAAAGAAGTTGTGGTATTTACTTACAAAGCAATATCACTCAGCAATGAAATCTGTGTCATCAGGCCCTTAGCAGCACAATGAGTGGATTCAGGTATGATGATTCTAACTGAAATAAGTCACACAGAAAAAGGAACATCATAAGATATCAGTAATACACGGAATGTAAACTTGGCTACACAGGAACTGCATTCCAGAAGAGAACAGGGTCTCAAATTTAGAAAACCAACTTATGCTTGCTTAAGGGGAAAGGTGAGTTGGGGTGCTGCATAAAACCAGAGATTGAAATGAGCACAGATAAAGTTCCTTAAGCCAAATATGGAATAGACAAGAGCTACTCCTTGCTCAACGAAATGGACTCAAAACCCCATATTAAACCCCTAAGAATGTACCTGACTAGTAAGTATCTTAAAACCTATGGATTGCTATGTCTCCAAAAGAGAATCAAGCGTGTGTACAGGGGAATAAACGCAGCAGTGATAGGATTGGAGAGGTTCGGTGAGCAAATGAAGACCCTTTGAAGTCATATTGCATGGTACCCATTACACGGGTCTCAACTCTCCAGGTTTAAGGTATTCTTCCTTCAGCTAAAACATGCATGTGGAACCCAGAGTATGATCAACCATGTGAACGGGAGAAGTGTTCAAATATGTCTCAGTTTTCCTCCCCTGGTACTCAGGTGCAACATTCCAGACGCTTTACTAACACTCTCCCGACTTGGAGAGTCAGTCCCTTTAACCTCCTGTTTGGCCCAGTTTGCAATTTCTGCGGAAGATGAACAGGAATAGCGAGTACCAATGAGAGGCTAGCTGGAGGTGTCTGGACGGGCAAATTTAACTCTCATTTCCCACCAGGAAGAGGAATTAACCAAAGGCTCAGCATGCCGGGCCGGAACCAGATTAGGGCCTGAAGCCATCCTGCGGTGTTGCGGCCAGCTCACAAGAAAGCGAGTTGAAGAAAGGAGCTCAGGGGCACTGTAATTCACAAACCTGCAGAGTTATAAATGACAGCTATCATCCAAAAATAGACTGAAGTAAGGTGCCAAGAGGACTTGAAAGCGGGGCAGAATTGCAGGAAACCGATTTCAGGAGGTAGACTGGAATTGCATTGAAAGCATAGGAAAAGAGGCAGAACGTCCACAATGATGCACTTGGCCAAAAAGGGCGTATGCGTTTTTTCCTGAATATATTCAGGAAAAAACGCATACGCCCTTTTTGGCCAACCAAGCAAGCTTGCAAAGGAAATCTGCACTACAATGAAGTCTCACTTCCCCCCGGTCAAAAGGGCCATCTGAAAAAAGTGTAAAATCCAGAAAGGCAACAGGCCATTGAGAACTGGGAGCCTTGTTATGCTGATGGGCGGGATGTAAATTGCCAACAGACACTTGGGAGAAGTGTATGGTGTTTCCTGAAACATCTAAAAAACAAAGCAACAGAGCCTAGGGCACTTCCACTTATGGTCCTATAGCTTAGGGAAATTAAAATCAAAAAGACACAGCCACCCCAAAGTTTGGAACGGCTCTGTTTACAAGAACCTCGTTTACAGTACAAGTTCAACATCGCAGAAAGTGAAAAATGGATAAAGAAGTTGTGGTATTCACTTACAAAGCAATATCACTCAGCAATGAAATCTATGTCATCAGGCCCTTAGCATCACAATGAGTGGATTCAGGTATGATGATTCTAACTGAAATAAGTGACACAGAAAAAGACACATCATAAGATATCAGTAATACACGGAATGGAAACTTGGCTACACAGGAACTGAATTACAGAACAGAACAGGGTCTCAAATTTAGAAAACCAAATTATGCTTGCTTAAGGGTAAAGGTGAGTTGGGGTGCTGCATAAAACCAGAGATTGAAATGAGCACAGATAAAGTTCCTTAAGCCAAATATGGAATAGACAAGAGCTACTCCTTGCTCAACGAAATGGACTCAACACCCCATATTAAACGCGTAAGAATGTTCCTGACTAGTAAGTATCTTAAAACCTATGGATTGCTATGTCTCCAAAAGAGAATCAAGCATGTGTACAGGGGCATAAACGCAGCAGTGATAGGATTGGAGAGGTTCGGTGCGCAAATGAAGACACTTTGAAGTCATATTGCATGGTACCCATTCCACGGGTTTCAACTACCCAGGTTTAAGGTATTCTTCCTTCAGCTAAAACATGCATGTGGAACCTAGAGTATGATCAACCATGTGATCGGGAGACGTGTTCAAATATGTCTCAGTTTTCGTACCCTGGTACTCAGGTGCAACATTCCAGACGCTTTACTAACACTCTCCCGACTTGGAGAGTCAGTCCCTTTAACCTCCTGTTTGGCCCAGTTTGCAATTTCTGCGGAAGATGAACAGGAATAGCGAGAACCAATGAGAGGCTAGCTGGAGGTGTCTGGACGGGCAAATTTAACTCTCATTTCCCACCAGGAAGAGGAAATAACCAAAGGCTCAGCGTGCCGTACCGGAACCAGATTAGAGCCTGAAGCCATCCTGCGGTGTTGCGGCCAGCTCAAAAGAAAGCGAGTTGAACAAAGGAGCTCAGGGGCACTGTAATTCACAAACCTGCAGAGTTATAAATGACAGCTATCGTCCAAAAATATACTGAAGTAAGGCTGCCAAGAGGACTTGAAAGCGGGGCAGAATTGCAGGAAACCGATTTCAGGAGGTAGACTGGAATTGCATTGAAAGCATAGGAAAAGAGGCAGAACGTCCACAATGATGCACTTGGCCAAAAAGGGCGTATGCGTTTTTTCCTGAATATATTCAGGAAAAAACGCATACGCCCTTTTTGGCCAACCAAGCAAGCTTAAAAAGGAAATCTGCACTACAATGAAGTCTCACTTCCCCCCGGTCAAAAGGGCCATCTGAAAAAAGTGTAAAATCCAGAAAGGCAGGACAGGCCATGGAGAACTGGGAGCCTTGTTATGCTGATGGGCGGGATGTAAATTGCCAACAACCACTCGGGAGAAGTGTATGGTGTTTCCTGAAACATCTAAAAAACAAAGCAACAGAACCTAGGGCACTTCCACTTATGGTCCTATAGCTTAGGGAAATTAAAATCAAAAAGACACAGCCACCCCGAAGTTTGGAACGGCTCTGTTTACAACAACCTCGTTTACAGTACAAGTTCAACATCGCAGAAAGTGAAACATGGATAAAGAAGTTGTGGTATTTACTTACAAAGCAATATCACTCAGCAATGAAATCTGTGTCATCAGGCCCTTAGCAGCACAATGAGTGGATTCAGGTATGATGATTCTAACTGAAATAAGTCACACAGAAAAAGAAACATCATAAGATATCAGTAATACACGGAATGTAAACTTGGCTACACAGGAACTGCATTCCAGAAGAGAACAGGGTCTCAAATTTAGAAAACCAACTTATGCTTGCTTAAGGGGAAAGGTGAGTTGGGGTGCTGCATAAAACCAGAGATTGAAATGAGCACAGATAAAGTTCCTTAAGCCAAATATGGAATAGACAAGAGCTACTCCTTGCTCAACGAAATGGACTCAAAACCCCATATTAAACCCCTAAGAATGTACCTGACTAGTAAGTATCTTAAAACCTATGGATTGCTATGTCTCCAAAAGAGAATCAAGCGTGTGTACAGGGGAATAAACGCAGCAGTGATAGGATTGGAGAGGTTCGGTGAGCAAATGAAGACCCTTTGAAGTCATATTGCATGGTACCCATTACACGGGTCTCAACTCTCCAGGTTTAAGGTATTCTTCCTTCAGCTAAAACATGCATGTGGAACCCAGAGTATGATCAACCATGTGAACGGGAGAAGTGTTCAAATATGTCTCAGTTTTCCTCCCCTGGTACTCAGGTGCAACATTCCAGACGCTTTACTAACACTCTCCCCACTTGGAGAGTCAGCGCCTTTAACCTCCTGTTTGGCCCAGTTTGCAATTTCTGCGGAAGATGAACAGGAATAGCGAGTACCAATGAGAGGCTAGCTGGAGGTGTCTGGACGGGCAAATTTAACTCTCATTTCCCACCAGGAAGAGGAATTAACCAAAGGCTCAGCATGCCGGGCCGGAACCAGATTAGGGCCTGAAGCCATCCTGCGGTGTTGCGGCCAGCTCAAAAGAAAGCGAGTTGAAGAAAGGAGCTCAGGGGCACTGTAATTCACAAACCTGCAGAGTTATAAATGACAGCTATCGTCCAAAAATAGACTGAAGTAAGGCTGCCAAGAGGACTTGAAAGCGGGGCAGAATTGCAGGAAACCGATTTCAGGAGGTAGACTGGAATTGCATTGAAAGCATAGGAAAAGAGGCAGAACGTCCACAATGATGCACTTGGCCAAAAAGGGCGTATGCGTTTTTTCCTGAATATATTCAGGAAAAAACGCATACGCCCTTTTTGGCCAACCAAGCAAGCTTGCAAAGGAAATCTGCACTACAATGAAGTCTCACTTCCCCCCGGTCAAAAGGGCCATCTGAAAAAAGTGTAAAATCCAGAAAGGCAGGACAGGCCATGGAGAACTGGGAGCCTTGTTATGCTGATGGGCGGGATGTAAATTGCCAACAACCACTCGGGAGAAGTGTATGGTGTTTCCTGAAACATCTAAAAAACAAAGCAACAGAACCTAGGGCACTTCCACTTATGGTCCTATAGCTTAGGGAAATTAAAATCAAAAAGACACAGCCACCCCGAAGTTTGGAACGGCTCTGTTTACAACAACCTCGTTTACAGTACAAGTTCAACATCGCAGAAAGTGAAACATGGATAAAGAAGTTGTGGTATTTACTTACAAAGCAATATCACTCAGCAATGAAATCTGTGTCATCAGGCCCTTAGCAGCACAATGAGTGGATTCAGGTATGATGATTCTAACTGAAATAAGTCACACAGAAAAAGAAACATCATAAGATATCAGTAATACACGGAATGTAAACTTGGCTACACAGGAACTGCATTCCAGAAGAGAACAGGGTCTCAAATTTAGAAAACCAACTTATGCTTGCTTAAGGGGAAAGGTGAGTTGGGGTGCTGCATAAAACCAGAGATTGAAATGAGCACAGATAAAGTTCCTTAAGCCAAATATGGAATAGACAAGAGCTACTCCTTGCTCAACGAAATGGACTCAAAACCCCATATTAAACCCCTAAGAATGTACCTGACTAGTAAGTATCTTAAAACCTATGGATTGCTATGTCTCCAAAAGAGAATCAAGCGTGTGTACAGGGGAATAAACGCAGCAGTGATAGGATTGGAGAGGTTCGGTGAGCAAATGAAGACCCTTTGAAGTCATATTGCATGGTACCCATTACACGGGTCTCAACTCTCCAGGTTTAAGGTATTCTTCCTTCAGCTAAAACATGCATGTGGAACCCAGAGTATGATCAACCATGTGAACGGGAGAAGTGTTCAAATATGTCTCAGTTTTCCTCCCCTGGTACTCAGGTGCAACATTCCAGACGCTTTACTAACACTCTCCCCACTTGGAGAGTCAGCGCCTTTAACCTCCTGTTTGGCCCAGTTTGCAATTTCTGCGGAAGATGAACAGGAATAGCGAGTACCAATGAGAGGCTAGCTGGAGGTGTCTGGACGGGCAAATTTAACTCTCATTTCCCACCAGGAAGAGGAATTAACCAAAGGCTCAGCATGCCGGGCCGGAACCAGATTAGGGCCTGAAGCCATCCTGCGGTGTTGCGGCCAGCTCACAAGAAAGCGAGTTGAAGAAAGGAGCTCAGGGGCACTGTAATTCACAAACCTGCAGAGTTATAAATGACAGCTATCGTCCAAAAATAGACTGAAGTAAGGCTGCCAAGAGGACTTGAAAGCGGGGCAGAATTGCAGGAAACCGATTTCAGGAGGTAGACTGGAATTGCATTGAAAGCATAGGAAAAGAGGCAGAACGTCCACAATGATGCACTTGGCCAAAAAGGGCGTATGCGTTTTTTCCTGAATATATTCAGGAAAAAACGCATACGCCCTTTTTGGCCAACCAAGCAAGCTTGCAAAGGAAATCTGCACTACAATGAAGTCTCACTTCCCCCCGGTCAAAAGGGCCATCTGAAAAAAGTGTAAAATCCAGAAAGGCAACAGGCCATTGAGAACTGGGAGCCTTGTTATGCTGATGGGCGGGATGTAAATTGCCAACAGACACTCGGGAGAAGTGTATGGTGTTTCCTGAAACATCTAAAAAACAAAGCAACAGAGCCTAGGGCACTTCCACTTATGGTCCTATAGCTTAGGGAAATTAAAATTAAAAAGACACAGCCACCCCAAAGTTTGGAACGGCTCTGTTTACAAGAACCTCGTTTACAGTACAAGTTCAACATCGCAGAAAGTGAAAAATGGATAAAGAAGTTGTGGTATTCACTTACAAAGCAATATCACTCAGCAATGAAATCTATGTCATCAGGCCCTTAGCATCACAATGAGTGGATTCAGGTATGATGATTCTAACTGAAATAAGTCACACAGAAAAAGAAACATCATAAGGTATCAGTAATACACGGAATGTAAACTTGGCTACACAGGAACTGAATTACAGAACAGAACAGGGTCTCAAATTTAGAAAACCAAATTATGCTTGCTTAAGGGTAAAGGTGAGTTGGGGTGCTGCATAAAACCAGAGATTGAAATGAGCACAGATAAAGTTCCTTAAGCCAAATATGGAATAGACAAGAGCTACTCCTTGCTCAACGAAATGGACTCAACACCTCATATTAAACGCCTAAGAATGTTCCTGACTAGTAAGTATCTTAAAACCTATGGATTGCTATGTCTCCAAAAGAGAATCAAGCATGTGTACAGGGGCATAAACGCAGCAGTGATAGGATTGGAGAGGTTCGGTGCGCAAATGAAGACACTTTGAAGTCATATTGCATGGTACCCATTCCACGGGTTTCAACTACACAGGTTTAAGGTATTCTTCCTTCAGCTAAAACATGCATGTGGAACCTAGAGTATGATCAACCATGTGATCGGGGGACGTGTTCAAATATGTCTCAGTTTTCGTAACCTGGTACTCAGGTGCAACATTCCAGACGCTTTACTAACACTCTCCCGACTTGGAGAGTCAGTCCCTTTAACCTCCTGTTTGGCCCAGTTTGCAATTTCTGCGGAAGATGAACAGGGATAGCGAGAACCAATGAGAGACTAGCTGGAGGTGTCTGGACGGGCAAATTTAACTCTCATTTCCCACCAGGAAGAGGAATTAACCAAAGGCTCAGAGTGCCGTGCCAGAACCAGATTAGGTCCTGAAGCCATCCTGCGGTGTTGCGGCCAGGTCACAAGAAAGCGAGTTGAAGAAAGGAGCTCAGGGGCACTGTAATTCACAAACCTGCAGAGTTATAAATGACAGCTATCGTCCAAAAATAGACTGAAGTAAGGCTGCCAAGAGGACTTGAAAGCGGGGCAGAATTGCAGGAAACCGATTTCTGGAGGTAGACTGGAATTGCATTGAAAGCATAGGAAAAGAGGCAGAACGTCCACAATGATGCACTTGGCCAAAAAGGGCGTATGCGTTTTTTCCTGAATATATTCAGGAAAAAACGCATACGCCCTTTTTGGCCAACCAAGCAAGCTTGCAAAGGAAATCTGCACTACAATGAAGTCTCACTTCCCCCCGGTCAAAAGGGCCATCTGAAAAAAGTGTAAAATCCAGAAAGGCAGGACAGGCCATGGAGAACTGGGAGCCTTGTTATGCTGATGGGCGGGATATAAATTGCCAACAACCACTGGGGAGAAGTGTATGGTGTTTCCTGAAACATCTAAAAAACAAAGCAACAGAGCCTAGGGCACTTCCACTTATGGTCCTATACGTTAGGGAAATTAAAATCAAAAAGACACAGCCACCCCAAAGTTTGGAACGGCTCTGTTTACAAGAACCTCGTTTACAGTACAAGTTCAACATCGCAGAAAGTGAAAAATGGATAAAGAACTTGTGGTACTTACGTACAATGCAGTATCACTCAGCAATGAAATCTATGTCATCAGGCCCGTAGCAGCATAATGAGTAGATTCAGGTACGATGATTCTAACTGAAATAAGTCACACAGAAAAAGAAACATCATAAGATATCACTAATACACGGAATGTAAACTTGGCTACACAGGAACTGAATTCCAAAACAGAACAGGGTCTCAAATTTAGAAAACCAACTTATGCTTGCTTAAGGGGAAAGGTGAGTTGGGGTGCTGCATAAAACCAGACATTGAAATGAGCACAGATAAAGTTCCTTAAGCCAAATATGGAATAGACAAGAGCTACTCCTTGCTCAACGAAATGGACTCAACACCGCATATTAAACGCCTAAGAATGTACCTGACTAGTAAGTATCTTAAAACCTATGGATTGCTATGTCTCCGAAAGAGAATCAAGCATGTGTACAGGGGCATAAACGCAGCAGTGATAGGATTGGAGAGGTTCAGTGAGCAAATGAAGACCCTTTGAAGTCATATTGCATGGTACCCATTCCACGGGTTTCAACTACCCAGGTTTTAGGTATTCTTCCTTCAGCTAAAACATGCATGTGGAACCCAAGTATGATCAACCATGTGAACGGGAGACGTGTTCAAATATGTCTCAGTTTTCCTCCCCTGGTACTCGGGTGCAACATTCCAGACGCTTTACTAACACTCTCCCCACTTGGAGAGTCAGCGCCTTTAACCTCCTGTTTGGCCCAGTTTGCAATTTCTGCGGAAGATGAACAGGAATAGCGAGAACCAATGAGAGGCTAGCTGGAGGTGTCTGGACGGGCAAATTTAACTCTCATTTCCCACCAGGAAGAGGAAATAACCAAAGGCTCAGTGTGCCGTACCAGAACCAGATTAGAGCCTGAAGCCATCCTTCGGTGTTGCGGCCAGCTCAAAAGAAAGCGAGTTGAACAAAGGAGCTCAGGGGCACTGTAATTCACAAACCTGCAGAGTTATAAATGACAGCTATCGTCCAAAAATAGACTGAAGTAAGGCTGCCAAGAGGACTTGAAAGCGGGGCAGAATTGCAGGAAACCGATTTCAGGAGGTAGACTGGAATTGCATTGAAAGCATAGGAAAAGAGGCAGAACGTCCACAATGATGCACTTGGCCAAAAAGGGCGTATGCGTTTTTTCCTGAATATATTCAGGAAAAAACGCATACGCCCTTTTTGGCCAACCAAGCAAGCTTGCAAAGGAAATCTGCACTACAATGAAGTCTCACTTCCCCCCGGTCAAAAGGGCCATCTGAAAAAAGTGTAAAATCCAGAAAGGCAACAGGCCATTGAGAACTGGGAGCCTTGTTATGCTGATGGGCGGGATGTAAATTGCCAACAGACACTCGGGAGAAGTGTATGGTGTTTCCTGAAACATCTAAAAAACAAAGCAACAGAACCTAGGGCACTTCCACTTATGGTCCTATAGCTTAGGGAAATTAAAATCAAAAAGACACAGCCACCCCAAAGTTTGGAACGGCTCTGTTTACAAGAACCTCGTTTACAGTACAAGTTCAACATCGCAGAAAGTGAAAAATGGATAAAGAAGTTGTGGTATTTACTTACAAAGCAATATCACTCAGCAATGAAATCTGTGTCATCAGGCCCTTAGCAGCACAATGAGTGGATTCAGGTATGATGATTCTAACTGAAATAAGTCACACAGAAAAAGAAACATCATAAGATATCAGTAATACACGGAATGTAAACTTGGCTACACAGGAACTGCATTCCAGAAGAGAACAGGGTCTCAAATTTAGAAAACCAACTTATGCTTGCTTAAGGGGAAAGGTGAGTTGGGGTGCTGCATAAAACCAGAGATTGAAATGAGCACAGATAAAGTTCCTTAAGCCAAATATGGAATAGACAAGAGCTACTCCTTGCTCAACGAAATGGACTCAAAACCCCATATTAAACCCCTAAGAATGTACCTGACTAGTAAGTATCTTAAAACCTATGGATTGCTATGTCTCCAAAAGAGAATCAAGCGTGTGTCCAGGGGAATAAACACAGCAGTGATAGGATTGGAGAGGTTCGGTGAGCAAATGAAGACCCTTTGAAGTCATATTGCATGGTACCCATTACACGGGTCTCAACTCTCCAGGTTTAAGGTATTCTTCCTTCAGCTAAAACATGCATGTGGAACCCAGAGTATGATCAACCATGTGAACGGGAGAAGTGTTCAAATATGTCTCAGTTTTCCTCCCCTGGTACTCAGGTGCAACATTCCAGATGCTTTACTAACACTCTCCCGACTTGGAGAGTCAGTCCCTTTAACCTCCTGTTTGGCCCAGTTTGCAATTTCTGCGGAAGATGAACAGGAATAGCGAGTACCAATGAGAGGCTAGCTGGAGGTGTCTGGACGGGCAAATTTAACTCTCATTTCCCACCAGGAAGAGGAATTAACCAAAGGCTCAGCATGCCGGGCCGGAACCAGATTAGGGCCTGAAGCCATCCTGCGGTGTTGCGGCCAGCTCACAAGAAAGCGAGTTGAAGAAAGGAGCTCAGGGGCACTGTAATTCACAAACTGCAGAGTTATAAATGACAGCTATCGTCCAAAAATAGACTGAAGTAAGGCTGCCAAGAGGACTTGAAAGCGGGGCAGAATTGCAGGAAACCGATTTCAGGAGGTAGACTGGAATTGCATTGAAAGCATAGGAAAAGAGGCAGAACGTCCACAATGATGCACTTGGCCAAAAAGGGCGTATGCGTTTTTTCCTGAATATATTCAGGAAAAAACGCATACGCCCTTTTTGGCCAACCAAGCAAGCTTGCAAAGGAAATCTGCACTACAATGAAGTCTCACTTCCCCCCGGTCAAAAGGGCCATCTGAAAAAAGTGTAAAATCCAGAAAGGCAACAGGCCATTGAGAACTGGGAGCCTTGTTATGCTGATGGGCGGGATGTAAATTGCCAACAGACACTTGGGAGAAGTGTATGGTGTTTCCTGAAACATCTAAAAAACAAAGCAACAGAGCCTAGGGCACTTCCACTTATGGTCCTATAGCTTAGGGAAATTAAAATTAAAAAGACACAGCCACCCCAAAGTTTGGAATGGCTCTGTTTACAAGAACCTCGTTTACAGTACAAGTTCAACATCGCAGAAAGTGAAAAATGGATAAAGAAGTTGTGGTATTCACTTACAAAGCAATATCACTCAGCAATGAAATCTATGTCATCAGGCCCTTAGCATCACAGTGAGTGGATTCAGGTATGATGATTCTAACTGAAATAAGTCACACAGAAAAAGAAACATCATAAGATATCAGTAATACACGGAATGTAAACTTGGCTACACAGGAACTGAATTACAGAACAGAACAGGGTCTCAAATTTAGAAAACCAACTTATGCTTGCTTAAGGGTAAAGGTGAGTTGGGGTGCTGCATAAAACCAGAGATTGAAATGAGCACAGATAAAGTTCCTTAAGCCAAATATGGAATAGACAAGAGCTACTCCTTGCTCAACGAAATGGACTCAACACCCCATATTAAACGCCTAAGAATGTTCCTGACTAGTAAGTATCTTAAAACCTATGGATTGCTATGTCTCCAAAAGAGAATCAAGCATGTGTACAGGGGCATAAACGCAGCAGTGATAGGATTGGAGAGGTTCGGTGCGCAAATGAAGACACTTTGAAGTCATATTGCATGGTACCCATTCCACGGGTTTCAACTACCCAGGTTTAAGGTATTCTTCCTTCAGCTAAAACATGCATGTGGAACCTAGAGTATGATCAACCATGTGATCGGGAGACGTGTTCAAATATGTCTCAGTTTTCGTAACCTGGTACTCAGGTGCAACATTCCAGACGCTTTACTAACACTCTCCCGACTTGGAGAGTCAGTCCCTTTAACCTCCTGTTTGGCCCAGTTTGCAATTTCTGCGGAAGATGAACAGGAATAGCGAGAACCAATGAGAGACTAGCTGGAGGTGTCTGGACGGGCAAATTTAACTCTCATTTCCCACCAGGAAGAGGAATTAACCAAAGGCTCAGAGTGCCGTGCCAGAACCAGATTAGGTCCTGAAGCCATCCTGCGGTGTTGCGGCCAGGTCACAAGAAAGCGAGTTGAAGAAAGGAGCTCAGGGGCACTGTAATTCACAAACCTGCAGAGTTATAAATGACAGCTATCGTCCAAAAATAGACTGAAGTAAGGCTGCCAAGAGGACTTGAAAGCGGGGCAGAATTGCAGGAAACCGATTTCTGGAGGTAGACTGGAATTGCATTGAAAGCATAGGAAAAGAGGCAGAACGTCCACAATGATGCACTTGGCCAAAAAGGGCGTATGCGTTTTTTCCTGAATATATTCAGGAAAAAACGCATACGCCCTTTTTGGCCAACCAAGCAAGCTTGCAAAGGAAATCTGCACTACAATGAAGTCTCACTTCCCCCCGGTCAAAAGGGCCATCTGAAAAAAGTGTAAAATCCAGAAAGGCAGGACAGGCCATGGAGAACTGGGAGCCTTGTTATGCTGATGGGCGGGATATAAATTGCCAACAACCACTGGGGAGAAGTGTATGGTGTTTCCTGAAACATCTAAAAAACAAAGCAACAGAGCCTAGGGCACTTCCACTTATGGTCCTATACGTTAGGGAAATTAAAATCAAAAAGACACAGCCACCCCAAAGTTTGGAACGGCTCTGTTTACAAGAACCTCGTTTACAGTACAAGTTCAACATCGCAGAAAGTGAAAAATGGATAAAGAACTTGTGGTACTTACGTACAATGCAGTATCACTCAGCAATGAAATCTATGTCATCAGGCCCGTAGCAGCATAATGAGTAGATTCAGGTACGATGATTCTAACTGAAATAAGTCACACAGAAAAAGAAACATCATAAGATATCACTAATACACGGAATGTAAACTTGGCTACACAGGAACTGAATTCCAAAACAGAACAGGGTCTCAAATTTAGAAAACCAACTTATGCTTGCTTAAGGGGAAAGGTGAGTTGGGTTGCTGCATAAAACCAGACATTGAAATGAGCACAGATAAAGTTCCTTAAGCCAAATATGGAATAGACAAGAGCTACTCCTTGCTCAACGAAATGGACTCAACACCGCATATTAAACGCCTAAGAATGTACCTGACTAGTAAGTATCTTAAAACCTATGGATTGCTATGTCTCTGAAAGAGAATCAAGCATGTGTACAGGGGCATAAACGCAGCAGTGATAGGATTGGAGAGGTTCAGTGAGCAAATGAAGACCCTTTGAAGTCATATTGCATGGTACCCATTCCACGGGTTTCAACTACCCAGGTTTTAGGTATTCTTCCTTCAGCTAAAACATGCATGTGGAACCCAAGTATGATCAACCATGTGAACGGGAGACGTGTTCAAATATGTCTCAGTTTTCCTCCCCTGGTACTCGGGTGCAACATTCCAGACGCTTTACTAACACTCTCCCCACTTGGAGAGTCAGCGCCTTTAACCTCCTGTTTGGCCCAGTTTGCAATTTCTGCGGAAGATGAACAGGAATAGCGAGAACCAATGAGAGGCTAGCTGGAGGTGTCTGGACGGGCAAATTTAACTCTCATTTCCCACCAGGAAGAGGAAATAACCAAAGGCTCAGTGTGCCGTACCGGAACCAGATTAGAGCCTGAAGCCATCCTTCGGTGTTGCGGCCAGCTCAAAAGAAAGCGAGTTGAACAAAGGAGCTCAGGGGCACTGTAATTCACAAACCTGCAGAGTTATAAATGACAGCTATCGTCCAAAAATAGACTGAAGTAAGGCTGCCAAGAGGACTTGAAAGCGGGGCAGAATTGCAGGAAACCGATTTCAGGAGGTAGACTGGAATTGCATTGAAAGCATAGGAAAAGAGGCAGAACGTCCACAATGATGCACTTGGCCAAAAAGGGCGTATGCGTTTTTTCCTGAATATATTCAGGAAAAAACGCATACGCCCTTTTTGGCCAACCAAGCAAGCTTGCAAAGGAAATCTGCACTACAATGAAGTCTCACTTCCCCCCGGTCAAAAGGGCCATCTGAAAAAAGTGTAAAATCCAGAAAGGCAGGACAGGCCATGGAGAATTGGGAGCCTTGTTATGCTGATGGGCGGGATGTAAATTGCCAACAACCACTCGTGAGAAGTGTATGGTGTTTCCTGAAACATCTAAAAAACAAAGCAACAGAACCTAGGGCACTTCCACTTATGGTCCTATAGCTTAGGGAAATTAAAATCAAAAAGACACAGCCACCCCAAAGTTTGGAATGGCTCTGTTTACAAGAACCTCGTTTACAGTACAAGTTCAACATCGCAGAAAGTGAAAAATGGATAAAGAAGTTGTGGTATTTACTTACAAAGCAATATCACTCAGCAATGAAATCTGTGTCATCAGGCCCTTAGCAGCACAATGAGTGGATTCAGGTATGATGATTCTAACTGAAGTAAGTCACACAGAAAAAGAAACATCATAAGATATCAGTAATACACGGAATGTAAACTTGGCTACACAGGAACTGAATTACAGAACAGAACAGGGTCTCAAATTTAGAAAACCAACTTATGCTTGCTTAAGGGTAAAGGTGAGTTGGGGTGCTGCATAAAACCAGAGATTGAAATGAGCACAGATAAAGTTCCTTAAGTCAAATATGGAATAGACAAGAGCTACTCCTTGCTCAACGAAATGGACTCAACACCGCATATTAAACGCCTAAGAATGTACCTGACTAGTAAGTATCTTAATACCTATGGATTGCTAAGTCTCCGAAAGAGAATCAAGCATGTGTACAGGGGCATAAACGCAGCAGTGATAGGATTGGAGAGGTTCGGTGAGCAAATGAAGACCCTTTGAAGTCATATTGCATGGTACCCATTACACGGGTCTTAACTCTCCAGGTTTAAGGTATTCTTCCTTCAGCTAAAACATGCATGTGGAACCCAAGTATGATCAACCATGTGAACGGGAGACGTGTTCAAATATGTCTCAGTTTTCCTCCCCTGGTACTCGGGTGCAACATTCCAGACGCTTTACTAACACTCTCCCCACTTGGAGAGTCAGCGCCTTTAACCTCCTGTTTGGCCCAGTTTGCAATTTCTGCGGAAGATGAACAGGAATAGCGAGAACCAATGAGAGACTAGCTGGAGGTGTCTGGACGGGCAAATTTAACTCTCATTTCCCACCAGGAAGAGGAAATAACCAAAGGCTCAGCGTGCCGTGCCGGAACCAGATTAGGGCCTGAAGCCATCCTGCGGTGTTGCGGCCAGGTCACAAGAAAGCAAGTTGAAGAAAGGAGCTCAGGGGCACTGTAATTCACAAACCTGCAGAGTTATAAATGACAGCTATCGTCCAAAAATAGACTGAAGTAAGGCTGCCAAGAGGACTTGAAAGCGGGGCAGAATTGCAGGAAACCGATTTCAGGAGGTAGACTGGAATTGCATTGAAAGCATAGGAAAAGAGGCAGAACGTCCACAATGATGCACTTGGCCAAAAAGTGCGTATGCGTTTTTTCCTGAATATATTCAGGAAAAAACGCATACGCCCTTTTTGGCCAACCAAGCAAACTTGCAAAGAAAATCTGCACTACAATGAAGTCTCACTTCCCCCCGGGCAAAAGGGCCATCTGAAAAAAGTGTAAAATCCAGAAAGGCAGGACAGGCCATGGAGAACTGGGAGCCTTGTTATGCTGATGGGCGGGATGTAAATTGCCAACAGACACTTGGGAGAAGTGTATGGTGTTTCCTGAAACATCTAAAAAACAAAGCAACAGAGCCTAGGGCACTTCCACTTATGGTCCTATAGCTTAGGGAAATTAAAATCAAAAAGACACAGCCACCCCAAAGTTTGGGACGCCTCGTTTATAAGAACCTCGTTTACCATACAAGTTCAATATCACAGAAAGTGAAAAATGGATAAAGAACTTGTGGTACTTACGTACAAAGCAATATCACTCAGCAATGAAATCTATGTCATCAGGGCCGTAGCAGCATAATGAGTGGATTCAGGTACGATGATTCTAACTGAAATAAGTCACACAGAAAAAGAAACATCATAAGATATCAGTAATACACGGAATGTAAACTTGGCTACACAGGAACTGAATTACAGAACAGAACAGGGTCTCAAATTTAGAAAACCAACTTATGCTTGCTTAAGGGGAAAGGTGAGTTGGGGTGCTGCATAAAACCAGAGATTGAAACGAGCACAGATAAAGTTCCTTAAGCCAAATATGGAATAGACAAGAGCTACTCCTTGCTCAACGAAATGGACTCAACACCGCATATTAAACGCCTAAGAATGTACCTGACTAGTAAGTATCTTAAAACCTATGGATTGCTATGTCTCCAAAAGAGAATCAAGCGTGTGTACAGCGGCATAAACGCAGCAGTGATAGGATTGGAGAGGTTCGGTGAGCAAATGAAGACCCTTTGAAGTCATATTGCATGGTACCCATTCCACGGGTCTCAACTCTCCAGGTTTAAGGTATTCTTCCTTCAGCTAAAACATGCATGTGGAACCCAAGTATGATCAACCATGTGAACGGGAGACGTGTTCAAATATGTCTCAGTTTTCCTCCCCTGGTACTCGGGTGCAACATTCCAGACGCTTTACTAACACTCTCCCCACTTGGAGAGTCAGCGCCTTTAACCTCCTGTTTGGCCCAGTTTGCAATTTCTGCGGAAGATGAACAGGAATAGCGAGAACCAATGAGAGGCTAGCTGGAGGTGTCTGGACGGGCAAATTTAACTCTCATTTCCCACCAGGAAGAGGAAATAACCAAAGGCTCAGTGTGCCGTACCAGAACCAGATTAGAGCCTGAAGCCATCCTTCGGTGTTGCGGCCAGCTCAAAAGAAAGCGAGTTGAACAAAGGAGCTCAGGGGCACTGTAATTCACAAACCTGCAGAGTTATAAATGACAGCTATCGTCCAAAAATAGACTGAAGTAAGGCTGCCAAGAGGACTTGAAAGCGGGGCAGAATTGCAGGAAACCGATTTCAGGAGGTAGACTGGAATTGCATTGAAAGCATAGGAAAAGAGGCAGAACGTCCACAATGATGCACTTGGCCAAAAAGGGCGTATGCGTTTTTTCCTGAATATATTCAGGAAAAAACGCATACGCCCTTTTTGGCCAACCAAGCAAGCTTGCAAAGGAAATCTGCACTACAATGAAGTCTCACTTCCCCCCGGTCAAAAGGGCCATCTGAAAAAAGTGTAAAATCCAGAAAGGCAACAGGCCATTGAGAACTGGGAGCCTTGTTATGCTGATGGGCGGGATGTAAATTGCCAACAGACACTCGGGAGAAGTGTATGGTGTTTCCTGAAACATCTAAAAAACAAAGCAACAGAACCTAGGGCACTTCCACTTATGGTCCTATAGCTTAGGGAAATTAAAATCAAAAAGACACAGCCACCCCAAAGTTTGGAACGGCTCTGTTTACAAGAACCTCGTTTACAGTACAAGTTCAACATCGCAGAAAGTGAAAAATGGATAAAGAAGTTGTGGTATTTACTTACAAAGCAATATCACTCAGCAATGAAATCTGTGTCATCAGGCCCTTAGCAGCACAATGAGTGGATTCAGGTATGATGATTCTAACTGAAATAAGTCACACAGAAAAAGAAACATCATAAGATATCAGTAATACACGGAATGTAAACTTGGCTACACAGGAACTGCATTCCAGAAGAGAACAGGGTCTCAAATTTAGAAAACCAACTTATGCTTGCTTAAGGGGAAAGGTGAGTTGGGGTGCTGCATAAAACCAGAGATTGAAATGAGCACAGATAAAGTTCCTTAAGCCAAATATGGAATAGACAAGAGCTACTCCTTGCTCAACGAAATGGACTCAAAACCCCATATTAAACCCCTAAGAATGTACCTGACTAGTAAGTATCTTAAAACCTATGGATTGCTATGTCTCCAAAAGAGAATCAAGCGTGTGTCCAGGGGAATAAACACAGCAGTGATAGGATTGGAGAGGTTCGGTGAGCAAATGAAGACCCTTTGAAGTCATATTGCATGGTACCCATTACACGGGTCTCAACTCTCCAGGTTTAAGGTATTCTTCCTTCAGCTAAAACATGCATGTGGAACCCAGAGTATGATCAACCATGTGAACGGGAGAAGTGTTCAAATATGTCTCAGTTTTCCTCCCCTGGTACTCAGGTGCAACATTCCAGACGCTTTACTAACACTCTCCCGACTTGGAGAGTCAGTCCCTTTAACCTCCTGTTTGGCCCAGTTTGCAATTTCTGCGGAAGATGAACAGGAATAGCGAGTACCAATGAGAGGCTAGCTGGAGGTGTCTGGACGGGCAAATTTAACTCTCATTTCCCACCAGGAAGAGGAATTAACCAAAGGCTCAGCATGCCGGGCCGGAACCAGATTAGGGCCTGAAGCCATCCTGCGGTGTTGCGGCCAGCTCACAAGAAAGCGAGTTGAAGAAAGGAGCTCAGGGGCACTGTAATTCACAAACTGCAGAGTTATAAATGACAGCTATCGTCCAAAAATAGACTGAAGTAAGGCTGCCAAGAGGACTTGAAAGCGGGGCAGAATTGCAGGAAACCGATTTCAGGAGGTAGACTGGAATTGCATTGAAAGCATAGGAAAAGAGGCAGAACGTCCACAATGATGCACTTGGCCAAAAAGGGCGTATGCGTTTTTTCCTGAATATATTCAGGAAAAAACGCATACGCCCTTTTTGGCCAACCAAGCAAGCTTGCAAAGGAAATCTGCACTACAATGAAGTCTCACTTCCCCCCGGTCAAAAGGGCCATCTGAAAAAAGTGTAAAATCCAGAAAGGCAACAGGCCATTGAGAACTGGGAGCCTTGTTATGCTGATGGGCGGGATGTAAATTGCCAACAGACACTTGGGAGAAGTGTATGGTGTTTCCTGAAACATCTAAAAAACAAAGCAACAGAGCCTAGGGCACTTCCACTTATGGTCCTATAGCTTAGGGAAATTAAAATTAAAAAGACACAGCCACCCCAAAGTTTGGAATGGCTCTGTTTACAAGAACCTCGTTTACAGTACAAGTTCAACATCGCAGAAAGTGAAAAATGGATAAAGAAGTTGTGGTATTCACTTACAAAGCAATATCACTCAGCAATGAAATCTATGTCATCAGGCCCTTAGCATCACAGTGAGTGGATTCAGGTATGATGATTCTAACTGAAATAAGTCACACAGAAAAAGAAACATCATAAGATATCAGTAATACACGGAATGTAAACTTGGCTACACAGGAACTGAATTACAGAACAGAACAGGGTCTCAAATTTAGAAAACCAACTTATGCTTGCTTAAGGGTAAAGGTGAGTTGGGGTGCTGCATAAAACCAGAGATTGAAATGAGCACAGATAAAGTTCCTTAAGCCAAATATGGAATAGACAAGAGCTACTCCTTGCTCAACGAAATGGACTCAACACCCCATATTAAACGCCTAAGAATGTTCCTGACTAGTAAGTATCTTAAAACCTATGGATTGCTATGTCTCCAAAAGAGAATCAAGCATGTGTACAGGGGCATAAACGCAGCAGTGATAGGATTGGAGAGGTTCGGTGCGCAAATGAAGACACTTTGAAGTCATATTGCATGGTACCCATTCCACGGGTTTCAACTACCCAGGTTTAAGGTATTCTTCCTTCAGCTAAAACATGCATGTGGAACCTAGAGTATGATCAACCATGTGATCGGGAGACGTGTTCAAATATGTCTCAGTTTTCGTAACCTGGTACTCAGGTGCAACATTCCAGACGCTTTACTAACACTCTCCCGACTTGGAGAGTCAGTCCCTTTAACCTCCTGTTTGGCCCAGTTTGCAATTTCTGCGGAAGATGAACAGGAATAGCGAGAACCAATGAGAGACTAGCTGGAGGTGTCTGGACGGGCAAATTTAACTCTCATTTCCCACCAGGAAGAGGAATTAACCAAAGGCTCAGAGTGCCGTGCCAGAACCAGATTAGGTCCTGAAGCCATCCTGCGGTGTTGCGGCCAGGTCACAAGAAAGCGAGTTGAAGAAAGGAGCTCAGGGGCACTGTAATTCACAAACCTGCAGAGTTATAAATGACAGCTATCGTCCAAAAATAGACTGAAGTAAGGCTGCCAAGAGGACTTGAAAGCGGGGCAGAATTGCAGGAAACCGATTTCTGGAGGTAGACTGGAATTGCATTGAAAGCATAGGAAAAGAGGCAGAACGTCCACAATGATGCACTTGGCCAAAAAGGGCGTATGCGTTTTTTCCTGAATATATTCAGGAAAAAACGCATACGCCCTTTTTGGCCAACCAAGCAAGCTTGCAAAGGAAATCTGCACTACAATGAAGTCTCACTTCCCCCCGGTCAAAAGGGCCATCTGAAAAAAGTGTAAAATCCAGAAAGGCAGGACAGGCCATGGAGAACTGGGAGCCTTGTTATGCTGATGGGCGGGATATAAATTGCCAACAACCACTGGGGAGAAGTGTATGGTGTTTCCTGAAACATCTAAAAAACAAAGCAACAGAGCCTAGGGCACTTCCACTTATGGTCCTATACGTTAGGGAAATTAAAATCAAAAAGACACAGCCACCCCAAAGTTTGGAACGGCTCTGTTTACAAGAACCTCGTTTACAGTACAAGTTCAACATCGCAGAAAGTGAAAAATGGATAAAGAACTTGTGGTACTTACGTACAATGCAGTATCACTCAGCAATGAAATCTATGTCATCAGGCCCGTAGCAGCATAATGAGTAGATTCAGGTACGATGATTCTAACTGAAATAAGTCACACAGAAAAAGAAACATCATAAGATATCACTAATACACGGAATGTAAACTTGGCTACACAGGAACTGAATTCCAAAACAGAACAGGGTCTCAAATTTAGAAAACCAACTTATGCTTGCTTAAGGGGAAAGGTGAGTTGGGTTGCTGCATAAAACCAGACATTGAAATGAGCACAGATAAAGTTCCTTAAGCCAAATATGGAATAGACAAGAGCTACTCCTTGCTCAACGAAATGGACTCAACACCGCATATTAAACGCCTAAGAATGTACCTGACTAGTAAGTATCTTAAAACCTATGGATTGCTATGTCTCTGAAAGAGAATCAAGCATGTGTACAGGGGCATAAACGCAGCAGTGATAGGATTGGAGAGGTTCAGTGAGCAAATGAAGACCCTTTGAAGTCATATTGCATGGTACCCATTCCACGGGTTTCAACTACCCAGGTTTTAGGTATTCTTCCTTCAGCTAAAACATGCATGTGGAACCCAAGTATGATCAACCATGTGAACGGGAGACGTGTTCAAATATGTCTCAGTTTTCCTCCCCTGGTACTCGGGTGCAACATTCCAGACGCTTTACTAACACTCTCCCCACTTGGAGAGTCAGCGCCTTTAACCTCCTGTTTGGCCCAGTTTGCAATTTCTGCGGAAGATGAACAGGAATAGCGAGAACCAATGAGAGGCTAGCTGGAGGTGTCTGGACGGGCAAATTTAACTCTCATTTCCCACCAGGAAGAGGAAATAACCAAAGGCTCAGTGTGCCGTACCGGAACCAGATTAGAGCCTGAAGCCATCCTTCGGTGTTGCGGCCAGCTCAAAAGAAAGCGAGTTGAACAAAGGAGCTCAGGGGCACTGTAATTCACAAACCTGCAGAGTTATAAATGACAGCTATCGTCCAAAAATAGACTGAAGTAAGGCTGCCAAGAGGACTTGAAAGCGGGGCAGAATTGCAGGAAACCGATTTCAGGAGGTAGACTGGAATTGCATTGAAAGCATAGGAAAAGAGGCAGAACGTCCACAATGATGCACTTGGCCAAAAAGGGCGTATGCGTTTTTTCCTGAATATATTCAGGAAAAAACGCATACGCACTTTTTGGCCAACCAAGCAAGCTTGCAAAGGAAATCTGCACTACAATGAAGTCTCACTTCCCCCCGGTCAAAAGGGCCATCTGAAAAAAGTGTAAAATCCAGAAAGGCAGGACAGGCCATGGAGAATTGGGAGCCTTGTTATGCTGATGGGCGGGATGTAAATTGCCAACAACCACTCGTGAGAAGTGTATGGTGTTTCCTGAAACATCTAAAAAACAAAGCAACAGAACCTAGGGCACTTCCACTTATGGTCCTATAGCTTAGGGAAATTAAAATCAAAAAGACACAGCCACCCCAAAGTTTGGAATGGCTCTGTTTACAAGAACCTCGTTTACAGTACAAGTTCAACATCGCAGAAAGTGAAAAATGGATAAAGAAGTTGTGGTATTTACTTACAAAGCAATATCACTCAGCAATGAAATCTGTGTCATCAGGCCCTTAGCAGCACAATGAGTGGATTCAGGTATGATGATTCTAACTGAAGTAAGTCACACAGAAAAAGAAACATCATAAGATATCAGTAATACACGGAATGTAAACTTGGCTACACAGGAACTGAATTACAGAACAGAACAGGGTCTCAAATTTAGAAAACCAACTTATGCTTGCTTAAGGGTAAAGGTGAGTTGGGGTGCTGCATAAAACCAGAGATTGAAATGAGCACAGATAAAGTTCCTTAAGTCAAATATGGAATAGACAAGAGCTACTCCTTGCTCAACGAAATGGACTCAACACCGCATATTAAACGCCTAAGAATGTACCTGACTAGTAAGTATCTTAATACCTATGGATTGCTAAGTCTCCGAAAGAGAATCAAGCATGTGTACAGGGGCATAAACGCAGCAGTGATAGGATTGGAGAGGTTCGGTGAGCAAATGAAGACCCTTTGAAGTCATATTGCATGGTACCCATTACACGGGTCTTAACTCTCCAGGTTTAAGGTATTCTTCCTTCAGCTAAAACATGCATGTGGAACCCAAGTATGATCAACCATGTGAACGGGAGACGTGTTCAAATATGTCTCAGTTTTCCTCCCCTGGTACTCGGGTGCAACATTCCAGACGCTTTACTAACACTCTCCCCACTTGGAGAGTCAGCGCCTTTAACCTCCTGTTTGGCCCAGTTTGCAATTTCTGCGGAAGATGAACAGGAATAGCGAGAACCAATGAGAGACTACCTGGAGGTGTCTGGACGGGCAAATTTAACTCTCATTTCCCACCAGGAAGAGGAAATAACCAAAGGCTCAGCGTGCCGTGCCGGAACCAGATTAGGGCCTGAAGCCATCCTGCGGTGTTGCGGCCAGGTCACAAGAAAGCAAGTTGAAGAAAGGAGCTCAGGGGCACTGTAATTCACAAACCTGCAGAGTTATAAATGACAGCTATCGTCCAAAAATAGACTGAAGTAAGGCTGCCAAGAGGACTTGAAAGCGGGGCAGAATTGCAGGAAACCGATTTCAGGAGGTAGACTGGAATTGCATTGAAAGCATAGGAAAAGAGGCAGAACGTCCACAATGATGCACTTGGCCAAAAAGTGCGTATGCGTTTTTTCCTGAATATATTCAGGAAAAAACGCATACGCCCTTTTTGGCCAACCAAGCAAACTTGCAAAGAAAATCTGCACTACAATGAAGTCTCACTTCCCCCCGGGCAAAAGGGCCATCTGAAAAAAGTGTAAAATCCAGAAAGGCAGGACAGGCCATGGAGAACTGGGAGCCTTGTTATGCTGATGGGCGGGATGTAAATTGCCAACAGACACTTGGGAGAAGTGTATGGTGTTTCCTGAAACATCTAAAAAACAAAGCAACAGAGCCTAGGGCACTTCCACTTATGGTCCTATAGCTTAGGGAAATTAAAATCAAAAAGACACAGCCACCCCAAAGTTTGGGACGCCTCGTTTATAAGAACCTCGTTTACCATACAAGTTCAATATCACAGAAAGTGAAAAATGGATAAAGAACTTGTGGTACTTACGTACAAAGCAATATCACTCAGCAATGAAATCTATGTCATCAGGGCCGTAGCAGCATAATGAGTGGATTCAGGTACGATGATTCTAACTGAAATAAGTCACACAGAAAAAGAAACATCATAAGATATCAGTAATACACGGAATGTAAACTTGGCTACACAGGAACTGAATTACAGAACAGAACAGGGTCTCAAATTTAGAAAACCAACTTATGCTTGCTTAAGGGGAAAGGTGAGTTGGGGTGCTCCATAAAACCAGAGATTGAAACGAGCACAGATAAAGTTCCTTAAGCCAAATATGGAATAGACAAGAGCTACTCCTTGCTCAACGAAATGGACTCAACACCGCATATTAAACGCCTAAGAATGTACCTGACTAGTAAGTATCTTAAAACCTATGGATTGCTATGTCTCCAAAAGAGAATCAAGCGTGTGTACAGCGGCATAAACGCAGCAGTGATAGGATTGGAGAGGTTCGGTGAGCAAATGAAGACCCTTTGAAGTCATATTGCATGGTACCCATTCCACGGGTCTCAACTCTCCAGGTTTAAGGTATTCTTCCTTCAGCTAAAACATGCATGTGGAACCCAAGTATGATCAACCATGTGAACGGGAGACGTGTTCAAATATGTCTCAGTTTTCCTCCCCTGGTACTCGGGTGCAACATTCCAGACGCTTTACTAACACTCTCCCCACTTGGAGAGTCAGCGCCTTTAACCTCCTGTTTGGCCCAGTTTGCAATTTCTGCGGAAGATGAACAGGAATAGCGAGAACCAATGAGAGGCTAGCTGGAGGTGTCTGGACGGGCAAATTTAACTCTCATTTCCCACCAGGAAGAGGAATTAAACAAAGGCTCAGCGTTCCATGAGGGAACCAGATTAGGGCCTGAAGCCATCCTGCGGTGTTGCAGATAGCTCACAAGAAAGCGAGTTGAACAAAGGAGCTCAGGGGCACTGTAATTCACAAACCTGCAGACTTATAAATGACAGCTATCGTCCAAAAATATACTGAAGTAAGGCTGCCAAGAGGACTTGAAAGCGGGGCAGAATTGCAGGAAACCGATTTCAGGAGGTAGACTGGAATTGCATTGAAAGCATAGGAAAAGAGGCAGAACGTCCACAATGATGCACTTGGCCAAAAAGGGCGTATGCGTTTTTTCCTGAATATATTCAGGAAAAAACGCATACGCCCTTTTTGGCCAACCAAGCAAGCTTGCAAAGGAAATCTGCACTACAATGAAGTCTCACTTCCCCCCGGTCAAAAGGGCCATCTGAAAAAAGTGTAAAATCCAGAAAGGCAACAGGCCATTGAGAACTGGGAGCCTTGTTATGCTGATGGGCGGGATGTAAATTGCCAACAGACACTCGGGAGAAGTGTATGGTGTTTCCTGAAACATCTAAAAAACAAAGCAACAGAGCCTAGGGCACTTCCACTTATGGTCCTATAGCTTAGGGAAATTAAAATTAAAAAGACACAGCCACCCCAAAGTTTGGAACGGCTCTGTTTACAAGAACCTCGTTTACAGTACAAGTTCAACATCGCAGAAAGTGAAAAATGGATAAAGAAGTTGTGGTATTCACTTACAAAGCAATATCACTCAGCAATGAAATCTATGTCATCAGGCCCTTAGCATCACAATGAGTGGATTCAGGTATGATGATTCTAACTGAAATAAGTCACACAGAAAAAGAAACATCATAAGATATCAGTAATACACGGAATGTAAACTTGGCTACACAGGAACTGAATTACAGAACAGAACAGGGTCTCAAATTTAGAAAACCAACTTATGCTTGCTTAAGGGTAAAGGTGAGTTGGGGTGCTGCATAAAACCAGAGATTGAAATGAGCACAGATAAAGTTCCTTAAGCCAAATATGGAATAGACAAGAGCTACTCCTTGCTCAACGAAATGGACTCAACACCCCATATTAAACGCCTAAGAATGTTCCTGACTAGTAAGTATCTTAAAACCTATGGATTGCTATGTCTCCAAAAGAGAATCAAGCATGTGTACAGGGGCATAAACGCAGCAGTGATAGGATTGGAGAGGTTCGGTGCGCAAATGAAGACACTTTGAAGTCATATTGCATGGTACCCATTCCACGGGTTTCAACTACCCAGGTTTAAGGTATTCTTCCTTCAGCTAAAACATGCATGTGGAACCTAGAGTATGATCAACCATGTGATCGGGAGACGTGTTCAAATATGTCTCAGTTTTCGTAACCTGGTACTCAGGTGCAACATTCCAGACGCTTTACTAACACTCTCCCGACTTGGAGAGTCAGTCCCTTTAACCTCCTGTTTGGCCCAGTTTGCAATTTCTGCGGAAGATGAACAGGAATAGCGAGAACCAATGAGAGACTAGCTGGAGGTGTCTGGACGGGCAAATTTAACTCTCATTTCCCACCAGGAAGAGGAATTAACCAAAGGCTCAGAGTGCCGTGCCAGAACCAGATTAGGTCCTGAAGCCATTCTGCGGTGTTGCGGCCAGGTCACAAGAAAGCGAGTTGAAGAAAGGAGCTCAGGGGCACTGTAATTCACAAACCTGCAGAGTTATAAATGACAGCTATCGTCCAAAAATAGACTGAAGTAAGGCTGCCAAGAGGACTTGAAAGCGGGGCAGAATTGCAGGAAACCGATTTCTGGAGGTAGACTGGAATTGCATTGAAAGCATAGGAAAAGAGGCAGAACGTCCACAATGATGCACTTGGCCAAAAAGGGCGTATGCGTTTTTTCCTGAATATATTCAGGAAAAAACGCATACGCCCTTTTTGGCCAACCAAGCAAGCTTGCAAAGGAAATCTGCACTACAATGAAGTCTCACTTCCCCCCGGTCAAAAGGGCCATCTGAAAAAAGTGTAAAATCCAGAAAGGCAGGACAGGCCATGGAGAACTGGGAGCCTTGTTATGCTGATGGGCGGGATATAAATTGCCAACAACCACTGGGGAGAAGTGTATGGTGTTTCCTGAAACATCTAAAAAACAAAGCAACAGAGCCTAGGGCACTTCCACTTATGGTCCTATACGTTAGGGAAATTAAAATCAAAAAGACACAGCCACCCCAAAGTTTGGAACGGCTCTGTTTACAAGAACCTCGTTTACAGTACAAGTTCAACATCGCAGAAAGTGAAAAATGGATAAAGAACTTGTGGTACTTACGTACAATGCAGTATCACTCAGCAATGAAATCTATGTCATCAGGCCCGTAGCAGCATAATGAGTAGATTCAGGTACGATGATTCTAACTGAAATAAGTCACACAGAAAAAGAAACATCATAAGATATCACTAATACACGGAATGTAAACTTGGCTACACAGGAACTGAATTCCAAAACAGAACAGGGTCTCAAATTTAGAAAACCAACTTATGCTTGCTTAAGGGGAAAGGTGAGTTGGGTTGCTGCATAAAACCAGACATTGAAATGAGCACAGATAAAGTTCCTTAAGCCAAATATGGAATAGACAAGAGCTACTCCTTGCTCAACGAAATGGACTCAACACCGCATATTAAACGCCTAAGAATGTACCTGACTAGTAAGTATCTTAAAACCTATGGATTGCTATGTCTCCAAAAGAGAATCAAGCATGTGTACAGGGGCATAAACGCAGCAGTGATAGGATTGGAGAGGTTCAGTGAGCAAATGAAGACCCTTTGAAGTCATATTGCATGGTACCCATTCCACGGGTTTCAACTACCCAGGTTTTAGGTATTCTTCCTTCAGCTAAAACATGCATGTGGAACCCAAGTATGATCAACCATGTGAACGGGAGACGTGTTCAAATATGTCTCAGTTTTCCTCCCCTGGTACTCGGGTGCAACATTCCAGACGCTTTACTAACACTCTCCCCACTTGGAGAGTCAGCGCCTTTAACCTCCTGTTTGGCCCAGTTTGCAATTTCTGCGGAAGATGAACAGGAATAGCGAGAACCAATGAGAGGCTAGCTGGAGGTGTCTGGACGGGCAAATTTAACTCTCATTTCCCACCAGGAAGAGGAAATAACCAAAGGCTCAGTGTGCCGTTCCGGAACCAGATTAGAGCCTGAAGCCATCCTTCGGTGTTGCGGCCAGCTCAAAAGAAAGCGAGTTGAACAAAGGAGCTCAGGGGCACTGTAATTCACAAACCTGCAGAGTTATAAATGACAGCTATCGTCCAAAACTAGACTGAAGTAAGGCTGCCAAGAGGACTTGAAAGCGGGGCAGAATTGCAGGAAACCGATTTCAGGAGGTAGACTGGAATTGCATTGAAAGCATAGGAAAAGAGGCAGAACGTCCACAATGATGCACTTGGCCAAAAAGGGCGTATGCGTTTTTTCCTGAATATATTCAGGAAAAAACGCATACGCACTTTTTGGCCAACCAAGCAAGCTTGCAAAGGAAATCTGCACTACAATGAAGTCTCACTTCCCCCCGGTCAAAAGGGCCATCTGAAAAAAGTGTAAAATCCAGAAAGGCAGGACAGGCCATGGAGAATTGGGAGCCTTGTTATGCTGATGGGCGGGATGTAAATTGCCAACAACCACTCGTGAGAAGTGTATGGTGTTTCCTGAAACATCTAAAAAACAAAGCAACAGAACCTAGGGCACTTCCACTTATGGTCCTATAGCTTAGGGAAATTAAAATCAAAAAGACACAGCCACCCCAAAGTTTGGAATGGCTCTGTTTACAAGAACCTCGTTTACAGTACAAGTTCAACATCGCAGAAAGTGAAAAATGGATAAAGAAGTTGTGGTATTTACTTACAAAGCAATATCACTCAGCAATGAAATCTGTGTCATCAGGCCCTTAGCAGGACAATGAGTGGATTCAGGTATGATGATTCTAACTGAAGTAAGTCACACAGAAAAAGAAACATCATAAGATATCAGTAATACACGGAATGTAAACTTGGCTACACAGGAACTGAATTACAGAACAGAACAGGGTCTCAAATTTAGAAAACCAACTTATGCTTGCTTAAGGGTAAAGGTGAGTTGGGGTGCTGCATAAAACCAGAGATTGAAATGAGCACAGATAAAGTTCCTTAAGTCAAATATGGAATAGACAAGAGCTACTCCTTGCTCAACGAAATGGACTCAACACCGCATATTAAACGCCTAAGAATGTACCTGACTAGTAAGTATCTTAATACCTATGGATTGCTATGTCTCCGAAAGAGAATCAAGCATGTGTACAGGGGCATAAACGCAGCAGTGATAGGATTGGAGAGGTTCGGTGAGCAAATGAAGACCCTTTGAAGTCATATTGCATGGTACCCATTACACGGGTCTTAACTCTCCAGGTTTAAGGTATTCTTCCTTCAGCTAAAACATGCATGTGGAACCCAAGTATGATCAACCATGTGAACGGGAGACGTGTTCAAATATGTCTCAGTTTTCCTCCCCTGGTACTCGGGTGCAACATTCCAGACGCTTTACTAACACTCTCCCCACTTGGAGAGTCAGCGCCTTTAACCTCCTGTTTGGCCCAGTTTGCAATTTCTGCGGAAGATGAACAGGAATAGCGAGAACCAATGAGAGACTAGCTGGAGGTGTCTGGACGGGCAAATTTAACTCTCATTTCCCACCAGGAAGAGGAAATAACCAAAGGCTCAGCGTGCCGTGCCGGAACCAGATTAGGGCCTGAAGCCATCCTGCGGTGTTGCGGCCAGGTCACAAGAAAGCAAGTTGAAGAAAGGAGCTCAGGGGCACTGTAATTCACAAACCTGCAGAGTTATAAATGACAGCTATCGTCCAAAAATAGACTGAAGTAAGGCTGCCAAGAGGACTTGAAAGCGGGGCAGAATTGCAGGAAACCGATTTCAGGAGGTAGACTGGAATTGCATTGAAAGCATAGGAAAAGAGGCAGAACGTCCACAATGATGCACTTGGCCAAAAAGTGCGTATGCGTTTTTTCCTGAATATATTCTGGAAAAAACGCATACGCCCTTTTTGGCCAACCAAGCAAGCTTGCAAAGAATATCTGCACTACAATGAAGTCTCACTTCCCCCCGGGCAAAAGGGCCATCTGAAAAAAGTGTAAAATCCAGAAAGGCAGGACAGGCCATGGAGAACTGGGAGCCTTGTTATGCTGATGGGCGGGATGTAAATTGCCAACAGACACTTGGGAGAAGTGTATGGTGTTTCCTGAAACATCTAAAAAACAAAGCAACAGAGCCTAGGGCACTTCCACTTATGGTCCTATAGCTTAGGGAAATTAAAATCAAAAAGACACAGCCACCCCAAAGTTTGGGACGCCTCCGTTTATAAGAACCTCGTTTACCATACAAGTTCAATATCACAGAAAGTGAAAAATGGATAAAGAACTTGTGGTACTTACGTACAAAGCAATATCACTCAGCAATGAAATCTATGTCATCAGGGCCGTAGCAGCATAATGAGTGGATTCAGGTACGATGATTCTAACTGAAATAAGTCACACAGAAAAAGAAACATCATAAGATATCAGTAATACACGGAATGTAAACTTGGCTACACAGGAACTGAATTACAGAACAGAACAGGGTCTCAAATTTAGAAAACCAACTTATGCTTGCTTAAGGGGAAAGGTGAGTTGGGGTGCTGCATAAAACCAGAGATTGAAACGAGCACAGATAAAGTTCCTTAAGCCAAATATGGAATAGACAAGAGCTACTCCTTGCTCAACGAAATGGACTCAACACCGCATATTAAACGCCTAAGAATGTACCTGACTAGTAAGTATCTTAAAACCTATGGATTGCTATGTCTCCAAAAGAGAATCAAGCGTGTGTACAGGGGCATAAACGCAGCAGTGATAGGATTGGAGAGGTTCGGTGAGCAAATGAAGACCCTTTGAAGTCATATTGCATGGTACCCATTCCACGGGTCTCAACTCTCCAGGTTTAAGGTATTCTTCCTTCAGCTAAAACATGCATGTGGAACCCAAGTATGATCAACCATGTGAACGGGAGACGTGTTCAAATATGTCTCAGTTTTCCTCCCCTGGTACTCGGGTGCAACATTCCAGACGCTTTACTAACACTCTCCCCACTTGGAGAGTCAGCGCCTTTAACCTCCTGTTTGGCCCAGTTTGCAATTTCTGCGGAAGATGAACAGGAATAGCGAGAACCAATGAGAGGCTAGCTGGAGGTGTCTGGACGGGCAAATTTAACTCTCATTTCCCACCAGGAAGAGGAATTAAACAAAGGCTCAGCGTTCCATGACGGAACCAGATTAGGGCCTGAAGCCATCCTGCGGTGTTGCAGATAGCTCACAAGAAAGCGAGTTGAACAAAGGAGCTCAGGGGCACTGTAATTCACAAACCTGCAGACTTATAAATGACAGCTATCGTCCAAAAATATACTGAAGTAAGGCTGCCAAGAGGACTTGAAAGCGGGGCAGAATTGCAGGAAACCGATTTCAGGAGGTAGACTGGAATTGCATTGAAAGCATAGGAAAAGAGGCAGAACGTCCACAATGATGCACTTGGCCAAAAAGGGCGTATGCGTTTTTTCCTGAATATATTCAGGAAAAAACGCATACGCCCTTTTTGGCCAACCAAGCAAGCTTGCAAAGGAAATCTGCACTACAATGAAGTCTCACTTCCCCCCGGTCAAAAGGGCCATCTGAAAAAAGTGTAAAATCCAGAAAGGCAGGACAGGCCATGGAGAATTGGGAGCCTTGTTATGCTGATGGGCGGGATGTAAATTGCCAACAACCACTCGGGAGAAGTGTATGGTGTTTCCTGAAACATCTAAAAAACAAAGCAACAGAACCTAGGGCACTTCCACTTATGGTCCTATAGCTTAGGGAAATTAAAATCAAAAAGACACAGCCACCCCAAAGTTTGGAATGGCTCTGTTTACAAGAACCTCGTTTACAGTACAAGTTCAACATCGCAGAAAGTGAAAAATGGATAAAGAAGTTGTGGTATTTACTTACAAAGCAATATCACTCAGCAATGAAATCTGTGTCATCAGGCCCTTAGCAGCACAATGAGTGGATTCAGGTATGATGATTCTAACTGAAGTAAGTCACACAGAAAAAGAAACATCATAAGATATCAGTAATACACGGAATGTAAACTTGGCTACACAGGAACTGCATTCCAGAAGAGAACAGGGTCTCAAATTTAGAAAACCAACTTATGCTTGCTTAAGGGGAAAGGTGAGTTGGGGTGCTGCATAAAACCAGAGATTGAAATGAGCACAGATAAAGTTCCTTAAGTCAAATATGGAATAGACAAGAGCTACTCCTTGCTCAACGAAATGGACTCAACACCGCATATTAAACGCCTAAGAATGTACCTGACTAGTAAGTATCTTAAAACCTATGGATTGCTATGTCTCCAAAACAGAATCAAGCGTGTGTACAGGGGCATAAACGCAGCAGTGATAGGATTGGAGAGGTTCGGTGAGCAAATGAAGACCCTTTGAAGTCATATTGCATGGTACCCATTACACGGGTCTCAACTCTCCAGGTTTAAGGTATTCTTCCTTCAGCTAAAACATGCATGTGGAACCCAAGTATGATCAACCATGTGAACGGGAGACGTGTTCAAATATGTCTCAGTTTTCCTCCCCTGGTACTCGGGTGCAACATTCCAGACGCTTTACTAACACTCTCCCCACTTGGAGAGTCAGCGCCTTTAACCTCCTGTTTGGCACAGTTTGCAATTTCTGCAGAAGATGAACAGGAATAGCGAGAACCAATGAGAGATTAGCTAGAGGTGTCTGGACGGGCAAATTTAACTCTCATTTCCCACCAGGAAGAGGAAATAACCAAAGGCACAGCGTGCCGTGCCGGAACCAGATTAGGGCCTGAAGCCATCCTGCGGTGTTGCGGCCAGGTCACAAGAAAGCAAGTTGAAGAAAGGAGCTCAGGGGCACTGTAATTCACAAACCTGCAGAGTTATAAATGACAGCTATCGTCCAAAAATAGACTGAAGTAAGGCTGCCAAGAGGACTTGAAAGCGGGGCAGAATTGCAGGAAACCGATTTCAGGAGGTAGACTGGAATTGCATTGAAAGCATAGGAAAAGAGGCAGAACGTCCACAATGATGCACTTGGCCAAAAAGTGCGTATGCGTTTTTTCCTGAATATATTCAGGAAAAAACGCATACGCCCTTTTTGGCCAACCAAGCAAGCTTGCAAAGAAAATCTGCACTACAATGAAGTCTCACTTCCCCCGGGCAAAAGGGCCATCTGAAAAAAGTGTAAAATCCAGAAAGGCAGGACAGGCCATGGAGAACTGGGAGCCTTGTTATGCTGATGGGCGGGATGTAAATTGCCAACAACCAATCGGGAGAAGTGTATGGTGTTTCCTGAAACATCTAAAAAACAAAGCAACAGAGCCTAGGGCACTTCCACTTATGGTCCTATAGCTTAGGGAAATTAAAATCAAAAAGACACAGCCACCCCAAAGTTTGGGACGCCTCCGTTTATAAGAACCTCGTTTACCATACAAGTTCAATATCACAGAAAGTGAAAAATGGATAAAGAACTTGTGGTACTTACGTACAAAGCAATATCACTCAGCAATGAAATCTATGTCATCAGGGCCGTAGCAGCATAATGAGTGGATTCAGGTACGATGATTCTAACTGAAATAAGTCACACAGAAAAAGAAACATCATAAGATATCACTAATACACGGAATGTAAACTTGGCTACACAGGAACTGAATTACAGAACAGAACAGGGTCTCAAATTTAGAAAACCAACTTATGCTTGCTTAAGGGGAAAGGTGAGTTGGGGTGCTGCATAAAACCAGAGATTGAAACGAGCACAGATAAAGTTCCTTAAGCCAAATATGGAATAGACAAGAGCTACTCCTTGCTCAACGAAATGGACTCAACACCGCATATTAAACGCCTAAGAATGTACCTGACTAGTAAGTATCTTAAAACCTATGGATTGCTATGTCTCCAAAAGAGAATCAAGCGTGTGTACAGGGGCATAAACGCAGCAGTGATAGGATTGGAGAGGTTCGGTGAGCAAATGAAGACCCTTTGAAGTCATATTGCATGGTACCCATTACACGGGTCTTAACTCTCCAGGTTTAAGGTATTCTTCCTTCAGCTAAAACATGCATGTGGAACCCAAGTATGATCAACTATGTGAATGGGAGACGTGTTCAAATATGTCTCAGTTTTCCTCCCCTGGTACTCGGGTGCAACATTCCAGACGCTTTACTAACACTCTCCCCACTTGGAGAGTCAGCGCCTTTAACCTCCTGTTTGGCACAGTTTGCAATTTCTGCAGAAGATGAACAGGAATAGCGAGAACCAATGAGAGATTAGCTAGAGGTGTCTGGACGGGCAAATTTAACTCTCATTTCCCACCAGGTAGAGGAATTAAACAAAGGCTCAGCGTTCCATGACGGAACCAGATTAGGGCCTGAAGCCATCCTGCGGTGTTGCAGATAGCTCACAAGAAAGCGAGTTGAACAAAGGAGCTCAGGGGCACTGTAATTCACAAACCTGCAGAGTTATAAATGACAGCTATCGTCCAAAAATAGACTGAAGTAAGGCTGCCAAGAGGACTTGAAAGCGGGGCAGAATTGCAGGAAACCGATTTCAGGAGGTAGACTGGAATTGCATTGAAAGCATAGGAAAAGAGGCAGAACGTCCACAATGATGCACTTGGCCAAAAAGGGCGTATGCGTTTTTTCCTGAATATATTCAGGAAAAAACGCATACGCCCTTTTTGGCCAACCAAGCAAGCTTGCAAAGGAAATCTGCACTACAATGAAGTCTCACTTCCCCCCGGTCAAAAGGGCCATCTGAAAAAAGTGTAAAATCCAGAAAGGCAGGACAGGCCATGGAGAATTGGGAGCCTTGTTATGCTGATGGGCGGGATGTAAATTGCCAACAACCACTCGGGAGAAGTGTATGGTGTTTCCTGAAACATCTAAAAAACAAAGCAACAGAACCTAGGGCACTTCCACTTTTGGTCCTATAGATTAGGGAAATTAAAATCAAAAAGACACAGCCACCCCAAAGTTTGGAATGGCTCTGTTTACAAGAACCTCGTTTACAGTACAAGTTCAACATCGCAGAAAGTGAAAAATGGATAAAGAAGTTGTGGTATTTACTTACAAAGCAATATCACTCAGCAATGAAATCTGTGTCATCAGGCCCTTAGCAGCACAATGAGTGGATTCAGGTATGATGATTCTAACTGAAGTAAGTCACACAGAAAAAGAAACATCATAAGATATCACTAATACACGGAATGTAAACTTGGCTACACAGGAACTGCATTCCAAAACAGAACAGGGTCTCAAATTTAGAAAACCAACTTATGCTTGCTTAAGGGGAAAGGTGAGTTGGGGTGCTGCATAAAACCAGAGATTGAAATGAGCACAGATAAAGTTCCTTAAGCCAAATATGGAATAGACAAGAGCTACTCCTTGCTCAACGAAATGGACTCAACACCCCATATTAAACGCCTAAGAATGTACCTGACTAGTAAGTATCGTAAAACCTATGGATTGCTATGTCTCCAAAAGAGAATCAAGCATGTGTACAGGGGCATAAACGCAGCAGTGATAGGAGTGGAGAGGTTCGGTGAGCAAATGAAGACCCTTTGAAGTCATATTGCATGGTACCCATTCCACGGGTCTCAACTCTCCAGGTTTAAGGTATTCTTCCTTCAGCTAAAACATGCATGTGGAACCCAGAGTATGATCAACCATGTGAACGGGAGACGTGTTCAAATATGTCTCAGTTTTCCTCCCCTGGTACTCGGGTGCAACATTCCAGACGCTTTACTAACACTCTTCCGACTTGGAGAGTCAGTCCCTTTAACCTCCTGTTTGGCCCAGTTTGCAATTTCTGCGGAAGATGAACAGGAATAGCGAGAACCAATGAGAGACTAGCTGGAGGTGTCTGGACGGGCAAATTTAACTCTCATTTCCCACCAGGAAGAGGAATTAACCAAAGGCTCAGCGTGCCGTGCCGGAACCAGATTAGGGCCTGAAGCCATCCTGCGGTGTTGTGGCCAGGTCACAAGAAAGCGAGTTGAAGAAAGGAGCTCAGGGGCACTGTAATTCACAAACCTGCAGAGTTATAAATGACAGCTATCGTCCAAAAATAGACTGAAGTAAGGCTACCAAGAGGACTTGAAAGCGGGGCAGAATTGCAGGAAACCGATTTCAGGAGGTAGACTGGAATTGCATTGAAAGCATAGGAAAAGAGGCAGAACGTCCACAATGATGCACTTGGCCAAAAAGGGCGTATGCGTTTTTTCCTGAATATATTCAGGAAAAAACGCATACGCCCTTTTTGGCCAACCAAGCAAGCTTGCAAAGGAAATCTGCACTACAATGAAGTCTCACTTCCCCCCGGTCAAAAGGGCCATCTGAAAAAAGTGTAAAATCCAGAAAGGCAGGACAGGCCATGGAGAACTGGGAGCCTTGTTATGCTGATGGGCGGGATGTAAATTGCCAACAACCACTAGGGAGAAGTGTATGGTGTTTCCTGAAACATCTAAAAAACAAAGCAACAGAGCCTAGGGAACTGCCACTTATGGTCCTATAGCTTAGGGAAATTAAAATCAAAAAGACACAGCCATCCCAAAGTTTGGAACGGCTCTGTTTACAAGAACCTCGTTTACAGTACAAGTTCAACATCGCAGAAAGTGAAAAATGGATAAAGAAGTTGTGGTATTTACTTACAAAGCAATATCACTCAGCAATGAAATCTATGTCATCAGGCCCTTAGCAGCACAATGAGTGGATTCAGGTATGATGATTCTAACTGAAATAAGTCACACAGAAAAAGAAACATCATAAGATATCAGTAATACACGGAATGTAAACTTGGCTACACAGGAACTGAATTACAGAACAGAACAGGGTCTCAAATTTAGAAAACCAACTTATGCTTGCTTAAGGGGAAAGGTGAGTTGGGGTGCTGCATAAAACCAGAGATTGAAATGAGCACAGATAAAGTTCCTTAAGTCAAATATGGAATAGACAAGAGCTACTCCTTGCTCAACGAAATGGACTCAACACCGCATATTAAACGCCTAAGAATGTACCTGACTAGTAAGTATCTTAAAACCTATGGATTGCTATGTCTCCGAAAGAGAATCAAGCATGTGTACAGGGGCATAAACGCAGCAGTGATAGGATTGGAGAGGTTCGGTGAGCAAATGAAGACCCTTTGAAGTCATATTGCATGGTACCCATTACACGGGTCTTAACTCTCCAGGTTTAAGGTATTCTTCCTTCAGCTAAAACATGCATGTGGAACCCAAGTATGATCAACCATGTGAACGGGAGATGTGTTCAAATATGTCTCAGTTTTCCTCCCCTGGTACTCGGGTGCAACATTCCAGACGCTTTACTAACACTCTCCCCACTTGGAGAGTCAGCGCCTTTAACCTCCTGTTTGGCCCAGTTTGCAATTTCTGCGGAAGATGAACAGGAATAGCGAGAACCAATGAGAGACTAGCTGGAGGTGTCTGGACGGGCAAATTTAACTCTCATTTCCCACCAGGAAGAGGAAATAACCAAAGGCTCAGCGTGCCGTACCGGAACCAGATTAGGGCCTGAAGCCATCCTGCGGTGTTGCGGCCAGGTCACAAGAAAGCAAGTTGAAGAAAGGAGCTCAGGGGCACTGTAATTCACAAACCTGCAGAGTTATAAATGACAGCTATCGTCCAAAAATAGACTGAAGTAAGGCTGCCAAGAGGACTTGAAAGCGGGGCAGAATTGCAGGAAACCGATTTCAGGAGGTAGACTGGAATTGCATTGAAAGCATAGGAAAAGAGGCAGAACGTCCACAATGATGCACTTGGCCAAAAAGGGCGTATGCGTTTTTTCCTGAATATATTCAGGAAAAAACGCATACGCACTTTTTGGCCAACCAAGCAAGCTTGCAAACGAAATCTGCACTACAATGAAGTCTCACTTCCCCCCGGTCAAAAGGGCCATCTGAAAAAAGTGTAAAATCCAGAAAGGCAGGACAGGCCATGGAGAACTGGGAGCCTTGTTATGCTGATGGGCGGGATGTAAATTGCCAACAACCACTCGGGAGAAGTATATGGTGTTTCCTGAAACATCTAAAAAACAAAGCAACAGAACCTAAGGCACTTCCACTTATGGTCCTATAGCTTAGGGAAATTAAAATCAAAAAGACACAGCCACCCCAAAGTTTGGAACGGCTCTGTTTACAAGAACCTCGTTTACAGTACAAGTTCAACATCGCAGAAAGTGAAAAATGGATAAAGAAGTTGTGGTATTTACTTACAAAGCAATATCACTCAGCAATGAAATCTATGTCATCAGGCCCTTAGCAGCACAATGAGTGGATTCAGGTATGATGATTCTAACTGAAATAAGTCACACAGAAAAGGAAACATCATAAGATATCACTAATACACGGAATGTAAACTTGGCTACACAGGAACTGAATACCAAAACAGAACAGGGTCTCAAATTTAGAAAACCAACTTATGCTTGCTTAAGGGGAAAGGTGAGTTGGGGTGCTGCATAAAACCAGAGATTGAAATGAGCACAGATAAAGTTCCTTAAGTCAAATATGGAATAGACAAGAGCTACTCCTTGCTCAACGAAATGGACTCAACACCGCATATTAAACGCCTAAGAATGTACCTGACTAGTAAGTATCTTAAAACCTATGGATTGCTATGTCTCCGAAAGAGAATCAAGCATGTGTACAGGGGCATAAACGCAGCAGTGATAGGATTGGAGAGGTTCGGTGAGCAAATGAAGACCCTTTGAAGTCATATTGCATGGTACCCATTACACGGGTCTCAACTCTCCAGGTTTAAGGTATTCTTCCTTCAGCTAAAACATGCATGTGGAACCCAAGTATGATCAACCATGTGAACGGGAGACGTGTTCAAATATGTCTCAGTTTTCCTCCCCTGGTACTCGGGTGCAACATTCCAGACGCTTTACTAACACTCTCCCCACTTGGAGAGTCAGCGCCTTTAACCTCCTGTTTGGCCCAGTTTGCAATTTCTGCGGAAGATGAACAGGAATAGCGAGAACCAATGAGAGGCTAGCTGGAGGTGTCTGGACGGGCAAATTTAACTCTCATTTCCCAACAGGAAGAGGAAATAACCAAAGGCTCAGCATGCCGTACCGGAACCAGATTAGGGCCTGAAGCCATCCTGCGGTGTTGCGGCCAGCTCAAAAGAAAGCGAGTTGAACAAAGGAGCTCAGGGGCACTGTAATTCACAAACCTGCAGAGTTATAAATGACAGCTATCGTCCAAAAATACACTGAAGTAAGGCTGCCAAGAGGACTTGAAAGCGGGGCAGAATTGCAGGAAACCGATTTCAGGAGGTAGACTGGAATTGCATTGAAAGCATAGGAAAAGAGGCAGAACGTCCACAATGATGCACTTGGCCAAAAAGGGCGTATGCGTTTTTTCCTGAATATATTCAGGAAAAAACGCATACGCCCTTTTTGGCCAACCAAGCAAGCTTGCAAAGGAAATCTGCACTACAATGAAGTCTCACTTCCCCCTGGTCAAAAGGGCCATCTGAAAAAAGTGTAAAATCCAGAAAGGCAGGACAGGCCATGGAGAACTGGGAGCCTTGTTATGCTGATGGGCGGGATGTAAATTGCCAACAACCACTCGGGAGAAGTGTATGGTGTTTCCTCAAACATGTAAACAACAAAGCAACAGAACCTAGGGCACTTCCACTTATGGTCCTATAGCTTAGGGAAATTAAAATCAAAAAGACACAGCCACCCCAAAGTTTGGAACGGCTCTGTTTACAAGAACCTCGTTTACAGTACAAGTTCAACATCGCAGAAAGTGAAAAATGGATAAAGAAGTTGTGGTATTTACTTACAAATCAATATCACTCAGCAATGAAATCTATGTCATCAGGCCCTTAGCAGCACAATGAGTGGATTCAGGTATGATGATTCTAACTGAAATAAGTCACACAGAAAAAGAAACATCATAAGATATCAGTAATACACGGAATGTAAACTTGGCTACACAGGAACTGAATTACAGAACAGAACAGGGTCTCAAATTTAGAAAACCAACTTATGCTTGCTTAAGGGGAAAGGTGAGTTGGGGTGCTGCATAAAACCAGAGATTGAAATGAGCACAGATAAAGTTCCTTAAGTCAAATATGGAATAGACAAGAGCTACTCCTTGCTCAACGAAATGGACTCAACACCGCATATTAAACGCCTAAGAATGTACCTGACTAGTAAGTATCTTAAAACCTATGGATTGCTATGTCTCCGAAAGAGAATCAAGCATGTGTACAGGGGCATAAACGCAGCAGTGATAGGATTGGAGAGGTTCGGTGAGCAAATGAAGACCCTTTGAAGTCATATTGCATGGTACCCATTACACGGGTCTTAACTCTCCAGGTTTAAGGTATTCTTCCTTCAGCTAAAACATGCATGTGGAACCCAAGTATGATCAACCATGTGAACGGGAGATGTGTTCAAATATGTCTCAGTTTTCCTCCCCTGGTACTCGGGTGCAACATTCCAGACGCTTTACTAACACTCTCCCCACTTGGAGAGTCAGCGCCTTTAACCTCCTGTTTGGCCCAGTTTGCAATTTCTGCGGAAGATGAACAGGAATAGCGAGAACCAATGAGAGACTAGCTGGAGGTGTCTGGACGGGCAAATTTAACTCTCATTTCCCACCAGGAAGAGGAAATAACCAAAGGCTCAGCGTGCCGTACCGGAACCAGATTAGGGCCTGAAGCCATCCTGCGGTGTTGCGGCCAGGTCACAAGAAAGCAAGTTGAAGAAAGGAGCTCAGGGGCACTGTAATTCACAAACCTGCAGAGTTATAAATGACAGCTATCGTCCAAAAATAGACTGAAGTAAGGCTGCCAAGAGGACTTGAAAGCGGGGCAGAATTGCAGGAAACCGATTTCAGGAGGTAGACTGGAATTGCATTGAAAGCATAGGAAAAGAGGCAGAACGTCCACAATGATGCACTTGGCCAAAAAGGGCGTATGCGTTTTTTCCTGAATATATTCAGGAAAAAACGCATACGCACTTTTTGGCCAACCAAGCAAGCTTGCAAAGGAAATCTGCACTACAATGAAGTCTCACTTCCCCCCGGTCAAAAGGGCCATCTGAAAAAAGTGTAAAATCCAGAAAGGCAGGACAGGCCATGGAGAACTGGGAGCCTTGTTATGCTGATGGGCGGGATGTAAATTGCCAACAACCACTCGGGAGAAGTATATGGTGTTTCCTGAAACATCTAAAAAACAAAGCAACAGAACCTAAGGCACTTCCACTTATGGTCCTATAGCTTAGGGAAATTAAAATCAAAAAGACACAGCCACCCCAAAGTTTGGAACGGCTCTGTTTACAAGAAACTCGTTTACAGTACAAGTTCAACATCGCAGAAAGTGAAAAATGGATAAAGAAGTTGTGGTATTTACTTACAAAGCAATATCACTCAGCAATGAAATCTATGTCATCAGGCCCTTAGCAGCACAATGAGTGGATTCAGGTATGATGATTCTAACTGAAATAAGTCACACAGAAAAGGAAACATCATAAGATATCACTAATACACGGAATGTAAACTTGGCTACACAGGAACTGAATACCAAAACAGAACAGGGTCTCAAATTTAGAAAACCAACTTATGCTTGCTTAAGGGGAAAGGTGAGTTGGGGTGCTGCATAAAACCAGAGATTGAAATGAGCACAGATAAAGTTCCTTAAGTCAAATATGGAATAGACAAGAGCTACTCCTTGCTCAACGAAATGGACTCAACACCGCATATTAAACGCCTAAGAATGTACCTGACTAGTAAGTATCTTAAAACCTATGGATTGCTATGTCTCCGAAAGAGAATCAAGCATGTGTACAGGGGCATAAACGCAGCAGTGATAGGATTGGAGAGGTTCGGTGAGCAAATGAAGACCCTTTGAAGTCATATTGCATGGTACCCATTCCACGGGTCTCAACTCTCCAGGTTTAAGGTATTCTTCCTTCAGCTAAAACATGCATGTGGAACCCAAGTATGATCAACCATGTGAACGGGAGACGTGTTCAAATATGTCTCAGTTTTCCTACCCTGGTACTCGGGTGCAACATTCCAGACGCTTTACTAACACTCTCCCCACTTGGAGAGTCAGCGCCTTTAACCTCCTGTTTGGCCCAGTTTGCAATTTCTGCGGAAGATGAACAGGAATAGCGAGAACCAATGAGAGGCTAGCTGGAGGTGTCTGGACGGGCAAATTTAACTCTCATTTCCCAACAGGAAGAGGAAATAACCAAAGGCTCAGCATGCCGTACCGGAACCAGATTAGGGCCTGAAGCCATCCTGCGGTGTTGCGGCCAGCTCAAAAGAAAGCGAGTTGAACAAAGGAGCTCAGGGGCACTGTAATTCACAAACCTGCAGAGTTATAAATGACAGCTATCGTCCAAAAATACACTGAAGTAAGGCTGCCAAGAGGACTTGAAAGCGGGGCAGAATTGCAGGAAACCGATTTCAGGAGGTAGACTGGAATTGCATTGAAAGCATAGGAAAAGAGGCAGAACGTCCACAATGATGCACTTGGCCAAAAAGGGCGTATGCGTTTTTTCCTGAATATATTCAGGAAAAAACGCATACGCCCTTTTTGGCCAACCAAGCAAGCTTGCAAAGGAAATCTGCACTACAATGAAGTCTCACTTCCGCCCGGTCAAAAGGGCCATCTGAAAAAAGTGTAAAATCCAGAAAGGCAGGACAGGCCATGGAGAACTGGGAGCCTTGTTATGCTGATGGGCGGGATGTAAATTGCCAACAACCACTCGGGAGAAGTGTATGGTGTTTCCTGAAACATGTAAACAACAAAGCAACAGAACCTAGGGCACTTCCACTTATGGTCCTATAGCTTAGGGAAATTAAAATCAAAAAGACACAGCCACCCCAAAGTTTGGAACGGCTCTGTTTACAAGAACCTCGTTTACAGTACAAGTTCAACATCGCAGAAAGTGAAAAATGGATAAAGAAGTTGTGGTATTTACTTACAAAGCAATATCACTCAGCAATGAAATCTGTGTCATCAGGCCCTTAGCAGCACAATGAGTGGATTCAGGTATGATGATTCTAACTGAAGTAAGTCACACAGAAAAAGAAACATCATAAGATATCAGTTATACACGGAATGTAAACTTGGCTACACAGGAACTGAATTACAGAACAGAACAGGGTCTCAAATTTAGAAAACCAACTTATGCTTGCTTAAGGGGAAAGGTGAGTTGGGGTGCTGCATAAAACCAGAGATTGAAATGAGCACAGATAAAGTTCCTTAAGTCGAATATGGAATAGACAAGAGCTACTCCTTGCTCAACGAAATGGACTCAACACCCCATATTAAACGCCTAAGAATGTACCTGACTAGTAAGTATCTTAAAACCTATGGATTGCTATGTCTCCGAAAGAGAATCAAGCATGTGTACAGGGGCATAAACGCAGCAGTGATAGGATTGGAGAGGTTCGGTGAGCAAATGAAGACCCTTTGAAGTCATATTGCATGGTACCCATTCCACGGGTTTCAACTACCCAGGTTTAAGGTATTCTTCCTTCAGCTAAAACATGCATGTGGAACCCAGAGTATGATCAACCATGTGATCGGGAGACGTGTTCAAATATGTCTCAGTTTTCCTCCCCTGGTACTCGGGTGCAACATTCCAGATGCTTTACTAACACTCTCCCCACTTGGAGAGTCAGTCCCTTTAACCTCCTGTTTGGCCCAGTTTGTAATTTCTGCGGAAGATGAACAGGAATAGCGAGAACCAATGAGAGGCTAGCTGGAGGTGTCTGGACGGGCAAATTTAACTCTCATTTCCCACCAGGAAGAGGAATTAACCAAAGGCTCAGCATGCCGGGCCGGAACCAGATTAGGGCCTGAAGCCATCCTGCGGTGTTGCGGCCAGGTCACAAGAAAGCGAGTTGAAGAAAGGAGCTCAGGGGCACTGTAATTCACAAACCTGCAGAGTTATAAATGACAGCTATCGTCCAAAAATAGACTGAAGTAAGGCTGCCAAGAGGACTTGAAAGCGGGGCAGAATTGCAGGAAACCGATTTCAGGAGATAGACTGGAATTGCATTGAAAGCATAGGAAAAGAGGCAGAACGTCCACAATGATGCACTTGGCCAAAAAGGGCGTATGCGTTTTTTCCTGAATATATTCAGGAAAAAACGCATATGCCCTTTTTGGCCAACCAAGCAAGCTTGCAAAGGAAATCTGCACTACAATGAAGTCTCACTTCCCCCCGGTCAAAAGGGCCATCTGAAAAAAGTGTAAAATCCAGAAAGTCAGGACAGGCCATGGAGAACTGAGAGCCTTGTTATGCTGATGGGCGGGATGTAAATTGCCAACAGACACTGGGGAGAAGTGTATGGTGTTTCCTGAAACATCTAAAAACCAAAGCAACAGAGCCTAGGGCACTGCCACTTATGGTCCTATAGTTTAGGGAAATTAAAATCAAAAAGACACAGCCACCCCAAAGTTTGGGACGCCTCTGTTTACAAGAACCTCGTTTACAGTACAAGTTCAACATCGCAGAAAGTGAAAAATGGATAAAGAAGTTGTGGTATTTACTTACAAAGCAATATCACTCAGCAATGAAATCTATGTCATCAGGCCCTTAGCATCACAATGAGTGGATTCAGGTATGATGATTCTAACTGAAATAAGTCACACAGAAAAAGAAACATCATAAGATATCAGTAATACACGGAATGGAAATTTGGCTACACAGGAACTGAATTACAGAACAGAACAGGGTCTCAAATTTAGAAAACCAACTTATGCTTGCTTAAGGGTAAAGGTGAGTTGGGGTGCTGCATAAAACCAGAGATTGAAATGAGCACAGATAAAGTTCCTTAAGCCAAATATGGAATAGACAAGAGCTACTCCTTGCTCAACGAAATGGACTCAACACCCCATATTAAACGCCTAAGAATGTTCCTGACTAGTAAGTATCTTAAAACCTATGGATTGCTATGTCTCCAAAAGAGAATCAAGCATGTGTACAGGGGCATAAACGCAGCAGTGATAGGATTGGAGAGGTTCGGTGCGCAAATGAAGACACTTTGAAGTCATATTGCATGGTACCCATTCCACGGGTTTCAACTACCCAGGTTTAAGGTATTCTTCCTTCAGCTAAAACATGCATGTGGAACCTAGAGTATGATCAACCATGTGATCGGGAGACGTGTTCAAATATGTCTCAGTTTTCGTAACCTGGTACTCAGGTGCAACATTCCAGACGCTTTACTAACACTCTCCCGACTTGGAGAGTCAGTCCCTTTAACCTCCTGTTTGGCCCAGTTTGCAATTTCTGCGGAAGATGAACAGGAATAGCGAGAACCAATGAGAGACTAGCTGGAGGTGTCTGGACGGGCAAATTTAACTCTCATTTCCCACCAGGAAGAGGAATTAACCAAAGGCTCAGAGTGCCGTGCCAGAACCAGATTAGGTCCTGAAGCCATCCTGCGGTGTTGCGGCCAGGTCACAAGAAAGCGAGTTGAAGAAAGGAGCTCAGGGGCACTGTAATTCACAAACCTGCAGAGTTATAAATGACAGCTATCGTCCAAAAATAGACTGAAGTAAGGCTGCCAAGAGGACTTGAAAGCGGGGCAGAATTGCAGGAAACCGATTTCTGGAGGTAGACTGGAATTGCATTGAAAGCATAGGAAAAGAGGCAGAACGTCCACAATGATGCACTTGGCCAAAAAGGGCGTATGCGTTTTTTCCTGAATATATTCAGGAAAAAACGCATACGCCCTTTTTGGCCAACCAAGCAAGCTTGCAAAGGAAATCTGCACTACAATGAAGTCTCACTTCCCCCCGGTCAAAAGGGCCATCTGAAAAAAGTGTAAAATCCAGAAAGGCAGGACAGGCCATGGAGAACTGGGAGCCTTGTTATGCTGATGGGCGGGATGTAAATTGCCAACAACCACTCGGGAGAAGTGTATGGTGTTTCCTGAAACATCTAAAAAACAAAGCAACAGAACCTAGGGCACTTCCACTTATGGTCCTATAGCTTATGGAAATTAAAATCAAAAAGACACAGCCACCCCAAAGTTTGGGACGCCTCCGTTTACAAGAACCTCGTTTACCATACAAGTTCAATATCACAGAAAGTGAAAAATGGATAAAGAACTTGTGGTACTAACGTACAATGCAGTATCACTCAGCAATGAAATCTATGTCATCAGGCCCATAGCAGCACAATGAGTGGATTCAGGTACGATGATTCTAACTGAAATAAGTCACACAGAAAAAGAAACATCATAAGATATCACTAATACACGGAATGTAAACTTGGCTACACAGGAACTGCATTCCAAAACAGAACAGGGTCCCAAATTTAGAAAACCAACTTATGCTTGCTTAAGGGGAAAGGTGAGTTGGGGTGCTGCATAAAACCAGAGATTGAAATGAGCACAGATAAAGTTCCTTAAGCCAAATATGGAATAGACAAGAGCTACTCCTTGCTCAACGAAATGGACTCAACACCCCATATTAAACGCCTAAGAATGTACCTGACTAGTAATTATCGTAAAACCTATGGATTGCTATGTCTCCAAAAGAGAATCAAGCATGTGTACAGGGGCATAAACGCAGCAGTGATAGGAGTGGAGAGGTTCGGTGAGCAAATGAAGACCCTTTGAAGTCATATTGCATGGTACCCATTCCACGGGTCTCAACTCTCCAGGTTTAAGGTATTCTTCCTTCAGCTAAAACATGCATGTGGAACCCAGAGTATGATCAACCATGTGAACGGGAGACGTGTTCAAATATGTCTCAGTTTTCCTCCCCTGGTACTCGGGTGCAACATTCCAGACGCTTTACTAACACTCTTCCGACTTGGAGAGTCAGTCCCTTTAACCTCCTGTTTGGCCCAGTTTGCAATTTCTGCGGAAGATGAACAGGAATAGCGAGAACCAATGAGAGACTAGCTGGAGGTGTCTGGACGGGCAAATTTAACTCTCATTTCCCACCAGGAAGAGGAATTAACCAAAGGCTCAGCGTGCCGTGCCGGAACCAGATTAGGGCCTGAAGCCATCCTGCGGTGTTGTGGCCAGGTCACAAGAAAGCGAGTTGAAGAAAGGAGCTCAGGGGCACTGTAATTCACAAACCTGCAGAGTTATAAATGACAGCTATCGTCCAAAAATAGACTGAAGTAAGGCTGCCAAGAGGACTTGAAAGCGGGGCAGAATTGCAGGAAACCGATTTCAGGAGGTAGACTGGAATTGCATTGAAAGCATAGGAAAAGAGGCAGAACGTCCACAATGATGCACTTGGCCAAAAAGGGCGTATGCGTTTTTTCCTGAATATATTCAGGAAAAAACGCATACGCACTTTTTGGCCAACCAAGCAAGCTTGCAAACGAAATCTGCACTACAATGAAGTCTCACTTCCCCCCGGTCAAAAGGGCCATCTGAAAAAAGTGTAAAATCCAGAAAGGCAGGACAGGCCATGGAGAACTGGGAGCCTTGTTATGCTGATGGGCGGGATGTAAATTGCCAACAACCACTCGGGAGAAGTATATGGTGTTTCCTGAAACATCTAAAAAACAAAGCAACAGAACCTAAGGCACTTCCACTTATGGTCCTATAGCTTAGGGAAATTAAAATCAAAAAGACACAGCCACCCCAAAGTTTGGAACGGCTCTGTTTACAAGAAACTCGTTTACAGTACAAGTTCAACATCGCAGAAAGTGAAAAATGGATAAAGAAGTTGTGGTATTTACTTACAAAGCAATATCACTCAGCAATGAAATCTATGTCATCAGGCCCTTAGCAGCACAATGAGTGGATTCAGGTATGATGATTCTAACTGAAATAAGTCACACAGAAAAAGAAACATCATAAGATATCACTAATACACGGAATGTAAACTTGGCTACACAGGAACTGAATACCAAAACAGAACAGGGTCTCAAATTTAGAAAACCAACTTATGCTTGCTTAAGTGTAAAGGTGATTTGGGGTGCTGCATAAAACCAGAGATTGAAATGAGCACAGATAAAGTTCCTTAAGTCAAATATGGAATAGACAAGAGCTACTCCTTGCTCAACGAAATGGACTCAACACCGCATATTAAACGCCTAAGAATGTACCTGACTAGTAAGTATCTTAAAACCTATGGATTGCTATGTCTCCGAAAGAGAATCAAGCATGTGTACAGGGGCATAAACGCAGCAGTGATAGGATTGGAGAGGTTCGGTGAGCAAATGAAGACCCTTTGAAGTCATATTGCATGGTACCCATTCCACGGGTTTCAACTACCCAGGTTTAAGGTATTCTTCCTTCAGCTAAAACATGCATGTGGAACCTAGAGTATGATCAACCATGTGATCGGGAGACGTGTTCAAATATGTCTCAGTTTTCCTCCCCTGGTACTCGGGTGCAACATTCCAGACGCTTTACTAACACTCTCCCCACTTGGAGAGTCAGTCCCTTTAAACTCCTGTTTGGCCCAGTTTGCAATTTCTGCGGAAGATGAACAGGAATAGCAAGAACCAATGAGAGGCTAGCTGGAGGTGTCTGGACGGGCAAATTTAACTCTCATTTCCCACCAGGAAGAGGAATTAACCAAAGGCTCAGCGTGCCGTACCGGAACCAGATTAGGGCCTGAAGCCATCCTGGTGTGTTGCGGCCAGGTCACAAGAAAGCAAGTTGAAGAAAGGAGCTCAGGGGCACTGTAATTCACAAACCTGCAGAGTTATAAATGACAGCTATCGTCCAAAAATAGACTGAAGTAAGGCTGCCAAGAGGACTTGAAAGCGGGGCAGAATTGCAGGAAACCGATTTCAGGAGGTAGACTGGAATTGCATTGAAAGCATAGGAAAAGAGGCAGAACGTCCACAATGATGCACTTGGCCAAAAAGGGCGTATGCGTTTTTTCCTGAATATATTCAGGAAAAAACGCATACGCCCTTTTTGGCCAACCAAGCAAGCTTGCAAAGGAAATCTGCACTACAATGAAGTCTCACTTCCCCCCGGTCAAAAGGGCCATCTGAAAAAAGTGTAAAATCCAGAAAGGCAGGACAGGCCATGGAGAACTGGGAGCCTTGTTATGCTGATGGGCGGGATGTAAATTGCCAACAACCACTCGGGAGAAGTGTATGGTGTTTCCTGAAACATCTAAAAAACAAAGCAACAGAACCGAGGGCACTTCCACTTATGGTCCTATAGCTTAGGGAAATTAAAATCAAAAAGACACAGCCACCCCAAAGTTTGGAACGGCTCTGTTTACAAGAACCTCGTTTACAGTACAAGTTCAACATCGCAGAAAGTGAAAAATGGATAAAGAAGTTGTGGTATTTACTTACAAAGCAATATCACTCAGCAATGAAATCTGTGTCATCAGGCCCCTAGCAGCACAATGAGTGGATTCAGGTATGATGATTCTAACTGAAGTAAGTCACACAGAAAAAGAAACATCATAAGATATCAGTAATACACGGAATGGAAACTTGGCTACACAGGAACTGAATTACAGAACAGAACAGGGTCTCAAATTTAGAAAACCAACTTATGCTTGCTTAAGGGGAAAGGTGAGTTGGGGTGCTGCATAAAACCAGAGATTGAAATGAGCACAGATAAAGTTCCTTAAGTCAAATATGGAATAGACAAGAGCTACTCCTTGCTCAACGAAATGGACTCAACACCGCATATTAAACGCCTAAGAATGTACCTGACTAGTAAGTATCTTAAAACCTATGGATTGCTATGTCTCCGAAAGAGAATCAAGCATGTGTACAGGGGCATAAACGCAGCAGTGATAGGATTGGAGAGGTTCGGTGAGCAAATGAAGACCCTTTGAAGTCATATTGCATGGTACCCATTCCACGGGTTTCAACTACCCAGGTTTAAGGTATTCTTCCTTCAGCTAAAACATGCATGTGGAACCTAGAGTATGATCAACCATGTGATCGGGAGACGTGTTCAAATATGTCAGTTTTCGTACCCTGGTACTCGGGTGCAACATTCCAGACGCTTTACTAACACTCTCCCGACTTGGAGAGTCAGTCCCTTTAACCTCCTGTTTGGCCCAGTTTGCAATTTCTGCGGAAGATGAACAGGAATAGCGAGAACCAATGAGAGGCTAGCTGGAGGTGTCTGGACGGGCAAATTTAACTCTCATTTCCCACCAGGAAGAGGAAATAACCAAAGGCTCAGCGTGCCGGACCGGAACCAGATTAGGGCCTGAAGCCATCCTGCGGTGTTGCAGCCAGCTCAAAAGAAAGCGAGTTGAAGAAAGGAGCTCAGGGGCACTGTAATTCACAAACCTGCAGAGTTATAAATGACAGCTATCGTCCAAAAATAGACTGAAGTAAGGCTGCCAAGAGGACTTGAAAGCGGGGCAGAATTGCAGGAAACCGATTTCAGGAGGTAGACAGGAATTGCATTGAAAGCATAGGAAAAGAGGCAGAACGTCCACAATGATGCACTTGGCCAAAAAGGGCGTATGCGTTTTTTCCTGAATATATTCAGGAAAAAACGCATACGCCCTTTTTGGCCAACCAAGCAAGCTTGCAAAGGAAATCTGCACTACAATGAAGTCTCACTTCCCCCCGGTCAAAAGGGCCATCTGAAAAAAGTGTAAAATCCAGAAAGGCAGGACAGGCCATGGAGAACTGGGAGCCTTGTTATGCTGATGGGCGGGATGTAAATTGCCAACAACCACTCGGGAGAAGTGTATGGTGTTTCCTGAAACATCTAAAAAACAAAGCAACAGAACCTAGGGCACTTCCACTTATGGTCCTATAGCTTAGGGAAATTAAAATCAAAAAGACACAGCCACCCCAAAGTTTGGAACGGCTCTGTTTACAAGAACCTCGTTTACAGTACAAGTTCAACATCGCAGAAAGTGAAAAATGGATAAAGAAGTTGTGGTATTTACTTACAAAGCAATATCACTCAGCAATGAAATCTGTGTCATCAGGCCCTTAGCAGCACAATGAGTGGATTCAGGTATGATGATTCTAACTGAAGTAAGTCACACAGAAAAAGAAACATCATAAGATATCAGTAATACACGGAATGTAAACTTGGCTACACAGGAACTGAATTACAGAACAGAACAGGGTCTCAAATTTAGAAAACCAACTTATGCTTGCTTAAGGGGAAAGGTGAGTTGGGGTGCTGCATAAAACCAGAGATTGAAATGAGCACAGATAAAGTTCCTTAAGCCAAATATGGAATAGACAAGAGCTACTCCTTGCTCAACGAAATGGACTCAACACCCCATATTAAACGCCTAAGAATGTACCTGACTAGTAAGTATCGTAAAACCTATGGATTGCTATGTCTCCAAAAGAGAATCAAGCATGTGTACAGGGGCATAAACGCAGCAGTGATAGGAGTGGAGAGGTTCGGTGAGCAAATGAAGACCCTTTGAAGTCATATTGCATGGTACCCATTCCACGGGTCTCAACTCTCCAGGTTTAAGGTATTCTTCCTTCAGCTAAAACATGCATGTGGAACCCAGAGTATGATCAACCATGTGAACGGGAGACGTGTTCAAATATGTCTCAGTTTTCCTCCCCTGGTACTCGGGTGCAACATTCCAGACGCTTTACTAACACTCTTCCGACTTGGAGAGTCAGTCCCTTTAACCTCCTGTTTGGCCCAGTTTGCAATTTCTGCGGAAGATGAACAGGAATAGCGAGAACCAATGAGAGACTAGCTGGAGGTGTCTGGACGGGCAAATTTAACTCTCATTTCCCACCAGGAAGAGGAATTAACCAAAGGCTCAGCGTGCCGTGCCGGAACCAGATTAGGGCCTGAAGCCATCCTGCGGTGTTGTGGCCAGGTCACAAGAAAGCGAGTTGAAGAAAGGAGCTCAGGGGCACTGTAATTCACAAACCTGCAGAGTTATAAATGACAGCTATCGTCCAAAAATAGACTGAAGTAAGGCTGCCAAGAGGACTTGAAAGCGGGGCAGAATTGCAGGAAACCGATTTCAGGAGGTAGACTGGAATTGCATTGAAAGCATAGGAAAAGAGGCAGAACGTCCACAATGATGCACTTGGCCAAAAAGGGCGTATGCGTTTTTTCCTGAATATATTCAGGAAAAAACGCATACGCACTTTTTGGCCAGCCAAGCAAGCTTGCAAACGAAATCTGCACTACAATGAAGTCTCACTTCCCCCCGGTCAAAAGGGCCATCTGAAAAAAGTGTAAAATCCAGAAAGGCAGGACAGGCCATGGAGAACTGGGAGCCTTGTTATGCTGATGGGCGGGATGTAAATTGCCAACAACCACTCGGGAGAAGTATATGGTGTTTCCTGAAACATCTAAAAAACAAAGCAACAGAACCTAAGGCACTTCCACTTATGGTCCTATAGCTTAGGGAAATTAAAATCAAAAAGACACAGCCACCCCAAAGTTTGGAACGGCTCTGTTTACAAGAACCTCGTTTACAGTACAAGTTCAACATCGCAGAAAGTGAAAAATGGATAAAGAAGTTGTGGTATTTACTTACAAAGCAATATCACTCAGCAATGAAATCTATGTCATCAGTCCCTTAGCAGCACAATGAGTGGATTCAGGTATGATGATTCTAACTGAAATAAGTCACACAGAAAAAGAAACATCATAAGATATCACTAATACACGGAATGTAAACTTGGCTACACAGGAACTGAATACCAAAACAGAACAGGGTCTCAAATTTAGAAAACCAACTTATGCTTGCTTAAGTGTAAAGGTGAGTTGGGGTGCTGCATAAAACCAGAGATTGAAATGAGCACAGATAAAGTTCCTTAAGTCAAATATGGAATAGACAAGAGCTACTCCTTGCTCAACGAAATGGACTCAACACCGCATATTAAACGCCTAAGAATGTACCTGACTAGTAAGTATCTTAAAACCTATGGATTGCTATGTCTCCGAAAGAGAATCAAGCATGTGTACAGGGGCATAAACGCAGCAGTGATAGGATTGGAGAGGTTCGGTGAGCAAATGAAGACCCTTTGAAGTCATATTGCATGGTACCCATTCCACGGGTTTCAACTACCCAGGTTTAAGGTATTCTTCCTTCAGCTAAAACATGCATGTGGAACCTAGAGTATGATCAACCATGTGATCGGGAGACGTGTTCAAATATGTCTCAGTTTTCCTCCCCTGGTACTCGGGTGCAACATTCCAGACGCTTTACTAACACTCTCCCCACTTGGAGAGTCAGTCCCTTTAAACTCCTGTTTGGCCCAGTTTGCAATTTCTGCGGAAGATGAACAGGAATAGCAAGAACCAATGAGAGGTTAGCTGGAGGTGTCTGGACGGGCAAATTTAACTCTCATTTCCCACCAGGAAGAGGAATTAACCAAAGGCTCAGCGTGCCGTACCGGAACCAGATTAGGGCCTGAAGCCATCCTGGTGTGTTGCGGCCAGATCACAAGAAAGCAAGTTGAAGAAAGGAGCTCAGGGGCACTGTAATTCACAAACCTGCAGAGTTATAAATGACAGCTATCGTCCAAAAATAGACTGAAGTAAGGCTGCCAAGAGGACTTGAAAGCGGGGCAGAATTGCAGGAAACCGATTTCAGGAGGTAGACTGGAATTGCATTGAAAGCATAGGAAAAGAGGCAGAACGTCCACAATGATGCACTTGGCCAAAAAGGGCGTATGCGTTTTTTCCTGAATATATTCAGGAAAAAACGCATACGCCCTTTTTGGCCAACCAAGCAAGCTTGCAAAGGAAATCTGCACTACAATGAAGTCTCACTTCCCCCCGGTCAAAAGGGCCATCTGAAAAAAGTGTAAAATCCAGAAAGGCAGGACAGGCCATGGAGAACTGGGAGCCTTGTTATGCTGATGGGCGGGATGTAAATTGCCAACAACCACTCGGGAGAAGTGTATGGTGTTTCCTGAAACATCTAAAAAACAAAGCAACAGAACCGAGGGCACTTCCACTTATGGTCCTATAGCTTAGGGAAATTAAAATCAAAAAGACACAGCCACCCCAAAGTTTGGAACGGCTCTGTTTACAAGAACCTCGTTTACAGTACAAGTTCAACATCGCAGAAAGTGAAAAATGGATAAAGAAGTTGTGGTATTTACTTACAAAGCAATATCACTCAGCAATGAAATCTGTGTCATCAGGCCCCTAGCAGCACAATGAGTGGATTCAGGTATGATGATTCTAACTGAAGTAAGTCACACAGAAAAAGAAACATCATAAGATATCAGTAATACACGGAATGGAAACTTGGCTACACAGGAACTGAATTACAGAACAGAACAGGGTCTCAAATTTAGAAAACCAACTTATGCTTGCTTAAGGGGAAAGGTGAGTTGGGGTGCTGCATAAAACCAGAGATTGAAATGAGCACAGATAAAGTTCCTTAAGTCAAATATGGAATAGACAAGAGCTACTCCTTGCTCAACGAAATGGACTCAACACCGCATATTAAACGCCTAAGAATGTACCTGACTAGTAAGTATCTTAAAACCTATGGATTGCTATGTCTCCAAAAGAGAATCAAGCATGTGTACAGGGGCATAAACGCAGCAGTGATAGGATTGGAGAGGTTCGGTGAGCAAATGAAGACCCTTTGAAGTCATATTGCATGGTACCCATTCCACGGGTTTCAACTACCCAGGTTTAAGGTATTCTTCCTTCAGCTAAAACATGCATGTGGAACCTAGAGTATGATCAACCATGTGATCGGGAGACGTGTTCAAATATGTCAGTTTTCGTACCCTGGTACTCGGGTGCAACATTCCAGACGCTTTACTAACACTCTCCCGACTTGGAGAGTCAGTCCCTTTAACCTCCTGTTTGGCCCAGTTTGCAATTTCTGCGGAAGATGAACAGGAATAGCAAGAACCAATGAGAGGCTAGCTGGAGGTGTCTGGACGGGCAAATTTAACTCTCATTTCCCACCAGGAAGAGGAAATAACCAAAGGCTCAGCGTGCCGGACCGGAACCAGATTAGGGCCTGAAGCCATCCTGCGGTGTTGCAGCCAGCTCAAAAGAAAGCGAGTTGAAGAAAGGAGCTCAGGGGCACTGTAATTCACAAACCTGCAGAGTTATAAATGACAGCTATCGTCCAAAAATAGACTGAAGTAAGGCTGCCAAGAGGACTTGAAAGCGGGGCAGAATTGCAGGAAACCGATTTCAGGAGGTAGACAGGAATTGCATTGAAAGCATAGGAAAAGAGGCAGAACGTCCACAATGATGCACTTGGCCAAAAAGGGCGTATGCGTTTTTTCCTGAATATATTCAGGAAAAAACGCATACGCCCTTTTTGGCCAACCAAGCAAGCTTGCAAAGGAAATCTGCACTACAATGAAGTCTCACTTCCCCCCGGTCAAAAGGGCCATCTGAAAAAAGTGTAAAATCCAGAAAGGCAGGACAGGCCATGGAGAACTGGGAGCCTTGTTATGCTGATGGGCGGGATGTAAATTGCCAACAACCACTCGGGAGAAGTGTATGGTGTTTCCTGAAACATCTAAAAAACAAAGCAACAGAACCTAGGGCACTTCCACTTATGGTCCTATAGCTTAGGGAAATTAAAATCAAAAAGACACAGCCACCCCAAAGTTTGGAACGGCTCTGTTTACAAGAACCTCGTTTACAGTACAAGTTCAACATCGCAGAAAGTGAAAAATGGATAAAGAAGTTGTGGTATTTACTTACAAAGCAATATCACTCAGCAATGAAATCTGTGTCATCAGGCCCTTAGCAGCACAATGAGTGGATTCAGGTATGATGATTCTAACTGAAGTAAGTCACACAGAAAAAGAAACATCATAAGATATCAGTAATACACGGAATGTAAACTTGGCTACACAGGAACTGAATTACAGAACAGAACAGGGTCTCAAATTTAGAAAACCAACTTATGCTTGCTTAAGGGGAAAGGTGAGTTGGGGTGCTGCATAAAACCAGAGATTGAAATGAGCACAGATAAAGTTCCTTAAGTCGAATATGGAATAGACAAGAGCTACCCCTTGCTCAACGAAATGGACTCAACACTGCATATTAAACGCCTAAGAATGTACCTGACTAGTAAGTATCTTAAAACCTATGGATTGCTATGTCTCCGAAAGAGAATCAAGCATGTGTACAGGGGCATAAACGCAGCAGTGATAGGATTGGAGAGGTTCGGTGAGCAAATGAAGACCCTTTGAAGTCATATTGCAAGGTACCCATTCCACGGGTTTCAACTACCCAGGTTTTAGGTATTCTTCCTTCAGATAAAACATGCATGTGGAACCCAGAGTATGATCAACCATGTGATCGGGAGACATGTTCAAATATCTCTCAGTTTTCCTCCCCTGGTACTCGGGTGCAACATTCCAGACGCTTTACTAACACTCTCCCCACTTGGAGAGTCAGCGCCTTTAACCTCCTGTTTGGCCCAGTTTGCAATTTCTGCGGAAGATGAACAGGAATAGCGAGAACCAATTAGAAGCTAGCTGGAGGTGCCTGGACGGGCAAATTTAACTCTCATTTCCCACCAGGAAGAGGAAATAAACAAAGGCTCAGCGTGCCGTACCGGAACCAGATTAGGGCCTGAAGCCATCCAGCGGTGTTGTGGCCAGCTCAAAAGAAAGCGAGTTGAACAAAGGAGCTCAGGGGCACTGTAATTCACAAACCTGCAGAGTTATAAATGACAGCTATCGTCCAAAAATACACTGAAGTAAGGCTGCCAAGAGGACTTGAAAGCGGGGCAGAATTACAGGAAACCGATTTCAGGAGGTAGACTGGAATTGCATTGAAAGCATAGGAAAAGAGGCAGAACGTCCACAATGATGCACTTGGCCAAAAAGGGCGTATGCGTTTTTTCCTGAATATATTCAGGAAAAAACGCATACGCCCTTTTTGGCCAACCAAGCAAGCTTGCAAAGGAAATCTGCACTACAATGAAGTCTCACTTCCCCCCGGTCAAAAGGGCCATCTGAAAAAAGTGTAAAATCCAGAAAGGCAGGACAGGCCATGGAGAACTGGGAGCCTTGTTATGCTGATGGGCGGGATGTAAATTGCCAACAACCACTCGGGAGAAGTGTATGGTGTTTCCTGAAACATCTAAAAAACAAAGCAACAGAGCCTAGGGCACTGCCACTTATGGTCCTATAGCTTAGGGAAATTAAAATCAAAAAGACACAGCCACCCCAAAGTTTGGAACGGCTCTGTTTACAAGAACCTCGTTTACAGTACAAGTTCAACATCGCAGAAAGTGAAAAATGGATAAAGAAGTTGTGGTATTTACTTACAAAGCAATATCACTCAGCAATGAAATCTGTGTCATCAGGCCAGTAGCAGCACAATGAGTGGATTCAGGTATGATGATTCTAACTGAAATAAGTCACACAGAAAAGAAACATCATAAGATATCAGTAATACACGGAATGTAAACTTGGCTACACAGGAACTGAATTACAGAACAGAACAGGGTCTCAAATTTAGAAAACCAACTTATGCTTGCTTAAGGGGAAAGGTGAGTTGGGGTGCTGCATAAAACCAGAGATTGAAATGAGCACAGATAAAGTTCCTTAAGCCAAATATGGAATAGACAAGAGCTACTCCTTGCTCAACGAAATGGACTCAACACCCCATATTAAACGCTTAAGAATGTACCTGACTAGTAAGTATCTTAAAACCTATGGATTGCTATGTCTCCGAAAGAGAATCAAGCAAGTGTACAGGGGCATAAACGCAGCAGTGATAGGATTGGAGAGGTTCGGTGAGCAAATGAAGACCCTTTGAAGTCGTATTGCATGGTACCCATTACACGGGTCTCAACTCTCCAGGTTTAAGGTATTCTTCCTTCAGCTAAAACATGCATGTGGAACCCAAGTATGATCAACCATGTGAACGGGAGACGTGTTCAAATATGTCTCAGTTTTCCTCCCCTGGTACTCGGGTGCAACATTCCAGACGCTTTAGTAACACTCTCCCCACTTGGAGAGTCAGCGCCTTTAACCTCCTGTTTGGCCCAGTTTGCAATTTCTGCGGAAGATGAACAGGAATAGCGAGAACCAATGAGAGACTAGCTGGAGGTGTCTGGACGGGCAAATTTAACTCTCATTTCCCACCAGGAAGAGGAAATAACCAAAGGCTCAGCGTGCCGTACTGGAACCAGATTAGGGCCTGAAGCCATCCTGCGGTGTTGTGGCCAGCTCAAAAGAAAGCGAGTTGAAGAAAGGAGCTCAGGGGCACTGTAATTCACAAACCTGCAGAGTTATAAATGACAGCTATCGTCCAAAAATAGACTGAAGTAAGGCTGCCAAGAGGACTTGAAAGCGGGGCAGAATTGCAGGAAACCGATTTCAGGAGGTAGACTGGAATTGCATTGAAAGCATAGGAAAAGAGGCAGAACGTCCACAATGATGCACTTGGCCAAAAAGGGCGTATGCGTTTTTTCCTGAATATATTCAGGAAAAAACGCATACGCCCTTTTTGGCCAACCAAGCAAGCTTGCAAAGGAAATCTGCACTACAATGAAGTCTCACTTCCCCCCGGTCAAAAGGGCCATCTGAAAAAAGTGTAAAATCCAGAAAGGCAGGACAGGCCATGGAGAACTGGGAGCCTTGTTATGCTGATGGGCGGGATGTAAATTGCCAACAACCACTCGGGAGAAGTGTATGGTGTTTCCTGAAACATCTAAAAAACAAAGCAACAGAACCTAGGGCACTTCCACTTATGGTCCTATAGCTTAGGGAAATTAAAATCAAAAAGACACAGCCACCCCAAAGTTTGGAACGGCTCTGTTTACAAGAACCTCGTTTACAGTACAAGTTCAACATCGCAGAAAGTGAAAAATGGATAAAGAAGTTGTGGTATTTACTTACAAAGCAATATCACTCAGCAATGAAATCTGTGTCATCAGGCCCTTAGCAGCACAATGAGTGGATTCAGGTATGATGATTCTAACTGAAGTAAGTCACACAGAAAAAGAAACATCATAAGATATCAGTAATACACGGAATGTAAACTTGGCTACACAGGAACTGAATTACAGAACAGAACAGGGTCTCAAATTTAGAAAACCAACTTATGCTTGCTTAAGGGTAAAGGTGAGTTGGGGTGCTGCATAAAACCAGAGATTGAAATGAGCACAGATAAAGTTCCTTAAGTCAAATATGGAATAGACAAGAGCTACTCCTTGCTCAACGAAATGGACTCAACACCGCATATTAAACGCCTAAGAATGTACCTGACTAGTAAGTATCTTAAAACCTATGGATTGCTATGTCTCCGAAAGAGAATCAAGCAAGTGTACAGGGGCATAAACGCAGCAGTGATAGGATTGGAGAGGTTCGGTGAGCAAATGAAGACCCTTTGAAGTCATATTGCATGGTACCCATTACACGGGTCTTAACTCTCCAGGTTTAAGGTATTCTTCCTTCAGCTAAAACATGCATGTGGAACCCAAGTATGATCAACCATGTGAACGGGAGATGTGTTCAAATATGTCTCAGTTTTCCTCCCCTGGTACTCGGGTGCAACATTCCAGACGCTTTACTAACACTCTCCCCACTTGGAGAGTCAGCGCCTTTAACCTCCTGTTTGGCCCAGTTTGCAATTTCTGCGGAAGATGAACAGGAATAGCGAGAACCAATGAGAGACTAGCTGGAGGTGTCTGGACGGGCAAATTTAACTCTCATTTCCCACCAGGAAGAGGAAATAACCAAAGGCTCAGCGTGCCGTACCGGAACCAGATTAGGGCCTGAAGCCATCCTGTGGTGTTGCGGCCAGGTCACAAGAAAGCAAGTTGAAGAAAGGAGCTCAGGGGCACTGTAATTCACAAACCTGCAGAGTTATAAATGACAGCTATCGTCCAAAAATAGACTGAAGTAAGGCTGCCAAGAGGACTTGAAAGCGGGGCAGAATTGCAGGAAACCGATTTCAGGAGGTAGACTGGAATTGCATTGAAAGCATAGGAAAAGAGGCAGAACGTCCACAATGATGCACTTGGCCAAAAAGGGCGTATGCGTTTTTTCCTGAATATATTCAGGAAAAAACGCATACGCCCTTTTTGGCCAACCAAGCAAGCTTGCAAAGGAAATCTGCACTACAATGAAGTCTCACTTCCCCCCGGTCAAAAGGGCCATCTGAAAAAAGTGTAAAATCCAGAAAGGCAGGACAGGCCATGGAGAACTGGGAGCCTTGTTATGCTGATGGGCGGGATGTAAATTGCCAACAACCACTCGGGAGAAGTGTATGGTGTTTCCTGAAACATCTAAAAAACAAAGCAACAGAACCGAGGGCACTTCCACTTATGGTCCTATAGCTTAGGGAAATTAAAATCAAAAAGACACAGCCACCCCAAAGTTTGGAACGGCTCTGTTTACAAGAACCTCGTTTACAGTACAAGTTCAACATCGCAGAAAGTGAAAAATGGATAAAGAACTTGTGGTACTTACTTACAAAGCAATATCACTCAGCAATGAAATCTGTGTCATCAGGCCCTTAGCAGCACAATGAGTGGATTCAGGTATGATGATTCTAACTGAAGTAAGTCACACAGAAAAAGAAACATCATAAGATATCACTAATACACGGAATGTAAACTTGGCTACACAGGAACTGAATACGAAAACAGAACAGGGTCTCAAATTTAGAAAACCAACTTATGCTTGCTTAAGTGTAAAGGTGAGTTGGGGTGCTGCATAAAACCAGAGATTGAAATGAGCACAGATAAAGTTCCTTAAGTCAAATATGGAATAGACAAGAGCTACTCCTTGCTCAACGAAATGGACTCAACACCGCATATTAAACGCCTAAGAATGTACCTGACTAGTAAGTATCTTAAAACCTATGGATTGCTACGTCTCCGAAAGAGAATCAAGCATGTGTACAGGGGCATAAACGCAGCAGTGATAGGTTTGCAGAGGTTCGGTGAGCAAATGAAGACCCTTTGAAGTCATATTGCATGGTACCCATTCCACGGGTTTCAACTACCCAGGTTTAAGGTATTCTTCCTTCAGCTAAAACATGCATGTGGAACCTAGAGTATGATCAACCATGTGATCGGGAGACGTGTTCAAATATGTCAGTTTACGTACCCTGGTACTCGGGTGCAACATTCCAGACGCTTTACTAACACTCTCCCGACTTGGAGAGTCAGTCCCTTTAACCTCCTGTTTGGCCCAGTTTGCAATTTCTGTGGAAGATGAACAGGAATAGCAAGAACCAATGAGAGGCTAGCTGGAGGTGCCTGGACGGGCAAATTTAACTCTCATTTCCCACCAGGAAGAGGAAATAACCAAAGGCTCAGCATGCCGGACCGGAACCAGATTAGGGCCTGAAGCCATCCTGCGGTGTTGTGGCCAGCTCAAAAGAAAGCGAGTTGAAGAAAGGAGCTCAGGGGCACTGTAATTCACAAACCTGCAGAGTTATAAATGACAGCTATCGTCCAAAAATAGACTGAAGTAAGGCTGCCAAGAGGACTTGAAAGCGGGGCAGAATTGCAGGAAACCGATTTCAGGAGGTAGACAGGAATTGCATTGAAAGCATAGGAAAAGAGGCAGAACGTCCACAATGATGCACTTGGCCAAAAAGGGCGTATGCGTTTTTTCCTGAATATATTCAGGAAAAAACGCATACGCCCTTTTTGGCCAACCAAGCAAGCTTGCAAAGGAAATCTGCACTACAATGAAGTCTCACTTCCCCCCGGTCAAAAGGGCCATCTGAAAAAAGTGTAAAATCCAGAAAGGCAGGACAGGCCATGGAGAACTGGGAGCCTTGTTATGCTGATGGGCGGGATGTAAATTGCCAACAACCACTCGGGAGAAGTGTATGGTGTTTCCTGAAACATCTAAAAAACAAAGCAACAGAACCTAGGGCACTTCCACTTATGGTCCTATAGCTTAGGGAAATTAAAATCAAAAAGACACAGCCACCCCAAAGTTTGGAATGGCTCTGTTTACAAGAACCTCGTTTACAGTACAAGTTCAACATCGCAGAAAGTGAAAAATGGATAAAGAAGTTGTGGTATTTACTTACAAAGCAATATCACTCAGCAATGAAATCTGTGTCATCAGGCCCTTAGCAGCACAATGAGTGGATTCAGGTATGATGATTCTAACTGAAGTAAGTCACAAGGAAAAAGAAACATCATAAGATATCAGTAATACACGGAATGTAAACTTGGCTACACAGGAACTGAATTACAGAACAGAACAGGGTCTCAAATTTAGAAAACCAACTTATGCTTGCTTAAGGGGAAAGGTGAGTTGGGGTGCTGCATAAAACCAGAGATTGAAATGAGCACAGATAAAGTTCCTTAAGTCGAATATGGAATAGACAAGAGCTACTCCTTGCTCAACGAAATGGACTCAACACTGCATATTAAACGCCTAAGAATGTACCTGACTAGTAAGTATCTTAAAACCTATGGATTGCTATGTCTCCGAAAGAGAATCAAGCATGTGTACAGGGGCATAAACGCAGCAGTGATAGGATTGGAGAGGTTCGGTGAGCAAATGAAGACCCTTTGAAGTCATATTGCAAGGTACCCATTCCACGGGTTTCAACTACACAGGTTTTAGGTATTCTTCCTTCAGCTAAAACATGCATGTGGAACCCAAGTATGATCAACCATGTGAACGGGAGACGTGTTCAAATATGTCTCAGTTTTCCTCCCCTGGTACTCGGGTGCAACATTCCAGACGCTTTACTAACACTCTCCCCACTTGGAGAGTCAGCGCCTTTAACCTCCTGTTTGGCCCAGTTTGCAATTTCTGCGGAAGATGAACAGGAATAGCGAGAACCAATGAGAAGCTAGCTGGAGGTGTCTGGACGGGCAAATTTAACTCTCATTTCCCAACAGGAAGAGGAAATAAACAAAGGCTCAGCGTGCCGTACCGGAACCAGATTAGGGCCTGAAGCCATCCTGCGGTGTTGCGGCCAGCTCAAAAGAAAGCGAGTTGAAGAAAGGAGCTCAGGGGCACTGTAATTCACAAACCTGCAGAGTTATAAATGACAGCTATCGTCCAAAAATAGACTGAAGTAAGGCTGCCAAGAGGACTTGAAAGCGGGGCAGAATTGCAGGAAACCGATTTCAGGAGGTAGACTGGAATTGCATTGAAAGCATAGGAAAAGAGGCAGAACGTCCACAATGATGCACTTGGCCAAAAAGGGCGTATGCGTTTTTTCCTGAATATATTCAGGAAAAAACGCATACGCCCTTTTTGGCCAACCAAGCAAGCTTGCAAAGGAAATCTGCACTACAATGAAGTCTCACTTCCCCCCGGTCAAAAGGGCCATCTGAAAAAAGTGTAAAATCCAGAAAGGCAGGACAGGCCATGGAGAACTGGGAGCCTTGTTATGCTGATGGGCGGGATGTAAATTGCCAACAACCACTCGGGAGAAGTGTATGGTGTTTCCTGAAACATCTAAAAAACAAAGCAACAGAACCTAGGCCACTTCCACTTATGGTCCTATAGCTTAGGGAAATTAAAATCAAAAAGACACAGCCACCCCAAAGTTTGGAACGGCTCTGTTTACAAGAACCTCGTTTACAGTACAAGTTCAACATCGCAGAAAGTGAAAAATGGATAAAGAAGTTGTGGTATTTACTTACAAAGCAATATCACTCAGCAATGAAATCTGTGTCATCAGGCCCTTAGCAGCACAATGAGTGGATTCAGGTATGATGATTCTAACTGAAGTAAGTCACACAGAAAAAGAAACATCATAAGATATCAGTAATACACGGAATGTAAACTTGGCTACACAGGAACTGAATTACAGAACAGAACAGGGTCTCAAATTTAGAAAACCAACTTATGCTTGCTTAAAGGTAAAGGTGAGTTGGGGTGCTGCATAAAACCAGAGATTGAAATGAGCACAGATAAAGTTCCTTAAGTCAAATATGGAATAGACAAGAGCTACTCCTTGCTCAACGAAATGGACTCAACACCCCATATTAAACGCTTAAGAATGTACCTGACTAGTAAGTATCTTAAAACCTATGGTTTGCTATGTCTCCAAAAGAGAATCAAGCGTGTGTACAGGGGAATAAACGCAGCAGTGATAGGATTGGAGAGGTTCGGTGAGCAAATGAAGACCCTTTGAAGTCGTATTGCATGGTACCCATTACACGGGTCTCAACTCTCCAGGTTTAAGGTATTCTTCCTTCAGCTAAAACATGCATGTGGAACCCAAGTATGATCAACCATGTGAACGGGAGACGTGTTCAAATATGTCTCAGTTTTCCTCCCCTGGTACTCGGGTGCAACATTCCAGACGCTTTAATAACACTCTCCCCACTTGGAGAGTCAGCGCCTTTAACCTCCTGTTTGGCACAGTTTGCAATTTCTGCGGAAGATGAACAGGAATAGCGAGAACCAATGAGAAGCTAGCTGGAGGTGTCTGGACGGGCAAATTTAACTCTCATTTCCCAACAGGAAGAGGAAATAACCAAAGGCTCAGCGTGCCGTACCGGAACCAGATTAGGGCCTGAAGCCATCCTGCGGTGTTGCGGCCAGCTCAAAAGAAAGCGAGTTGAAGAAAGGAGCTCAGGGGCACTGTAATTCACAAACCTGCAGAGTTATAAATGACAGCTATCGTCCAAAAATAGACTGAAGTAAGGCTGCCAAGAGGACTTGAAAGCGGGGCAGAATTGCAGGAAACCGATTTCAGGAGGTAGACTGGAATTGCATTGAAAGCATAGGAAAAGAGGCAGAACGTCCACAATGATGCACTTGGCCAAAAAGGGCGTATGCGTTTTTTCCTGAATATATTCAGGAAAAAACGCATATGCCCTTTTTGGCCAACCAAGCAAGCTTGCAAAGGAAATCTGCACTACAATGAAGTCTCACTTCCCCCCGGTCAAAAGGGCCATCTGAAAAAAGTGTAAAATCCAGAAAGGCAGGACAGGCCATGGAGAACTGGGAGCCTTGTTATGCTGATAGGTGGGATGTAAATTGCCAACAGACACTCGGGAGAAGTGTATGGTGTTTCCTGAAACATCTAAAAAACAAAGCAATAGAACCTAGGGCACTTCCACTTATGGTCCTATAGCTTAGGGAAATTAAAATCAAAAAGACACAGCCACCCCAAAGTTTGGAACGGCTCTGTTTACAAGAACCTCGTTTACAGTACAAGTTCAACATCGCAGAAAGTGAAAAATGGATAAAGAAGTTGTAGTATTCACTTACAAAGCAATATCACTCAGCAATGAAATCTGTGTCATCAGGCCCTCAGCATCACAATGAGTGGATTCAGGTATGATGATTCTAACTGAAATAAGTCACACAGAAAAAGAAACATCATAAGATATCACTAATACACGGAATGTAAACTTGGCTACACAGGAACTGAATTCCAAAACAGAACAGGGTCTCAAATTTAGAAAACCAACTTATGCTTGCTTAAGGGTAAAGGTGAGTTGGGGTGCTGCATAAAACCAGAGATTGAAATGAGCACAGATAAAGTTCCTTAAGCCAAATATGGAATAGACAAGAGCTACTCCTTGCTCAACGAAATGGACTCAACACCGCATATTAAACGCCTAAGAATGTACCTGACTAGTAAGTATCTTAAAACCTATGGATTGCTATGTCTCCGAAAGAGAATCAAGCATGTGTACAGGGGCATAAACGCAGCAGTGATAGGATTGGAGAGGTTCGGTGAGCAAATGAAGACCCTTTGAAGTCATATTGCATGGTACCCATTCCACGGGTTTCAACTACCCAGGTTTAAGGTATTCTTCCTTCAGCTAAAACATGCATGTGGAACCTAGAGTATGATCAACCATGTGATCGGGAGACGTGTTCAAATATGTCTCAGTTTTCCTCCCCTGGTACTCGGGTGCAACATTCCAGATGCTTTACTAACACTCTCCCCACTTGGAGAGTCAGTCCCTTTAACCTCCTGTTTGGCCCAGTTTGTAATTTCTGCGGAAGATGAACAGGAATAGCGAGAACCAATGAGAGGCTAGCTGGAGGTGTCTGGACGGGCAAATTTAACTCTCATTTCCCACCAGGAAGAGGAATTAACCAAAGGCTCAGCATGCCGGGCCGGAACCAGATTAGGGCCTGAAGCCATCCTGCGGTGTTGCGGCCAGGTCACAAGAAAGCGAGTTGAAGAAAGGAGCTCAGGGGCACTGTAATTCACAAACCTGCAGAGTTATAAATGACAGCTATCGTCCAAAAATAGACTGAAGTAAGGCTGCCAAGAGGACTTGAAAGCGGGGCAGAATTGCAGGAAACCGATTTCAGGAGGTAGACTGGAATTGCATTGAAAGCATAGGAAAAGAGGCAGAACGTCCACAATGATGCACTTGGCCAAAAAGGGCGTATGCGTTTTTTCCTGAATATATTCAGGAAAAAACGCATACGCCCTTTTTGGCCAACCAAGCAAGCTTGCAAAGGAAATCTGCACTACAATGAAGTCTCACTTCCCCCCGGTCAAAAGGGCCATCTGAAAAAAGTGTAAAATCCAGAAAGGCAGGACAGGCCATGGAGAACTGGGAGCCTTGTTATGCTGATGGGCGGGATGTAAATTGCCAACACCCACTCAGGAGAAGTGTATGGTGTTTCCTGAAACATCTAAAAAACAAAGCAACAGAACCTAGGGCACTTCCACTTATGGTCCTATAGCTTAGGGAAATTAAAATCAAAAAGACACAGCCACCCCAAAGTTTGGAACGGCTCTGTTTACAAGAACCTCGTTTACAGTACAAGTTCAACATCGCAGAAAGTGAAAAATGGATAAAGAAGTTGTGGTATTTACTTACAAAGCAATATCACTCAGCAATGAAATCTGTGTCATCAGGCCCTTAGCAGCACAATGAGTGGATTCAGGTATGATGATTCTAACTGAAATAAGTCACACAGAAAAAGAAACATCATAAGATATCAGTAATACACGGAATGTAAACTTGGCTACACAGGAACTGAATTACAGAACAGAACAGGGTCTCAAATTTAGAAAACCAACTTATTCTTGCTTAAGGGTAAAGGTGAGTTGGGGTGCTGCATAAAACCAGAGATTGAAATGAGCACAGATAAAGTTCCTTAAGCCAAATATGGAATAGACAAGAGCTACTCCTTGCTCAACGAAATGGACTCAACACCCCATATTAAACGCCTAAGAATGTACCTGACTAGTAAGTATCTTAAAACCTATGGATTGCTATGTCTCCAAAAGAGAATCAAGCATGTGTACAGGGGCATAAACGCAGCAGTGATAGGATTGGAGAGGTTCGGTGAGCAAATGAAGACCCTTTGAAGTCATATTGCATGGTACCCATTCCACGGGTTTCAACTACCCAGGTTTAAGGTATTCTTCCTTCAGCTAAAACATGCATGTGGAACCTAGAGTATGATCAACCATGTGATCGGGAGACGTGTTCAAATATGTCTCAGTTTTCCTCCCCTGGTACTCGGGTGCAACATTCCAGATGCTTTACTAACACTCTCCCCACTTGGAGAGTCAGTCCCTTTAACCTCCTGTTTGGCCCAGTTTGCAATTTCTGCGGAAGATGAACAGGAATAGCGAGAACCAATGAGAAGCTAGCTGGAGGTGTCTGGACGGGCAAATTTAACTCTCATTTCCCAACAGGAAGAGGAAATAAACAAAGGCTCAGCGTGCCGTACCGGAACCAGATTAGGGCCTGAAGCCATCCTGCGGTGTTGCGGCCAGCTCAAAAGAAAGCGAGTTGAAGAAAGGAGCTCAGGGGCACTGTAATTCACAAACCTGCAGAGTTATAAATGACAGCTATCGTCCAAAAATAGACTGAAGTAAGGCTGCCAAGAGGACTTGAAAGCGGGGCAGAATTGCAGGAAACCGATTTCAGGAGGTAGACTGGAATTGCATTGAAAGCATAGGAAAAGAGGCAGAACGTCCACAATGATGCACTTGGCCAAAAAGGGCGTATGCGTTTTTTCCTGAATATATTCAGGAAAAAACGCATACGCCCTTTTTGGCCAACCAAGCAAGCTTGCAAAGGAAATCTGCACTACAATGAAGTCTCACTTCCCCCCGGTCAAAAGGGCCATCTGAAAAAAGTGTAAAATCCAGAAAGGCAGGACAGGCCATGGAGAACTGGGAGCCTTGTTATGCTGATGGGCGGGATGTAAATTGCCAACAACCACTCGGGAGAAGTGTATGGTGTTTCCTGAAACATCTAAAAAACAAAGCAACAGAACCTAGGCCACTTCCACTTATGGTCCTATAGCTTAGGGAAATTAAAATCAAAAAGACACAGCCACCCCAAAGTTTGGAACGGCTCTGTTTACAAGAACCTCGTTTACAGTACAAGTTCAACATCGCAGAAAGTGAAAAATGGATAAAGAAGTTGTGGTATTTACTTACAAAGCAATATCACTCAGCAATGAAATCTGTGTCATCAGGCCCTTAGCAGCACAATGAGTGGATTCAGGTATGATGATTCTAACTGAAGTAAGTCACACAGAAAAAGAAACATCATAAGATATCAGTAATACACGGAATGTAAACTTGGCTACACAGGAACTGAATTACAGAACAGAACAGGGTCTCAAATTTAGAAAACCAACTTATGCTTGCTTAAAGGTAAAGGTGAGTTGGGGTGCTGCATAAAACCAGAGATTGAAATGAGCACAGATAAAGTTCCTTAAGTCAAATATGGAATAGACAAGAGCTACTCCTTGCTCAACGAAATGGACTCAACACCCCATATTAAACGCTTAAGAATGTACCTGACTAGTAAGTATCTTAAAACCTATGGTTTGCTATGTCTCCAAAAGAGAATCAAGCGTGTGTACAGGGGAATAAACGCAGCAGTGATAGGATTGGAGAGGTTCGGTGAGCAAATGAAGACCCTTTGAAGTCGTATTGCATGGTACCCATTACACGGGTCTCAACTCTCCAGGTTTAAGGTATTCTTCCTTCAGCTAAAACATGCATGTGGAACCCAAGTATGATCAACCATGTGAACGGGAGACGTGTTCAAATATGTCTCAGTTTTCCTCCCCTGGTACTCGGGTGCAACATTCCAGACGCTTTAATAACACTCTCCCCACTTGGAGAGTCAGCGCCTTTAACCTCCTGTTTGGCACAGTTTGCAATTTCTGCGGAAGATGAACAGGAATAGCGAGAACCAATGAGAAGCTAGCTGGAGGTGTCTGGACGGGCAAATTTAACTCTCATTTCCCAACAGGAAGAGGAAATAACCAAAGGCTCAGCGTGCCGTACCGGAACCAGATTAGGGCCTGAAGCCATCCTGCGGTGTTGCGGCCAGCTCAAAAGAAAGCGAGTTGAAGAAAGGAGCTCAGGGGCACTGTAATTCACAAACCTGCAGAGTTATAAATGACAGCTATCGTCCAAAAATAGACTGAAGTAAGGCTGCCAAGAGGACTTGAAAGCGGGGCAGAATTGCAGGAAACCGATTTCAGGAGGTAGACTGGAATTGCATTGAAAGCATAGGAAAAGAGGCAGAACGTCCACAATGATGCACTTGGCCAAAAAGGGCGTATGCGTTTTTTCCTGAATATATTCAGGAAAAAACGCATATGCCCTTTTTGGCCAACCAAGCAAGCTTGCAAAGGAAATCTGCACTACAATGAAGTCTCACTTCCCCCCGGTCAAAAGGGCCATCTGAAAAAAGTGTAAAATCCAGAAAGGCAGGACAGGCCATGGAGAACTGGGAGCCTTGTTATGCTGATAGGTGGGATGTAAATTGCCAACAGACACTCGGGAGAAGTGTATGGTGTTTCCTGAAACATCTAAAAAACAAAGCAATAGAACCTAGGGCACTTCCACTTATGGTCCTATAGCTTAGGGAAATTAAAATCAAAAAGACACAGCCACCCCAAAGTTTGGAACGGCTCTGTTTACAAGAACCTCGTTTACAGTACAAGTTCAACATCGCAGAAAGTGAAAAATGGATAAAGAAGTTGTAGTATTCACTTACAAAGCAATATCACTCAGCAATGAAATCTGTGTCATCAGGCCCTCAGCATCACAATGAGTGGATTCAGGTATGATGATTCTAACTGAAATAAGTCACACAGAAAAAGAAACATCATAAGATATCACTAATACACGGAATGTAAACTTGGCTACACAGGAACTGAATTCCAAAACAGAACAGGGTCTCAAATTTAGAAAACCAACTTATGCTTGCTTAAGGGTAAAGGTGAGTTGGGGTGCTGCATAAAACCAGAGATTGAAATGAGCACAGATAAAGTTCCTTAAGCCAAATATGGAATAGACAAGAGCTACTCCTTGCTCAACGAAATGGACTCAACACCGCATATTAAACGCCTAAGAATGTACCTGACTAGTAAGTATCTTAAAACCTATGGATTGCTATGTCTCCGAAAGAGAATCAAGCATGTGTACAGGGGCATAAACGCAGCAGTGATAGGATTGGAGAGGTTCGGTGAGCAAATGAAGACCCTTTGAAGTCATATTGCATGGTACCCATTCCACGGGTTTCAACTACCCAGGTTTAAGGTATTCTTCCTTCAGCTAAAACATGCATGTGGAACCTAGAGTATGATCAACCATGTGATCGGGAGACGTGTTCAAATATGTCTCAGTTTTCCTCCCCTGGTACTCGGGTGCAACATTCCAGATGCTTTACTAACACTCTCCCCACTTGGAGAGTCAGTCCCTTTAACCTCCTGTTTGGCCCAGTTTGTAATTTCTGCGGAAGATGAACAGGAATAGCGAGAACCAATGAGAGGCTAGCTGGAGGTGTCTGGACGGGCAAATTTAACTCTCATTTCCCACCAGGAAGAGGAATTAACCAAAGGCTCAGCATGCCGGGCCGGAACCAGATTAGGGCCTGAAGCCATCCTGCGGTGTTGCGGCCAGGTCACAAGAAAGCGAGTTGAAGAAAGGAGCTCAGGGGCACTGTAATTCACAAACCTGCAGAGTTATAAATGACAGCTATCGTCCAAAAATAGACTGAAGTAAGGCTGCCAAGAGGACTTGAAAGCGGGGCAGAATTGCAGGAAACCGATTTCAGGAGGTAGACTGGAATTGCATTGAAAGCATAGGAAAAGAGGCAGAACGTCCACAATGATGCACTTGGCCAAAAAGGGCGTATGCGTTTTTTCCTGAATATATTCAGGAAAAAACGCATACGCCCTTTTTGGCCAACCAAGCAAGCTTGCAAAGGAAATCTGCACTACAATGAAGTCTCACTTCCCCCCGGTCAAAAGGGCCATCTGAAAAAAGTGTAAAATCCAGAAAGGCAGGACAGGCCATGGAGAACTGGGAGCCTTGTTATGCTGATGGGCGGGATGTAAATTGCCAACACCCACTCAGGAGAAGTGTATGGTGTTTCCTGAAACATCTAAAAAACAAAGCAACAGAACCTAGGGCACTTCCACTTATGGTCCTATAGCTTAGGGAAATTAAAATCAAAAAGACACAGCCACCCCAAAGTTTGGAACGGCTCTGTTTACAAGAACCTCGTTTACAGTACAAGTTCAACATCGCAGAAAGTGAAAAATGGATAAAGAAGTTGTGGTATTTACTTACAAAGCAATATCACTCAGCAATGAAATCTGTGTCATCAGGCCCTTAGCAGCACAATGAGTGGATTCAGGTATGATGATTCTAACTGAAATAAGTCACACAGAAAAAGAAACATCATAAGATATCAGTAATACACGGAATGTAAACTTGGCTACACAGGAACTGAATTACAGAACAGAACAGGGTCTCAAATTTAGAAAACCAACTTATTCTTGCTTAAGGGTAAAGGTGAGTTGGGGTGCTGCATAAAACCAGAGATTGAAATGAGCACAGATAAAGTTCCTTAAGCCAAATATGGAATAGACAAGAGCTACTCCTTGCTCAACGAAATGGACTCAACACCCCATATTAAACGCCTAAGAATGTACCTGACTAGTAAGTATCTTAAAACCTATGGATTGCTATGTCTCCAAAAGAGAATCAAGCATGTGTACAGGGGCATAAACGCAGCAGTGATAGGATTGGAGAGGTTCGGTGAGCAAATGAAGACCCTTTGAAGTCATATTGCATGGTACCCATTCCACGGGTTTCAACTACCCAGGTTTAAGGTATTCTTCCTTCAGCTAAAACATGCATGTGGAACCTAGAGTATGATCAACCATGTGATCGGGAGACGTGTTCAAATATGTCTCAGTTTTCCTCCCCTGGTACTCGGGTGCAACATTCCAGATGCTTTACTAACACTCTCCCCACTTGGAGAGTCAGTCCCTTTAACCTCCTGTTTGGCCCAGTTTGCAATTTCTGCGGAAGATGAACAGGAATAGCGAGAACCAATGAGAGGCTAGCTGGAGGTGTCTGGACGGGCAAATTTAACTCTCATTTCCCACCAGGAAGAGGAATTAACCAAAGGCTCAGCATGCCGGGCCGGAACCAGATTAGGGCCTGAAGCCATCCTGCGGTGTTGCGGCCAGGTCACAAGAAAGCGAGTTGAAGAAAGGAGCTCAGGGGCACTGTAATTCACAAACCTGCAGAGTTATAAATGACAGCTATCGTCCAAAAATAGACTGAAGTAAGGCTGCCAAGAGGACTTGAAAGCGGGGCAGAATTGCAGGAAACCGATTTCAGGAGATAGACTGGAATTGCATTGAAAGCATAGGAAAAGAGGCAGAACGTCCACAATGATGCACTTGGCCAAAAAGGGCGTATGCGTTTTCTCCTGAATATATTCAGGAAAAAATGCATACGCCCTTTTTGGCCAACCAAGCAAGCTTGCAAAGGAAATCTGCACTACAATGAAGTCTCACTTCCCCCCGGTCAAAAGGGCCATCTGAAAAAACTGTAAAATCCAGAAAGGCAGGACAGGCCATGGAGAACTGGGAGCCTTGTTATGCTGATGGGCGGGATGTAAATTGCCAACAGAAACTCGGGAGAAGTGTATGGTGTTTCCTGAAACATCTAAAAAACAAAGCAACAGAGCCTAGGGCACTGCCACTTATGGTCCTATAGCTTAGGGAAATTAAAATCAAAAAGACACAGCCACCCCAAAGTTTGGAACGGCTCTGTTTACAAGAACCTCGTTTACAGTACAAGTTCAACATCGCAGAAAGTGAAAAATGGATAAAGAAGTTGTGGTATTTACTTACAAAGCAATATCACTCAGCAATGAAATCTGTGTCATCAGGCCCTTAGCAGCACAATGAGTGGATTCAGGTATGATGATTCTAACTGAAATAAGTCACACAGAAAAAGAAACATCATAAGATATCAGTAATACACGGAATGTAAACTTGGCTACACAGGAACTGAATTACAGAACAGAACAGGGTCTCAAATTTAGAAAACCAACTTATTCTTGCTTAAGGGTAAAGGTGAGTTGGGGTGCTGCATAAAACCAGAGATTGAAATGAGCACAGATAAAGTTCCTTAAGCCAAATATGGAATAGACAAGAGCTACTCCTTGCTCAACGAAATGGACTCAACACCCCATATTAAACGCCTAAGAATGTACCTGACTAGTAAGTATCTTAAAACCTATGGATTGCTATGTCTCCAAAAGAGAATCAAGCATGTGTACAGGGGCATAAACGCAGCAGTGATAGGATTGGAGAGGTTCGGTGAGCAAATGAAGACCCTTTGAAGTCATATTGCATGGTACCCATTCCACGGGTTTCAACTACCCAGGTTTAAGGTATTCTTCCTTCAGCTAAAACATGCATGTGGAACCTAGAGTATGATCAACCATGTGATCGGGAGACGTGTTCAAATATGTCTCAGTTTTCCTCCCCTGGTACTCGGGTGCAACATTCCAGATGCTTTACTAACACTCTCCCCACTTGGAGAGTCAGTCCCTTTAACCTCCTGTTTGGCCCAGTTTGTAATTTCTGCGGAAGATGAACAGGAATAGCGAGAACCAATGAGAGGCTAGCTGGAGGTGTCTGGACGGGCAAATTTAACTCTCATTTCCCACCAGGAAGAGGAATTAACCAAAGGCTCAGCATGCCGGGCCGGAACCAGATTAGGGCCTGAAGCCATCCTGCGGTGTTGCGGCCAGGTCACAAGAAAGCGAGTTGAAGAAAGGAGCTCAGGGGCACTGTAATTCACAAACCTGCAGAGTTATAAATGACAGCTATCGTCCAAAAATAGACTGAAGTAAGGCTGCCAAGAGGACTTGAAAGCGGGGCAGAATTGCAGGAAACCGATTTCAGGAGGTAGACTGGAATTGCATTGAAAGCATAGGAAAAGAGGCAGAACGTCCACAATGATGCACTTGGCCAAAAAGGGCGTATGCGTTTTTTCCTGAATATATTCAGGAAAAAACGCATACGCCCTTTTTGGCCAACCAAGCAAGCTTGCAAAGGAAATCTGCACTACAATGAAGTTTCACTTCCCCCCGGTCAAAAGGGCCATCTGAAAAAAGTGTAAAATCCAGAAAGGCAGGACAGGCCATGTAGAACTGGGAGCCTTGTTATGCTGATGGGCGGGATGTAAATTGCCAACAGACACTCGGGAGAAGTGTATGGTGTTTCCTGAAACATCTAAAAAACAAAGCAACAGAGCCTAGGGCACTGCCACTTATGGTCCTATAGTTTAGGGAAATTAAAATCAAAAAGACACAGCCACCCCAAAGTTTGGGACGCCTCTGTTTACAAGAACCTCGTTTACAGTACAAGTTCAACATCGCAGAAAGTGAAAAATGGATAAAGAAGTTGTGGTATTTACTTACAAAGCAATATCACTCAGCAATGAAATCTATGTCATCAGGCCCTTAGCATCACAATGAGTGGATTCAGGTATGATGATTCTAACTGAAATAAGTCACACAGAAAAAGAAACATCATAAGATATCAGTAATACACGGAATGGAAATTTGGCTACACAGGAACTGAATTACAGAACAGAACAGGGTCTCAAATTTAGAAAACCAACTTATGCTTGCTTAAGGGTAAAGGTGAGTTGGGGTGCTGCATAAAACCAGAGATTGAAATGAGCACAGATAAAGTTCCTTAAGTCAAATATGGAATAGACAAGAGCTACTCCTTGCTCAATGAAATGGACTCAACACCGCATATTAAACGCCTAAGAATGTACCTGACTAGTAAGTATCGTAAAACCTATGGATTGCTATGTCTCCAAAAGAGAATCAAGCATGTGTACAGGGGCATAAACGCAGCAGTGATAGGATTGGAGAGGTTCGGTGAGCAAATGAAGACCCTTTGAAGTCATATTGCATGGTACCCATTCCACGGGTTTCAACTACCCAGGTTTAAGGTATTCTTCCTTCAGCTAAAACATGCATGTGGAACCTAGAGTATGATCAACCATGTGAACGGGAGACGTGTTCAAATATGTCTCAGTTTTCGTACCCTGGTACTCGGGTGCAACATTCCAGACGCTTTACTAACACTCTCCCCACTTGGAGAGTCAGTCCCTTTAACCTCCTGTTTGGCCCAGTTTGCAATTTCTGCGGAAGATGAACAGGAATAGCGAGAACCAATGAGAGGCTAGCTGGAGGTGTCTGGACGGGCAAATTTAACTCTCATTTCCCACCAGGAAGACGAATTAACCAAAGGCTCAGCGTGCCGTGCCGGAACCAGATTAGGGCCTGAAGCCATCCTGCGGTGTTGCGGCCAGGTCACAAGAAAGCAAGTTGAAGAAAGGAGCTCAGGGGCACTGTAATTCACAAACCTGCAGAGTTATAAATGACAGCTATCGTCCAAAAATAGACTGAAGTAAGGCTGCCAAGAGGACTTGAAAGCAGGGCAGAATTGCAGGAAACCGATTTCAGGAGGTAGACTGGAATTGCATTGAAAGCATAGGAAAAGAGGCAGAACGTCCACAATGATGCACTTGGCCAAAAAGGGCGTATGCGTTTTTTCCTGAATATATTCAGGAAAAAACGCATACGCCCTTTTTGGTCAACCAAGCAAGCTTGCAAAGGAAATCTGCACTACAATGAAGTCTCACTTCCCCCCGGTCAAAAGGGCCATCTGAAAAAAGTGTAAAATCCAGAAAGGCAGGACAGGCCATGGAGAACTGGGAGCCTTGTTATGCTGATGGGCGGGATGTAAATTGCCAACAACCACTCGGGAGAAGTGTATGGTGTTTCCTGAAACATCTAAAAAACAAAGCAACAGAACCTAGGGCACTTCCACTTATGGTCCTATAGCTTAGGGAAATTAAAATCAAAAAGACACAGCCACCCCAAAGTTTGGAACGGCTCTGTTTACAAGAACCTCGTTTACAGTACAAGTTCAACATCGCAGAAAGTGAAAAATGGATAAAGAAGTTGTGGTATTTACTTACAAAGCAATATCACTCAGCAATGAAATCTGTGTCATCAGGCCCTTAGCAGCACAATGAGTGGATTCAGGTATGATGATTCTAACTGAAATAAGTCATACAGAAAAAGAAACATCATAAAATATCACTAATACACGGAATGTAAACTTGGTTACACAGGAACTGAATTCCAAAACAGAACAGTGTCTCAAATTTAGAAAACCAACTTATGCTTGCTTAAGGGTAAAGGTGAGTTGGGGTGCTGCATAAAACCAGAGATTGAAATGAGCACAGATAAAGTTCCTTAAGTCAAATATGGAATAGACAAGAGCTACTCCTTGCTCAACGAAATGGACTCAACACCCCATATTAAACGCCTAAGAATGTACCTGACTAGTAACTATCTTAAAACCTATGGATTGCTATGTCTCCAAAAGAGAATCAAGCGTGTGTACAGGGGCATAAACGCAGCAGTATAGGATTGGAGAGGTTCGGTGAGCAAATGAAGACCCTTTGAAGTCATATTGCATGGTACCCATTACACGGGTCTCAACTCTCCAGGTTTAAGGTATTCTTCCTTCAGCTAAAACATGCATGTGGAACCGAAGTATGATCAACCATGTGAACGGGAGACGTGTTCAAATATGTCTCAGTCTTCCTCCCCTGGTACTCGGGTGCAACATTCCAGACGCTTTACTAACACTCTCCCCACTTGGAGAGTCAGCGCCTTTAACCTCCTGTTTGGCCCAGTTTGCAATTTCTGCGGAAGATGAACAGGAATAGCGAGAACCAATGAGAGGCTAGCTGGAGGTGTCTGGACGGGCAAATTTAACTCTCATTTCCCACCAGGTAGAGGAAATAACCAAAGGCTCAGCGTGCCATACCGGAACCAGATTAGGGCCTGAAGCCATCCTGCGGTGTTGCGGCCAGGTCACAAGAAAGCGAGTTGAAGAAAGGAGCTCAGGGGCACTGTAATTCACAAACCTGCAGAGTTATAAATGACAGCTATCGTCCAAAAATAGACTGAAGTAAGGCTGCCAAGAGGACTTGAAAACGGGGCAGAATTGCAGGAAACCGATTTCAGGAGGTAGACAGGAATTGCATTGAAAGCATAGGAAAAGAGGCAGAACGTCCACAATGATGCACTTGGCCAAAAAGGGCGTATGCGTTTTTTCCTGAATATATTCAGGAAAAAACGCATACGCCCTTTTTGGCCAACCAAGCAAGCTTGCAAAGGAAATCTGCACTACAATGAAGTCTCACTTCCCCCCGGTCAAAAGGGCCATCTGAAAAAAGTGTAAAATCCAGAAAGGCAGGACAGGCCATGGAGAACTGGGAGCCTTGTTATGCTGATGGGCGGGATGTAAATTGCCAACAACCACTCGGGAGAAGTGTATGGTGTTTCCTGAAACATGTAAACAACAAAGCAACAGAACCTAGGGCACTTCCACTTATGGTCCTATAGCTTAGGGAAATTAAAATCAAAAAGACACAGCCACCCCAAAGTTTGGAACGGCTCTGTTTACAAGAACCTCGTTTACAGTACAAGTTCAACATCGCAGAAAGTGAAAAATGGATAAAGAAGTTGTGGTATTTACTTACAAAGCAATATCACTCAGCAATGAAATCTGTGTCATCAGGCCCTTAGCAGCACAATGAGTGGATTCAGGTATGATGATTCTAACTGAAGTAAGTCACACAGAAAAAGAAACATCATAAGATATCAGTAATACACAGAATGTAAACTTGGCTACACAGGAACTGAATTACAGAACAGAACAGGGTCTCAAATTTAGAAAACCAACTTATGCTTGCTTAAGGGTAAAGGTGAGTTGGGGTGCTGCATAAAACCAGAGATTGAAATGAGCACAGATAAAGTTCCTTAAGTCAAATATGGAATAGACAAGAGCTACTCCTTGCTCAACGAAATGGACTCAACACCGCATATTAAACGCCTAAGAATGTACCTGACTAGTAAGTATTTTAAAACCTATGGATTGCTATGTCTCCGAAAGAGAATCAAGCATGTGTACAGGGGCATAAACGCAGCAGTGATAGGATTGGAGAGGTTCGGTGAGCAAATGAAGACCCTTTGAAGTCATATTGCATGGTACCCATTCCACGGGTTTCAACTACCCAGGTTTAAGGTATTCTTCCTTCAGCTAAAACATGCATGTGGAACCTAGAGTATGATCAACCATGTGATCGGGAGACGTGTTCAAATATGTCTCAGTTTTCCTCCCCTGGTACTCGGGTGCAACATTCCAGACGCTTTACTAACACTCTCCCGACTTGGAGAGTCAGTCCCTTTAACCTCCTGTTTGGCCCAGTTTGCAATTTCTGCGGAAGATGAACAGGAATAGCAAGAACCAATGAGAGGCTAGCTGGAGGTGTCTGGACGGGCAAATTTAACTCTCATTTCCCACCAGGAAGAGGAAATAACCAAAGGCTCAGCATGCCGTACCGGAACCAGATTAGGGCCTGAAGCCATCCTGCGGTGTTGCGGCCAGCTCAAAAGAAAGCGAGTTGAAGAAAGGAGCTCAGGGTCACTGTAATTCACAAACCTGCAGAGTTATAAATGACAGCTATCGTCCAAAAATAGACTGAAGTAAGGCTGCCAAGAGGACTTGAAAGCGGGGCAGAATTGCAGGAAACCGATTTCAGGAGGTAGACTGGAATTGCATTGAAAGCATAGGAAAAGAGGCAGAACGTCCACAATGATGCACTTGGCCAAAAAGGGCGTATGCATTTTTTCCTGAATATATTCAGGAAAAAACGCATACGCCCTTTTTGGCCAACCAAGCAAGCTTGCAAAGGAAATCTGCACTACAATGAAGTCTCACTTCCCCCCGGTCAAAAGGGCCATCTGAAAAAAGTGTAAAATCCAGAAAGGCAGGACAGGCCATGGAGAACTGGGAGCCTTGTTATGCTGATGGGCGGGATGTAAATTGCCAACAACCACTCGGGAGAAGTGTATGGTGTTTCCTGAAACATCTAAAAAACAAAGCAGCAGAGCCTAGGGCTCTGCCACTTATGGTCCTATAGCTTAGGGAAATTAAAATCAAAAAGACACAGCCACCCCAAAGTTTGGGACGCCTCTGTTTACAAGAACCTCGTTTACAGTACAAGTTCAACATCGCAGAAAGTGAAAAATGGATAAAGAACTTGTGGTACTTACGTACAATGCAGTATCACTCAGCAATGAAATCTATGTCATCAGGCCCGTAGCAGCATAATGAGTGGATTCAGGTACGATGATTCTAACTGAAATAAGTCACACAGAAAAAGAAACATCATAAGATATCACTAATACACGGAATGTAAACTTGGCTACACAGGAACTGCATTCCAGAAGAGAACAGGGTCTCAAATTTAGAAAACCAACTTATGCTTGCTTAAGGGTAAAGGTGAGTTGGGGTGCTGCATAAAACCAGAGATTGAAATGAGCACAGATAAAGTTCCTTAAGCCAAATATGGAATAGACAAGAGCTACTCCTTGCTCAACGAAATGGACACAAAACCCCATATTAAACCCCTAAGAATGTACCTGACTAGTAAGTATCTTAAAACCTATGGATTGCTATGTCTCCAAAAGAGAATCAAGCGTGTGTACAGGGGAAAAAACGCAGCAGTGATAGGATTGGAGAGGTTCGGTGAGCAAATGAAGACCCTTTGAAGTCATATTGCATGGTACCCATTACACGGGTCTCAACTCTCCAGGTTTAAGGTATTCTTCCTTCAGCTAAAACATGCATGTGGAACCCAGAGTATGATCAACCATGTGAACGGGAGACGTGTTCAAATATGTCTCAGTTTTCCTCCCCTGGTACTCGGGTGCAACATTCCAGACGCTTTACTAACACTCTCCCCACTTGGAGAGTCAGTCCCTTTAACCTCCTGTTTGGCCCAGTTTGCAATTTCTGCGGAAGATGAACAGGAATAGCGAGAACCAATGAGAGGCTAGCTGGAGGTGTCTGGACGGGCAAATTTAACTCTCATTTCCCACCAGGAAGAGGAAATAACCAAAGGCTCAGCGTGCCGTACCGGAACCAGATTAGGGCCTGAAGCCATCCTGCGGTGTTGCGGCCAGCTCAAAAGAAAGCGAGTAGAAGAAAGGAGCCCAGGGGCACTGTAATTCACAAACCTGCAGAGTTATAAGTGACAGCTATCGTCCAAAAATAGACTGAAGTAAGGCTGCCAAGAGGACTTGAAAGCGGGGCAGAAGTGCAGGAAACCGATTTCAGGAGGTAGACTGGAATTGCATTGAAAGTATAGGAAAAGAGGCAGAACGTCCACAATGATGCACTTGGCCAAAAAGGGCGTATGCGTTTTTTCCTGAATATATTCAGGAAAAAACGCATACGCCCTTTTTGGCCAACCAAGCAAGCTTGCAAAGGAAATCTGCACTACAATGAAGTCTCACTTTCCCCCGGTCAAAAGGGCCATCTGAAAAAAGTGTAAAATCCAGAAAGGCAGGACAGGCCATGGAGAACTGGGAGCCTTGTTATGCTGATGGGCGGGATGTAAATTGCCAACAGACACTCGGGAGAAGTGTATGGTGTTTCCTGAAACATCTAAAAAACAAAGCAACAGAGCCTAGGGCACTTCCACTTATGGTCCTATAGCTTAGGGAAATTAAAATCAAAAAGACACAGCCACCCCAAAGTTTGGGACGCCTCCGTTTACAAGAACCTCGTTTACCGTACAAGTTCAATATCACAGAAAGTGAAAAATGGATAAAGAACTTGTGGTACTTACATACAATGCAGTATCACTCATCAATGAAATCTATGTCATCAGGCCCGTAGCAGCATAATGAGTGGATTCAGGTACGATGATTCTAACTGAAATAAGTCACACAGAAAAAGAAACATCATAAGATATCACTAATACACGGAATGTAAACTTGGCTACACAGGAACTGCATTCCAAAACTGAACAGGGTCTCAAATTTAGAAAACCAACTTATGCTTGCTTAAGGGGAAAGGTGAGTTGGGGTGCTGCATAAAACCAGAGATTGAAATGAGCACAGATAAAGTTCCTTAAGCCAAATATGGAATAGACAAGAGCTACTCCTTGCTCAACGAAATGGACTCAACACCGCATATTAAACGCCTAAGAATGTACCTGACTAGTAAGTATCTTAAAACCTATGGATTGCTATGTCTCCGAAAGAGAATCAAGCATGTGTACAGGGGCATAAACGCAGCAGTGATAGGATTGGAGAGGTTCGGTGAGCAAATGAAGACCCTTTGAAGTCATATTGCATGGTACCCATTCCACGGGTTTCAACTACCCAGGTTTTAGGTATTCTTCCTTCAGCTAAAATATGCATGTGGAACCCAGAGTATGATCAACCATGTGATCGGGAGACGTGTTCAAATATGTCTCAGTTTTCCTCCCCTGGTACTCGGGTGCAACATTCCAGACGCTTTACTAACACTCTCCCCACTTGGAGAGTCAGTCCCTTTAACCTCCTGTTTGGCCCAGTTTGCAATTTCTGCGGAAGATGAACAGGAATAGCGAGAACCAATGAGAGGCTAGCTGGAGGTGTCTGGACGGGCAAATTTAACTCTCATTTCCCACCAGGAAGAGGAAATAACCAAAGGCTCAGCGTGCCGTGCCAGAACCAGATTAGGGCCTGAAGCCATCCTGCAGTGTTGCGGCCAGGTCACAAGAAAGCGAGTTGAAGAAAGGAGCTCAGGGGCACTGTAATTCACAAACCTGCAGAGTTATAAATGACAGCTATCGTCCAAAAATAGACTGAAGTAAGGCTGCCAAGAGGACTTGAAAGCGGGGCAGAATTGCAGGAAACCGATTTCAGGAGGTAGACTGGAATTGCATTGAAAGCATAGGAAAAGAGGCAGAACGTCCACAATGATGCACTTGGCCAAAAAGGGCATATGCGTTTTTTCCTGAATATATTCAGGAAAAAACGCATACGCCCTTTTTGGCCAACCAAGCAAGCTTGCAAAGGAAATCTGCACTACAATGAAGTCTCACTTCCCCCCGGTCAAAAGGGCCATCTGAAAAAAGTGTAAAATCCAGAAAGGCAGGACAGGCCATGGAGAACTGGGAGCCTTGTTATGCTGATGGGCGGGATGTAAATTGCCAACAACCACTCGGGAGAAGTGTATGGTGTTTCCTGAAACATCTAAAAAACAAAGCAACAGAGCCTAGGGCACTTCCACTTATGGTCCTATAGCTTAGGGAAATTAAAATCAAAAAGACACAGCCACCCCAAAGTTTGGAACGGCTCTGTTTACAAGAACCTCGTTTACAGTACAAGTTCAACATCGCAGAAAGTGAAAAATGGATAAAGAAGTTGTGGTATTTACTTACAAAGCAATATCACTCAGCAATGAAATCTGTGCCATCAGGCCCTTAGCAGCACAATGAGTGGATTCAGGTATGATGATTCTAACTGAAGTAAGTCACACAGAAAAAGAAACATCATAAGATATCACTAATACACGGAATGTAAACTTGGCTACACAGGAACTGAATTACAGAACAGAACAGGGTCTCAAATTTAGAAAAACAACTTATGCTTGCTTAAGGGTAAAGGTGAGTTGGGGTGCTGCATAAAACCAGAGATTGAAATGAGCACAGATAAAGTTCCTTAAGCCAAATATGGAATAGACAAGAGCTACTCCTTGCTCAACGAAATGGACTCAACACCGCATATTAAACGCCTAAGAATGTACCTGACTTGTAAGTATCTTAAGAAATATGGATTGCTATGTCTCCGAAAGAGAATCAAGCATGTGTACAGGGGCATAAACGCAGCAGTGATAGGATTGGAGAGGTTCGGTGAGCAAATGAAGACCCTTTGAAGTCATATTGCATGGTACCCATTCCACGGGTTTCAACTACCCAGGTTTAAGGTATTCTTCCTTCAGCTAAAACATGCATGTGGAACCTAGAGTATGATCAACCATGTGATCGGGAGACGTGTTCAAATATGTCTCAGTTTTCCTCCCCTGGTACTCGGGTGCAACATTCCAGACGCTTTACTAACACTGTCCCCACTTGGAGAGTCAGCGCCTTTAACCTCCTGTTTGGCCCAGTTTGCAATTTCTGCGGAAGATGAACAGGAATAGCGAGAACCAATGAGAGACTAGCTGGAGGTGTCTGGACGGGCAAATTATTCCTGAATATATTCAGGAAAAAACGCATACGCCCTTTTTGGCCAACCAAGCAAGCTTGCAAAGGAAATCTGCACTACAATGAAGTCTCACTTCCCCCCGGTCAAAAGGGCCATCTGAAAAAAGTGTAAAATCCAGAAAGGCAGGACAGGCCAAGGACAACTGGGAGCCTTGTTATGCTGATGGGCGGGATGTAAATTGCCAACAGACACTGGGGAGAAGTGTATGGTGTTTCCTGAAACATCTAAAAAACAAAGCAACAGAGCCTAGGGCACTGCCACTTATGGTCCTATAGTTTAGGGAAATTAAAATCAAAAAGACACAGCCACCCCAAGTTTGGGACGCCTCTGTTTACAAGAACCTCGTTTACAGTACAAGTTCAACATCGCAGAAAGTGAAAAATGGATAAAGAAGTTGTGGTATTTACTTACAAAGCAATATCACTCAGCAATGAAATCTATGTCATCAGGCCCTTAGCATCACAATGAGTGGATTCAGCTATGATGATTCTAACTGAAATAAGTCACACAGAAAAAGAAACATCATAAGATATCAGTAATACACGGAATGTAAACTTGGCTACACAGGAACTGAATTACAGAACAGAACAGGGTCTCAAATTTAGAAAACCAACTTATGCTTGCTTAAGGGTAAAGGTGAGTTGGGGTGCTGCATAAAACCAGAGATTGAAATGAGCACAGATAAAGTTCCTTAAGTCAAATATGGAATAGACAAGAGCTACTCCTTGCTCAACGAAATGGACTCAACACCGCATATTAAACGCCTAAGAATGTACCTGACTAGTAAGTATCTTAAAACCTATGGATTGCTATGTCTCCGAAAGAGAATCAAGCATGTATACAGGGGCATAAACGCAGCAGTGATAGGATTGGAGAGGTTCGGTGAGCAAATGAAGACCCTTTGAAGTCATATTGCATGGTACCCATTACACGGGTCTTAACTCTCCAGGTTTAAGGTATTCTTCCTTCAGCTAAAACATGCATGTGGAACCCAAGTATGATCAACCATGTGAACGGGAGACGTGTTCAAATATGTCTCAGTTTTCCTCCCCTGGTACTCGGGTGCAACATTCCAGACGCTTTACTAACACTCTCCCCACTTGGAGAGTCAGCGCCTTTAACCTCCTGTTTGGCCCAGTTTGCAATTTCTGCGGAAGATGAACAGGAATAGCGAGAACCAATGAGAGACTAGCTGGAGGTGTCTGGACGGGCAAATTTAACTCTCATTTCCCACCAGGAAGAGGAAATAACCAAAGGCTCAGCATGCCGGGCCGGAACCAGATTAGGGCCTGAAGCCATCCTGCGGTGTTGTGGCCAGGTCACAAGAAAGCAAGTTGAAGAAAGCAGCTCAGGGGCACTGTAATTCACAAACCTGCAGAGTTATAAATGACAGCTATCGTCCAAAAATAGACTGAAGTAAGGCTGCCAAGAGGACTTGAAAGCGGGGCAGAATTGCAGGAAACCGATTTCAGGAGGTAGACTGGAATTGCATTGAAAGCATAGGAAAAGAGGCAGAACGTCCACAATGATGCACTTGGCCAAAAAGGGCGTATGCGTTTTCTCCTGAATATATTCAGGAAAAAACGCATACGCCCTTTTTGGCCAACCAAGCAAGCTTGCAAAGGAAATCTGCACTACAATGAAGTTTCACTTCCCCCCGGTCAAAAGGGCCATCTGAAAAAAGTGTAAAATCCAGAAAGGCAGGACAGGCCATGTAGAACTGGGAGCCTTGTTATGCTGATGGGCGGGATGTAAATTGCCAACAACCACTCGGGAGAAGTGTATGGTGTTTCCTGAAACATCTAAAAAACAAAGCAACAGAACCTAGGGCACTTCCACTTATGGTCCTATAGCTTAGGGAAATTAAAATCAAAAAGACACAGCCACCCCAAAGTTTGGAATGGCTCTGTTTACAAGAACCTCGTTTACAGTACAAGTTCAACATCGCAGAAAGTGAAAAATGGATAAAGAAGTTGTGGTATTTACTTACAAAGCAATATCACTCAGCAATGAAATCTGTGTCATCAGGCCCTTAGCAGCACAATGAGTGGATTCAGGTATGATGATTCTAACTGAAGTAAGTCACACAGAAAAAGAAACATCATAAGATATCAGTAATACACGGAATGTAAACTTGGCTACACAGGAACTGAATTACAGAACAGAACAGGGTCTCAAATTTAGAAAACCAACTTATGCTTGCTTAAGGGTAAAGGTGAGTTGGGTTGCTGCATAAAACCAGAGATTGAAATGAGCACAGATAAAGTTCCTTAAGCCAAATATGGAATAGACAAGAGCTACTCCTTGCTCAACGAAATGGACTCAACACCACATATTAAACGCCTAAGAATGTACCTGACTAGTAAGTATCGTAAAACCTATGGATTGCTATGTCTCCAAAAGAGAATCAAGTATGTGTACAGGGGCATAAACGCAGCAGTGATAGGATTGGAGAGGTTCGGTGAGCAAATGAAGACCCTTTGAAGTCATATTGCATGGTACCCATTACACGGGTCTCAACTCTCCAGGTTTAAGGTATTCTTCCTTCAGCTAAAACATGCATGTGGAACCCAAGTATGATCAACCATGTGAACGGGAGACGTGTTCAAATATGTCTCAGTTTTCCTCCCCTGGTACTCGGGTGCAACATTCCAGACGCTTTACTAACACTCTCCCCACTTGGAGAGTCAGCGCCTTTAACCTCCTGTGTGGCCCAGTTTGCAATTTCTGCGGAAGATGAACAGGAATAGCGAGAACCAATGAGAGACTAGCTGGAGGTGTCTGGACGGGCAAATTATTCCTGAATATATTCAGGAAAAAACGCATACGCCCTTTTTGGCCAACCAAGCAAGCTTGCAAAGGAAATCTGCACTACAATGAAGTCTCACTTCCCCCCGGTCAAAAGGGCCATCTGAAAAAAGTGTAAAATCCAGAAAGGCAGGACAGGCCAAGGACAACTGGGAGCCTTGATATGCTGATGGGCGGGATGTAAATTGCCAACAGACACTCGGGAGAAGTGTATGGTGTTTCCTGAAACATCTAAAAAACAAAGCAACAGAGCCTAGGGCACTGCCACTTATGGTCCTATAGCTTAGGGAAATTAAAATCAAAAAGACACAGCCACCCCAAGTTTGGGACGCCTCTGTTTACAAGAACCTCGTTTACAGTACAAGTTCAACATCGCAGAAAGTGAAAAATGGATAAAGAAGTTGTGGTATTTACTTACAAAGCAATATCACTCAGCAATGAAATCTATGTCATCAGGCCCTTAGCATCACAATGAGTGGATTCAGGTATAATGATTCTAACTGAAATAAGTCACACAGAAAAAGAAACATCATAAGGTATCAGTAATACACGGAATGTAAACTTGGCTACACAGGAACTGAATTACAGAACAGAACAGGGTCTCAAATTTAGAAAACCAACTTATGCTTGCTTAAGGGTAAAGGTGAGTTGGGGTGCTGCATAAAACCAGAGATTGAAATGAGCACAGATAAAGTTCCTTAAGTCAAATATGGAATAGACAAGAGCTACTCCTTGCTCAACGAAATGGACTCAACACCGCATATTAAACGCCTAAGAATGTACCTGACTAGTAAGTATCTTAAAACCTATGGATTGCTATGTCTCCGAAAGAGAATCAAGCATGTATACAGGGGCATAAACGCAGCAGTGATAGGATTGGAGAGGTTCGGTGAGCAAATGAAGACCCTTTGAAGTCATATTGCATGGTACCCATTCCACGGGTTTCAACTACCCAGGTTTAAGGTATTCTTCCTTCAGCTAAAACATGCATGTGGAACCTAGAGTATGATCAACCATGTGATCAGGAGACGTCTTCAAATATGTCTCAGTTTTCCTCCCCTGGTACTCGGGTGCAACATTCCATCGCTTTACTAACACTCTCCCCACTTGGAGAGTCAGTCCCTTTAACCTCCTGTTTGGCCCAGTTTGCAATTTCTGCGGAAGATGAACAGGAATAGCGAGAACCAATGAGAGACTAGCTGGAGGTGTCTGGACGGGCAAATTTAACTCTCATTTCCCACCAGGAAGAGGAATTAACCAAAGGCTCAGCATGCCGGGCTGGAACCAGATTAGGGCCTGAAGCCATCCTGCGGTGTTGCGGCCAGGTCACAAGAAAGCGAGTTGAAGAAAGGAGCACAGGGGCACTGTAATTCACAAACCTGCAGAGTTATAAATGACAGCTATCGTCCAAAAATAGACTGAAGTAAGGCTGCCAAGAGGACTTGAAAGCGGGGCAGAATTGCAAGAAACCGATTTCAGGAGGTAGACTGGAATTGCATTGAAAGCATAGGAAAAGAGGCAGAACGTCCACAATGATGCACTTGGCCAAAAAGGGCGTATGCGTTTTTTCCTGAATATATTCAGGAAAAAACGCATACGCCCTTTTTGGCCAACCAAGCAAGCTTGCAAAGGAAATCTGCACTACAATGAAGTCTCACTTCCCCCCGGTCAAAAGGGCCATCTGAAAAAAGTGTAAAATCCAGAAAGGCAGGACAGGCCATTGAGAACTGGGAGCCTTGTTATGCTGATGGGCGGGATGTAAATTGCCAACAGACACTTGGGAGAAGTGTATGGTGTTTCCTGAAACATCTAAAAAACAAAGCAACAGAGCCTAGGGCACTTCCACTTATGGTCCTATAGCTTAGGGAAATTAAAATCAAAAAGACACAGCCACCCCAAAGTTTGGAACGGCTCTGTTTACAAGAACCTCGTTTACAGTACAAGTTCAACATCGCAGAAAGTGAAAAATGGATAAAGAAGTTGTGGTATTCACTTACAAAGCAATATCACTCAGCAATGAAATCTATGTCATCAGGCCCTTAGCAGCATAATGAGTGGATTCAGGTATGATGATTCTAACTGAAATAAGTCACACAGAAAAAGAAACATCATAAGATATCACTAATACACGGAATGTAAACTTGGCTACACAGGAACTGAATTACAGAACAGAACAGGGTCTCAAATTTAGAAAAACAACTTATGCTTGCTTAAGGGGAAAGGTGAGTTGGGGTGCTGCATAAAACCAGAGATTGAAATGAGCACAGATAAAGTTCCTTAAGCCAAATATGGAATAGACAAGAGCTACTCCTTGCTCAACGAAATGGACTCAACACCCCATATTAAACGCCTAAGATTGTACCTGACTTGTAAGTATCTTAAAACCTATGGATTGCTATGTCTCCGAAACAGAATCAAGCATGTGTACAGGGGCATAAACGCAGCAGTGATAGGATTGGAGAGGTTCGGTGAGCAAATGAAGACCCTTTGAAGTCATATTGCATGGTACCCATTCCACGGGTTTCAACTCTCCAGGTTTAAGGTATTCTTCCTTCAGCTAAAACATGCATGTGGAACCCAAGTATGATCAACCATGTGAACGGGAGACGTGTTCAAATATGTCTCAGTTTTCCTCCCCTGGTACTCGGGTGCAACATTCCAGACGCTTTACTAACACTCTCCCCACTTGGAGAGTCAGCGCCTTTAACCTCCTGTTTGGCCCAGTTTGCAATTTCTGCGGAAGATGAACAGGAATAGCGAGAACCAATGAGAGGCTAGCTGGAGGTGTCTGGACGGGCAAATTATTTCTGAATATATTCAGGAAAAAACGCATACGCCCTTTTTGGCCAACCAAGCAAGCTTGCAAAGGAAATCTGCACTACAATGAAGTCTCACTTCCCCCCGGTCAAAAGGGCCATCTGAAAAAAGTGTAAAATCCAGAAAGCCAGGAGAGGCCAAGGACAACTGGGAGCCTTGTTATGCTGATGGGCGGGATGTAAATTGCCAACAGACACTCAGGAGAAGTGTATTGTGTTTCCTGAAACATCTAAAAAACAAAGCAACAGAGCCTAGGGCACTTCCACTTATGGTCCTATAGCTTAGGGAAATTAAAATCAAAAAGACACAGCCACCCCAAAGTTTGGAACGGCTCTGTTTACAACAACGTCGTTTACAGTACAAGTTCAACATCGCAGAAAGTGAAAAATGGATAAAGAAGTTGTGGTATTCACTTACAAAGCAATATCACTCAGCAATGAAATCTATGTCATCAGGCCCTTAGCAGCATAATGAGTGGATTCAGGTATGATGATTCTAACTGAAATAAGTCACACAGAAAAAGAAACATCATAAGATATCAGTAATACACGGAATGTAAACTTGGCTACACAGGAACTGAATTACAGAACAGAACAGGGTCTCAAATTTAGAAAAACAACTTATGCTTGCTTAAGGGGAAAGGTGAGTTGGGGTGCTGCATAAAACCAGAGATTGAAATGAGCACAGATAAAGTTCCTTAAGTCAAATATGGAATAGACAAGAGCTACTCCTTGCTCAACGAAATGGACTCAACACCGCATATTAAACGCCTAAGAATGTACCTGACTAGTAAGTATCGTAAAACCTATGGATTGCTATGTCTCCAAAAGAGAATCAAGCATGTGTACAGGGGCATAAACGCAGCAGTGATAGGATTGGAGAGGTTCGGTGAGCAAATGAAGACCCTTTGAAGTCATATTGCATGGTACCCATTCCACGGGTTTCAACTACCCAGGTTTAAGGTATTCTTCCTTCAGCTAAAACATGCATGTGGAACCTAGAGTATGATCAACCATGTGAACGGGAGACGTGTTCAAATATGTCTCAGGTTTCCTCCCCTGGTACTCGGGTGCAACATTCCAGACGCTTTAATAACACTCTCCCCACTTGGAGAGTCAGCGCCTTTAACCTCCTGTTTGGCCCAGTTTGCAATTTCTGCGGAAGATGAACAGGAATACCGAGAACCAATGAGAGGCTAGCTGGAGGTGTCTGGACGGGCAAATTTAACTCTCATTTCCCACCAGGAAGAGGGAATAAGCAAAGGCTCAGCGTGCCGTACCGGAACCAGATTAGGGCCTGAAGCCATCCTGCGGTGTTGCGGCCAGCTCAAAAGAAAGTGAGTTGAAGAAAGGAGCTCAGGGGCACTGTAATTCACAAACCTGCAGAGTTATAAATGACAGCTATCGTCCAAAAATAGACTGAAGTAAGGCTGCCAAGAGGACTTGAAAGCGGGGCAGAATTGCAGGAAACCGATTTCAGGAGGTAGACTGGAATTGCATTGAAAGCATAGGAAAAGAGGCAGAACGTCCACAATGATGCACTTGGCCAAAAAGGGCGTATGCGTTTTCTCCTGAATATATTCAGGAAAAAACGCATACGCCCTTTTTGGCCAACCAAGCAAGCTTGCAAAGGAAATCTGCACTACAATGAAGTTTCACTTCCCCCCGGTCAAAAGGGCCATCTGAAAAAAGTGTAAAATCCAGAAAGGCAGGACAGGCCATGTAGAACTGGGAGCCTTGTTATGCTGATGGGCGGGATGTAAATTGCCAACAACCACTCGGGAGAAGTGTATGGTGTTTCCTGAAACATCTAAAAAACAAAGCAACAGAACCTAGGGCACTTCCACTTATGGTCCTATAGCTTAGGGAAATTAAAATCAAAAAGACACAGCCACCCCAAAGTTTGGAATGGCTCTGTTTACAAGAACCTCGTTTACAGTACAAGTTCAACATCGCAGAAAGTGAAAAATGGATAAAGAAGTTGTGGTATTTACTTACAAAGCAATATCACTCAGCAATGAAATCTGTGTCATCAGGCCCTTAGCAGCACAATGAGTGGATTCAGGTATGATGATTCTAACTGAAGTAAGTCACACAGAAAAAGAAACATCATAAGATATCAGTAATACACGGAATGTAAACTTGGCTACACAGGAACTGAATTACAGAACAGAACAGGGTCTCAAATTTAGAAAACCAACTTATGCTTGCTTAAGGGGAAAGGTGAGTTGGGTTGCTGCATAAAACCAGAGATTGAAATGAGCACAGATAAAGTTCCTTAAGCCAAATATGGAATAGACAAGAGCTACTCCTTGCTCAACGAAATGGACTCAACACCACATATTAAACGCCTAAGAATGTACCTGACTAGTAAGTATCGTAAAACCTATGGATTGCTATGTCTCCAAAAGAGAATCAAGTATGTGTACAGGGGCATAAACGCAGCAGTGATAGGATTGGAGAGGTTCGGTGAGCAAATGAAGACCCTTTGAAGTCATATTGCATGGTACCCATTACACGGGTCTCAACTCTCCAGGTTTAAGGTATTCTTCCTTCAGCTAAAACATGCATGTGGAACCCAAGTATGATCAACCATGTGAACGGGAGACGTGTTCAAATATGTCTCAGTTTTCCTCCCCTGGTACTCGGGTGCAACATTCCAGACGCTTTACTAACACTCTCCCCACTTGGAGAGTCAGCGCCTTTAACCTCCTGTGTGGCCCAGTTTGCAATTTCTGCGGAAGATGAACAGGAATAGCGAGAACAAATGAGAGACTAGCTGGAGGTGTCTGGACGGGCAAATTATTCCTGAATATATTCAGGAAAAAACGCATACGCCCTTTTTGGCCAACCAAGCAAGCTTGCAAAGGAAATCTGCACTACAATGAAGTCTCACTTCCCCCCGGTCAAAAGGGCCATCTGAAAAAAGTGTAAAATCCAGAAAGGCAGGACAGGCCAAGGACAACTGGGAGCCTTGATATGCTGATGGGCGGGATGTAAATTGCCAACAGACACTCGGGAGAAGTGTATGGTGTTTCCTGAAACATCTAAAAAACAAAGCAACAGAGCCTAGGGCACTGCCACTTATGGTCCTATAGCTTAGGGAAATTAAAATCAAAAAGACACAGCCACCCCAAGTTTGGGACGCCTCTGTTTACAAGAACCTCGTTTACAGTACAAGTTCAACATCGCAGAAAGTGAAAAATGGATAAAGAAGTTGTGGTATTTACTTACAAAGCAATATCACTCAGCAATGAAATCTATGTCATCAGGCCCTTAGCATCACAATGAGTGGATTCAGGTATGATGATTCTAACTGAAATAAGTCACACAGAAAAAGAAACATCATAAGGTATCAGTAATACACGGAATGTAAACTTGGCTACACAGGAACTGAATTACAGAACAGAACAGGGTCTCAAATTTAGAAAACCAACTTATGCTTGCTTAAGGGTAAAGGTGAGTTGGGGTGCTGCATAAAACCAGAGATTGAAATGAGCACAGATAAAGTTCCTTAAGTCAAATATGGAATAGACAAGAGCTACTCCTTGCTCAACGAAATGGACTCAACACCGCATATTAAACGCCTAAGAATGTACCTGACTAGTAAGTATCTTAAAACCTATGGATTGCTATGTCTCCGAAAGAGAATCAAGCATGTATACAGGGGCATAAACGCAGCAGTGATAGGATTGGAGAGGTTCGGTGAGCAAATGAAGACCCTTTGAAGTCATATTGCATGGTACCCATTCCACGGGTTTCAACTACCCAGGTTTAAGGTATTCTTCCTTCAGCTAAAACATGCATGTGGAACCTAGAGTATGATCAACCATGTGATCAGGAGACGTCTTCAAATATGTCTCAGTTTTCCTCCCCTGGTACTCGGGTGCAACATTCCATCGCTTTACTAACACTCTCCCCACTTGGAGAGTCAGTCCCTTTAACCTCCTGTTTGGCCCAGTTTGCAATTTCTGCGGAAGATGAACAGGAATAGCGAGAACCAATGAGAGACTAGCTGGAGGTGTCTGGACGGGCAAATTTAACTCTCATTTCCCACCAGGAAGAGGAATTAACCAAAGGCTCAGCATGCCGGGCTGGAACCAGATTAGGGCCTGAAGCCATCCTGCGGTGTTGCGGCCAGGTCACAAGAAAGCGAGTTGAAGAAAGGAGCACAGGGGCACTGTAATTCACAAACCTGCAGAGTTATAAATGACAGCTATCGTCCAAAAATAGACTGAAGTAAGGCTGCCAAGAGGACTTGAAAGCGGGGCAGAATTGCAAGAAACCGATTTCAGGAGGTAGACTGGAATTGCATTGAAAGCATAGGAAAAGAGGCAGAACGTCCACAATGATGCACTTGGCCAAAAAGGGCGTATGCGTTTTTTCCTGAATATATTCAGGAAAAAACGCATACGCCCTTTTTGGCCAACCAAGCAAGCTTGCAAAGGAAATCTGCACTACAATGAAGTCTCACTTCCCCCCGGTCAAAAGGGCCATCTGAAAAAAGTGTAAAATCCAGAAAGGCAGGACAGGCCATTGAGAACTGGGAGCCTTGTTATGCTGATGGGCGGGATGTAAATTGCCAACAGACACTTGGGAGAAGTGTATGGTGTTTCCTGAAACATCTAAAAAACAAAGCAACAGAGCCTAGGGCACTTCCACTTATGGTCCTATAGCTTAGGGAAATTAAAATCAAAAAGACACAGCCACCCCAAAGTTTGGAACGGCTCTGTTTACAAGAACCTCGTTTACAGTACAAGTTCAACATCGCAGAAAGTGAAAAATGGATAAAGAAGTTGTGGTATTCACTTACAAAGCAATATCACTCAGCAATGAAATCTATGTCATCAGGCCCTTAGCAGCATAATGAGTGGATTCAGGTATGATGATTCTAACTGAAATAAGTCACACAGAAAAAGAAACATCATAAGATATCACTAATACACGGAATGTAAACTTGGCTACACAGGAACTGAATTACAGAACAGAACAGGGTCTCAAATTTAGAAAAACAACTTATGCTTGCTTAAGGGGAAAGGTGAGTTGGGGTGCTGCATAAAACCAGAGATTGAAATGAGCACAGATAAAGTTCCTTAAGCCAAATATGGAATAGACAAGAGCTACTCCTTGCTCAACGAAATGGACTCAACACCCCATATTAAACGCCTAAGATTGTACCTGACTTGTAAGTATCTTAAAACCTATGGATTGCTATGTCTCCGAAACAGAATCAAGCATGTGTACAGGGGCATAAACGCAGCAGTGATAGGATTGGAGAGGTTCGGTGAGCAAATGAAGACCCTTTGAAGTCATATTGCATGGTACCCATTCCACGGGTTTCAACTCTCCAGGTTTAAGGTATTCTTCCTTCAGCTAAAACATGCATGTGGAACCCAAGTATGATCAACCATGTGAACGGGAGACGTGTTCAAATATGTCTCAGTTTTCCTCCCCTGGTACTCGGGTGCAACATTCCAGACGCTTTACTAACACTCTCCCCACTTGGAGAGTCAGCGCCTTTAACCTCCTGTTTGGCCCAGTTTGCAATTTCTGCGGAAGATGAACAGGAATAGCGAGAACCAATGAGAGGCTAGCTGGAGGTGTCTGGACGGGCAAATTATTTCTGAATATATTCAGGAAAAAACGCATACGCCCTTTTTGGCCAACCAAGCAAGCTTGCAAAGGAAATCTGCACTACAATGAAGTCTCACTTCCCCCCGGTCAAAAGGGCCATCTGAAAAAAGTGTAAAATCCAGAAAGCCAGGAGAGGCCAAGGACAACTGGGAGCCTTGTTATGCTGATGGGCGGGATGTAAATTGCCAACAGACACTCAGGAGAAGTGTATTGTGTTTCCTGAAACATCTAAAAAACAAAGCAACAGAGCCTAGGGCACTTCCACTTATGGTCCTATAGCTTAGGGAAATTAAAATCAAAAAGACACAGCCACCCCAAAGTTTGGAACGGCTCTGTTTACAACAACGTCGTTTACAGTACAAGTTCAACATCGCAGAAAGTGAAAAATGGATAAAGAAGTTGTGGTATTCACTTACAAAGCAATATCACTCAGCAATGAAATCTATGTCATCAGGCCCTTAGCAGCATAATGAGTGGATTCAGGTATGATGATTCTAACTGAAATAAGTCACACAGAAAAAGAAACATCATAAGATATCAGTAATACACGGAATGTAAACTTGGCTACACAGGAACTGAATTACAGAACAGAACAGGGTCTCAAATTTAGAAAAACAACTTATGCTTGCTTAAGGGGAAAGGTGAGTTGGGGTGCTGCATAAAACCAGAGATTGAAATGAGCACAGATAAAGTTCCTTAAGTCAAATATGGAATAGACAAGAGCTACTCCTTGCTCAACGAAATGGACTCAACACCGCATATTAAACGCCTAAGAATGTACCTGACTAGTAAGTATCGTAAAACCTATGGATTGCTATGTCTCCAAAAGAGAATCAAGCATGTGTACAGGGGCATAAACGCAGCAGTGATAGGATTGGAGAGGTTCGGTGAGCAAATGAAGACCCTTTGAAGTCATATTGCATGGTACCCATTCCACGGGTTTCAACTACCCAGGTTTAAGGTATTCTTCCTTCAGCTAAAACATGCATGTGGAACCTAGAGTATGATCAACCATGTGAACGGGAGACGTGTTCAAATATGTCTCAGGTTTCCTCCCCTGGTACTCGGGTGCAACATTCCAGACGCTTTAATAACACTCTCCCCACTTGGAGAGTCAGCGCCTTTAACCTCCTGTTTGGCCCAGTTTGCAATTTCTGCGGAAGATGAACAGGAATACCGAGAACCAATGAGAGGCTAGCTGGAGGTGTCTGGACGGGCAAATTTAACTCTCATTTCCCACCAGGAAGAGGGAATAAGCAAAGGCTCAGCGTGCCGTACCGGAACCAGATTAGGGCCTGAAGCCATCCTGCGGTGTTGCGGCCAGCTCAAAAGAAAGTGAGTTGAAGAAAGGAGCTCAGGGGCACTGTAATTCACAAACCTGCAGAGTTATAAATGACAGCTATCGTCCAAAAATAGACTGAAGTAAGGCTGCCAAGAGGACTTGAAAGCGGGGCAGAATTGCAGGAAACCGATTTCAGGAGGTAGACTGGAATTGCATTGAAAGCATAGGAAAAGAGGCAGAACGTCCACAATGATGCACTTGGCCAAAAAGGGCGTATGCGTTTTTTCCTGAATATATTCAGGAAAAAACGCATACGCCCTTTTTGGCCAACCAAGCAAGCTTGCAAAGGAAATCTGCACTACAATGAAGTCTCACTTCCCCCCGGTCAAAAGGGCCATCTGAAAAAAGTGTAAAATCCAGAAAGGCAGGACAGGCCATGGAGAACTGGGAGCCTTGTTATGCTGATGGGCGGGATGTAAATTGCCAACAACCACTCGGGAGAAGTGTATGGTGTTTCCTGAAACATCTAAAAAACAAAGCAACAGAGCCTAGGGCACTTCCACTTATGGTCCTATAGCTTAGGGAAATTAAAATCAAAAAGACACAGCCACCCCAAAGTTTGGAACGGCTCTGTTTACAAGAACCTCGTTTACAGTACAAGTTCAACATCGCAGAAAGTGAAAAATGGATAAAGAAGTTGTGGTATTCACTTACAAAGCAATATCACTCAGCAATGAAATCTATGTCATCAGGCCCTTAGCAGCATAATGAGTGGATTCAGGTATGATGATTCTAACTGAAATAAGTCACACAGAAAAAGAAACATCATAAGATATCACTAATACACGGAATGTAAACTTGGCTACACAGGAACTGAATTACAGAACAGAACAGGGTCTCAAATTTAGAAAAACAACTTATGCTTGCTTAAGGGGAAAGGTGAGTTGGGGTGCTGCATAAAACCAGAGATTGAAATGAGCACAGATAAAGTTCCTTAAGCCAAATATGGAATAGACAAGAGCTACTCCTTGCTCAACGAAATGGACTCAACACCCCATATTAAACGCCTAAGATTGTACCTGACTTGTAAGTATCTTAAAACCTATGGATTGCTATGTCTCCGAAACAGAATCAAGCATGTGTACAGGGGCATAAACGCAGCAGTGATAGGATTGGAGAGGTTCGGTGAGCAAATGAAGACCCTTTGAAGTCATATTGCATGGTACCCATTCCACGGGTTTCAACTCTCCAGGTTTAAGGTATTCTTCCTTCAGCTAAAACATGCATGTGGAACCCAAGTATGATCAACCATGTGAACGGGAGACGTGTTCAAATATGTCTCAGTTTTCCTCCCCTGGTACTCGGGTGCAACATTCCAGACGCTTTACTAACACTCTCCCCACTTGGAGAGTCAGCGCCTTTAACCTCCTGTTTGGCCCAGTTTGCAATTTCTGCGGAAGATGAACAGGAATAGCGAGAACCAATGAGAGGCTAGCTGGAGGTGTCTGGACGGGCAAATTATTTCTGAATATATTCAGGAAAAAACGCATACGCCCTTTTTGGCCAACCAAGCAAGCTTGCAAAGGAAATCTGCACTACAATGAAGTCTCACTTCCCCCCGGTCAAAAGGGCCATCTGAAAAAAGTGTAAAATCCAGAAAGCCAGGAGAGGCCAAGGACAACTGGGAGCCTTGTTATGCTGATGGGCGGGATGTAAATTGCCAACAGACACTCAGGAGAAGTGTATGGTGTTTCCTGAAACATCTAAAAAACAAAGCAACAGAGCCTAGGGCACTTCCACTTATGGTCCTATAGCTTAGGGAAATTAAAATCAAAAAGACACAGCCACCCCAAAGTTTGGAACGGCTCTGTTTACAACAACGTCGTTTACAGTACAAGTTCAACATCGCAGAAAGTGAAAAATGGATAAAGAAGTTGTGGTATTCACTTACAAAGCAATATCACTCAGCAATGAAATCTATGTCATCAGGCCCTTAGCAGCATAATGAGTGGATTCAGGTATGATGATTCTAACTGAAATAAGTCACACAGAAAAAGAAACATCATAAGATATCAGTAATACACGGAATGTAAACTTGGCTACACAGGAACTGAATTACAGAACAGAACAGGGTCTCAAATTTAGAAAAACAACTTATGCTTGCTTAAGGGGAAAGGTGAGTTGGGGTGCTGCATAAAACCAGAGATTGAAATGAGCACAGATAAAGTTCCTTAAGTCAAATATGGAATAGACAAGAGCTACTCCTTGCTCAACGAAATGGACTCAACACCGCATATTAAACGCCTAAGAATGTACCTGACTAGTAAGTATCGTAAAACCTATGGATTGCTATGTCTCCAAAAGAGAATCAAGCATGTGTACAGGGGCATAAACGCAGCAGTGATAGGATTGGAGAGGTTCGGTGAGCAAATGAAGACCCTTTGAAGTCATATTGCATGGTACCCATTACACGGGTCTCAACTCTCCAGGTTTAAGGTATTCTTCCTTCAGCTAAAACATGCATGTGGAACCCAAGTATGATCAACCATGTGAACGGGAGACGTGTTCAAATATGTCTCAGGTTTCCTCCCCTGGTACTCGGGTGCAACATTCCAGACGCTTTAATAACACTCTCCCCACTTGGAGAGTCAGCGCCTTTAACCTCCTGTTTGGCCCAGTTTGCAATTTCTGCGGAAGATGAACAGGAATACCGAGAACCAATGAGAGGCTAGCTGGAGGTGTCTGGACGGGCAAATTTAACTCTCATTTCCCACCAGGAAGAGGGAATAAGCAAAGGCTCAGCGTGCCGTACCGGAACCAGATTAGGGCCTGAAGCCATCCTGCGGTGTTGCGGCCAGCTCAAAAGAAAGTGAGTTGAAGAAAGGAGCTCAGGGGCACTGTAATTCACAAACCTGCAGAGTTATAAATGACAGCTATCGTCCAAAAATAGACTGAAGTAAGGCTGCCAAGAGGACTTGAAAGCGGGGCAGAATTGCAGGAAACCGATTTCAGGAGGTAGACTGGAATTGCATTGAAAGCATAGGAAAAGAGGCAGAACGTCCACAATGATGCACTTGGCCAAAAAGGGCGTATGCGTTTTTTCCTGAATATATTCAGGAAAAAACGCATACGCCCTTTTTGGCCAACCAAGCAAGCTTGCAAAGGAAAGCTGCACTACAATGGAGTCTCACTTCCCCCCGGTCAAAAGGGCCATCTGAAAAAAGTGTAAAATCCAGAAAGGCAGGACAGGCCATGGAGAACTGGGAGCCTTGTTATGCTGATGGGCGGGATGTAAATTGCCAACAACCACTCGGGAGAAGTGTATGGTGTTTCCTGAAACATCTAAGAAACAAAGCAACAGAGCCTAGGGCACTTCCACTTATGGTCCTATAGCTTAGGGAAATTAAAATCAAAAAGACACAGCCACCCCAAAGTTTGGAACGGCTCTGTTTACAAGAACCACGTTTACAGTACAAGTTCAACATCGCAGAAAGTGAAAAATGGATAAAGAAGTTGTGGTATTTACTTACAAAGCAATATCACTCAGCAATGAAATCTGTGTTATCAGGCCCTTAGCAGCACAATGAGTGGATTCAGGTATGATGATTCTAACTGAAATAAGTCACACAGAAAAAGAAACATCATAAGATATCAGTAATACACGGAATGTAAACTTGGCTACACAGGAACTGAATTACAGAACAGAACAGGGTCTCAAATTTAGAAAACCAACTTATTCTTGCTTAAGGGTAAAGGTGAGTTGGGGTGCTGCATAAAACCAGAGATTGAAATGAGCACAGATAAAGTTCCTTAAGCCAAATATGGAATAGACAAGAGCTACTCCTTGCTCAACGAAATGGACTCAACACCCCATATTAAACGCCTAAGAATGTACCTGACTAGTAAGTATCTTAAAACCTATGGATTGCTATGTCTCCAAAAGAGAAACAAGCATGTGTACAGGGGCATAAACGCAGCAGTGATAGGATTGGAGAGGTTCGGTGAGCAAATGAAGACCCTTTGAAGTCATATTGCATGGTACCCATTCCACGGGTTTCAACTACCCAGGTTTAAGGTATTCTTCCTTCAGCTAAAACATGCATGTGGAACCTAAAGTATGATCAACCATGTGATCGGGAGACGTGTTCAAATATGTCTCAGTTTTCCTCCCCTGGTACTCGGGTGCAACATTCCAGACGCTTTACTAACACTCTCCCCACTTGGAGAGTCAGTCCCTTTAACCTCCTGTTTGGCCCAGTTTGCAAATTCTGCGGAAGATGAACAGGAATAGCGAGAACCAATGAGAGGCTAGCTGGAGGTGTCTGGACGGGCAAATTTAACTCTCATTTCCCACCAGGAAGAGGAATTAACCAAAGGCTCAGCATGCCGGGCCGGAACCAGATTAGGGCCTGAAGCCATCCTGCGGTGTTGTGGCCAGGTCACAAGAAAGCGAGTTGAAGAAAGGAGCTCAGGGGCACTGTAATTCACAAACCTGCAGAGTTATAAATGACAGCTATCGTCCAAAAATAGACTGAAGTAAGGCTGCCAAGAGGACTTGAAAGCGGGGCAGAATTGCAGGAAACCGATTTCAGGAGGTAGACTGGAATTGCATTGAAAGCATAGGAAAAGAGGCAGAACGTCCACAATGATGCACTTGGCCAAAAAGGGCGTATGCGTTTTTTCCTGAATATATTCAGGAAAAAACGCATACGCCCTTTTTGGCCAACCAAGCAAGCTTGCAAAGGAAATCTGCACTACAATGAAGTCTCACTTCCCCCCGGTCAAAAGGGCCATCTGAAAAAAGTGTAAAATCCAGAAAGGCAGGACAGGCCATGGAGAACTGGGAGCCTTGTTATGCTGATGGGCGGGATGTAAATTGCCAACAACCACTCGGGAGAAGTGTATGGTGTTTCCTGAAACATCTAAAAAACAAAGCAACAGAGCCTAGGGCACTGCCACTTATGGTCCTATAGCTTAGGGAAATTAAAATCAAAAAGACACAGCCACCCCAAAGTTTGGGACGCCTCTGTTTACAAGAACCTCGTTTACAGTACAAGTTCAACATCGCAGAAAGTGAAAAATGGATAAAGAAATTGTGGTATTTACTTACAAAGCAATATCATTCAGCAATGAAATCTATGTCATCAGGCCCTTAGCATCACAATGAGTGGATTCAGGTATGATGATTCTAACTGAAATAAGTCACACAGAAAAAGAAACATCATAAGATATCAGTAATACACGGAATGTAAACTTGGCTACACAGGAACTGAATTACAGAACAGAACAGGGTCTCAAATTTAGAAAACCAACTTATGCTTGCTTAAGGGTAAAGGTGAGTTGGGGTGCTGCATAAAACCAGAGATTGAAATGAGCACACATAAAGTTCCTTAAGTCAAATACGGAATAGACAAGAGCTACTCCTTGCTCAACGAAATGGACTCAACACCGCATATTAACGCCTAAGAATGTACCTGACTAGTAAGTATCGTAAAACCTATGGATTGCTATGTCTCCAAAAGAGAATCAAGCATGTGTACAGGGTCATAAACGCAGCAGTGATAGGATTGGAGAGGTTCGGTGAGCAAATGAAGACCCTTTGAAGTCATATTGCATGGTACCCATTACACGGGTCTTAACTCTCCAGGTTTAAGGTATTCTTCCTTCAGCTAAAACATGCATGTGGAACCCAAGTATGATCAACCATGTGAACGGGAGATGTGTTCAAATGTGTCTCAGTTTTCCTCCCCTGGTACTCGGGTGCAACATTCCAGACGCTTTACTAACACTCTCCCCACTTGGAGAGTCAGTCCCTTTAACCTCCTGTTTGGCCCAGTTTGCAATTTCTGCGGAAGATGAACAGGAATAGCGAGAACCAATGAGAGACTAGCTGGAGGTGTCTGGACGGGCAAATTTAACTCTCATTTCCCACCAGGAAGAGGAAATAACGAAAGGCTCAGCGTGCCGTGCCGGAAACAGATTAGGGCCTGAAGCCATCCTGCGGTGTTGCGGCCAGCTCAAAAGAAAGCGAGTTGAAGAAAGGAGCTCAGGGGCACTGTAATTCACAAACCTGCAGAGTTATAAATGACAGCTATCGTCCAAAAATAGACTGAAGTAAGGCTGCCAAGAGGACTTGAAAGCGGGGCAGAATTGCAGGAAACCGATTTCAGGAGGTAGACTGGAATTGCATTGAAAGCATAGGAAAAGAGGCAGAACGTCCACAATGATGCACTTGGCCAAAAAGGGCGTATGCGTTTTTTCCTGAATATATTCAGGAAAAAACGCATACGTCCTTTTTGGCCAACCAAGCAAGCTTGCAAAGGAAATCTGCACTACAATGAAGTCTCACTTCCCCCCGGTCAAAAGGGCCATCTGAAAAAAGTGTAAAATCCAGAAAGGCAGGACAGGCCATGGAGAACTGGGAGCCTTGTTATGCTGATGGGCGGGATGTAAATTGCCAACAACCACTCGGGAGAAGTGTATGGTGTTTCCTGAAACATGTAAACAACAAAGCAACAGAACCTAGGGCACTTCCACTTATGGTCCTATAGCTTAGGGAAATTAAAATCAAAAAGACACAGCCACCCCAAAGTTTGGAATGGCTCTGTTTACAAGAACCTCGTTTACAGTACAAGTTCAACATCGCAGAAAGTGAAAAATGGATAAAGAAGTTGTGGTATTCACTTACAAAGCAATATCACTCAGCAATGAAATCTATGTCATCAGGCCCTTAGCAGCACAATGAGTGGATTCAGGTATGATGATTCTAACTGAAATAAGTCACACAGAAAAAGAAACATCATAAGATATCAATAATACACGGAATGGAAACTTGGCTACACAGGAACTGAATTACAGAACAGAACAGGGTCTCAAATTTAGAAAACCAACTTATGCTTGCTTAAGGGGAAAGGTGAGTTGGGGTGCTGCATAAAACCAGAGATTGAAATGAGCACAGATAAAGTTCCTTAAGCCAAATATGGAATAGACAAGAGCTACTCCTTGCTCAACGAAATGGACTCAACACCCCATATTAAACGCCTAAGAATGTACCTGACTTGTAAGTATCTTAAAACCTATGGATTGCTATGTCTCCGAAAGAGAATCAAGCATGTGTACAGGGGCATAAACGCAGCAGTGATAGGATTGGAGAGGTTCGGTGAGCAAATGAAGACCCTTTGAAGTCATATTGCATGGTACCCATTACACGGGTCTCAACTCTCCAGGTTTAAGGTATTCTTCCTTCAGCTAAAACATGCATGTGGAACCCAAGTATGATCAACCATGTGAACGGGAGACGTGTTCAAATATGTCTCAGTTTTCCTCCCCTGGTACTCGGGTGCAACATTCCAGACGCTTTACTAACACTCTCCCCACTTGGAGAGTCAGCGCCTTTAACCTCCTGTTTGGCCCAGTTTCCAATTTCTGCGGAAGATGAACAGGAATAGCGAGAACCAATGAGAGGCTAGCTGGAGGTGTCTGGACGGGCAAATTTAACTCTCATTTCCCACCAGGAAGAGGAAATAACCAAAGGCTCAGCGTGCCGTGCCGGAACCAGATGAGGGCCTGAAGCCATCCTGCGGTGTTGCGGCCAGCTCACAAGAAAGCGAGTTGAAGAAAGGAGCTCAGGGGCACTGTAATTCACAAACCTGCAGAGTTATAAATGACACCTATCGTCCAAAAATAGACTGAAGTAAGGCTGCCAAGAGGACTTGAAAGCGGGGCAGAATTGCAGGAAACCGATTTCAGGAGGTAGACTGGAATTGCATTGAAAGCATAGGAAAAGAGGCAGAACGTCCACAACGATGCACTTGGCCAAAAAGGGAGTATGCGTTTTTTCCTGAATATATTCAGGAAAAAACGCATACGCCCTTTTTGGCCAACCAAGCAAGCTTGCAAAGGAAATCTGCACTACAATGAAGTCTCACTTCCCCCCGGTCAAAAGGGCCATCTGAAAAAAGTGTAAAATCCAGAAAGGCAGGACAGGCCATGGAGAACTGGGAGCCTTGTTATGCTGATGGGCGGGATGTAAATTGCCAACAGACACTCTGGAGAAGTGTATGGTGTTTCCTGAAACATCTAAAAAACAAAGCAACAGAGCCTAGGGCACTTCCACTTATGTTCCTATAGCTTAGGGAAATTAAAATCAAAAAGACACAGCCACCCCAAAGTTTGGGACGCCTCCGTTTACACGAACCCCGTTTACCGTACAAGTTCAATATCACAGAAAGTGAAAAATGGATAAAGAACTTGTGGTACTTACGTACAATGCAGTATCACTCAGCAATGAAATCTATGTCATCAGGCCCGTAGCAGCATAATGAGTGGATTCAGGTACGATGATTCTAACTGAAATAAGTCACACAGAAAAAGAAACATCATAAGATATCACTAATACACGGAATGTAAACTTGGCTACACAGGAACTGCATTCCAAAACAGAACAGGGTCTCAAATTTAGAAAACCAACTTATGCTTGCTTAAGGGTAAAGGTGAGTTGGGGTGCTGCATAAAACCAGAGATTGAAATGAGCACAGATAAAGTTCCTTAAGCCAAATATGGAATAGACAAGAGCTACTCCTTGCTCAACGAAATGGACTCAACACCGCATATTAAACGCCTAAGAATGTACCTGACTAGTAAGTATCTTAAAACCTATGGATTGCTATGTCTCCGAAAGAGAATCAAGCATGTGTACAGGGACATAAACGCAGCAGTGATAGGATTGGAGAGGTTCGGTGAGCAAATGAAGACCCTTTGAAGTCATATTGCATGGTACCCATTCCACGGGTCTCAACTCTCCAGGTTTAAGGTATTCTTCCTTCAGCTAAAACATGCATGTGGAACCCAAGTATGATCAACCATGTGAACGGGAGACGTGTTCAAATATGTCTCAGTTTTCCTCCCCTGGTACTCGGGTGCAACATTCCAGATGCTTTACTAACACTCTCCCGACTTGGAGAGTCAGCGCCTTTAACCTCCTGTTTGGCCCAGTTTCCAATTTCTGCGGAAGATGAACAGGAATAGCGAGAACCAATGAGAGACTAGCTGGAGGTGTCTGGACGGGCAAATTTAACTCTCATTTCCCACCAGGAAGAGGAAATAACCAAAGGCTCAGCGTGCCGTGCCAGAACCAGATTAGGGCCTGAAGCCATCCTGCGGTGTTGCGGCCAGCTCACAAGAAAGCGAGTTGAAGAAAGGAGCTCAGGGGCACTGTAATTCACAAACCTGCAGAGTTATAAATGACAGCTATCGTCCAAAAATAGACTGAAGTAAGGCTGCCAAGAGGACTTGAAAGTGGGGCAGAATTGCAGGAAACCGATTTCAGGAGGTAGAGTGGAATTGCATTGAAAGCATAGGAAAAGAGGCAGGACGTCCACAATGATGCACTTGGCCAAAAAGGGCGTATGCGTTTTTTCCTGAATATATTCAGGAAAAAACGCATACGCCCTTTTTGGCCAACCAAGCAAGCTTGCAAAGGAAATCTGCACTACAATGAAGTCTCACTTCCCCCCGGTCAAAAGGGCCATCTGAAAAAAGTGTAAAATCCAGAAAGGCAGGACAGGCCATGGAGAACTGGGAGCCTTGTTATGCTGATGGGCGGGATGTAAATTGCCAACAGACACTCCGGAGAAGTGTATGGTGTTTCCTGAAACATCTAAAAAACAAAGCAACAGAGCCTAGGGCACTGCCACTTATGGTCCTATAGCTTAGGGAAATTAAAATCAAAAAGACACAGCCACCCCAAAGTTTGGGACGCCTCTGTTTACAAGAACCTCGTTTACAGTACAAGTTCAACATCGCAGAAAGTGAAAAATGGATAAAGAATTTGTGGTATTTACTTACAAAGCAATATCACTCAGCAATGAAATCTGTGTCATCAGGCCCTTAGCAGCACAATGAGTGGATTCAGGTATGATGATTCTAACTGAAATAAGTCACACAGGAAAAGAAACATCATAAGATATCAGTAATACACGGAATGTAAACTTGGCTACACAGGAACTGAATTACAGAACAGAACAGGGTCTCAAATTTAGAAAACCAACTTATGCTTGCTTAAGGGGAAAGGTGAGTTGGGGTGCTGCATAAAACCAGAGATTGAAATGAGCACAGATAAAGTTCCTTAAGCCAAATATGGAATAGACAAGAGCTACTCCTTGCTCAACGAAATGGACTCAACACCGCATATTAAACGCCTAAGAATGTACCTGACTAGTAAGTATCTTAAAACCTATGGATTGCTATGTCTCCGAAAGAGAATCAAGCATGTGTACAGGGACATAAACGCAGCAGTGATAGGATTGGAGAGGTTTGGTGAGCAAATGAAGACCCTTTGAAGTCATATTGCATGGTACCCATTACACGGGTCTTAACTCTCCAGGTTTAAGGTATTCTTCCTTCAGCTAAAACATGCATGGGGAACCCAATTATGATCAACCATGTGAATGGGAGACGTGTTCAAATATGTCTCAGTTTTCCTCCCCTGGTACTCGGGTGCAACATTCCAGACACTTTACTAACACTCTCCCCACTTGGAGAGTCAGTGCCTTTAACCTCCTGTTTGGCCCAGTTTGCAATTTCTGCGGAAGATGAACAGGAATAGCGAGAACCAATGAGAGACTAGCTGGAGGTGTCTGGACGGGCAAATTTAACTCTCATTTCCCACCAGGAAGAGGAAATAACCAAAGGCTCAGCGTGCCATGCCGGAACCAGATTAGGGCCTGAAGCCATCCTGCGGTGTTGCGGTGTTGAAGAAAGGAGCTCAGGGGCACTGTAATTCACAAACCTGCAGAGTTATAAATGACAGCTATCGTCCAAAAATATACTGAAGTCAGGCTGCCAAAAGGACTTGAAAGCGGGGCAGAATTTCAGGAAACCGATTTCAGGAGGTAGACTGGAATTGCATTGAAAGCATAGGAAAAGAGGCAGAACGTCCACAATGATGCACTTGGCCAAAAAGGGCGTATGCGTTTTTTCCTGAATATATTCAGGAAAAAACGCATACGCCCTTTTTGGCCAACCAAGCAAGCTTGCAAAGGAAATCTGCACTACAATGAAGTCTCACTTCCCCCCGGTCAAAAGGGCCATCTGAAAAAAGTGTAAAATCCAGAAAGGCAGGACAGGCCATGGAGAACTGGGAGCCTTGTTATGCTGATGGGCGGGATGTAAATTGCCAACAACCACTCGGGAGAAGTGTATGGTGTTTCCTGAAACATGTAAACAACAAAGCAACAGAACCTAGGGCACTTCCACTTATGGTCCTATAGCTTAGGGAAATTAAAATCAAAAAGACACAGCCACCCCAAAGTTTGGAACGGCTCTGTTTACAAGAACCTCGTTTACAGTACAAGTTCAACATCGCAGAAAGTGAAAAATGGATAAAGAACTTGTGGTATTTACTTACAAAGCAATATCACTCAGCAATGAAATCTGTGTCATCAGGCCCTTAGCAGCACAATGAGTGGATTCAGGTATGATGATTCTAACTGAAATAAGTCACACAGAAAAAGAAACATCATAAGATATCAGTAATACACGGAATGTAAACTTGGCTACACAGGAACTGAATTACAGAACAGAACAGGGTCTCAAATTTAGAAAACCAACTTATGCTTGCTTAAGGGGAAAGGTGAGTTGGGGTGCTGCATAAAACCAGAGATTGAAATGAGCACAGATAAAGTTCCTTAAGCCAAATATGGAATAGACAAGAGCTACTCCTTGCTCAACGAAATGGACTCAACACCGCATATTAAACGCCTAAGAATGTACCTGACTAGTAAGCATCTTAAAACCTATGGATTGCTATGTCTCCGAAAGAGAATCAAGCATGTGTACAGGGGCATAAACGCAGCAGTGATAGGATTGGAGAGGTTTGGTGAGCAAATGAAGACCCTTTGAAGTCATATTGCATGGTACCCATTACACGGGTCTTAACTCTCCAGGTTTAAGGTATTCTTCCTTCAGCTAAAACATGCATGTGGAACCCAAGTATGATCAACCATGTGAACGGGAGACGTGTTCAAATATGTCTCAGTTTTCCTCCCCTGGTACTCGGGTGCAACATTCCAGACGCTTTACTAACACTCTCCCCACTTGGAGAGTCAGCGCCTTTAACCTCCTGTTTGGCCCAGTTTGCAATTTCTGCGGAAGATGAACAGGAATAGCGAGAACCAATGAGAGGCTAGCTGGAGGTGTCTGGACGGGCAAATTTAACTCTCATTTCCCACCAGGAAGAGGAAATAACCAAAGGCTCAGCGTGCCATGCCGGAACCAGATTAGGGCCTGAAGCCATCCTGCGGTGTTGCGGCCAGGTCACAAGAAAGCGAGTTGAAGAAAGGAGCTCAGGGGCACTGTAATTCACAAACCTGCAGAGTTATAAATGACAGCTATCGTCCAAAAATATACTGAAGTAAGGCTGCCAAAAGGACTTGAAAGCGGGGCAGAATTGCAGGAAACCGATTTCAGGAGGTAGACTGGAATTGCATTGAAAGCATAGGAAAAGAGGCAGAACGTCCACAATGATGCACTTGGCCAAAAAGGGCGTATTCAGGAAAAAACGCATACGCCCTTTTTGGCCAACCAAGCAAGCTTGCAAAGGAAATCTGCACTACAATGAAGTCTCACTTCCCCCCGGTCAAAAGGGCCATCTGAAAAAAGTGTAAAATCCAGAAAGGCAGGACAGGCCATGGAGAACTGGGAGCCTTGTTATACTGATGGGCGGGATGTAAATTGCCAACAACCACTCGGGAGAAGTGTATGGTGTTTCCTGAAACATGTAAACAACAAAGCAACAGAACCTAGGGCACTTCCACTTATGGTCCTATAACTTAGGGAAATTAAAATCAAAAAGACACAGCCACCCCAAAGTTTGGAACGGCTCTGTTTACAAGAACCTCGTTTACAGTACAAGTTCAACATCGCAGAAAGTGAAAAATGGATAAAGAAGTTGTGGTATTTACTTACAAAGCAATATCACTCAGCAATGAAATCTGTGTCATCAGGCCCTTAGCAGCACAATGAGTGGATTCAGGTATGATGATTCTAACTGAAATAAGTCACACAGAAAAAGAAACATCATAAGATATCAGTAATACACGGAATGTAAACTTGGCTACACAGGAATTGAATTACAGAACAGAACAGGGTCTCAAATTTAGAAAACCAACTTATGCTTGCTTAAGGGGAAAGGTGAGTTGGGGTGCTGCATAAAACCAGAGATTGAAATGAGCACAGATAAAGTTCCTTAAGCCAAATATGGAATAGACAAGAGCTACTCCTTGCTCAACGAAATGGACTCAACACCGCATATTAAACGCCTAAGAATGTACCTGACTAGTAAGTATCTTAAAACCTATGGATTGCTATGTCTCCGAAAGAGAATCAAGCATGTGTACAGGGGCATAAACGCAGCAGTGATAGGATTGGAGAGGTTCGGTGAGCAAATGAAGACCCTTTGAAGTCATATTGCATGGTACCCATTCCACGGGTCTTAACTCTCCAGGTTTAAGGTATTCTTCCTTCAGCTAAAACATGCATGTGGAACCCAGAGTATGATCAACCATGTGAACGGGAGACGTGTTCAAATATGTCTCAGTTTTCCTCCCCTGGTACTCGGGTGCAACATTCCAGACGCTTTACTAACACTCTCCCGACTTGGAGAGTCAGCGCCTTTAACCTCCTGTTTGGCCCAGTTTCCAATTTCTGCGGAAGATGAACAGGAATAGCGAGAACCAATGAGAGACTAGCTGGAGGTGTCTGGACGGGCAAATTTAACTCTCATTTTCCACCAGGAAGAGGAAATAACCAAAGGCTCAGCGTGCCGTGCCGGAACCAGATTAGGGCCTGAAGCCATCCTGCGGTGTTGCGGCCAGCTCACAAGAAAGCGAGTTGAAGAAAGGAGCTCAGGGGCACTGTAATTCACAAACCTGCAGAGTTATAAATGACAGCTATCGTCCAAAAATAGACTGAAGTAAGGCTGCCAAGAGGACTTGAAAGCGGGGCAGAATTGCAGGAAACCGATTTTAGGAGGTAGAGTGGAATTGCATTGAAAGCATAGGAAAAGAGGCAGGACGTCCACAATGATGCACTTGGCCAAAAAGGGCGTATGCGTTTTTTCCTGAATATATTCAGGAAAAAACCATACGCCCTTTTTGGCCAACCAAGCAAGCTTGCAAAGGAAATCTGCACTACAATGAAGTCTCACTTCCCCCCGGTCAAAAGGGCCATCTGAAAAAAGTGTAAAATCCAGAAAGGCAGGACAGGCCATGGAGAACTGGGAGCCTTGTTATGCTGATGGGTGGGATGTAAATTGCCAACAGACACTCGGGAGAAGTGTATGGTGTTTCCTGAAACATCTAAAAAACAAAGCAACAGAGCCTAGGGCACTGCCACTTATGGTCCTATAGCTTAGGGAAATTAAAATCAAAAAGACACAGCCACCCCAAAGTTTGGGACGCCTCTGTTTACAAGAACCTCGTTTTCAGTACAAGTTCAACATCGCAGAAAGTGAAAAATGGATAAAGAATTTGTGGTATTTACTTACAAAGCAATATCACTCAGCAATGAAATCTGTGTCATCAGGCCCTTAGCAGCACAATGAGTGGATTCAGGTATGATGATTCTAACTGAAATAAGTCACACAGAAAAAGAAACATCATAAGATATCAGTAATACACGGAATGTAAACTTGGCTACACAGGAACTGAATTACAGAACAGAACAGGGTCTCAAATTTAGAAAACCAACTTATGCTTGCTTAAGGGGAAAGGTGAGTTGGGGTGCTGCATAAAACCAGAGATTGAAATGAGCACAGATAAAGTTCCTTAAGCCAAATATGGAATAGACAAGAGCTACTCCTTGCTCAACGAAATGGACTCAACACCGCATATTAAACGCCTAAGAATGTACCTGACTAGTAAGTATCTTAAAACCTATGGATTGCTATGTCTCCGAAAGAGAATCAAGCATGTGTACAGGGGCATAAACGCAGCAGTGATAGGATTGGAGAGGTTTGGTGAGCAAATGAAGACCCTTTGAAGTCATATTGCATGGTACCCATTACACGGGTCTTAACTCTCCAGGTTTAAGGTATTCTTCCTTCAGCTAAAACATGCATGGGGAACCCAAGTATGATCAACCATGTGAACGGGAGACGTGTTCAAATATGTCTCAGTTTTCCTCCCCTGGTACTCGGGTGCAACATTCCAGACACTTTACTAACACTCTCCCCAGTTGGATAGTCAGCGCCTTTAACCTCCTGTTTGGCCCAGTTTGCAATTTCTGCGGAAGATGAACAGGAATAGCGAGAACCAATGAGAGACTAGCTGGAGGTGTCTGGACGGGCAAATTTAACTCTCATTTCCCACCAGGAAGAGGAAATAACCAAAGGCTCAGCGTGCCATGCCGGAACCAGATTAGGGCCTGAAGCCATCCTGCGGTGTTGCGGTGTTGAAGAAAGGAGCTCAGGGGCACTGTAATTCACAAACCTGCAGAGTTATAAATGACAGCTATCGTCCAAAAATATACTGAAGTAAGGCTGCCAAAAGGACTTGAAAGCGGGGCAGAATTGCAGGAAACCGATTTCAGGAGGTAGACTGGAATTGCATTGAAAGCATAGGAAAAGAGGCAGAACGTCCACAATGATGCACTTGGCCAAAAAGGGCGTATGCGTTTTTTCCTGAATATATTCAGGAAAAAACGCATACGCCCTTTTTGGCCAACCAAGCAAGCTTGCAAAGGAAATCTGCACTACAATGAAGTCTCACTTCCCCCCGGTCAAAAGGGCCATCTGAAAAAAGTGTAAAATCCAGAAAGGCAGGACAGGCCATGGAGAACTGGGAGCCTTGTTATGCTGATGGGCGGGATGTAAATTGCCAACAACCACTCGGGAGAAGTGTATGGTGTTTCCTGAAACATGTAAACAACAAAGCAACAGAACCTAGGGCACTTCCACTTATGGTCCTATAGCTTAGGGAAATTAAAATCAAAAAGACACAGCCACCCCAAAGTTTGGAACGGCTCTGTTTACAAGAACCTCGTTTACAGTACAAGTTCAACATCGCAGAAAGTGAAAAATGGATAAAGAAGTTGTGGTATTTACTTACAAAGCAATATCACTCAGCAATGAAATCTGTGTCATCAGGCCCTTAGCAGCACAATGAGTGGATTCAGGTATGATGATTCTAACTGAAATAAGTCACACAGAAAAAGAAACATCATAAGATATCAGTAATACACGGAATGTAAACTTGGCTACACAGGAACTGAATTACAGAACAGAACAGGGTCTCAAATTTAGAAAACCAACTTATGCTTGCTTAAGGGGAAAGGTGAGTTGGGGTGCTGCATAAAACCAGAGATTGAAATGAGCACAGATAAAGTTCCTTAAGCCAAATATGGAATAGACAAGAGCTACTCCTTGCTCAACGAAATGGACTCAACACCGCATATTAAACGCCTAAGAATGTACCTGACTAGTAAGTATCTTAAAACCTATGGATTGCTATGTCTCCGAAAGAGAATCAAGCATGTGTACAGGGGCATAAACGCAGCAGTGATAGGATTGGAGAGGTTTGGTGAGCAAATGAAGACCCTTTGAAGTCATATTGCATGGTACCCATTACACGGGTCTTAACTCTCCAGGTTTAAGGTATTCTTCCTTCAGCTAAAACATGCATGGGGAACCCAAGTATGATCAACCATGTGAACGGGAGACGTGTTCAAATATGTCTCAGTTTTCCTCCCCTGGTACTCGGGTGCAACATTCCAGACACTTTACTAACACTCTCCCCACTTGGAGAGTCAGCGCCTTTAACCTCCTGTTTGGCCCAGTTTGCAATTTCTGCGGAAGATGAACAGGAATAGCGAGAACCAATGAGAGACTAGCTGGAGGTGTCTGGACGGGCAAATTTAACTCTCATTTCCCACCAGGAAGAGGAAATAACCAAAGGCTCAGCGTGCCATGCCGGAACCAGATTAGGGCCTGAAGCCATCCTGCGGTGTTGCGGTGTTGAAGAAAGGAGCTCAGGGGCACTGTAATTCACAAACCTGCAGAGTTATAAATGACAGCTATCGTCCAAAAATATACTGAAGTAAGGCTGCCAAAAGGACTTGAAAGCGGGGCAGAATTGCAGGAAACCGATTTCAGGAGGTAGACTGGAATTGCATTGAAAGCATAGGAAAAGAGGCAGAACGTCCACAATGATGCACTTGGCCAAAAAGGGCGTATGCGTTTTTTCCTGAATATATTCAGGAAAAAACGCATACGCCCTTTTTGGCCAACCAAGCAAGCTTGCAAAGGAAATCTGCACTACAATGAAGTCTCACTTCCCCCCGGTCAAAAGGGCCATCTGAAAAAAGTGTAAAATCCAGAAAGGCAGGACAGGCCATGGAGAACTGGGAGCCTTGTTATGCTGATGGGCGGGATGTAAATTGCCAACAACCACTCGGGAGAAGTGTATGGTGTTTCCTGAAACATGTAAACAACAAAGCAACAGAACCTAGGGCACTTCCACTTATGGTCCTATAGCTTAGGGAAATTAAAATCAAAAAGACACAGCCACCCCAAAGTTTGGAACGGCTCTGTTTACAAGAACCTCGTTTACAGTACAAGTTCAACATCGCAGAAAGTGAAAAATGGATAAAGAAGTTGTGGTATTTACTTACAAAGCAATATCACTCAGCAATGAAATCTGTGTCATCAGGCCCTTAGCAGCACAATGAGTGGATTCAGGTATGATGATTCTAACTGAAATAAGTCACACAGAAAAAGAAACATCATAAGATATCAGTAATACACGGAATGTAAACTTGGCTACACAGGAACTGAATTACAGAACAGAACAGGGTCTCAAATTTAGAAAACCAACTTATGCTTGCTTAAGGGGAAAGGTGAGTTGGGGTGCTGCATAAAACCAGAGATTGAAATGAGCACAGATAAAGTTCCTTAAGTCAAATATGGAATAGACAAAAGCTACTCCTTGCTCAAAGAAATGGACTCAACACCGCATATTAAACGCCTAAGAATGTACCTGACTAGTAAGTATCTTAAAACCTATGGATTGCTATGTCTCCGAAAGAGAATCAAGCATGTGTACAGGGGCATAAACGCAGCAGTGATAGGATTGGAGAGGTTTGGTGAGCAAATGAAGACCCTTTGAAGTCATATTGCATGGTACCCATTACACGGGTCTTAACTCTCCAGGTTTAAGGTATTCTTCCTTCAGCTAAAACATGCATGTGGAACCCAAGTATGATCAACCATGTGAACGGGAGACGTGTTCAAATATGTCTCAGTTTTCCTCCCCTGGTACTCGGGTGCAACATTCCAGACGCTTTACTAACACTCTCCCCACTTGGAGAGTCAGCGCCTTTAACCTCCTGTTTGGCCCAGTTTCCAATTTCTGCGGAAGATGAACAGGAATAGCGAGAACCAATGAGAGACTAGCTGGAGGTGTCTGGACGGGCAAATTTAACTCTCATTTCCCACCAGGAAGAGGAAATAACCAAAGGCTCAGCGTGCCATGCCGGAACCAGATTAGGGCCTGAAGCCATCCTGCGGTGTTGCGGCCAGGTCACAAGAAAGCGAGTTGAAGAAAGGAGCTCAGGGGCACTGTAATTCACAACCCTGCAGAGTTATAAATGACAGCTATCGTCCAAAAATATACTGAAGTAAGGCTGCCAAAAGGACTTGAAAGCGGGGCAGAATTGCAGGAAACCAATTTCAGGACGTAGACTGGAATTGCATTGAAAGCATAGGAAAAGAGGCAGAACGTCCACAATGATGCACTTGGCCAAAAAGGGCGTATGCGTTTTTTCCTGAATATATTCAGGAAAAAACGCATACGCCCTTTTTGGCCAACCAAGCAAGCTTGCAAAGGAAATCTGCACTACAATGAAGTCTCACTTCCCCCCGGTCAAAAGGGCCATCTGAAAAAAGTGTAAAATCCAGAAAGGCAGGACAGGCCATGGAGAACTGGGAGCCTTGTTATACTGATGGGCGGGATGTAAATTGCCAACAACCACTCGGGAGAAGTGTATGGTGTTTCCTAAAACATGTAAACAACAAAGCAACAGAACCTAGGGCACTTCCACTTATGGTCCTATAGCTTAGGGAAATTAAAATCAAAAAGACACAGCCACCCCAAAGTTTGGAACGGCTCTGTTTACAAGAACCTCGTTTACAGTACAAGTTCAACATCGCAGAAAGTGAAAAATGGATAAAGAATTTGTGGTATTTACTTACAAAGCAATATCACTCAGCAATGAAATCTGTGTCATCAGGCCCTTAGCAGCACAATGAGTGGATTCAGGTATGATGATTCTAACTGAAATAAGTCACACAGAAAAAGAAACATCATAAGATATCAGTAATACACGGAATGTAAACTTGGCTACACAGGAACTGAATTACAGAACAGAACAGGGTCTCAAATTTAGAAAACCAACTTATGCTTGCTTAAGGGGAAAGGTGAGTTGGGGTGCTGCATAAAACCAGAGATTGAAATGAGCACAGATAAAGTTCCTTAAGCCAAATATGGAATAGACAAGAGCTACTCCTTGCTCAATGAAATGGACTCAACACCGCATATTAAACGCCTAAGAATGTACCTGACTAGTAAGTATCTTAAAACCTATGGATTGCTATGTCTCCGAAAGAGAATCAAGCATGTGTACAGGGGCATAAACGCAGCAGTGATAGGATTGGAGAGGTTTGGTGAGCAAATGAAGACCCTTTGAAGTCATATTGCATGGTACCCATTACACGGGTCTTAACTCTCCAGGTTTAAGGTATTCTTCCTTCAGCTAAAACATGCATGGGGAACCCAAGTATGATCAACCATGTGAACGGGAGACGTGTTCAAATATGTCTCAGTTTTCCTCCCCTGGTACTCGGGTGCAACATTCCAGACACTTTACTAACACTCTCCCCACTTGGAGAGTCAGCGCCTTTAACCTCCTGTTTGGCCCAGTTTGCAATTTCTGCGGAAGATGAACAGGAATAGCGAGAACCAATGAGAGACTAGCTGGAGGTGTCTGGACGGGCAAATTTAACTCTCATTTCCCACCAGGAAGAGGAAATAACCAAAGGCTCAGCGTGCCATGCCGGAACCAGATTAGGGCCTGAAGCCATCCTGCGGTGTTGCGGTGTTGAAGAAAGGAGCTCAGGGGCACTGTAATTCACAAACCTGCAGAGTTATAAATGACAGCTATCGTCCAAAAATATACTGAAGTAAGGCTGCCAAAAGGACTTGAAAGCGGGGCAGAATTGCAGGAAACCGATTTCAGGAGGTAGACTGGAATTGCATTGAAAGCATAGGAAAAGAGGCAGAACGTCCACAATGATGCACTTGGCCAAAAAGGGCGTATGCGTTTTTTCCTGAATATATTCAGGAAAAAACGCATACGCCCTTTTTGGCCAACCAAGCAAGCTTGCAAAGGAAATCTGCACTACAATGAAGTCTCACTTCCCCCCGGTCAAAAGGGCCATCTGAAAAAAGTGTAAAATCCAGAAAGGCAGGACAGGCCATGGAGAACTGGGAGCCTTGTTATGCTGATGGGCGGGATGTAAATTGCCAACAACCACTCGGGAGAAGTGTATGGTGTTTCCTGAAACATGTAAACAACAAAGCAACAGAACCTAGGGCACTTCCACTTATGGTCCTATAGCTTAGGGAAATTAAAATCAAAAAGACACAGCCACCCCAAAGTTTGGAACGGCTCTGTTTACAAGAACCTCGTTTACAGTACAAGTTCAACATCACAGAAAGTGAAAAATGGATAAAGAAGTTGTGGTATTTACTTACAAAACAATATCACTCAGCAATGAAATCTGTGTCATCAGGCCCTTAGCAGCACAATGAGTGGATTCAGGTATGATGATTCTAACTGAAATAAGTCACACAGAAAAAGAAACATCATAAGATATCAGTAATACACGGAATGTAAACTTGGCTACACAGGAACTGAATTACAGAACAGAACAGGGTCTCAAATTTAGAAAACCAACTTATGCTTGCTTAAGGGGAAAGGTGAGTTGGGGTGCTGCATAAAACCAGAGATTGAAATGAGCACAGATAAAGTTCCTTAAGCCAAATATGGAATAGACAAGAGCTACTCCTTGCTCAATGAAATGGACTCAACACCGCATATTAAACGCCTAAGAATGTACCTGACTAGTAAGTATCTTAAAACCTATGGATTGCTATGTCTCCGAAAGAGAATCAAGCATGTGTACAGGGGCATAAACGCAGCAGTGATAGGATTGGAGAGGTTTGGTGAGCAAATGAAGACCCTTTGAAGTCATATTGCATGGTACCCATTACACGGGTCTTAACTCTCCAGGTTTAAGGTATTCTTCCTTCAGCTAAAACATGCATGGGGAACCCAAGTATGATCAACCATGTGAACGGGAGACGTGTTCAAATATGTCTCAGTTTTCCTCCCCTGGTACTCGGGTGCAACATTCCAGACACTTTACTAACACTCTCCCCACTTGGAGAGTCAGCGCCTTTAACCTCCTGTTTGGCCCAGTTTGCAATTTCTGCGGAAGATGAACAGGAATAGCGAGAACCAATGAGAGACTAGCTGGAGGTGTCTGGACGGGCAAATTTAACTCTCATTTCCCACCAGGAAGAGGAAATAACCAAAGGCTCAGCGTGCCATGCCGGAACCAGATTAGGGCCTGAAGCCATCCTGCGGTGTTGCGGTGTTGAAGAAAGGAGCTCAGGGGCACTGTAATTCACAAACCTGCAGAGTTATAAATGACAGCTATCGTCCAAAAATATACTGAAGTAAGGCTGCCAAAAGGACTTGAAAGCGGGGCAGAATTGCAGGAAACCGATTTCAGGAGGTAGACTGGAATTGCATTGAAAGCATAGGAAAAGAGGCAGAACGTCCACAATGATGCACTTGGCCAAAAAGGGCGTATGCGTTTTTTCCTGAATATATTCAGGAAAAAACGCATACGCCCTTTTTGGCCAACCAAGCAAGCTTGCAAAGGAAATCTGCACTACAATGAAGTCTCACTTCCCCCCGGTCAAAAGGGCCATCTGAAAAAAGTGTAAAATCCAGAAAGGCAGGACAGGCCATGGAGAACTGGGAGCCTTGTTATGCTGATGGGCGGGATGTAAATTGCCAACAACCACCCGGGAGAAGTGTATGGTGTTTCCTGAAACATGTAAACAACAAAGCAACAGAACCTAGGGCACTTCCACTTATGGTCCTATAGCTTAGGGAAATTAAAATCAAAAAGACACAGCCACCCCAAAGTTTGGAACGGCTCTGTTTACAAGAACCTCGTTTACAGTACAAGTTCAACATCGCAGAAAGTGAAAAATGGATAAAGAAGTTGTGGTATTTACTTACAAAACAATATCACTCAGCAATGAAATCTGTGTCATCAGGCCCTTAGCAGCACAATGAGTGGATTCAGGTATGATGATTCTAACTGAAATAAGTCACACAGAAAAAGAAACATCATAAGATATCAGTAATACACGGAATGTAAACTTGGCTACACAGGAACTGAATTACAGAACAGAACAGGGTCTCAAATTTAGAAAACCAACTTATGCTTGCTTAAGGGGAAAGGTGAGTTGGGGTGCTGCATAAAACCAGAGATTGAAATGAGCACAGATAAAGTTCCTTAAGTCAAATATGGAATAGACAAGAGCTACTCCTTGCTCAACGAAATGGACTCAACACCGCATATTAAACGCCTAAGAATGTACCTGACTAGTAAGTATCTTAAAACCTATGGATTGCTATGTCTCCGAAAGAGAATCAAGCATGTGTACAGGGGCATAAACGCAGCAGTGATAGGATTGGAGAGGTTTGGTGAGCAAATGAAGACCCTTTGAAGTCATATTGCATGGTACCCATTACACGGGTCTTAACTCTCCAGGTTTAAGGTATTCTTCCTTCAGCTAAAACATGCATGTGGAACCCAAGTATGATCAACCATGTGAACGGGAGACGTGTTCAAATATGTCTCAGTTTTCCTCCCCTGGTACTCGGGTGCAACATTCCAGACCCTTTACTAACACTCTCCCGACTTGGAGAGTCAGCGCCTTTAACCTCCTGTTTGGCCCAGTTTGCAATTTCTGCGGAAGATAAACAGGAATAGGGAGAACCAATGAGAGACTAGCTGGAGGTGTCTGGACGGGCAAATTTAACTCTCATTTCCCACCAGGAAGAGGAAATAACCAAAGGCTCAGCGTGCCGTGCCGGAACCATATTAGGGCCTGAAGCCATCCTGCGGTGTTGCGGCCAGCTCAAAAGAAAGCGAGTTGAAGAAAGGAGCTCAGGGTCTCTGTAATTCACAAATCTGCAGAGTTATAAATGACAGCTATCGTCCAAAAATAGACTGAAGTAAGGCTGCCAAGAGGACTTGAAAGCGGGGCAGAATTGCAGGATACCGATTTCAGGAGGTAGACTGGAATTGCATTGAAAGCATAGGAAAAGAGGCAGAACGTCCACAATGATGCACTTTGCCAAAAGGGCGTATGCGTTTTTTCCTGAATATATTCAGGAAAAAACGCATACGCCCTTTTTGGCCAACCAAGCAAGCTTGCAAAGGAAATCTGCACTACAATGAAGTCTCACTTCCCCCCGGTCAAAAGGGCCATCTGAAAAAAGTGTAAAACCCAGAAAGGCAGGACAGGCCATGGAGAACTGGGAGCCTTGTTATGCTGATGGGCGGGATGTAAATTGCCAACAGACACTCGGGAGATGTGTATGGTGTTTCCTGAAACATCTAAAAAACAAAGCAACAGGGCCTAGGGCACTTCCACTTATGGTCCTATAGCTTAGGGAAATTAATATCAAAAAGACACAGCGACCCCAATATTTGGGATGGCTCTTTTTACAGAAATCTCTTCTACGGCACAAGTTAAATATCCCAGAGAGCAAATAATGGATAAAGAAGTTGCGGTACTTATGTACAACAGAATACCACTCAGCAATGAAATCTATGTCACCAGGCCCGTACCAGCATAATGAGTGCATTGAGGCACGATGATTCTAAGTGAAATAAGTCACACAGAAAAAGAAACATCATAAGGTATCACTAATACACGGAATGTGAACTTGGCTACACATGAACTGAATTACAAAACAGAACAGGGTCTCAAGTTTAGAAAACCAACTTATGCCTGCTTAAGGGGGAAGGTGAGTTGGGGTGCTGCATAAAAGCAGAGTTTGAAATTAGCACAGATACCGTTCCATAAGCCAAATATGTAATAGACAAGAGCTACCCCTTGCTCAACGAAATGGATTCAACAATGAGGTATCACCTCACACCTAGTAGAATAGGCATCATTGAAAATCTACAAACAAAAAATGCTGGAAAGGGTGTGGAGAAAAGGAACCCTCTTCCACTATTGTGGGAATATAAATTGATACAGTCATTATGGAGAACAATATGGAATTTCTTAAGAAACTAACAATAGAATTACCATATGATACAGCAATCCCAGTACTGGACATATACCCAGACAAAACCATAAATCAAAAAGAGTCATTCACCGCAATGTTCATTGCATCACTATTTACAATATCGAGGTAATGGAAGCAACCTAAATGCCCACAGACAGACGAATGCATAAAGCTGTGGTACATATATAAAATGGAATATTACTAAGCCATGAAAAGGAATGAAATTGGGTCATTTGTAGAGACGTCGATGGATCTAGAGACTGTCATACAGAGTGAAGTAAGTCAGAAAGAGAAAAACAAATCTTGTATATTCATGCATATATGTGGAACCTAGAAAAACTGTACAGATTAACCATTTTGCAAGGCATAAATAGAGCAACAGATGTAGACAACAAACGTATGGACAACAAGGGGGGAAAGCTGTTGGGGGGGTGGTGGTGGGAGGAGTTGAGAGACTGGGATTGGCATGTATACATTTATATGTATAAAATAGATAACCAATAAGAACCTGCTGTATAAAAATATAAAATAAAATTCAAAATTAAAAAGAAGTAAAATTTAAAAAATAAAACAGAAAAAACAATTATTCCCTGCACATACATGTATTTATATGAATAAATTATTTCCATGCTTATATCTGTAAATACAAAAAAGAGGAATAAAATCTACCTTGAACCAAAAACGAAAAAGAGAAAAAAAACACAGAACCCACCAGTTACACAGAGGAAAACCATATCAGGGCACTTGCTCCAGTTGTAAACAATTCTGAAGTTGGTCAGTGGTGGGGAATCGTCTCCCATTCAGCCAGCAGCCCCCACGCAACAAGCGTCCTCATTGCAAAGCTGGGGCACCGTGCCGAGGCATCTGTGAGTAAACGTGAGCTGAGCCCCAGGCCAGTTGCTGCTGAACTATTCCCACCCGTCCCAGGTAAAACACCTGAATATATACAAGGACTTGAAAGCCTAGAGGAAGGGCCATAGAGCCACACGAGTGACAGCATGCCGGCCGACTTGGTGCCTGCAGCCAGCCAGGATGGTCCTGGCCCTGGGTGCTCTTCTGGAAGATTTCCATTTCCCTGCCTGAGATACCCGTCCTGTCCCTGCCCCCACTGCTTTTTTCCTTCCTCACCTCTGCCCAGGGAGAAATTCCAGCAGCAGGTATGGGTGACACATCCTCTTCTTTAGCAGGTGGCAACCTGGCAACTGCTGCAGAAAGTCCAGCAGAGCCCCACTCACACTGGGCCACCCACAAAGCCGTGGCCTCTCACTCCCTCCCACCAGCCCAGCCCCGAGACTGCTGACAGGGCAGAGAAAATGGCGTCAGGCACGGCTGCAGGGGCTCTTGCTGCCTGGAGTGGTATTTATATTGATCTCAACCCAGGCACACCTGGGGAGGGCTGGCCGGCACGGTAAGGCTGCCCAGGTCAGCCAATCATCACCCCTCAGGGGCTCACAGTTGCAGAAAATGGAACTTGCTGAACCGGCCAGGTCCAAGGAACAGGTGTGGGCTCCTGAGAGTCAGGATAGACAAGGGGCTGCAGCTTTGGCTTGTTTTCTAATCATTTTATCTGGCCCATGAGTGGGAGACAACTTCAAGAAAACCCTCTCCTAATGAGAGGAACCCAGGAGTCAGGGAGAGGAGGGGTGGGTGGTGGTTGGAGACAGAGGCCTGGTGCCCCAGGTGCAGTGGAAGTCTCTGGAAGACCAGGTGGAGGGAGGCCTCACGGAGTGATGCCCAGGGTCACAGACCTGTCGCAGCTGCTGTTTGTTAGTTCAAGTCCTGCTCTGAGGTGCTCTGTGTCAGCTCTGAGCGACAGGTGAGCTGGGGGTGCTCTGCAATGAGGGCTATGTGCACGGTTCCTGTGTGCCCAGCCCTGCCACGGTACCTGCAAGGGTAGCTCTGTATCCTGGGAGGGGCCTGACCACGAGAGCCCCGTGGGCTGGGGTGGGGGTGGGGTACCTGCCCAGGTGAGCTCCATATTCTGGGATTGGTCTGACCACGAGAGCCCCATGGGCTGCTGGGGACCTGGTAAAGGATGTCAGGACAGTCAGTGAAGCCACCGAGGATATACCTCCAGTTGCTCCTAATTCCTACACCCTGCTGGTCATTCTACCAACCACCAGGACATGGTATTCTGTATTAGTCTTCAATGATGCCTTCTTTTGTATTCCATTAGTCCCAGAGTCACAAGAAATTTTGGCTTGTGAGTGGCAGGACTCAACATACAACTAAAACAATACTTCCGGGCCGTCTGGCCCCAAGGGTGCAAAACTTCCCACACCATCTTTGGGGAAAGCTTAGCTAAAGACCTAAAAGTTCTACCTCTGGAAAAGGAAACCCTCCTTCAATATGCAGACGACATTCTGATCACCAGCCCTACTAAGGAGGCCTCTGAACTACCAAGCCAATAAAGGATAGAAGTTGTCCAAGAAAAAGCTCAAATATCACAGACTGCGGTGACCTGCCTGGGCTTCATTCTCACAGAAGGTCAGAGAAGCCCATCCCAGGAAAGGGAAGAAACCATTTTCAGCCTTACCCCTTTCTAAAACTAGAAGACAGCTTAGGGGTTCCTGGGGAGGCCAGGGTTTGCTGCTTCTGGATCCCTAGCTACAGTCTACTAGCTGGGCCTCTATATGAAACACTGAAAGGAAAAGATGATGATCCTTTTGAATAGAATCCAGAAGTGGCCTTTCAAGAATGGAAAGAGCAGTCAATTCAGACCCTTGCCCTGGAACTCCCTAATTTAGCTAAACCCTTTGACCTTTACATTCCCGGTGAAAGGTGAATCGCCATTGGAGAATTAGTGCAAAAACTGGGACCACTTGAAATGGAACAATGCAAGAATGCCATCCAGGTAGGATAAACTACGGTCACTAAGGGGCTTGGCCCACTGCCACATCTGGCCAAGATACTGGCGGTATCTAAAAACCTGGAAATCAGCAGCCCAAAAGGCCACCTCCCTCCTAAGGGAAAAGGACCCCACGTGGTGATCCTAACCACCAACCATGCCCTGAAGTTGCAGGGTTCGCTCCGTGGGCACACCGACCTCGAGTGAGGAGGCCCTCCAACTCCAACATCCAGAGAGATAACCGGGGGCAACAGGGCACCATGACGACTCATGTGAACATCACTTGACCTGGAGTTTCTCTCATAAAACAACAAGAGTGTGTCCCAAAAGAGTAGACTACTGCTTGCAGGACTTACTGCACCCAGAGGGGAGCTAATAATCTTGGCGGGGGAACAGTATACCACACTGTCACCATAGAAAAGCCTACAGACACCATGATGATGGTGGCCAATAAGACCGGCTGGACTCCTGTTTACTTCAAAAGGCTGTTGACTCAGTAGCCATCATGGTCCTTGATCACCACTGACCCTGGACTGTCTGGGAGTTGAGCGGGCAGGGCTCTGACACCTGGTGCTGTTTGTACGTTAATTCAGGGGCCTAACTGAAGAAAGCGCAGACTACTGGTCAGAGCATCTAGGCTGGCAGAGACGGTCAGCCTAAGGTGGCCGAACAAATGTGGGGCGGGGTGAAACCGGCCCCCACAGCGTCTCTGCACATCTCTTTCCTGGACCCTTAAAGGTCATTAGAATCTATAACACTTCCAATGCTGGTGCTCAGGTGGACGAGCAGGGAGGCAGGGGTCCTGGGGACAATCAACGTCACCGGGAGGCTGCTGGGGAGAAGCTCTGACCCTCGCCCCAGGGTATGAGGGCTCCCAACTCAGCACTCAGCAGTTACAGAAGAAGGGTCTGCACCCTCAGCACTCCAAGAATGAGGAACGGGACAAAAGGCAGAGGAGGGGTTTGTCCCCAGCAAAGCCCATTAAAAATCCCTGGGAGATAAAAATAGAATCTGGGCAATAAAGTCAAGTCTAACCTTTTTTATCCTTTGTGCTTTGTCTAATTTCACGTGCTCCTAGGGTCCCGCATGCAGAGGTTCCACACCCGGCACTTCAGACCAGATTTCCTAGTGCAGAATGGCTGGGTCGACACCTCAGCTCCTGGGGCCCAGTGCAGACTCCACGATATAGAGCCTGAGCTACAGCCAACCCGGCCCTCGAGAGCTCCGCCGCCTCCCTCCCTCCCACTGACTCTGACAGGATCTCTACACAGCAGCCCAGCCCACAGCCCACGGGGTAGTGCATGCTCTCACCTCTCCATTCTCTGATCAAAATATAAAGTTTCCTTTGCTTGTGAACCAAACTCAGTCTCGATCTCTTGGCCCCAATGACACTGGGCAGGGGGACACTTGTTGGGGTCCACTCTGGAGGATCAGTAACAGAAATTGAGACTATTGTAACCTCAATGAACAGATGTGTGAGCCAAACTGTAGTTAACATAGAACAGTGTATAAGGCTCGGGTAAAATAAGATGTTTTTAACACTTCCATTTGATATTTCCATCACTTTTTATAAGCAAGTTCAGTGAAAAGGTTTGTCTTATTTGTCAGGTCAATATTAGAGAAACGAAGTGATTTCTTTCCAAGGATGTACAGCTAATAATCTTGGTTAAACCTTCAATCTTGTTTTAAATGCTTTTCCATTGAAAATGATACCTCTCTTTCAGCTCCCCCATTTCTGAGAAGTATAAAATCTTATAATTTATTATTACCAAAGGGGAAAGGTGGGAGGAGGGATAAATTAACAGTTTGGAATGAACACATACACACTGCTATGTATAAAATAGATCATCAACAAGGAACTACTGTATAGCACAGGGAACTACACTCAACATTTTGCAATAACCTATAAGGGGAAATAATCTGAAAAAGAATAGATATTTTTATTGACATCATCTATCAATGACAGTTAAAGTGTAGCCTAAGGGAAGCTGGTGGTGAGTGCTTCTGACCCTGAAGACTTCAATCATCTAAAGTTTGGACTCTGCCTACTCCCCAAGGCCCTTAATGAACATATGTGTAGCCGTAGCTTAAAAACTTCCCCAGTTTGGGTTTCGGGGAGACACTGATTTTGAAAAAGCCCTGGTGTTCTCCTTACATGAATGGGACTCTTCCTACTGCTAAAACATGTCTGTCACACCCAGAGGATGGTATACCGTCTGATCGGGAAGAGTTTGGAAAAGGCATCTCATCTCCTCATCTCCTGGTGCTCGGGTTCACCCCTCCAGCGTCTTTACTAACAGTCTCCCCACTTGGAGATGTCAGCACTGTCAACATCCTGTTGCGTACAGTTTGGAATTTGTCCAGAGGATGAAGCGGAAGGATGAGGAACAATGAGAGACAAGTCCTAGGTGTTCAGACAGGCACATGTCACTCTAATTTCCAATCAGGAAGACGAATTGACCAAAGGCTAGGGTTGCCCATGGAAACAGTATAGGGCTTGAGGAAATCCCGCTGCTTTGTGGCCAGTTCCCATAAACACGAGTTGAACAATGGAACTCAGGGGCAGTAAAATTCACAAAACTGCAGAGTTGAAAATATCCATCACTGAAAAATGTCTTGAGGAAAGTCAGAGAAAAGGACTTGTAAGCAAGGGAGAATGGCAGGAAAGGGATTTGAGGAGGTAGAAAGGACTCGCCATTAAGCACAAGAAAAGGAGCTGAACATTGCCAACATTGCAGTTGGCCAAAAAGGGTGTATGCGTTCTTTTCTGTATATATTCAAGAAAAGGGCATACACTTTTTTAGCCAACCAAACAGGTGGGCACTGGAAGTCAATACTACAAAAGATATCACTTCGCATCAGTCAGAAGAGCCATCCTCATAAAGCGTAAACAACAGAAATGCAGGACAGGGCAACGAGAAGAGGGAGCCCTGTGAGACTTATAGTGGAAATGTATATTGCCAACGGCCATTCTGGAGAAGTGTATTGTGTTTACTAAAGCATCTAAAAAATGAGCTACAGAGCATAGGGCACTTGCACTCATGGGCGTATATCTTGGGAAAAACAAAAATCGAGAGGACACAGGCACCCCAATGTTTACCCCCTCTCTGTTTAAAAGATCCTCGACTAGGATATAACTTAAATGTCTCTGGAGGGAAAAAATGGATAGAGATGTGGTACTTAGGTAGAGTGGAATATTATTCAGCCTGGAAATCAATGAAATATGGCCAGTTGTAACGACTCCGGAGGAGTTACGTATGATCATTCTAAGTGACAGAATTCAAAAAGAAAAAGACACATATCATAAGATATCACTTAAAGGTGGAATCCAAAATGGCTACACATGAAATAAATTACAAAACAAAAACATAGTCAAATATGTAGAAAACACGCATAAGGCTGCTAAACGGGAAAGGTGGGGAGGGGTGAGGCATCATCCAGGAGGTTGAAATTAGCAAAGATACCATTCCAAATACCAAACTGATAATCAACAAGGCCTACACGGTAGCTAAAAGAACTGCACTCAGCACACTCAAGTCACTGGAAAAGAATATATACGACTGGTAAGAATCTGAAAAAGAATTTATTGATGTCTCTCTGTACGCGAATCAAGTGGATGTACAGCAGCAAGAAACAGAGCTTTGAAAATCAGCTGTAACCAATATAGTAATAAATTGAAAAAAATAAACGACAGAGAGACAGAGAAAACCTCTTACAACTTTTCCTCAGGGACGGTGATGCAACATGGATTGAACACATCTAGACCCACAGCAGGATGAGACATAAGGCTGGAAACTGTTTGCGCTAAGAGAAATGTGAGGTTGGGTGAGGAAATGCACACCCTTTAAAGTAATACTACCTGGTACCCATTCAATGGGTCCCAAATCTGCAGGTTCAAGGGATCTTCCTACAGCTAAAACATGCATGGAAAACCCAGAGGACTGTACACCATGTGATCGGGAGATGTGTCTAAAATGCACCTCATTTATCCTCTCCTGGTGCTCCTGTTCACCATTCCAGCCACGCTACTTAGAATCTCCCCACTTGGAGAATCAGCACATTTAAACTTCTGTTTCACACATTTTGCAAATTGTGAGGAGGATGAACGGGAAGAGGGGGAACCAATGAGAGAAGAGTTGTAGGGGTTTGGACGGGCACATATCACTCTAATTTCCCATTAAGAATAAGAATTAAAGAAAGGCTCAGCCTGCCTCGCCGGAGCCAAAATAGGGCCTGAAGCAATCCTGCGGGTTTGAGGCCAGCTCACAAAAGAGCAACTTAAAAAATGGAGCTCAGGGTCACTGCAATTCACAAACCTGCAGAGTTATAAATGAAAACTAACGTCCAAAAATATGTTGAGGTAAGGCAAAGAAGAGGATCTGAATGCAAGACAGAATTGCAAGAAACAGATTTCAAGAGATAGATTGGACTCGTCTTTAACGCACATGAAAAGCGGCAGAATTTCGACAATGATGCAGTTGGCCCAAAAGGGCGTATGCGTTTTTTCCTGATTATATCCAGGAAAAAACGCATACGCACTTTATGGGCAACGAAGCAAGCAAGCAATGCAAATGTGCACAACAAAGAAGTCTCACTTCCCACCGGTCAAAAGGGCCATCCTAAAAAATTGTAAAAACCAGAAATGCAGGACAGGCCATGGAGAACAGGGAGCCTTTATACGCTGATGGGCAGTGTGTGAACTGCCGAGAGCCACTCTGGAGAAGTGTATGGTGGTTCCTAAATCATCTAAAAAACAGAGCTACAGAGCATAGGACACTTCCAATCATGGGAGTATATCTAGGGAAGTCTAAAAATCAACAAGACACAAGCACACCACAGTTTAGGGCTACTCTGTTTACAAGAACCTCAACTTCAGTACACCTTAAATATCCCAGGAAAGAGAACAATGGATAAAGAAGATGTGGTACTTATGTACAATGGAATATCTCTTCACCATGAAATCAATGTAATAAGGCTAGTAGAAGGATAAAGAGTGGATTTAGGTCCGATAATACTACTTGAAATAAGTCAAACAGAAAAAGAAACATATCATAAGATATCACTTATAGAGGGAGGGTAAATATGGCTGCACAAGAAATGAATTACAGAACAGAACAGTGTCTCACATTTAGAAAACACACTTATGTCAGCTTAAGGGGAAAGGAGAGGTGGGGTGATGCATAAAACCAGAGTTTGAAATTAGCACAGATACCGTTCAATAAACCAAATAGGTATTAGACAAGATCTACACCTTGCTCAATGAACAGGCCTCAACACACCCTATACACCGCAGAGAAATATATCTGAGGAATAAGAATCTTAAAACCCATGTATTGATATATCTCCATAAGGGAATCAAGTGTGTGCAGAGCGGCACAAACACAGCAGTGAAAAGGAGCTAAACCCCATTATAGAAATAAATTTTAAAAACAAAACGCTGAAACAATGAAAGAGAGAAAAATTCTTACAAAATTGGCTCAGGGGCTGTGATGCAACCTGGATTGACCACATATAAACCCACAGCTGGATAAGACATAAGGCTGGACACTTGGGGCTGACAGGATTGGTGAGCTTTGGTGAGCAACTGCCGAAAGTTTAATGCAATACTTCATGCTACTCAGTCCAAGGGTCCCAACACTCCAGGTTGAAGGGAATCTTCCTACAGCTAAACCATGCTTGGGAAACCCAGCGACTGGTATACCATATGATCGGGAAAGGTTTCTAAAACGCACCTCATTTTTCCTCTCCTGGGGCTCCGGATCGACATTCCAGCCGCTTTACTAACAACATCCCCACATGGAGTCAATGCCTTTAAGTTCTGGTATCGCACAGTCTGCAGTTAGTGCAGAGGATGAATGGGAATAGGGGGAACCAGTGAGAAACTAGCTGTAGCGGTTTCAATGGGCACATGTCACTCTAATATCACATCAGTAAGAAGAATTAACCAAAGGCACAGCAGGTGCCCCAGAAGAAAAATAGGGCTTCAAGGAATCCTGTGGTTATGGGGCAATACCACAAAAATAAGAGCTAAAAAATGGAGCTAAGGGCCACTGCAATTCAAAAACCTGCAGAGTTATAAAGGCCAACTATTTTTAAAAAATATATTGAGGTAAGGCTATGAAGAGGCATTGAAAGCAAGGCAGAATTGCAGGAAACCGATTTCAGGAGGTAGACTGGAATTGCATTGAAAGCATAGGAAGAGAGTCAGAAACTCGACAATGATGCACTTGGCCAAAAAGGGCGTATGCGTTTTTTCCTGAATATATTCAGGAAAAAACGCATACGCCCTTTTTGGCCAACCAAGCAAGCTTGCAAAGGAAATCTGCACAACAATGAAGTCTCATTTCCACCTGGTCAAAAGGGCCATCTGAAAAAAGTGTAAAATCCATAAAGGCACGACAGGCCATGGAGAACTGGGAGCCTTGTTATGCTGATGGGCGGGATGTAAATTGCCAACAGCCACTCTGGAGAAGTGTATGGTGTTTCCTGAAACATCTAAAAAACAAAGCAACAGAACCTAGGGCACTTCCACTTATGGTCCTATAGCTTAGGGAAATTAAAATCAAAAAGACACAGCCACCCCAAAGTTTGGGACGGCTCTGTTTACAAGAACCTCGTTTACAGTACAAGTTCAACATCGCAGAAAGTGAAAAATGGAGAAAGAAGTTGTGGTATTTACTTACAAAGCAATATCACTCAGCAATGAAATCTATGTCATCAGGCCCGTAGCAGCATAATGAGTGGATTCAGGTACGATGATTCGAACTGAAATAAGTCACACAGAAAAGAAACATCATAAGGTATCACTAATACACAGAATGTGAACTTGGCTACACATGAACTGAATTACAAAACAGAACATTGTCTCAAGTTTAGAAAACCAACTTATGCTTGCTTAAGGGGGAAGGTGAGTTGGGGTGCTGCATAAAACCAGAGATTGAAATGAGCACAGATAAAGTTCCTTAAGCCAAATATGGAATAGACAAGAGCTACTCCTTGCTCAATGAAATGGACTCAACACCCCATATTAAACGCCTAAGAATGTACCTGACTAGTAAGTATCTTAAAACCTATGGATTGCTATCTCTCCAAAAGAGAATCAAGCATGTGTACAGGGGCATAAACGCAGCAGTGATAGGATTGGAGAGGTTGGGTGAGCAAATGAAGACCCTTTGAACTCATATTGCATGGTACCCATTCCACGTGTTTCAACTACCTAGGTTTAAGGTATTCTTCCTTCATCTAAAACATGCATGTGGAACCTAGAGTATGATCAACCATGTGATCGGGAGACGTGTTCAAATATGTCTCAGTTTTCGTACCCTGGTACTCGGGTGCAACATTCCAGACGCTTTACTAACACTCTCCCGACTTGGAGAGTCAGTCCCTTTAACCTCCTGTTTGGCCCAGTTTGCAATTTCTGCGGAAGATGAACAGGAATAGCGAGAACCAATGGAGACTAGCTGGAGGTGTCTGGACGGGCAAATTTAACTCTCATTTCCTACCAGGAAGAGGAATTAACCAAAGGCTCAGCGTGCCATGCCAGAATCAGATTAGGGCCTGAAGCCATCCTGCGGTGTTGCGGCCAGGTCACAAGAAAGCGAGTTGAAGAAAGGAGCTCAGGGGCACTGGAATTCACAAACCTGCAGAGTTATAAATGACAGCTATCGTCCAAAAATAGACTGAAGTAAGGATGCCAAGAGGACTTGAAAGCGGGGCAGAATTGCAGGAAACCGATTTCAGGAGGTAGACTGGAATTGCATTGAAAGCATAGGAAAAGAGGCAGAACGTCCACAATGATGCACTTGGCCAAAAAGGGCGTATGCGTTTTTTCCTGAATATATACAGGAAAAAACGCATACGCCCTTTTTGGCCAACCAAGCAAGCTTGCAAAGGAAATCTGCACTACAATGAAGTCTCACTTCCCCCCGGTCAAAAGGGCCATCTGAAAAAAGTGTAAAATCCAGAAAGGCAACAGGCCATGGAGAACTGGGAGCCTTGTTATGCTGATGGGCGGGATGTAAATTGCCAACAGACACTCGGGAGAAGTGTATGGTGTTTCCTGAAACATCTAAAAAACAAAGCAACAGAGCCTAGGGCACTTCCACTTATGGTCCTATAGCTTAGGGAAATTAAAATCAAAAAGACACAGCCACCCCAAAGTTTGGAACGGCTCTGTTTACAAGAACCTCGTTTACAGTACAAGTTCAACATCGCAGAAAGTGAAAAATGGATAAAGAACTTGTGGTACTTACGTACAATGCAGTATCACTCAGCAATGAAATCTATGTCATCAGGCCCGTAGCAGCATAATGAGTAGATTCAGGTACGATGATTCTAACTGAAATAAGTCACACAGAAAAAGAAACATCATAAGATATCACTAATACACGGAATGTAAACTTGGCTACACAGGAACTGAATTACAGAACAGAACAGGGTCTCAAATTTAGAAAACCAACTTATTCTTGCTTAAGGGTAAAGGTGAGTTGGGGTGCTGCATAAAACCAGAGATTGAAATGAGCACAGATAAAGTTCCTTAAGTCAAATATGGAATAGACAAGAGCTACTCCTTTCTCAACGAAATGGACTCAACACCGCATATTAAACGCCTAAGAATGTACCTGACTAGTAAGTATCTTAAAACCTATGGATTGCTATGTCTCCGAAAGAGAATCAAGCATGTGTACAGGGGCATAAACGCAGCAGTGATAGGATTGGAGAGGTTCGGTGAGCAAATGAAGACCCTTTGAAGTCATATTTCATGGTACCCATTACACGGGTCTCAACTCTCCAGGTTTAAGGTATTCTTCCTTCAGCCAAAACATGCATGTGGAACCTAGAGTATGATCAACCATGTGAACGGGAGACGTGTTCAAATATGTCTCAGTTTTCCTCCCCTGGTACTCGGGTGCAACATTCCAGACGCTTTACTAACACTCTCCCCACTTGGAGAGTCAGCGCCTTTAACCTCCTGTTTGGCCCAGTTTGCAATTTCTGCGGAAGATGAACAGGAATAGCGAGAACCAATGAGAGGCTAGCTGGAGGTGTCTGGACGGGCAAATTTAACTCTCATTTCCCACCAGGAAGAGGAAATAACCAAAGGCTCAGTGTGCCGTACCGGAACCAGATTAGGGCCTGAAGCCATCCTGCGGTGTTGCGGCCAGCTCAAAAGAAACCGAGTTGAAGAAAGGAGCGCAGGGGCACTGTAATTCACAAACCTGCAGAGTTATAAATGACAGCTATCGTCCAAAAATAGACTGAAGTAAGGCTGCCAAGAGGACTTGAAAGCGGGGCAGAATTGCAGGAAACCGATTTCAGGAGGTAGACTGGAATTGCATTGAAAGCATAGGAAAAGAGGCAGAACGTCCACAATGATGCACTTGGCCAAAAAGGGCGTATGCGTTTTTTCCTGAATATATTCAGGAAAAAACGCATACGCCCTTTTTGGCCAACCAAGCAAGCTTGCAAAGGAAATCTGCACTACAATGAAGTCTCACTTCCCCCCGGTCAAAAGGGCCATCTGAAAAAAGTGTAAAATCCAGAAAGGCAGGACAGGCCATGGAGAACTGGGAGCCTTGTTATGCTGATGGGCGGGATGTAAATTGCCAACAACCACTCGGGAGAAGTGTATGGTGTTTCCTGAAACATCTAAAAAACAAAGCAACAGAGCCTAGGGCACTGCCACTTATAGTCCTATAGCTTAGGGAAATTAAAATCAAAAAGACACAGCCACCCCAAAGTTTGGGACGCCTCTGTTTACAAGAACCTCGTTTACAGTACACGTTCAACATCGCAGAAAGTGAAAAATGGATAAAGAAGTTGTGGTATTTACTTACAAAGCAATATCACTCAGCAATGAAATCTATGTCATCAGGCCCTTAGCATCACAATGAGTGGATTCAGGTATGATGATTCTAACTGAAATAAGTCACACAGAAAGAGAAACATCATAAGATATCAGTAATACACGGAATGTAAACTTGGCTACACAGGAACTGAATTACAGAACAGAACAGGGTCTCAAATTTAGAAAACCAACTTATGCTTGCTTAAGGGTAAAGGTGAGTTGGGGTGCTGCATAAAACCAGAGATTGAAATGAGCACAGATAAAGTTCCTTAAGTCAAATATGGAATAGACAAGAGCTACTCCTTGCTCAACGAAATGGACTCAACAACGCATATTAAACGCCTAAGAATGTACCTGACTAGTAAGTATCGTAAAACCTATGGATTGCTATGTCTCCAAAAGAGAATCAAGCATGTGTACAGGGGCATAAACGCAGCAGTGATAGGATTGGAGAGGTTCGGTGAGCAAATGAAGACCCTTTGAAGTCATATTGCATGGTACCCATTACACGGGTCTCAACTCTCCAGGTTTAAGGTATTCTTCCTTCAGCTAAAACATGCATGTGGAACCCAAGTATGATCAACCATGTGAACGGGAGACGTGTTCAAATATGTCTCAGTTTTCCTCCCCTGGTACTCGGGTGCAACATTCCAGACGCTTTACTAACACTCTCCCCACTTGGAGAGTCAGCGCCTTTAACCTCCTGTTTGGCCCAGTTTGCAATTTCTGCGGAAGATGAACAGGAATAGCGAGAACCAATGAGAGGCTAGCTGGAGGTGTCTGGACGGGCAAATTTAACTCTCATTTCCCACCAGAAAGAGGAAATAACCAAAGGCTCAGCGTGCCGTACCGGAGCCAGATTAGGGCCTGAAGCCATCCTGCGGTGTTGAGGCCAGCTCAACAGAAAGCGAGTTGAAGAAAGGAGCTCAGGGGCACTGTAATTCACAAACCTGCAGAGTTATAAATGACAGCTATCGTCCAAAAATAGACTGAAGTAAGGCTGCCAAGAGGACTTGAAAGCGGGGCAGAATTGTAGGAAACCGATTTCAGGAGGTAGACTGGAATTGCATTGAAAGCATAGGAAAAGAGGCAGAACGTCCACAATGATGCACTTGGCCAAAAAGGGCGTATGCGTTTTTTCCTGAATATATTCAGGAAAAAACGCATACGCCCTTTTTGGCCAACCAAGCAAGCTTGCAAAGGAAATCTGCACTACAATGAAGTCTCACTTCCCCCCGGTCAAAAGGGCCATCTGAAAAAAGTGTAAAATCCAGAAAGGCAGGACAGGCCATGGAGAACTGGGAGCCTTGTTATGCTGATGGGCGGGATGTAAATTGCCAACAACCACTCGGGAGAAGTGTATGGTGTTTCCTGAAACATCTAAAAAACAAAGCAACAGAACCTAGGGCACTTCCACTTATGGTCCTATAGCTTAGGGAAATTAAAATCAAAAAGACACAGCCACCCCAAAATTTGGAACGGCTCTGTTTACAAGAACCTCGTTTACAGTACAAGTTCAACATCGCAGAAAGTGAAAAATGGAGAAAGAAGTTGTGGTATTTACTTACAAAGCAATATCACTCAGCAATGAAATCTGTGTCATCAGGCCCTTAGCAGCACAATGAGTGGATTCAGGTATGATGATTCTAACTGAAGTAAGTCACACAGAAAAAGAAACATCATAAGATATCAGTAATACACGGAATGTAAACTTGGCTACACAGGAACTGAATTACAGAACAGAATAGGGACTCAAATTTAGAAAAACAACTTATGCTTGCTTAAGGGTAAAGGTGAGTTGGGGTGCTGCATAAAACCAGAGATTGAAATGAGCACAGATAAAGTTCCTTAAGCCAAATATGGAATAGACAAGAGCTACTCCTTGCTCAACGAAATGGACTCAACAACGCATATTAAACGCCTAAGAATGTACCTGACTAGTAAGTATCGTAAAACCTATGGATTGCTATGTCTCCAAAAGAGAATCAAGCATGTGTACAGGGGCATAAACGCAGCAGTGATAGGATTGGAGAGGTTCGGTGAGCAAATGAAGACCCTTTGAAGTCATATTGCATGGTACCCATTCCACGGGTTTCAACTACCCAGGTTTAAGGTATTCTTCCTTCACCTAAAACATGTATGTGGAACCCAGTGTATGATCAACCATGTGATCGGGAGACGTGTTCAAATATGTCTCAGTTTTCGTACCCTGGTACTCGGGTGCAACATTCCAGACGCTTTACTAACACTCTCCCGACTTGGAGAGTCAGTCCCTTTAACCTCCTGTTTGGCCCAGTTTGCAATTTCTGCGGAAGATGAACAGGAATAGCGAGAACCAATGAGAGACTAGCTGGAGGTGTCTGAACGGGCAAATTTAACTCTCATTTCCCACCAGGAAGAGGAATTAACCAAAGGCTCAGCATGCCGGGCCGGAACCAAATTAGGGCCTGAAGCCATCCTGCGGTGTTGCGGCCAGGTCACAAGAAAGCGAGTTGAAGAAAGGAACTCAGGGGCACTGTAATTCACAAACCTGCAGAGTTATAAATGACAGCTATCGTCCAAAAATAGACTGAAGTAAGGCTGCCAAGAGGACTTGAAAGCGGGGCAGAATTGCAGGAAACCGATTTCAGGAGGTAGACTGGAATTGCATTGAAAGCATAGGAAAAGAGGCAGAACGTCCACAATGATGCATTTGGCCAAAAAGGGCGTATGCGTTTTTTCCTGAATATATTCAGGAAAAAACGCATACGCCCTTTTTGGCCAACCAAGCAAGCTTGCAAAGGAAATCTGCACTACAATGAAGTCTCACTTCCCCCCGGTCAAAAGGGCCATCTGAAAAAAGTGTAAAATCCAGAAAGGCAGGACAGGCCATGGAGAACTGGGAGCCTTGTTATGCTGAAGGGCGGGATGTAAATTGCCAACAGACACTCGGGAGAAGTGTATGGTGTTTCCTGAAACATCTAAAAAACAAAGCAACAGAGCCTAGGGCACTGCCACTTATAGTCCTATAGCTTAGGGAAATTAAAATCAAAAAGACACAGCCACCCCAAAGTTTGGGACGCCTCTGTTTACAAGAACCTCGTTTACAGTACACGTTCAACATCGCAGAAAGTGAAAAATGGATAAAGAAGTTGTGGTATTTACTTACAAAGCAATATCACTCAGCAATGAAATCTATGTCATCAGGCCCTTCGCATCACAATGAGTGGATTCAGGTATGATGATTCTAACTGAAATAAGTCACACAGAAAGAGAAACATCATAAGATATCAGTAATACACGGAATGTAAACTTGGCTACACAGGAACTGAATTACAGAACAGAACAGGGTCTCAAATTTAGAAAACCAACTTATGCTTGCTTAAGTGTAAAGGTGAGTTGGGGTGCTGCATAAAACCAGAGATTGAAATGAGCACAGATAAAGTTCCTTAAGTCAAATATGGAATAGACAAGAGCTACTCCTTGCTCAACGAAATGGACTCAACACCGCATATTAAACGCCTAAGAATGTACCTGACTAGTAAGTATCGTAAAACCTATGGATTGCTATGTCTCCAAAAGAGAATCAAGCATGTGTACAGGGGCATAAACGCAGCAGTGATAGGATTGGAGAGGTTCGGTGAGCAAATGAAGACCCTTTGAAGTCATATTGCATGGTACCCATTACACGGGTCTCAACTCTCCAGGTTTAAGGTATTCTTCCTTCAGCTAAAACATGCATGTGGAACCCAAGTATGATCAACCATGTGAACGGGAGACGTGTTCAAATATGTCTCAGTTTTCCTCCCCTGGTACTCGGGTGCAACATTCCAGACGCTTTACTAACACTCTCCCGACTTGGAGAGTCAGTCCCTTTAACCTCCTGTTTGGCCCAGTTTGCAATTTCTGCGGAAGATGAACAGGAATAGCGAGAACCAATGGAGACTAGCTGGAGGTGTCTGGACGGGCAAATTTAACTCTCATTTCCTACCAGGAAGAGGAATGAACCAAAGGCTCAGCGTGCCATGCCAGAATCAGATTAGGGCCTGAAGCCATCCTGCGGTGTTGCGGCCAGCTCAAAAGAAAGCGAGTTGAAGAAAGGAGCTCAGGGGCACTGTAATTCACAAACCTGCAGAGTTATAAATGACAGCTATCGTCCAAAAATAGACTGAAGTAAGGCTGCCAAGAGGACTTGAAAGCGGGGCAGAATTGCAGGAAACCGATTTCAGGAGGTAGACTGGAATTGCATTGAAAGCATAGGAAAAGAGGCAGAACGTCCACAATGATGCACTTGGCCAAAAAGGGCGTATGCGTTTTTTCCTGAATATATTCAGGAAAAAACGCATACGCCCTTTTTGGCCAAACAAGCAAGCTTGCAAAGGAAATCTGCACTACAATGAAGTCTCACTTCCACCCAGTCAAAAGGGCCATCTGAAAAAAGTGTAAAATCCAGAAAGGCAGGACAGGCCATGGAGAACTGGGAGCCTTGTTATGCTGATGGGCGGGATGTAAATTGCCAACAGACACTCGGGAGAAGTGTATGGTGTTTCCTGAAACATCTAAAAAACAAAGCAACTAAGCCTAGGGCACTGCCACTTATGGTCCTATAGCTTAGGGAAATTAAAATCAAAAAGACACAGCCACCCCAAAGTTTGGAACGGCTCTGTTTACAAGAACCTCGTTTACAGTACAAGTTCAACATCGCAGAAAGTGAAAAATGGAGAAAGAAGTTGTGGTATTTACTTACAAAGCAATATCACTCAGCAATGAAATCTGTGTCATCAGGCCCTTAGCAGCACAATGAGTGGATTCAGGTATGATGATTCTAACTGAAGTAAGTCACACAGAAAAAGAAACATCATAAGATATCAGTAATACACGGAATGTAAACTTGGCTACACAGGAACTGAATTACAGAACAGAACAGGGACTCAAATTTAGAAAAACAACTTATGCTTGCCTAAGGGTAAAGGTGAGTTGGGGTGCTGCATAAAACCAGAGATTGAAATGAGCACAGATAAAGTTCCTTAAGCCAAATATGGAATAGACAAGAGCTACTCCTTGCTCAACGAAATGGACTCAACAACGCATATTAAACGCCTAAGAATGTACCTGACTTGTAAGTATCTTAAAACCTATGGATTGCTATGTCTCCAAAAGAGAATCAAGCATGTGTACAGGGGCATAAACGCAGCAGTGATAGGATCGGAGAGGTTCGGTGAGCAAATGAAGACCCTTTGAAGTCATATTGCATGGTACCCATTCCACGGGTTTCAACTACCCAGGTTTAAGGTATTCTTCCTTCAGCTAAAACATGCATGTGGAACCCAGAGTATGATCAACCATGTGATCGGGAGACGTGTTCAAATATGTCTCAGTTTTCCTCCCCTGGTACTCGGGTGCAACATTCCAGACGCTTTACTAACACTCTCCCCACTTGGAGAGTCAGTCCCTTTAACCTCCTGTTTGGCCCAGTTTGCAATTTCTGCGGAAGATGAACAGGAATAGCGAGAACCAATGAGAGGCTAGCTGGAGGTGTCTGGACGGGCAAATTTAACTCTCATTTCCCACCAGGAAGAGGAATTAACCAAAGGCTCAGCATGCCGGGCCGGAACCAGATTAGGGCCTGAAGCCATCCTGCGGTGTTGCGGCCAGGTCACAAGAAAGCGAGTTGAAGAAAGGAGCTCAGGGGCACTGTAATTCACAAACCTGCAGAGTTATAAATGACAGCTATCGTCCAAAAATAGACTGAAGTAAGGCTTCCAAGAGGACTTGAAAGCGGGGCAGAATTGCAGGAAACCGATTTCAGGAGGTAGACTGGAATTGCATTGAAAGCATAGGAAAAGAGGCAGAACGTCCACAATGATGCACTTGGCCAAAAAGGGCGTATACGTTTTTTCCTGAATATATTCAGGAAAAAACGCATACGCCCTTTTTGGCCAACCAAGCAAGCTTGCAAAGGAAATCTGCACTACAATGAAGTCTCACTTCCCCCCGGTCAAAAGGGCCATCTGAAAAAAGTGTAAAATCCAGAAAGGCAGGACAGGCCATGGAGAACTGGGAGCCTTGTTATGCTGATGGGCGGGATGTAAATTGCCAACAGACACTCGGGAGAAGTGTATGGTGTTTCCTGAAACATCTAAAAAACAAAGCAACAGAGCCTAGGGCACTGCCACTTATAGTCCTATAGCTTAGGGAAATTAAAATCAAAAAGACACAGCCACCCCAAAGTTTGGGACGCCTCTGTTTACAAGAACCTCGTTTACAGTACACGTTCAACATCGCAGAAAGTGAAAAATGGATAAAGAAGTTGTGGTATTTACTTACAAAGCAATATCACTCAGCAATGAAATCTATGTCATCAGGCCCTTAGCATCACAATGAGTGGATTCAGGTATGATGATTCTAACTGAAATAAGTCACACAGAAAGAGAAACATCATAAGATATCAGTAATACACGGAATGTAAACTTGGCTACACAGGAACTGAATTACAGAACAGAACAGGGTCTCAAATTTAGAAAACCAACTTATGCTTGCTTAAGGGTAAAGGTGAGTTGGGGTGCTGCATAAAACCAGAGATTGAAATGAGCACAGATAAAGTTCCTTAAGTCAAATATGGAATAGACAAGAGCTACTCCTTGCTCAACGAAATGGACTCAACAACGCATATTAAACGCCTAAGAATGTACCTGACTAGTAAGTATCGTAAAACCTATGGATTGCTATGTCTCCAAAAGAGAATCAAGCATGTGTACAGGGGCATAAACGCAGCAGTGATAGGATTGGAGAGGTTCGGTGAGCAAATGAAGACCCTTTGAAGTCATATTGCATGGTACCCATTACACGGGTCTCAACTCTCCAGGTTTAAGGTATTCTTCCTTCAGCTAAAACATGCATGTGGAACCCAAGTATGATCAACCATGTGAACGGGAGACGTGTTCAAATATGTCTCAGTTTTCCTCCCCTGGTACTCGGGTGCAACATTCCAGACGCTTTACTAACACTCTCCCCACTTGGAGAGTCAGCGCCTTTAACCTCCTGTTTGGCCCAGTTTGCAATTTCTGCGGAAGATGAACAGGAATAGCGAGAACCAATGAGAGGCTAGCTGGAGGTGTCTGGACGGGCAAATTTAACTCTCATTTCCCACCAGAAAGAGGAAATAACCAAAGGCTCAGCGTGCCGTACCGGAGCCAGATTAGGGCCTGAAGCCATCCTGCGGTGTTGAGGCCAGCTCAACAGAAAGCGAGTTGAAGAAAGGAGCTCAGGGGCACTGTAATTCACAAACCTGCAGAGTTATAAATGACAGCTATCGTCCAAAAATAGACTGAAGTAAGGCTGCCAAGAGGACTTGAAAGCGGGGCAGAATTGTAGGAAACCGATTTCAGGAGGTAGACTGGAATTGCATTGAAAGCATAGGAAAAGAGGCAGAACGTCCACAATGATGCACTTGGCCAAAAAGGGCGTATGCGTTTTTTCCTGAATATATTCAGGAAAAAACGCATACGCCCTTTTTGGCCAACCAAGCAAGCTTGCAAAGGAAATCTGCACTACAATGAAGTCTCACTTCCCCCCGGTCAAAAGGGCCATCTGAAAAAAGTGTAAAATCCAGAAAGGCAGGACAGGCCATGGAGAACTGGGAGCCTTGTTATGCTGATGGGCGGGATGTAAATTGCCAACAACCACTCGGGAGAAGTGTATGGTGTTTCCTGAAACATCTAAAAAACAAAGCAACAGAACCTAGGGCACTTCCACTTATGGTCCTATAGCTTAGGGAAATTAAAATCAAAAAGACACAGCCACCCCAAAATTTGGAACGGCTCTGTTTACAAGAACCTCGTTTACAGTACAAGTTCAACATCGCAGAAAGTGAAAAATGGAGAAAGAAGTTGTGGTATTTACTTACAAAGCAATATCACTCAGCAATGAAATCTGTGTCATCAGGCCCTTAGTAGCACAATGAGTGGATTCAGGTATGATGATTCTAACTGAAGTAAGTCACACAGAAAAAGAAACATCATAAGATATCAGTAATACACGGAATGTAATCTTGGCTACACAGGAACTGAATTACAGAACAGAACAGGGACTCAAATTTAGAAAACCAACTTATGCTTGCTTAAGGGTAAAGGTGAGTTGGGGTGCTACATAAAACCAGAGATTGAAATGAGCACAGATAAAGTTCCTTAAGCCAAATATGGAATAGACAAGAGCTACTCCTTGCTCAACGAAATGGACTCAACAACGCATATTAAAGGCCTAAGAATGTACCTGACTTGTAAGTATCTTAAAACCTATGGATTGCTATGTCTCCAAAAGAGAATCAAGCATGTGTACAGGGGCATAAACGCAGCAGTGATAGGATTGGAGAGGTTCGGTGAGCAAATGAAGACCCTTTGAAGTCATATTGCATGGTACCCATTACACGGGTCTCAACTCTCCAGGTTTAAGGTATTCTTCCTTCAGCTAAAACATGCATGTGGAACCCAAGTATGATCAACCATGTGAACGGGAGACGTGTTCAAATATGTCTCAGTTTTCCTCCCCTGGTACTCGGGTGCAACATTCCAGACGCTTTACTAACACTCTCCCGACTTGGAGAGTCAGTCCCTTTAACCTCCTGTTTGGCCCAGTTTGCAATTTCTGCGGAAGATGAACAGGAATAGCGAGAACCAATGGAGACTAGCTGGAGGTGTCTGGACGGGCAAATTTAACTCTCATTTCCTACCAGGAAGAGGAATGAACCAAAGGCTCAGCGTGCCATGCCAGAATCAGATTAGGGCCTGAAGCCATCCTGCGGTGTTGCGGCCAGCTCAAAAGAAAGCGAGTTGAAGAAAGGAGCTCAGGGGCACTGTAATTCACAAACCTGCAGAGTTATAAATGACAGCTATCGTCCAAAAATAGACTGAAGTAAGGCTGCCAAGAGGACTTGAAAGCGGGGCAGAATTGCAGGAAACCGATTTCAGGAGGTAGACTGGAATTGCATTGAAAGCATAGGAAAAGAGGCAGAACGTCCACAATGATGCACTTGGCCAAAAAGGGCGTATGCGTTTTTTCCTGAATATATTCAGGAAAAAACGCATACGCCCTTTTTGGCCAACCAAGCAAGCTTGCAAAGGAAATCTGCACTACAATGAAGTCTCACTTCCACCCAGTCAAAAGGGCCATCTGAAAAAAGTGTAAAATCCAGAAAGGCAGGACAGGCCATGGAGAACTGGGAGCCTTGTTATGCTGATGGGCGGGATGTAAATTGCCAACAGACACTCGGGAGAAGTGTATGGTGTTTCCTGAAACATCTAAAAAACAAAGCAACTAAGCCTAGGGCACTGCCACTTATGGTCCTATAGCTTAGGGAAATTAAAATCAAAAAGACACAGCCACCCCAAAGTTTGGGATGCCTCTGTTTACAAGAACCTCGTTTACAGTACAAGTTCAACATCACAGAAAGTGAAAAATGGATAAAGAAGTTGTGGTATTTACTTACAAAGCAATATCACTCAGCAATGAAATCTATGTCATCAGGCCCTTAGCATCACAATGAGTGGATTCAGGTATGATGATTCTAACTGAAATAATTCACACAGAAAAAGAAACATCATAAGATATCAGTAATACACGGAATGTAAACTTGGCTACACAGGAACTGAATTACAGAACAGAACAGGGTCTCAAATTTAGAAAACCAACTTATGCTTGCTTAAGGGTAAAGGTGAGTTGGGGTGCTGCATAAAACCAGAGATTGAAATGAGCACAGATAAAGTTCCTTAAGCCAAATATGGAATATACAAGAGCTACTCCTTGCTCAACGAAATGGACTCAACACCGCATATTAAACGCCTAAGAATGTACCTGACTTGTAAGTATCTTAAAACCTATGGATTGCTATGTCTCCAAAAGAGAATCAAGCATGTGTACAGGGGCATAAACGCAGCAGTGATAGGATTGGAGAGGTTCGGTGAGCAAATGAAGACCCTTTGAAGTCATATTGCATGGTACCCATTCCACGGGTTTCAACTACCCAGGTTTAAGGTATTCTTCCTTCAGCTAAAACATGCATGTGGAACCTAGAGTATGATCAACCATGTGATCGGGAGACGTGTTCAAATATGTCTCAGTTTTCGTACCCTGGTACTCGGGTGCAACATTCCAGACGCTTTACTAACACTCTCCCGACTTGGAGAGTCAGTCCCTTTAACCTCCTGTTTGGCCCAGTTTGCAATTTCTGCGGAAGATGAACAGGAATAGCGAGAACCAATGAGAGGCTAGCTGGAGGTGTCTGGACGGGCAAATTTAACTCTCATTTCCCAACAGGAAGAGGAAATAACCAAAGGCTCAGCGTGCCGTACCGGAACCAGATTAGGGCCTGAAGCCATCCTGCGGTGTTGCAGCCAGGTCACAAGAAAGCGAGTTGAAGAAAGGAGCTCAGGGACACTGTAATTCACAAACATGCAGAGTTATAAATGACAGCTATCGTCCAAAAATAGACTGAAGTAAGGCTGCCAAGAGGACTTGAAAGGGGGGCAGAATTGCAGGAAACCGATTTCAGGAGGTAGACTGGAATTGCATTGAAAGCATAGGAAAAGAGGCAGAACGTCCACAATGATGCACTTGGCCAAAAAGGGCGTATGCGTTTTTTCCTGAATATATTCAGGAAAAAACGCATACGCCCTTTTTGGCCAACCAAGCAAGCTTGCAAAGGAAATCTGCACTACAATGAAGTCTCACTTCCCCCCGGTCAAAAGGGCCATCTGAAAAAAGTGTAAAATCCAGAAAGGCAGGACAGGCCATGGAGAACTGGGAGCCTTGTTATGCTGATGGGCGGGATGTAAATTGCCAACAACCACTCGGGAGAAGTGTATGGTGTTTCCTGAAACATCTAAAAAACAAAGCAACAGAACCTAGGGCACTTCCACTTATGGTCCTATAGCTTAGGGAAATTAAAATCAAAAAGACACAGCCACCCCAAAGTTTGGAACGGCTCTGTTTACAAGAACCTCGTTTACAGTACAAGTTCAACATCGCAGAAAGTGAAAAATGGAGAAAGAAGTTGTGGTATTTACTTACAAAGCAATATCACTCAGCAATGAAATCTGTGTCATCAGGCCCTTAGCAGCACAATGAGTGGATTCAGGTATGATGATTCTAACTGAAATAAGTCACACAGAAATAGAAACATCATAAGATATCAGTAATACACGGAATGTAAACTTGGCTACACAGGAACTGAATTACAGAACAGAACAGGGTCTCAAATTTAGAAAACCAACTTATTCTTTCTTAAGGGTAACGGTGAGTTGGGGTGCTACATAAAACCAGAGATTGAAATGAGCACAGATAAAGTTCCTTAAGCCAAATATGGAATAGACAAGAGCTACTCCTTGCTCAACGAAATGGACTCAACACCCCATATTAAACGCCTAAGAATGTACCTGACTAGTAAGTATCTTAAAACCTATGGATTGCTATGTCTCCGAAAGAGAATCAAGCATGTGTACAGGGGCATAAACGCAGCAGTGATAGGATTGGAGAGGTTCGGTGAGCAAATGAAGACCCTTTGAAGTCATATTGCATGGTACCCATTCCACGGGTTTCAACTACCCAGGTTTAAGGTATTCTTCCTTCAGCTAAAACATGCATGTGGAACCTAGAGTATGATCAACCATGTGATCGGGAGACGTGTTCAAATATGTCTCAGTTTTCCTCCCCTGGTACTCGGGTGCAACATTCCAGAGGCTTTACTAACACTCTCCCCACTTGGAGAGTCAGTCCCTTTAACCTCCTGTTTGGCCCAGTTTGCAATTTCTGCGGAAGATGAACAGGAATAGCGAGAACCAATGAGAGGCTAGCTGGAGGTGTCTGGACGGGCAAATTTAACTCTCATTTCCCACCAGGAAGAGGAATTAACCAAAGGCTCAGCGTGCCGTACCGGAGCCAGATTAGGGCCTGAAGCCATCCTGCGGTGTTGCGGCCAGGTCACAAGAAAGCGAGTTGAAGAAAGGAGCTCAGGGGCACTGTAATTCACAAACCTGCAGAGTTATAAATGACAGCTATCGTCCAAAAATAGACTGAAGTAAGGCTTCCAAGAGGACTTGAAAGCGGGGCAGAATTGCAGGAAACCGATTTCAGGAGGTAGACTGGAATTGCATTGAAAGCATAGGAAAAGAGGCAGAACGTCCACAATGATGCACTTGGCCAAAAAGGGCGTATACGTTTTTTCCTGAATATATTCAGGAAAAAACGCATACGCCCTTTTTGGCCAACCAAGCAAGCTTGCAAAGGAAATCTGCACTACAATGAAGTCTCACTTCCCCCCGGTCAAAAGGGCCATCTGAAAAAAGTGTAAAATCCAGAAAGGCAGGACAGGCCATGGAGAACTGGGAGCCTTGTTATGCTGATGGGCGGGATGTAAATTGCCAACAGACACTCGGGAGAAGTGTATGGTGTTTCCTGAAACATCTAAAAAACAAAGCAACAGAGCCTAGGGCACTGCCACTTATAGTCCTATAGCTTAGGGAAATTAAAATCAAAAAGACACAGCCACCCCAAAGTTTGGGACGCCTCTGTTTACAAGAACCTCGTTTACAGTACACGTTCAACATCGCAGAAAGTGAAAAATGGATAAAGAAGTTGTGGTATTTACTTACAAAGCAATATCACTCAGCAATGAAATCTATGTCATCAGGCCCTTAGCATCACAATGAGTGGATTCAGGTATGATGATTCTAACTGAAATAAGTCACACAGAAAGAGAAACATCATAAGATATCAGTAATACACGGAATGTAAACTTGGCTACACAGGAACTGAATTACAGAACAGAACAGGGTCTCAAATTTAGAAAACCAACTTATGCTTGCTTAAGGGTAAAGGTGAGTTGGGGTGCTGCATAAAACCAGAGATTGAAATGAGCACAGATAAAGTTCCTTAAGCCAAATATGCAATAGACAAGAGCTACTCCTTGCTCAACGAAATGGACTCAACACCGCATATTAAACGCCTAAGAATGTACCTGACTAGTAAGTATCGTAAAACCTATGGATTGCTATGTCTCCAAAAGAGAATCAAGCATGTGTACAGGGGCATAAACGCAGCAGTGATAGGATTGGAGAGGTTCGGTGAGCAAATGAAGACCCTTTGAAGTCATATTGCATGGTACCCATTACACGGGTCTCAACTCTCCAGGTTTAAGGTATTCTTCCTTCAGCTAAAACATGCATGTGGAACCCAAGTATGATCAACCATGTGAACGGGAGACGTGTTCAAATATGTCTCAGTTTTCCTCCCCTGGTACTCGGGTGCAACATTCCAGACGCTTTACTAACACTCTCCCCACTTGGAGAGTCAGCGCCTTTAACCTCCTGTTTGGCCCAGTTTGCAATTTCTGCGGAAGATGAACAGGAATAGCGAGAACCAATGAGAGACTAGCTGGAGGTGTCTGGACGGGCAAATTTAACTCTCATTTCCCACCAGGAAGAGGAAATAAACAAAGGCTCAGCGTGCCGTACCGGAACCAGATTAGGGCCTGAAGCCATCCTGCGGTGTTGCGGCCAGCTCAACAGAAAGCGAGTTGAAGAAAGGAGCTCAGGGGCACTGTAATTCACAAACCTGCAGAGTTATAAATAACAGCTATCGTCCAAAAATAGACTGAAGTAAGGCTGCCAAGAGGACTTGAAAGCGGGGCAGAATTGCAGGAAACCGATTTCAGGAGGTAGACTGGAATTGCATTGAAAGCATAGGAAAAGAGGCAGAACGTCCACAATGATGCACTTGGCCAAAAAGGGCGTATGCGTTTTTTCCTGAATATATTCAGGAAAAAACGCATACGCCCTTTTTGGCCAACCAAGCAAGCTTGCAAAGGAAATCTGCACTACAATGAAGTCTCACTTCCCCCCGGTCAAAAGGGCCATCTGAAAAAAGTGTAAAATCCAGAAAGGCAACAGGCCATTGAGAACTGGGAGCCTTGTTATGCTGATGGGCGGGATGTAAATTGCCAACAGACACTCGGGAGAAGTGTATGGTGTTTCCTGAAACATCTAAAAAACAAAGCAACAGAACCGAGGGCACTTCCACTTATGGTCCTATAGCTTAGGGAAATTAAAATCAAAAAGACACAACCACCCCAAAGTTTGGAACGGCTCTGTTTACAAGAACCCCGTTTACAGTACAAGTTCAACATCGCAGAAAGTGAAAAATGGATAAAGAACTTGTGGTACTTACGTACAATGCAGTATCACTCAGCAATGAAATCTATGTCATCACGCCCGTAGCAGCATAATGAGTAGATTCAGGTACGATGATTCTAACTGAAATAAGTCACACAGAAAAAGAAACATCATAAGATATCAGTAATACACGGAATGTAAACTTGGCTACACAGGAACTGAATTACAGAACAGAACAGGGTCTCAAATTTAGAAAACCAACTTATTCTTTCTTAAGGGTAAAGGTGAGTTGGGGTGCTGCATAAAACCAGAGATTGAAATGAGCACAGATAAAGTTCCTTAAGCCAAATATGGAATAGACAAGAGCTACTCCTTGCTCAACAAAATGGACTCAACACCCCATATTAAACGCCTAAGAATGTACCTGACTAGTAAGTATCGTAAAACCTATGGATTGCTATGTCTCCGAAAGAGAATCAAGCATGTGTACAGGGGCATAAACGCAGCAGTGATAGGATTGGAGAGGTTCGATGAGCAAATGAAGACCCTTTGAAGTCATATTGCATGGTACCCATTACACGGGTCTTAACTCTCCAGGTTTAAGGTATTCTTCCTTCAGCTAAAACATGCATGTGGAACCCAAGTATGATCAACCATGTGAACGGGAGACGTGTTCAAATATGTCTCAGTTTTCCTCCCCTGGTACTCGGGTGCAACATTCCAGACGCTTTACTAACACTCTCCCGACTTGGAGAGTCAGCGCCTTTAACCTCCTGTTTGTCCCAGTTTGCAATTTCTGCGGAAGATGAACAGGAATAGCGAGAACCAATGAGAGACTAGATGGAGGTGTCTGGACGGGCAAATTTAACTCTCATTTCCCACCAGGATGAGGAAATAACCAAAGGCTCATCATGCCGTGCCGGAACCAGATTAGGGCCTGAAGCCATCCTGCGGTGTTGCGGCCAGGTCACAAGAAAGCGAGTTGAAGAAAGGAGCTCAGGGGCACTGTAATTCACAAACCTGCAGAGTTATAAATGACAGCTATCGTCCAAAAATAGACTGAAGTAAGGCTGCCAAGAGGACTTGAAAGCGGGGCAGAATTGCAGGAAACCGATTTCAGGAGGTAGACTGGAATTGCATTGAAAGCATAGGAAAAGAGGCAGAACGTCCACATATTCAGGAAAAAACGCATACGCCCTTTTTGGCCAAACAAGCAAGCTTGCAAAGGAAATCTGCACAACAATGAAGTCTCACTTCCCCCCCCCCCCGGGTCAAAAGGGCCATCTGAAAAAAGTGTAAAATCCAGAAAGGCAACAGGCCATTGAGAACTGGGAGCCTTGTTATGCTGATGGGCGGGATGTAAATTGCCAACAGACACTTGGGAGAAGTGTATGGTGTTTCCTGAAACATCTAAAAAACAAAGCAATAGAGCCTAGGGCACTTCCACTTATGGTCCTATAGCTTAGGGAAATTAAAATCAAAAAGACACAGCCACCCCAAAGTTTGGAACGGCTCTGTTTACAAGAACCTCGTTTACAGTACAAGTTCAGCATCGCAGAAAGTGAAAAATGGATAAAGAAGTTGTGGTATTCACTTACAAAGCAATATCACTCAGCAATGAAATCTATGTCATCAGGCCCTTAGCAGCACAATGAGTGGATTCAGGTATGATGATTCTAACTGAAATAAGTCACACAGAAAAAGAAACATCATAAGATATCAGTAATACACGGAATGGAAACTTGGCTACACAGGAACTGAATTACAGAACAGAACAGGGTCTCAAATTTAGAAAACCAACTTATGCTTGCTTAAGGGTAAAGGTGAGTTGGGGTGCTGCATAAAACCAGAGATTGAAATGAGCACAGATAAAGTTCCTTAGGCCAAATATGGAATAGACAAGAGCTACTCCTTGCTCAACGAAATGGACTCAACACCGCATATTAAACGCCTAAGAATGTACCTGACTAGTAAGTATCGTAAAACCTATGGATTGCTATGTCTCCGAAAGAGAATCAAGCATGTGTACAGGGGCATAAACGCAGCAGTGATAGGATTGGAGAGGTTTGGTGAGCAAATGAAGACCCTTTGAAGTCATATTGCATGGTACCCATTCCACGGGTTTCAACTACCAAGGTTTTAGGTATTCTTCCTTCAGCTAAAACATGCATGTGGAACCCAGAGTATGATCAACCATGTGATCGGGAGACGTGTTCAAATATATCTCAGTTTTCCTCCCCTGGTACACGGGTGCAACATTCCAGAAGCTTTACTAACACTCTCCCCACTTGGAGAGTCAGTCCCTTTAACCTCCTGTTTGGCCCAGTTTGCAATTTCTGCGGAAGATGAACAGGAATAGCGAGAACCAATGAGAGGCTAGCTGGAGGTGTCTGGACGGGCAAATTTAACTCTCATTTCCCACCAGGAAGAGGAAATAACCAAAGGCTCAGCGTGCCGTACCGGAACCAGATTAGGGCCTGAAGCCATCCTGCGGTGTTGCAGCCAGGTCACAAGAAAGCGAGTTGAAGAAAGGAGCTCAGGGACACTGTAATTCACAAACCTGCAGAGTTATAAATGACAGCTATCGTCCAAAAATATACTGAAGTAAGGCTGCCAAGAGGACTTGAAAGCGGGGCAGAATTGCAGGAAACCGATTTCAGGAGGTAGACTGGAATTGCATTGCAAGCATAGGAAAAGAGGCAGAACGTCCACAATGATGCACTTGGCCAAAAAGGGCGTATGCGTTTTTTCCTGAATATATTCAGGAAAAAACGCATACGCCCTTTTTGGACAACAAAGCAAGCTTGCAAAGGAAATCTGCACTACAATGAAGTCTCACTTCCCCCCCGTCAAAAGGGCCATCTGAAAAAAGTGTAAAATCCAGAAAGGCAGGACAGGCCATGGAGAACTGGGAGCCTTGTTATGCTGATGGGCGGGATGTAAATTGCCAACAACCACTCGGGAGAAGTGTATGGTGTTTCCTGAAACATCTAAAAAACAAAGCAACAGAACCTAGGGCACTTCCACTTATGGTCCTATAGCTTAGGGAAATTAAAATCAAAAAGACACAGCCACCCCAATGTTTGGAACGGCTCTGTTTACAAGAACCTCGTTTACAGTACAAGTTCAACATCGCAGAAAGTGAAAAATGGAGAAAGAAGTTGTGGTATTTACTTACAAAGCAATATCACTCAGCAATGAAATCTGTGTCATCAGGCCCTTAGCAGCACAATGAGTGGATTCAGGTATGATGATTCTAACTGAAATAAGTCACACAGAAAAAGAAACATCATAAGATATCAGTAATACACGGAATGGAAACTTGGCTACACAGGAACTGAATTACAGAACAGAACAGGGTCTCAAATTTAGAAAACCAACTTATGCTTGCTTAAGGGTAAAGGTGAGTTGGGGTGCTGCATAAAACCAGAGATTGAAATGAGCACAGATAAAGTTCCTTAGGCCAAATATGGAATAGACAAGAGCTACTCCTTGCTCAACGAAATGGACTCAACACCGCATATTAAACGCCTAAGAATGTACCTGACTAGTAAGTATCTTAAAACCTATGGATTGCTATGTCTCCGAAAGAGAATCAAGCATGTGTACAGGGGCATAAACGCAGCAGTGATAGGATTGGAGAGGTTCGGTGAGCAAATGAAGACCCTTTGAAGTCATATTGCATGGTACCCATTCCACGGGTTTCAACTACCCAGGTTTTAGGTATTCTTCCTTCAGCTAAAACATGCATGTGGAACCCAGAGTATGATCAACCATGTGATCGGGAGACGTGTTCAAATATGTCTCAGTTTTCCTCCCCTGGTACTCGGGTGCAACATTCCAGACGCTTTACTAACACTCTCCCCACTTGGAGAGTCAGCGCCTTTAACCTCCTGTTTGGCCCAGTTTGCAATTTCTGCGGAAGATGAACAGGAATAGCGAGAACCAATGAGAGGCTAGCTGGAGGTGTCTGGACGGGCAAATTTAACTCTCATTTCCCACCAGGAGGAGGAAATAACCAAAGGCTCAGCGTGCCGTGCCAGAACCAGATTAGGGCCTGAAGCCATCCTGCGGTGTTGCGGCCAGCTCAAAAGAAAGCGAGTTGAAGAAAGGAGCTCAGGGGCACTGTAATTCACAAACCTGCAGAGTTATAAATGACAGCTATCGTCCAAAAATAGACTGAAGTAAGGCTGCCAAGAGGACTTGAAAGCGGGGCAGAATTGCAGGAAACCGATTTCAGGAGGTAGACTGAAATTGCATTGAAAGCATAGGAAAAGAGGCAGAACGTCCACAATGATGCACTTGGCCAAAAAGGGCGTATGCGTTTTTTCCTGAATATATTCAGGAAAAAACGCATACGCCCTTTTTGGCCAACCAAGCAAGCTTACAAAGGAAATCTGCACTACAATGAAGTCTCACTTCCCCCCGGTCAAAAGGGCCATCTGAAAAAAGTGTAAAATCCAGAAAGGCAGGACAGGCCATGGAGAACTGGGAGCCTTGTTATGCTGATGGGCGGGATGTAAATTGCCAACAGACACTCGGGAAAATTGTATGGTGTTTCCTGAAACATCTAAAAAACAAAGCAACAGAGCCTAGGGCACTGCCACTTATGGTCCTATAGCTTAGGGAAATTAAAATCAAAAAGACACAGCCACCCCAAAGTTTGGGACGCCTCTGTTTACAAGAACCTCGTTTACAGTACAAGTTCAACATCGCAGAAAGTGAAAAATGGATAAAGAAGTTTTGGTATTTACTTACAAAGCAATATCACTCAGCAATGAAATCTATGTCATCAGGCCCTTAGCATCACAATGAGTGGATTCAGGTATGATGATTCTAACTGAAATAAGTCACACAGAAAAAGAAACATCATAAGATATCAGTAATACACGGAATGTAAACTTGGCTACACAGGAACTGAATTACAGAACAGAACAGGGTCTCAAATTTAGAAAACCAACTTATGCTTGCTTAAGGGGAAAGGTGAGTTGGGGTGCTGCATAAAACCAGAGATTGAAATGAGCACAGATAAAGTTCCTTAAGCCAAATATGGAATAGACAAGAGCTACTCCTTGCTCAATGAAATGGACTCAACACCGCATATTAAACGCCTAAGAATGTACCTGACTAGTAAGTATCTTAAAACCTATGGATTGCTATGTCTCCGAAAGAGAATCAAGCATGTGTACAGGGGCATAAACGCAGCAGTGATAGGATTGGAGAGGTTCAGTGAGCAAATGAAGACCCTTTGAAGTCATATTGCATGGTACCCATTCCACGGGTCTCAACTACCCAGGTTTTAGGTATTCTTCCTTCAGCTAAAACATGCATGTGGAACCCAAGTATGATCAACCATGTGAACGGGAGACGTGTTCAAATATGTCTCAGTTTTCCTCCCCTGGTACTCGGGTGCAACATTCCAGATGCTTTACTAACACTCTCCCCACTTGGAGAGTCAGCGACTTTAACCTCCTGTTTGGCCCAGTTTGCAATTTCTGCGGAAGATGAACAGGAATAGCGAGAACCAATGAAAGGCTAGCTGGAGGTGTCTGGACGGGCAAATTTAACTCTCATTTCCCACCAGGAAGAGGAAATAACCAAAGGCTCAGCGTGCCGTACCGGAACCAGATTAGGGCCTGAAGCCATCCTGCAGTGTTGCGGCCAGCTCAAAATAAAGCGAGTTGAAGAAAGGAGCTCAGGGGCACTGTAATTCACAAACCTGCAGAGTTATAAATGACAGCTATCGTCCAAAAATAGACTGAAGTAAGGCTGCCAAGAGGACTTGAAAGCGGGGCAGAATTGCAGGAAACCGATTTCAGGAGGTAGACTGGAATTGCATTGAAAGCATAGGAAAAGAGGCAGAACGTCCACAATGATGCACTTGGCCAAAAAGGGCGTATGCATTTTTTCCTGAATATATTCAGGAAAAAACGCATACGCCCTTTTTGGCCAACCAAGCAAGCTTGCAAAGGAAATCTGCACTACAATGAAGTCTCACTTCCCCCCGGTCAAAAGGGCCATCTGAAAAAAGTGTAAAATCCAGAAAGGCAGGACAGGCCATAGAGAACTGGGAGCCTTGTTATGCTGATGGGCGGGATGTAAATTGCCAACAACCACTCCGGAGAAGTGTATGGTGTTTCCTGAAACATCTAAAAAACAAAGCAACAGAACCTAGGGCACTTCCACTTATGGTCCTATAGCTTAGGGAAATTAAAATCAAAAAGACACAGCCACCCCAAAGTTTGGAACGGCTCTGTTTACAAGAACCTCGTTTACAGTACAAGTTCAACATCGCAGAAAGTGAAAAATGGATAAAGAAGTTGTGGTATTTACTTACAAAGCAATATCACTCAGCAATGAAATCTGTGTCATCAGGCCCTTAGCAGCACAATGAGTGGATTCAGGTATGATGATTCTAACTGAAGTAAGTCACACAGAAAAAGAAACATCATAAGATATCAGTAATACACGGAATGTAAACTTGGCTACACAGGAACTGCATTCCAGAAGAGAACAGGGTCTCAAATTTAGAAAACCAACTTATGCTTGCTTAAGGGGAAAGGTGAGTTGGGGTGCTGCATAAAACCAGAGATTGAAATGAGCACAGATAAAGTTCCTTAAGCCAAATATGGAATAGACAAGAGCTACTCCTTGCTCAACGAAATGGACTCAAAACCCCATATTAAACCCCTAAGAATGTACCTGACTAGTAAGTATCTTAAAACCTATGGATTGCTATGTCTCCAAAAGAGAATCAAGCGTGTGTACAGGGGAATAAACGCAGCAGTGATAGGATTGGAGAGGTTCGGTGATCAAATGAAGACCCTTTGAAGTCATATTGCATGGTACCCATTCCACGGGTCTCAACTCTCCAGGTTTAAGGTATTCTTCCTTCAGCTAAAACATGCATGTGGAACCCAGAGTATGATCAACCATGTGAACGGGAGACGTGTTCAAATATGTCTCAGTTTTCCTCCCCTGGTACTCGGGTGCAACATTCCAGACGCTTTACTAACACTCTCCCGACTTGGAGAGTCAGTCCCTTTAACCTCCTGTTTGGCCCAGTTTGCAATTTCTGCGGAAGATGAACAGGAATAGCGAGAACCAATGAGAGGCTAGCTGGAGGTGTCTGGACGGGCAAATTTAACTCTCATTTCCCACCAGGAAGAGGAATTAACCAAAGGCTCAGCATGCCGGGCCGGAACCAGATTAGGGCCTGAAGCCATCCTGCGGTGTTGCGGCCAGGTCACAAGAAAGCGAGTTGAAGAAAGGAGCTCAGGGGCACTGTAATTCACAAACCTGCAGAGTTATAAATGACAGCTATCATCCAAAAATAGACTGAAGTAAGGCTGCCAAGAGGACTTGAAAGTGGGACAGAATTGCAGGAAACCAATTTCAGGAGGTAGACTGGAATTGCATTGAAAGCATAGGAAAAGAGGCAGAACGTCCACAATGATGCACTTGGCCAAAAAGGGCGTATGCGTTTTTTCCTGAATATATTCAGGAAAAAACGCATATGCCCTTTTTGGCCAACCAAGCAAGCTTGCAAAGGAAATCTGCACTACAATGAAGTCTCACTTCCCCTCGGTCAAAAGGGCCATCTGAAAAAAGTGTAAAATCCAGAAAGGCAACAGGCCATTGATAACTGGGAGCCTTGTTTTGCTGAAGGGCGGGATGTAAATTGCCAACAGACACTTGGGAGAAGTGTATGGTGTTTCCTGAAACATCTAAAAAACAAAGCAACAGAGCCTAGGGAACTTCCACTTATGGTCTTATAGCTTAGGGAAATTAAAATCAAAAAGACACAGCCACCCCAAAGTTTGGAACGGCTCTGTTTACAAGAACCTCGTTTACAGTACAAGTTCAACATCGCAGAAAGTGAAAAATGGATAAAGAAGTTGTGGTATTTACTTACAAAGCAATATCACTCAGCAATGAAATCTGTGTCATCAGGCCCTTAGCAGCACAATGAGTGGATTCAGGTATGATGATTCTAACTGAAATAAGTCACACAGAAAAAGAAACATCATAAGATATCAGTAATACACGGAATGTAAACTTGGCTACACAGGAACTGAATTACAGAACAGAACAGGGTCTCAAATTTAGAAAACCAACTTATGCTTGCTTAAGGGTAAAGGTGAGTTGGGGTGCTGCATAAAACCAGAGATTGAAATGAGCACAGATAAAGTTCCTTAAGTCAAATATGGAATAGACAAGAGCTACTCCTTGCTCAACGAAATGGACTCAACACCACATATTAAAAGCCTAAGAATGTACCTGACTAGTAAGTATCTTAAAACCTATGGATTGCTATGTCTCCAAAAGAGAATCAAGCATGTGTACAGGGGCATAAACGCAGCAGTGATAGGATTGGAGAGGTTCGGTGAGCAAATGAAGACCCTTTGAAGTCATATTGCATGGTACCCATTACACGGGTCTTAACTCTCCAGGTTTAAGGTATTCTTCCTTCAGCTAAAACATGCATGTGGAACCCAAGTATGATCAACCATGTGAACGGGAGACGTGTTCAAATATGTCTCAGTTTTCCTCCCCTGGTACTCGGGTGCAACATTCCAGACGCTTTACTAACACTCTCCCCACTTGGAGAGTCAGCACCTTTAACCTCCTGTTTGGCCCAGTTTGCAATTTCTGCGGAAGATGAACAGAAATAGCGAGAACCAATGAGAGACTAGCTGGAGGTGTCTGGACGGGCAAATTTAACTCTCATTTCCCAACAGGAAGAGGAAATAACCAAAGGCTCAGCGTGCCGTCCCGGAACCAGATTAGGGCCTGAAGCCGTCCTGCGGTGTTGCGGCCAGGTCACAAGAAAGCGAGTTGAAGAAAGGAGCTCAGGGGCACTGTAATTCACAAACCTGCAGAGTTATAAATGACACCTATCGTCCAAAAATAGACTGAAGTAAGGCTGCCAAGAGGACTTGAAAGCGGGGCAGAATTGCAGGAAACCGATTTCAGGAGGTAGACTGGAATTGCATTGAAAGCATAGGAAAAGAGGCAGAACGTCCACAATGATGCACTTGGCCAAAAAGGGCGTATGCGTTTTTTCCTGAATATATTCAGGAAAAAACGCATACGCCCTTTTTGGCCAACCAAGCAAGCTTGCAAAGGAAATCTGCACTACAATGAAGTCTCACTTCCCCCCGGTCAAAAGGGCCATCTGAAAAAAGTGTAAAATCCAGAAAGGCAGGACAGGCCATGGAGAACTGGGAGCCTTGTTATGCTGATGGGCGGGATGTAAATTGCCAACAGACACTGGGGAGAAGTGTATGGTGTTTCCTGAAACATCTAAAAAACAAAGCAACAGAGCCTAGGGCACTGCCACTTATGGTCCTATAGCTTAGGGAAATTAAAATCAAAAAGACACAGCCACCCCAAAGTTTGGGACGCCTCTGTTTACAAGAACCTCGTTTACAGTACAAGTTCAACATCGCAGAAAGTGAAAAATGGATAAAGAACTTGTGGTACTTACGTACAATGCAGTATCACTCAGCAATGAAATCTATGTCATCAGGCCCGTAGCAGCATAATGAGTGGATTCAGGTACGATGATTCTAACTGAAATAAGTCACACAGAAAAAGAAACATCATAAGATATCACTAATACACGGAATGTAAACTTGGCTACACAGGAACTGCATTCCTAAACAGAACAGGGTCTCAAATTTAGAAAACCAACTTATGCTTGCTTAAGGGGAAAGGTGAGTTGGGGTGCTGCATAAAACCAGAGATTGAAATGAGCACAGATAAAGTTCCTTAAGCCAAATATGGAATAGACAAGAGCTACTCCTTGCTCAACGAAATGGACTCAAAACCCCATATTAAACCCCTAAGAATGTACCTGACTAGTAAGTATCTTAAAACCTATGGATTGCTATGTCTCCAAAAGAGAATCAAGCGTGTGTACAGGGGAATAAACGCAGCAGTGATAGGATTGGAGAGGTTCGGTGATCAAATGAAGACCCTTTGAAGTCATATTGCATGGTACCCATTACACGGGTCTCAACTCTCCAGGTTTAAGGTATTCTTCCTTCAGCTAAAACATGCATGTGGAACCCAGAGTATGATCAACCATGTGAACGGGAGACGTGTTCAAATATGTCTCAGTTTTCCTCCCCTGGTACTCGGGTGCAACATTCCAGACGCTTTACTAACACTCTCCCGACTTGGAGAGTCAGTCCCTTTAACCTCCTGTTTGGCCTAGTTTGCAATTTCTGCGGAAGATGAACAGGAATAGCGAGAACCAATGAGAGGCTAGCTGGAGGTGTCTGGACGGGCAAATTTAACTCTCATTTCCCACCAGGAAGAGGAATTAACCAAAGGCTCAGCATGCCGGGCCGGAACCAGATTAGGGCCTGAAGCCATCCTGCGGTGTTGCGGCCAGGTCACAAGAAAGCGAGTTGAAGAAAGGAGCTCAGGGGCACTGTAATTCACAAACCTGCAGAGTTATAAATGACAGCTATCATCCAAAAATAGACTGAAGTAAGGCTGCCAAGAGGACTTGAAAGCGGGACAGAATTGCAGGAAACCAATTTCAGGAGGTAGACTGGAATTGCATTGAAAGCATAGGAAAAGAGGCAGAACGTCCACAATGATGCACTTGGCCAAAAAGGGCGTATGCGTTTTTTCCTGAATATATTCAGGAAAAAACGCATACGCCCTTTTTGGCCAACCAAGCAAGCTTGCAAAGGAAATCTGCACTACAATGAAGTCTCACTTCCCCTCGGTCAAAAGGGCCATCTGAAAAAAGTGTAAAATCCAGAAAGGCAACAGGCCATTGATAACTGGGAGCCTTGTTATGCTGAAGGGCGGGATGTAAATTGCCAACAGACACTTGGGAGAAGTGTATGGTGTTTCCTGAAACATCTAAAAAACAAAGCAACAGAGCCTAGGGCACTTCCACTTATGGTCTTATAGCTTAGGGAAATTAAAATCAAAAAGACACAGCCACCCCAAAGTTTGGAACGGCTCTGTTTACAAGAACCTCGTTTACAGTACAAGTTCAACATCGCAGAAAGTGAAAAATGGATAAAGAACTTGTGGTACTTACGTACAATGCAGTATCACTCAGCAATGAAATCTATGTCATCAGGCCCGTAGCGGCATAATGAGTAGATTCAGGTACGATGATTCTAACTGAAATAAGTCACACAGAAAAAGAAACATCATAAGATATCAGTAATACACGGAATGTAAACTTGGCTACACAGGAACTGAATTCCAAAACAGAACAGGTTCTCAAATTTAGAAAACCAACTTATGCTTGCTTAAGGGGAAAGGTGAGTTGGGTTGCTGCATAAAACCAGAGATTGAAATGAGCACAGATAAAGTTCCTTAAGCCAAATATGGAATAGACAAGAGCTACTCCTTGCTCAACGAAATGGACTCAACACCGCATATTAAACGCCTAAGAATGTACCTGACTAGTAAGTATCTTAAAACCTATGGATTGCTATGTCTCCGAAAGAGAATCAAGCATGTGTACAGGGGCATAAACGCAGCAGTGATAGGATTGGAGAGGTTCGGTGAGCAAATGAAGACCCTTTGAAGTCATATTGCATGGTACCCATTCCACGGGTTTCAACTACCCATGTTTTAGGTATTCTTCCTTCAGCTAAAACATGCATGTGGAACCCAGAGTATGATCAACCATGTGATCGGGAGACGTGTTCAAATATGTCTCAGTTTTCCTCCCCTGGTACTCGGGTGCAACATTCCAGACGCTTTACTAACACTCTCCCCACTTGGAGAGTCAGCGCCTTTAACCTCCTGTTTGGCCCAGTTTGCAATTTCTGCGGAAGATGAACAGGAATAGCGAGAACCAATGAGAGGCTAGCTGGAGGTGTCTGTACGGGCAAATTTAACTCTCATTTCCCACCAGGAGGAGGAAATAACCAAAGGCTCAGCCTGCCGTACCGGAACCAGATTTGGGTCTGAAGCCATCCTGCGGTGTTGCGGCCAGGTCACAAGAAAGCGAGTTGAAGAAAGGAACTCAGGGGCACTGTAATTCACAAACCTGCAGAGTTATAAATGACAGCTATCGTCCAAAAATAGACTGAAGTAAGGCTGCCAAGAGGACTTGAAAGCGGGGCAGAATTGCAGGAAACCGATTTCAGGAGGTAGACTGGAATTGCATTGAAAGCATAGGAAAAGAGGCAGAACGTCCACAATGATGCACTTGGCCAAAAAGGGCGTATGCGTTTTTTCCTGAATATATTCAGGAAAAAACGCATACGCCCTTTTTGGCCAACCAAGCAAGCTTGCAAAGGAAATCTGCACTACAATGAAGTCTCACTTCCCCCCGGTCAAAAGGGCCATCTGAAAAAAGTGTAAAATCCAGAAAGGCAGGACAGGCCATGGAGAACTGGGAGCCTTGTTATGCTGATGGGCGGGATGTAAATTGCCAACAGACACTCGGGAGAAGTGTATGGTGTTTCCTGAAACATCTAAAAAACAAAGCAACAGAGCCTAGGGCACTTCCACTTATGGTCCTATAGCTTAGGGAAATTAAAATCAAAAAGACACAGCCACCCCAAAGTTTGGATCGGCTCTGTTTATAAGAACCTCGTTTACAGTACAAGTTCAACATCGCAGAAAGTGAAAAATGGATAAAGAAGTTGTGGTATTTACTTACAAAGCAATATCACTCAGCAATGAAATCTGTGTCATCAGGCCCTTAGCAGCACAATGAGTGGATTCAGGTATGATGCTTCTAACTGAAATAAGTCACACAGAAAAGAAACATCATAAGATATCAGTAATACATGGAATGTAAACTTGGCTACACAGGAACTGAATTACAGAACAGAACAGGGTCTCAAATTTAGAAAACCAACTTATGCTTGCTTAAGGGGAAAGGTGAGTTGGGGTGCTGCATAAAACCAGAGATTGAAATGAGCACAGATAAAGTTCCTTAAGCCAAATATGGAATAGACAAGAGCTACTCCTTGCTCAACGAAATGGACTCAACACCGCATATTAAACGCCTAAGAATGTACCTGACTAGTAAGTATCTTAAAACCTATGGATTGCTATGTCTCCAAAAGAGAATCAAGCGTGTGTAAAGGGGCATAAACGCAGCAGTGATAGGATTGGAGAGGTTCGGTGAGCAAATGAAGACCCTTTGAAGTCATATTGCATGGTACCCATTACACGGGTCTCAACTCTCCAGGTTTAAGGTATTCTTCCTTCAGCTAAAACATGCATGTGGAACCCAAGTATGATCAACCATGTGAACGGGAGACGTGTTCAATATGTCTCAGTTTTCGTACCCTGGTACTCGGGTGCAACATTCCAGACGCTTTACTAACACTCTCCCGATTTGGAGAGTCAGTCCCTTTAACCTCCTGTTTGGCCCAGTTTGCAATTTCTGCGGAAGATGAACAGGAATAGCGAGAACCAATGAGAGACTAGCTGGAGGTGTCTGGACGGGCAAATTTAACTCTCATTTCCCACCAGGAAGAGGAAATAACCAAAGGCTCAGCGTGCCGTGCCGGAACCAGATTAGGGCCTGAAGCCATCCTGCGGTGTTGCGGCCAGGTCACAAGAAAGCGAGTTGAAGAAAGGAGCTCAGGGGCACTGTAATTCACAAACCTGCAGAGTTATAAATGACAGCTATCGTCCAAAAATAGACTGAAGTAAGGCTGCCAAGAGGACTTGAAAGCGGGGCAGAATTGCAGGAAACCGATTTCAGGAGGTAGACTGGAATTGCATTGAAAGCATAGGAAAAGAGGCAGAACGTCCACAATGATGCACTTGGCCAAAAAGGGCGTATGCGTTTTTTCCTGAATATATTCAGGAAAAAACGCATACGCCCTTTTTGGCCAACCAAGCAAGCTTGCAAAGGAAATCTGCACTACAATGAAGTCTCACTTCCCCCCGGTCAAAAGGGCCATCTGAAAAAAGTGTAAAATCCAGAAAGGCAGGACAGGCCATGGAGAACTGGGAGCCTTGTTATGCTGATGGGCGGGATGTAAATTGCCAACAGACACTCGGGAGAAGTGTATGGTGTTTCCTGAAACATCTAAAAAACAAAGCAACAGAGCCTAGGGCACTGCCACTTATGGTCCTATAGCTTAGGGAAATTAAAATCAAAAAGACACAGCCACCCCAAAGTTTGGGACGCCTCTGTTTACAAGAACCTTGTTTACCGTACAAGTTCAACATCGCAGAAAGTGAAAAATGGATAAAGAAGTTGTGGTATTTACTTACAAAGCAATATCACTCAGCAATGAATTCTATGTCATCAGGCCCTTAGCATCACAATGAGTGGATTCAGGTATGATGATTCTAACTGAAATAAGTCACACAGAAAAAGAAACATCATAAGATATCAGTAATACACGGAATGTAAACTTGGCTACACAGGAACTGAATTACAGAACAGAACAGGGTCTCAAATTTAGAAAACCAACTTATGCTTGCTTAAGGGGAAAGGTGAGTTGGGGTGCTGCATAAAACCAGAGATTGAAATGAGCACAGATAAAGTTCCTTAAGCCAAATATGGAATAGACAAGAGCTACTCCTTGCTCAACGAAATGGACTCAACACCGCATATTAAACGCCTAAGAATGTACCTGACTAGTAAGTATCTTAAAACCTATGGATTGCTATGTCTCCGAAAGAGAATCAAGCATGTGTACAGGGGCATAAACGCAGCAGTGATAGGATTGGAGAGGTTCGGTGAGCAAATGAAGACCCTTTGAAGTCATATTACATGGTACCCATTCCACGGGTTTCAACTACCCAGGTTTTAGGTATTCTTCCTTCAGTTAAAACATGCATGTGGAACCCAAGTATGATCAACCATGTGAACGGGAGACGTGTTCAAATATGTCTCAGTTTTCCTCCCCTGGTACTCGGGTGCAACATTCCAGACGCTTTACTAACACTCTCCCCACTTGGAGAGTCAGCGCCTTTAATCTCCTGTTTGGCCCAGTTTGCAATTTCTGCGGAAGATGAACATGAATAGCGAGAACCAATGAGAGGCTAGCTGGAGGTGTCTGGACGGGCAAATTTAACTCTCATTTCCCACCAGAAAGAGGAAATAACCAAAGGCTCAGCGTGCCGTACCGGAACCAGATTAGGGCCTGAAGCCATCCTGCGGTGTTGCGGCCAGGTCACAAGAAAGCGAGTTGAAGAAAGGAGCTCAGGGGCACTGTAATTCACAAACCTGCAGAGTTATAAATGACAGCTATCGTCCAAAAATATACTGAAGTAAGGCTGCCAAGAGGCCTTGAAAGCGGGGCAGAATTGCAGGAAACCGATTTCAGGAGGTAGACTGGAATTGCATTGAAAGCATAGGAAAAGAGGCAGAATGTCCACAATGATGCACTTGGCCAAAAAGGGCGTATGCGTTTTTTCCTGAATATATTCAGGAAAAAACGCATACGCCCTTTTTGGCCAACCAAGCAAGCTTGCAAAGGAAATCTGCACTACAATGAAGTCTCACTTCCCCCCGGTCAAAAGGGCCATCTGAAAAAAGTGTAAAATCCAGAAAGGCAGGACAGGCCATGGAGAACTGGGAGCCTTGTTATGCTGATGGGCGGGATGTAAATTGCCAACAGACACTCGGGAGAAGTGTATGGTGTTTCCTGAAACATCTAAAAAACAAAGCAACAGAGCCTAGGGCACTGCCACTTATGGTCCTATAGCTTAGGGAAATTAAAATCAAAAAGACACAGCCACCCCAAAGTTTGGATCGGCTCTGTTTATAAGAACCTCGTTTACAGTACAAGTTCAACATCGCAGAAAGTGAAAAATGGATAAAGAAGTTGTGGTATTTACTTACAAAGCAATATCACTCAGCAATGAAATCTGTGTCATCAGGCCCTTAGCAGCACAATGAGTGGATTCAGGTATGATGATTCTAACTGAAATAAGTCACACAGAAAAGAAACATCATAAGATATCAGTAATACACGGAATGTAAACTTGGCTACACAGGAACTGAATTACAGAACAGAACAGGGTCTCAAATTTAGAAAACCAACTTATGCTTGCTTAAGGGGAAAGGTGAGTTGGGGTGCTGCATAAAACCAGAGATTGAAATGAGCACAGATAAAGTTCCTTAAGCCAAATATGGAATAGACAAGAGCTACTCCTTGCTCAACGAAATGGACTCAACACCGCATATTAAACGCCTAAGAATGTACCTGACTAATAAGTATCTTAAAACCTATGGATTGCTATGTCTCCAAAAGAGAATCAAGCGTGTGTAAAGGGGCATAAACGCAGCAGTGATAGGATTGGAGAGGTTCGGTGAGCAAATGAAGACCCTTTGAAGTCATATTGCATGGTACCCATTACACGGGTCTCAACTCTCCAGGTTTAAGGTATTCTTCCTTCAGCTAAAACATGCATGTGGAACCCAAGTATGATCAACCATGTGAACGGGAGACGTGTTCAATATGTCTCAGTTTTCGTACCCTGGTACTCGGGTGCAACATTCCAGACGCTTTACTAACACTCTCCCGACTTGGAGAGTCAGTCCCTTTAACCTCCTGTTTGGCCCAGTTTGCAATTTCTGCGGAAGATGAACAGGAATAGCGAGAACCAATGAGAGACTAGCTGGAGGTGTCTGGACGGGCAAATTTAACTCTCATTTCCCACCAGGAAGAGGAAATAACCAAAGGCTCAGCGTGCCGTGCCGGAACCAGATTAGGGCCTGAAGCCATCCTGCGGTGTTGCGGCCAGGTCACAAGAAAGCGAGTTGAAGAAAGGAGCTCAGGGGCACTGTAATTCACAAACCTGCAGAGTTATAAATGACAGCTATCGTCCAAAAATAGACTGAAGTAAGGCTGCCAAGAGGACTTGAAAGCGGGGCAGAATTGCAGGAAACCGATTTCAGGAGGTAGACTGGAATTGCATTGAAAGCATAGGAAAAGAGGCAGAACGTCCACAATGATGCACTTGGCCAAAAAGGGCGTATGCGTTTTTTCCTGAATATATTCAGGAAAAAACGCATACGCCCTTTTTGGCCAACCAAGCAAGCTTGCAAAGGAAATCTGCACTACAATGAAGTCTCACTTCCCCCCGGTCAAAAGGGCCATCTGAAAAAAGTGTAAAATCCAGAAAGGCAGGACAGGCCATGGAGAACTGGGAGCCTTGTTATGCTGATGGGCGGGATGTAAATTGCCAACAGACACTCGGGAGAAGTGTATGGTGTTTCCTGAAACATCTAAAAAACAAAGCAACAGAGCCTAGGGCACTGCCACTTATGGTCCTATAGCATAGGGAAATTAAAATCAAAAAGACACAGCCACCCCAAAGTTTGGGACGCCTCTGTTTACAAGAACCTTGTTTACCGTACAAGTTCAACATCGCAGAAAGTGAAAAATGGATAAAGAAGTTGTGGTATTTACTTACAAAGCAATATCACTCAGCAATGAATTCTATGTCATCAGGCCCTTAGCATCACAATGAGTGGATTCAGGTATGATGATTCTAACTGAAATAAGTCACACAGAAAAAGAAACATCATAAGATATCAGTAATACACGGAATGTAAACTTGGCTACACAGGAACTGAATTACAGAACAGAACAGGGTCTCAAATTTAGAAAACCAACTTATGCTTGCTTAAGGGGAAAAGTGAGTTGGGGTGCTGCATAAAACCAGAGATTGAAATGAGCACAGATAAAGTTCCTTAAGCCAAATATGGAATAGACAAGAGCTACTCCTTGCTCAACGAAATGGACTCAACACCGCATATTAAACGCCTAAGAATGTACCTGACTAGTAAGTATCTTAAAACCTATGGATTGCTATGTCTCCAAAAGAGAATCAAGCGTGTGTAAAGGGGCATAAACGCAGCAGTGATAGGATTGGAGAGGTTCGGTGAGCAAATGAAGACCCTTTGAAGTCATATTGCATGGTACCCATTACACGGGTCTCAACTCTCCAGGTTTAAGGTATTCTTCCTTCAGCTAAAACATGCATGTGGAACCCAAGTATGATCAACCATGTGAACGGGAGACGTGTTCAAATATGTCTCAGTTTTCGTACCCTGGTACTCGGGTGCAACATTCCAGACGCTTTACTAACACTCTCCCGATTTGGAGAGTCAGTCCCTTTAACCTCCTGTTTGGCCCAGTTTGCAATTTCTGCGGAAGATGAACAGGAATAGCGAGAACCAATGAGAGACTAGCTGGAGGTGTCTGGACGGGCAAATTTAACTCTCATTTCCCACCAGGAAGAGGAAATAACCAAAGGCTCAGCGTGCCGTGCCGGAACCAGATTAGGGCCTGAAGCCATCCTGCGATGTTGCGGCCAGGTCACAAGAAAGCGAGTTGAAGAAAGGAGCTCAGGGGCACTGTAATTCACAAACCTGCAGAGTTATAAATGACAGCTATCGTCCAAAAATAGACTGAAGTAAGGCTGCCAAGAGGACTTGAAAGCGGGGCAGAATTGCAGGAAACCAATTTCAGGAGGTAGACTGGAATTGCATTGAAAGCATAGGAAAAGAGGCAGAACGTCCACAATGATGCACTTGGCCAAAAAGGGCGTATGCGTTTTTTCCTGAATATATTCAGGAAAAAACGCATACGCCCTTTTTGGCCAACCAAGCAAGCTTGCAAAGGAAATCTGCACTACAATGAAGTCTCACTTCCCCCCGGTCAAAAGGGCCATCTGAAAAAAGTGTAAAATCCAGAAAGGCAGGACAGGCCATGGAGAACTGGGAGCCTTGTTATGCTGATGGGCGGGATGTAAATTGCCAACAGACACTCGGGAGAAGTGTATGGTGTTTCCTGAAACATCTAAAAAACAAAGCAACAGAGCCTAGGGCACTGCCACTTATGGTCCTATAGCTTAGGGAAATTAAAATCAAAAAGACAAAGCCACCCCAAAGTTTGGGACGCCTCTGTTTACAAGAACCTCGTTTACCGTACAAGTTCAACATCGCAGAAAGTGAAAAATGGATAAAGAAGTTGTGGTATTTACTTACAAAGCAATATCACTCAGCAATGAATTCTATGTCATCAGGCCCTTAGCATCACAATGAGTGGATTCAGGTATGATGATTCTAACTGAAATAAGTCACACAGAAAAAGAAACATCATAAGATATCAGTAATACACGGAATGTAAACTTGGCTACACAGGAACTGAATTACAGAACAGAACAGGGTCTCAAATTTAGAAAACCAACTTATGCTTGCTTAAGGGGAAAGGTGAGTTGGGGTGCTGCATAAAACCAGAGATTGAAATGAGCACAGATAAAGTTCCTTAAGCCAAATATGGAATAGACAAGAGCTACTCCTTGCTCAACGAAATGGACTCAACACCGCATATTAAACGCCTAAGAATGTACCTGACTTGTAAGTATCTTAAAACCTATGGATTGCTATGTCTCCGAAAGAGAATCAAGCATGTGTACAGGGGCATAAACGCAGCAGTGATAGGATTGGAGAGGTTCGGTGAGCAAATGAAGACCCTTTGAAGTCATATTGCATGGTACCCATTCCACGGGTTTCAACTACGCAGGTTTTAGGTATTCTTCCTTCAGCTAAAACATGCATGTGGAACCCAAGTATGATCAACCATATGAACGGGAGACGTGTTCAAATATGTCTCAGTTTTCCTCCCCTGGTACTCGGGTGCAACATTCCAGACGCTTTACTAACACTCTCCCCACTTGGAGAGTCAGCGCCTTTAACCTCCTGTTTGGCCCAGTTTGCAATTTCTGCGGAAGATGAACATGAATAGCGAGAACCAATGAGAGGCTAGCTGGAGGTGTCTGGACGGGCAAATTTAACTCTCATTTCCCACCAGGAAGAGGAAATAACCAAAGGCTCAGCATGCCGTACCGGAACCAGATTAGGGCCTGAAGCCATCCTGCGGTGTTGCGGCCAGGTCACAAGAAAGCGAGTTGAAGAAAGGAGCTCAGGGGCACTGTAATTCACAAACCTGCAGAGTTATAAATGACAGCTATCGTCCAAAAATAGACTGAAGTAAGGCTGCCAAGAGGACTTGAAAGCGGGGCAGAATTGCAGGAAACCGATTTCAGGAGGTAGACTGGAATTGCATTGAAAGCATAGGAAAAGAGGCAGAATGTCCACAATGATGCACTTGGCCAAAAAGGGCGTATGCGTTTTTTCCTGAATATATTCAGGAAAAAACGCATACGCCCTTTTTGGCCAACCAAGCAAGCTTGCAAAGGAAATCTGCACTACAATGAAGTCTCACTTCTCCCCGGTCAAAAGGGCCATCTGAAAAAAGTGTAAAATCCAGAAAGGCAGGACAGGCCATGGAGAACTGGGAGCCTTGTTATGCTGATGGGCGGGATGTAAATTGCCAACAACCACTCGGGAGAAGTGTATGGTGTTTCCTGAAACATCTAAAAAACAAAGCAACAGAACCTAGGGCACTTCCACTTATGGTCCTATAGCTTAGGGAAATTAAAATCAAAAAGACACAGCCACCCCAAAGTTTGGAATGGATCTGTTTACAAGAACCTCATTTACAGTACAAGTTCAACATCGCAGAAAGTGAAAAATTGATAAAGAAGTTGTGGTATTTACTTACAAAGCAATATCACTCAGCAATGAAATCTGTGTCATCAGGCCCTTAGCAGCACAATGAGTGGATTCAGGTATGATGATTCTAACTGAAGTAAGTCACACAGAAAAAGAAACATCATAAGATATCAGTAATACACGGAATGTAAACTTGGCTACACAGGAACTGAATTCCAAAACAGAACAGGGTCTCAAATTTAGAAAACCAACTTATGCTTGCTTAAGGGGAAAGGTGAGTTGGGGTGCTGCATAAAACCAGAGATTGAAATGAGCACAGATAAAGTTCCTTAAGCCAAATATGGAATAGACAAGAGCTACTCCTTGCTCAACGAAATGGACTCAACACCGCATATTAAACGCCTAAGAATGTACCTGACTTGTAAGTATCTTAAAACCTATGGATTGCTATGTCTCCGAAAGAGAATCAAGCATGTGTACAGGGGCATAAACGCAGCAGTGATAGGATTGGAGAGGTTCAGTGAGCAAATGAAGACCCTTTGAAGTCATATTGCATGGTACCCATTCCACGGGTTTCAACTACGCAGGTTTAAGGTATTCTTCCTTCAGCTAAAACATGCATGTGGAACCCAAGTATGATCAACCATGTGAACGGGAGACGTGTTCAAATATGTCTCAGTTTTCCTCCCCTGGTACTCGGGTGCAACATTCCAGACGCTTTACTAACACTCTCCCCACTTGGAGAGTCAGCGCCTTTAACCTCCTGTTTGGCCCAGTTTGCAATTTCTGCGGAAGATGAACAGGAATAGCGAGAACCAATGAGAGGCTAGCTGGAGGTGTCTGGACGGGCAAATTTAACTCTCATTTCCCACCAGAAAGAGGAAATAACCAAAGGCTCAGCGTGCCGTACCGGAACCAGATTAGGGCCTGAAGCCATCCTGCGGTGTTGCGGCCAGCTCAAAAGAAAGCGAGTTGAACAAAGGAGCTCAGGGGCACTGTAATTCACAAACCTGCAGAGTTATAAATGACAGCTATCGTCCAAAAATAGACTGAAGTAAGGCTGCCAAGAGGACTTGAAAGCGGGGCAGAATTGCAGGAAACCGATTTCAGGAGGTAGACTGGAATTGCATTGAAAGCATAGGAAAAGAGGCAGAACGTCCACAATGATGCACTTGGCCAAAAAGGGCGTATGCGTTTTTTCCTGAATATATTCAGGAAAAAACGCATACGCCCTTTTTGGCCAACCAAGCAAGCTTGCAAAGGAAATCTGCACTACAATGAAGTCTCACTTCCCCCCGGTCAAAAGGGCCATCTGAAAAAAGTGTAAAATCCAGAAAGGCAGGACAGGCCATGGAGAACTGGGAGCCTTGTTATGCTGATGGGCGGGATGTAAATTGCCAACAACCACTCGGGAGAAGTGTATGGTGTTTCCTGAAACATCTAAAAAACAAAGCAACAGAACCTAGGGCACTTCCACTTATGGTCCTATAGCTTAGGGAAATTAAAATCAAAAAGACACAGCCACCCCAAAGTTTGGAACGGCTCTGTTTACAAGAACCTCGTTTACAGTACAAGTTCAACATCGCAGAAAGTGAAAAATGGATAAAGAAGTTGTGGTATTTACTTACAAAGCAATATCACTCAGCAATGAAATCTGTGTCATCAGGCCCTTAGCAGCACAATGAGTGGATTCAGGTATGATGATTCTAACAGAAGTAAGTCACACAGAAAAAGAAACATCATAAGATATCAGTAATACACGGAATGTAAACTTGGCTACACAGGAACTGAATTACAGAACAGAACAGGGTCTCAAATTTAGAAAACCAACTTATGCTTGCTTAAGGGTAAAGGTGAGTTGGGGTGCTGCATAAAACCAGAGATTGAAATGAGCACAGATAAAGTTCCTTAAGTCAAATATGGAATAGACAAGAGCTACTCCTTGCTCAACGAAATGGACTCAACACCGCATATTAAATGCCTAAGAATGTACCTGTCTAGTAAGTATCTTAAAAACCTATGGATTGCTATGTCTCCGAAAGAGAATCAAGCATGTGTACAGGGTCATAAACGCAGCAGTGATAGGATTGGAGAGGTTCGATGAGCAAATGAAGACCCTTTGAAGTCATATTGCATGGTACCCATTACACGGGTCTTAACTCTCCAGGTTTAAGGTATTCTTCCTTCAACTAAAACATGCATGTGGAACCCAAGTATGATCAACCATGTGAACGGGAGACGTGTTCAAATATGTCTCAGTTTTCCTCCCCTGGTACTCGGGTGCAACATTCCAGACGCTTTACTAACACTCTCCCCACTTGGAGAGTCAGCGCCTTTAACCTCCTGTTTGGCCCAGTTTGCAATTTCTGCGGAAGATGAACAGGAATAGCGAGAACCAATGAGAGACTAGCTGGAGGTGTCTGGACGGGCAAATTTAACTCTCATTTCCCACCAGGAAAAGGAAATAACCAAAGGCTCAGCGTGCCGTGCCGGAACCAGATTAGGGCCTGAAGCCATCCTGCGGTGTTGCGGCCAGGTCACAAGAAAGCAAGTTGAAGAAAGGAGCTCAGGGGCACTGTAATTCACAAACCTGCAGAGTTATAAATGACAGCTATCGTCCAAAAATAGACTGAAGTAAGGCTGCCAAGAGGACTTGAAAGCGGGGCAGAATTGCAGGAAACCGATTTCAGGAGGTAGACTGGAATTGCATTGAAAGCATAGGAAAAGAGGCAGAACGTCCACAATGATGCACTTGGCCAAACAGGGCGTATGCGTTTTTTCCTGAATATATTCAGGAAAAAACGCATACGCCCTTTTTGGCCAACCAAGCAAGCTTGCAAAGGAAATCTGCACTACAATGAAGTCTCACTTCCCCCCGGTCAAAAGGGCCATCTGAAAAAAGTGTAAAATCCAGAAAGGCAGGACAGGCCATGGAGAACTGGGAGCCTTGTTATGCTGATGGGCGGGATGTAAATTGCCAACAACCACTCGGGAGAAGTGTATGGTGTTTCCTGAAACATCTAAAAAACAAAGCAACAGAGCCTAGGGCACTGCCACTTATGGTCCTATAGCTTAGGGAAATTAAAATCAAAAAGACACAGCCACCCCAAAGTTTGGGACGTCTCTGTTTACAAGAACCTCGTTTACAGTACAAGTTCAACATTGCAGAAAGTGAAAAATGGATAAAGAAGTTGTGGTATTTACTTACAAAGCAATATCACTCAGCAATGAAATCTATGTCATCAGGCCCTTAGCATCACAATGAGTGGATTCAGGTATGATGATTCTAACTGAAATAAGTCACACAGAAAAGAAACATCATAAGATATCAGTAATACACGGAATGTAAACTTGGCTACACAGGAACTGAATTCCAAAACAGAACAGGGTCTCAAATTTAGAAAACCAACTTATGCTTGCTTAAGGGGAAAGGTGAGTTGGGGTGCTGCATAAAACCAGAGATTGAAATGAGCACAGATAAAGTTCCTTAAGCCAAATGTGGAATAGACAAGAGCTACTCCTTGCTCAACGAAATGGACTCAACACCGCATATTAAACGCCTAAGAATGTACCTGACTTGTAAGTATCTTAAAACCTATGGATTGCTATGTCTCCGAAAGAGAATCAAGCATGTGTACAGGGGCATAAATGCAGCAGTGATAGGATTGGAGAGGTTCGGTGAGCAAATGAAGACCCTTTGAAGTCATATTGCATGGTACCCATTCCACGGGTTTCAACTACGCAGGTTTTAGGTATTCTTCCTTCAGCTAAAACATGCATGTGGAACCCAAGTATGATCAACCATGTGAACGGGAGACGTGTTCAAATATGTCTCAGTTTTCCTCCCCTGGTACTCGGGTGCAACATTCCAGACGCTTTACTAACACTTTCCCCACTTGGAGAGTCAGCGCCTTTAACCTCCTGTTTGGCCCAGTTTGCAATTTCTGCGGAAGATGAACAGGAATAGCGAGAACCAATGAGAGGCTAGCTGGAGGTGTCTGGACGGGCAAATTTAACTCTCATTTCCCACCAGGAAGAGGAAATAACCAAAGGCTCAGCGTGCCGTACCGGAACCAGATTAGGGCCTGAAGCCATCCTGCGGTGTTGCGGCCAGCTCAAAAGAAAGCGAGTTGAAGAAAGGAGCTCAGGGGCACTGTAATTCACAAACCTGCAGAGTTATAAATGACAGCTATCGTCCAAAAATAGACTGAAGTAAGGCTGCCAAGAGGACTTGAAAGCGGGGCAGAATTGCAGGAAACCGATTTCAGGAGGTAGACTGGAATTGCATTGAAAGCATAGGAAAAGAGGCAGAACGTCCACAATGATGCACTTGGCCAAAAAGGGCGTATGCGTTTTTTCCTGAATATATTCAGGAAAAAACGCATACGCCCTTTTTGGCCAACCAAGCAAGCTTGCAAAGGAAATCTGCACTACAATGAAGTCTCACTTCCCCCCGGTCAAAAGGGCCATCTGAAAAAAGTGGAAAATCCAGAAAGGCAGGACAGGCCATGGAGAACTGGGAGCCTTGTTATGCTGATGGGCGGGATGTAAATTGCCAACAACCACTCGGGAGAAGTGTATGGTGTTTCCTGAAACATCTAAAAAACAAAGCAACAGAACCTAGGGCACTTCCACTTATGGTCTTATAGCTTAGGGAAATTAAAATCAAAAAGACACAGCCACCCCAAAGTTTGAAACGGCTCTGTTTACAAGAACCTCGTTTACAGTACAAGTTCAACATCGCAGAAAGTGAAAAATGGATAAAGAAGTTGTGGTATTTACTTACAAAGCAATATCACTCAGCAATGAAATCTGTGTCATCAGGCCCTTAGCAGCACAATGAGTGGATTCAGGTATGATGATTCTAACTGAAATAAGTCACACAGAAAAGAAACATTATAAGATATCAGTAATACACGGAATGTAAACTTGGCTACACAGGAACTGAATTACAGAACAGAACAGGGTCTCAAATTTAGAAAACCAACTTATGCTTGCTTAAGGGGAAAGGTGAGTTGGGGTGCTGCATAAAACCAGAGATTGAAATGAGCACAGATAAAGTTCCTTAAGCCAAATATGGAATAGACAAGAGCTACTCCTTGCTCAACGAAATGGACTCAACACCGCATATTAAACGCCTAAGAATGTACCTGACTAGTAAGTATCTTAAAACCTATGGATTGCTATGTCTCCAAAAGAGAATCAAGCGTGTGTAAAGGGGCATAAACGCAGCAGTGATAGGATTGGAGAGGTTCGGTGAGCAAATGAAGACCCTTTGAAGTCATATTGCATGGTACCCATTACACGGGTCTTAACTCTCCAGGTTTAAGGTATTCTTCCTTCAGCTAAAACATGCATGTGGAACCCAAGTATGATCAACCATGTGAACGGGAGACGTGTTCAAATATGTCTCAGTTTTCGTACCCTGGTACTCGGGTGCAACATTCCAGACGCTTTACTAACACTCTCCCGACTTGGAGAGTCAGTCCCTTTAACCTCCTGTTTGGCCCAGTTTGCAATTTCTGCGGAAGATGAACAGGAATAGCGAGAACCAATGAGAGACTAGCTGGAGGTGTCTGGACGGGCAAATTTAACTCTCATTTCCCACCAGGAAGAGGAAATAACCAAAGGTTCAGCGTGCCGTGCCGGAACCAGATTAGGGCCTGAAGCCATCCTGCGGTGTTGCGGCCAGCTCACAAGAAAGCGAGTTGAAGAAAGGAGCTCAGGGGCACTGTAATTCACAAACCTGCAGAGTTATAAATGACAGCTATCGTCCAAAAATAGACTGAAGTAAGGCTGCCAAGAGGACTTGAAAGCGGGGCAGAATTGCAGGAAACCGATTTCAGGAGGTAGACTGGAATTGCATTGAAAGCATAGGAAAAGAGGCAGAACGTCCACAATGATGCACTTGGCCAAAAAGGGCGTATGCGTTTTTTCCTGAATATATTCAGGAAAAAACGCATACGCCCTTTTTGGCCAACCAAGCAAGCTTGCAAAGGAAATCTGCACTACAATGAAGTCTCACTTCCCCCCGGTCAAAAGGGCCATCTGAAAAAAGTGTAAAATCCAGAAAGGCAGGACAGGCCATGGAGAACTGGGAGCCTTGTTATGCTGATGGGCGGGATGTAAGTTGCCAACAGACACTCGGGAGAAGTGTATGGTGTTTCCTGAAACATCTAAAAAACAAAGCAACAGAGCCTAGGGCACTGCCACTTATGGTCCTATAGCTTAGGGAAATTAAAATCAAAAAGACAAAGCCACCCCAAAGTTTGGGACGCCTCTGTTTACAAGAACCTCGTTTACCGTACAAGTTCAACATCGCAGAAAGTGAAAAATGGATAAAGAAGTTGTGGTATTTACTTACAAAGCAATATCACTCAGCAATGATTTCTATGTAATCAGGCCCTTAGCATCACAATGAGTGGATTCAGGTATGATGATTCTAACTGAAATAAGTCACACAGAAAAAGAAACATCATAAGATATCAGTAATACACGGAATGTAAACTTGGCTACACAGGAACTGAATTACAGAACAGAACAGGGTCTCAAATTTAGAAAACCAACTTATGCTTGCTTAAGGGGAAAGGTGAGTTGGGGTGCTGCATAAAACCAGAGATTGAAATGAGCACAGATAAAGTTCCTTAATCCAAATATGGAATAGACAAGAGCTACTCCTTGCTCAACGAAATGGACTCAATACCGCATATTAAACGCCTAAGAATGTACCTGACTAGTAAGTATCTTAAAACCTATGGATTGCTATGTCTCCAAAAGAGAATCAAGCATGTGTACAGGGGCATAAACGCAGCAGTGATAGGATTGGAGAGGTTCGGTGAGCAAATGAAGACCCTTTGAAGTCATATTGCATGGTACCCATTCCACGGGTTTCAACTACCCAGGTTTTAGGTATTCTTCCTTCAGCTAAAACATGCATGTGGAACCCAAGTATGATCAACCATATGAACGGGAGACGTGTTCAAATATGTCTCAGTTTTCCTCCCCTGGTACTCGGGTGCAACATTCCAGACGCTTTACTAACACTCTCCCCACTTGGAGAGTCAGCGCCTTTAACCTCCTGTTTGGCCCAGTTTGCAATTTCTGCGGAAGATGAACATGAATAGCGAGAACCAATGAGAGGCTAGCTGGAGGTGTCTGGACGGGCAAATTTAACTCTCATTTCCCACCAGGAAGAGGAAATAACCAAAGGCTCAGCGTGCCGTACCGGAACCAGATTAGCGCCTGAAGCCATCCTGCGGTGTTGCGGCCAGGTCACAAGAAAGCGAGTTGAAGAAAGGAGCTCAGGGGCACTGTAATTCACAAACCTGCAGAGTTATAAATGACAGCTATCGTCCAAAAATAGACTGAAGTAAGGCTGCCAAGAGGACTTGAAAGCGGGGCAGAATTGCAGGAAACCGATTTCAGGAGGTAGACTGGAATTGCATTGAAAGCATAGGAAAAGAGGCAGAATGTCCACAATGATGCACTTGGCCAAAAAGGGCGTATGCGTTTTTTCCTGAATATATTCAGGAAAAAACGCATACGCCCTTTTTGGCCAACCAAGCAAGCTTGCAAAGGAAATCTGCACTACAATGAAGTCTCACTTCTCCCCGGTCAAAAGGGCCATCTGAAAAAAGTGTAAAATCCAGAAAGGCAGGACAGGCCATGGAGAACTGGGAGCCTTGTTATGCTGATGGGCGGGATGTAAATTGCCAACAACCACTCGGGAGAAGTGTATGGTGTTTCCTGAAACATCTAAAAAACAAAGCAACAGAACCTAGGGCACTTCCACTTATGGTCCTATAGCTTAGGGAAATTAAAATCAAAAAGACACAGCCACCCCAAAGTTTGGAATGGATCTGTTTACAAGAACCTCATTTAGAGTACAAGTTCAACATCGCAGAAAGTGAAAAATTGATAAAGAAGTTGTGGTATTTACTTACAAAGCAATATCACTCAGCAATGAAATCTGTGTCATCAGGCCCTTAGCAGCACAATGAGTGGATTCAGGTATGATGATTCTAACTGAAGTAAGTCACACAGAAAAAGAAACATCATAAGATATCAGTAATACACGGAATGGAAACTTGGCTACACAGGAACTGAATTCCAAAACAGAACAGGGTCTCAAATTTAGAAAACCAACTTATGCTTGCTTAAGGGGAAAGGTGAGTTGGGGTGCTGCATAAAACCAGAGATTGAAATGAGCACAGATAAAGTTCCTTAAGCCAAATATGGAATAGACAAGAGCTACTCCTTGCTCAACAAAATGGACTCAACACCGCATATTAAACGCCTAAGAATGTACCTGACTTGTAAGTATCTTAAAACCTATGGATTGCTATGTCTCCGAAAGAGAATCAAGCATGTGTACAGGGGCATAAACGCAGCAGTGATAGGATTGGAGAGGTTCGGTGAGCAAATGAAGACCCTTTGAAGTCATATTGCATGGTACCCATTCCACGGGTTTCAACTACGCAGGTTTTAGGTATTCTTCCTTCAGCTAAAACATGCATGTGGAACCTAGAGTATGATCAACCATGTGAACGGGAGACGTGTTCAAATATGTCTCAGTTTTCCTCCCCTGGTACTCGGGTGCAACATTCCAGACGCTTTACTAACACTCTCCCCACTTGGAGAGTCAGCGCCTTTAACCTCCTGTTTGGCCCAGTTTGCAATTTCTGCGGAAGATGAACAGGAATAGCGAGAACCAATGAGAGGCTAGCTGGAGGTGTCTGGACGGGCAAATTTAACTCTCATTTCCCACCAGGAAGAGGAAATAACCAAAGGCTCAGCGTGCCGTACCGGAACCAGATTAGGGCCTGAAGCCATCCTGCGGTGTTGCGGCCAGCTCAAAAGAAAGCGAGTTGAAGAAAGGAGCTCAGGGGCACTGTAATTCACAAACCTGCAGAGTTATAAATGACAGCTATCGTCCAAAAATAGACTGAAGTAAGGCTGCCAAGAGGACTTGAAAGCGGGGCAGAATTGCAGGAAACCGATTTCAGGAGGTAGACTGGAATTGCATTGAAAGCATAGGAAAAGAGGCAGAACGTCCACAATGATGCACTTGGCCAAAAAGGGCGTATGCGTTTTTTCCTGAATATATTCAGGAAAAAACGCATACGCCCTTTTTGGCCAACCAAGCAAGCTTGCAAAGGAAATCTGCACTACAATGAAGTCTCACTTCCCCCCGGTCAAAAGGGCCATCTGAAAAAAGTGTAAAATCCAGAAAGGCAGGACAGGCCATGGAGAACTGGGAGCCTTGTTATGCTGATGGGCGGGATGTAAATTGCCAACAACCACTCGGGAGAAGTGTATGGTGTTTCCTGAAACATCTAAAAAACAAAGCAACAGAACCTAGGGCACTTCCACTTATGGTCCTATAGCTTAGGGAAATTAAAATCAAAAAGACACAGCCACCCCAAAGTTTGGAACGGCTCTGTTTACAAGAACCTCGTTTACAGTACAAGTTCAACATCGCAGAAAGTGAAAAATGGATAAAGAAGTTGTGGTATTTACTTACAAAGCAATATCACTCAGCAATGAAATCTGTGTCATCAGGCCCTTAGCAGCACAATGAGTGGATTCAGGTATGATGATTCTAACTGAAGTAAGTCACACAGAAAAAGAAACATCATAAGATATCAGTAATACACGGAATGTAAACTTGGCTACACAGGAACTGAATTACAGAACAGAACAGGGACTCAAATTTAGAAAACCAACTTATGCTTGCTTAAGGGTAAAGGTGAGTTGGGGTGCTGCATAAAACCAGAGATTGAAATGAGCACAGATAAAGTTCCTTAAGTCAAATATGGAATAGACAAGAGCTACTCCTTGCTCAACGAAATGGACTCAACACCCCATATTAAACGCCTAAGAATGTACCTGACTAGTAAGTATCTTAAAACCTATGGATTGCTATGTCTCCGAAAGAGAATCAAGCATGTGTACAGGGGCATAAACGCAGCAGTGATAGGATTGGAGAGGTTTGGTGAGCAAATGAAGACCATTTGAAGTCATATTGCATGGTACCCATTCCACGGGTTTCAACTACCCAGGTTTAAGGTATTCTTCCTTCAGCTAAAACATGCATGTGGAACCTAGAGTATGATCAACCATGTGATCGGGAGACGTGTTCAAATATGTCTCAGTTTTCCTCCCCTGGTACTCGGGTGCAACATTCCAGACGCTTTACTAACACTCTCCCCACTTGGAGAGTCAGTCCCTTTAACCTCCTGTTTGGCCCAGTTTGCAATTTCTGCGGAAGATGAACAGGAATAGCGAGAACCAATGAGAAGCTAGCTGGAGGTGTCTGGACGGGCAAATTTAACTCTCATTTCCCACCAGGAAGAGGAATTAACCAAAGGCTCAGCATGCCAGGCCGGAACCAGATTAGGGCCTGAAGCCATCCTGCGGTGTTGCGGCCAGGTCACAAGAAAGCGAGTTGAAGAAAGGAGCTCAGGGGCACTGTAATTCACAAACCTGCAGAGTTATAAATGACAGCTATCGTCCAAAAATAGACTGAAGTAAGGCTGCCAAGAGGACTTGAAAGCGGGGCAGAATTGCAGGAAACCGATTTCAGGAGGTAGACTGGAATTGCATTGAAAGCATAGGAAAAGAGGCAGAACGTCCACAATGATGCACTTGGCCAAAAAGGGCGTATGCGTTTTTTCCTGAATATATTCAGGAAAAAACGCATATGCCCTTTTTGGCCAACCAAGCAAGCTTGCAAAGGAAATCTGCACTACAATGAAGTCTCACTTCCCCCCGGTCAAAAGGGCCATCTGAAAAAAGTGTAAAATCCAGAAAGGCAGGACAGGCCATGGAGAACTGGGAGCCTTGTTATGCTGATGGGTGGGATGTAAATTGCCAACAACCACTCGGGAGAAGTGTATGGTGTTTCCTGAAACATCTAAAAAACAAAGCAACAGAACCTAGGGCACTTCCACTTATGGTCCTACAGCTTAGGGAAATTAAAATCAAAAAGACACAGCCACCCCAAAGTTTGGGACGCCTCTGTTTACAAGAACCTCGTTTACAGTACAAGTTCAACATCGCAGAAAGTGAAAAATGGATAAAGATGTTGTGGTATTTACTTACAAAGCAATATCACTCAGCAATGAAATCTGTGTCATCAGGCCCTTAGCAGCACAATGAGTGGATTCAGGTATGATGATTCTAACTGAAGTAAGTCACACAGAAAAAGAAACATCATAAGATATCAGTAATACACGGAATGTAAACTTGGATACACAGGAACTGAATTACAGAACAGAACAGGGTCTCAAATTTAGAAAACCAACTTATGCTTGCTTAAGGGTAAAGGTGAGTTGGGGTGCTGCATAAAACCAGAGATTGAAATGAGTACAGATAAAGTTCCTTAAGTCAAATATGGAATAGACAAGAGCTACTCCTTGCTCAACGAAATGGACTCAACATCGCATATTAAACGCCTAAGAATGTACCTGACTAGTAAGTATCTTAAAACCTATGGATTGCTATGTCTCCGAAAGAGAATCAAGCATGTGTACAGGGGCATAAACGCAGCAGTGATAGGATTGGAGAGGTTCGGTGAGCAAATGAAGACCCTTTGAAGTCATATTGCATGGTACCCATTACACGGGTCCTAACTCTCCAGGTTTAAGGTATTCTTCCTTCAGCTAAAACATGCATGTGGAACCCAAGTATGATCAACCATGTGAACGGGAGACGTGTTCAAATATGTCTCAGTTTTCCTCCCCTGGTACTCGGGTGCAACATTCCAGACGTTTTACTAACACTCTCCCCACTTGGAGAGTCAGTCCCTTTAACCTCCTGTTTGGCCCAGTTTGCAATTTCTGCGGAAGATGAACAGGAATAGCGAGAACCAATGAGAGGCTAGCTGGAGGTGTCTGGACGGGCAAATTTAACTCTCATTTCCCACCAGGAAGAGGAATTAACCAAAGGCTCAGCGTGCCAGGCCGGAACCAGATTAGGGCCTGAAGCCATCCTGCGGTGTTGCGGCCAGGTCACAAGAAAGCGAGTTGAAGAAAGGAGCTCAGGGGCACTGTAATTCACAAACCTGCAGAGTTATAAATGACAGCTATCGTCCAAAAATAGACTGAAGTAAGGCTGCCAAGAGGACTTGAAAGCGGGGCAGAATTGCAGGAAACCGATTTCAGGAGGTAGACTGGAATTGCATTGAAAGCATAGGAAAAGAGGCAGAACGTCCACAATGATGCACTTGGCCAAAAAGGGCGTATGCGTTTTTTCCTGAATATATTCAGGAAAAAACGCATACGCCCTTTTTGGCCAACCAAGCAAGCTTGCAAAGGAAATCTGCACTACAATGAAGTCTCACTTCCCCCCGGTCAAAAGGGCCATCTGAAAAATGTGTAAAATCCAGAAAGGCAGGACAGGCCATGGAGAACTGGGAGCCTTGTTATGCTGATGGGCGGGATGTAAATTGCCAACAGACACTCGGGAGAAGTGTATGGTGTTTCCTGAAACATCTAAAAAACAAAGCAACAGAGCCTAGGGCACTGCCACTTATGGTCCTATAGCTTAGGGAAATTAAAATCAAAAAGACACAGCCACCCCAAAGTTTGGGACGCCTCTGTTTACAAGAACCTCGTTTACAGTACAAGTTCAACATCGCAGAAAGTGAAAAATGGATAAAGAAGTTGTGGTATTTACTTACAAAGCAATATCACTCAGCAATGAAATCTATGTCATCAGGCCCTTAGCATCACAATGAGTGGATTCAGGTATGATGATTCTAACTGAAATAAGTCACACAGAAAAAGAAACATCATAAGATATCAGTAATACACGGAATGGAAACTTGGCTACACAGGAACTGAATTACAGAACAGAACAGGGTCTCAAATTTAGAAAACCAACTTATGCTTGCTTAAGGGTAAAGGTGAGTTGGGGTGCTGCATAAAACCAGAGATTGAAATGAGCACAGATAAAGTTCCTTAAGTCAAATATGGAATAGACAAGAGCTACTCCTTGCTCAACGAAATGGACTCAACACCGCATATTAAACGCCTAAGAATGTACCTGACTAGTAAGTATCGTAAAACCTATGGATTGCTATGTCTCCGAAAGAGAATCAAGCATGTGTACAGGGGCATAAACGCAGCAGTGATAGGATTGGAGAGGTTCGGTGAGCAAATGAAGACCCTTTGAAGTCATATTGCATGGTACCCATTACACGGTTCTCAACTCTCCAGGTTTAAGGTATTCTTCCTTCAGCTAAAACATGCATGTGGATCCCAAGTATGATCAACCATGTGAACGGGAGACGTGTTCAAATATGTCTCAGTTTTCCTCCCCTGGTACTCGGGTGCAACATTCCAGACGCTTTACTAACACTCTCCCCACTTGGAGAGTCAGCGCCTTTAACCTCCTGTTTGGCCCAGTTTGCAATTTCTGCGGAAGATGAACAGGAATAGCGAGAACCAATGAGAGACTAGCTGAAGGTGTCTGGACGGGCAAATTTAACTCTCATTTCCCACCAGGAAGAGGAAATAACCAAAGGCTCAGCGTGCCGTGCCAGAACCAGATTAGGGCCTGAAGCCATCCTGCGGTGTTGCGGCCAGCTCACAAGAAAGCAAGTTGAAGAAAGGAGCTCAGTGGCACTGTAATTCACAAACCTGCAGAGTTATAAATGACAGCTATCGTCCAAAAATAGACTGAAGTAAGGCTGCCAAGAGGACTTGAAAGCGGGGCAGAATTGCAGGAAACCGATTTCAGGAGGTAGACTGGAATTGCATTGAAAGCATAGGAAAAGAGGCAGAACGTCCACAATGATGCACTTGGCCAAAAAGGGCGTATGCGTTTTTTCCTGAATATATTCAGGAAAAAACGCATACGCCCTTTTTGGCCAACCAAGCAAGCTTGCAAAGGAAATCTGCACTACAATGAAGTCTCACTTCCCCCCGGTCAAAAGGGCCATCTGAGAAAAGTGTAAAATCCAGAAAGGCAGGACAGGCCATGGAGAACTGGGAGCCTTGTTATGCTGATGGGCGGGATGTAAATTGCCAACAACCCCTCGGGAGAAGTGTATGGTGTTTCCTGAAACATCTAAAAAACAAAGCAACAGAACCTAGGGCACTTCCACTTATGGTCCTATAGCTTAGGGAAATTAAAATCAAAAAGACACAGCCACCCCAAAGTTTGGAACGGCTCTGTTTACAAGAACCTCGTTTACAGTACAAGTTCAACATCGCAGAAAGTGAAAAATGGATAAAGAAGTTGTGGTATTTACTTACAAAGCAATATCACTCAGCAATGAAATCTGTGTCATCAGGCCCTTAGCAGCACAATGAGTGGATTCAGGTATGATGATTCTAACTGAAATAAGTCACACAGAAAAAGAAACATCATAAGATATCAGTAATACACGGAATGTAAACTTGGCTACACAGGAACTGAATTACAGAACAGAACAGGGTCTCAAATATAGAAAAACAACTTATGCTTGCTTAAGGGTAAAGGTGAGTTGGGTTGCTGCATAAAACCAGAGATTGAAATGAGCACAGATAAAGTTCCTTAAGCCAAATATGGAATAGACAAGAGCTACTCCTTGCTCAACGAAATGGACTCAACACCCCATATTAAACGCCTAAGAATGTACCTGACTAGTAAGTATCTTAAAACCTATGGATTGCTATGTCTCCGAAAGAGAATCAAGCATGTGTACAGGGGCATAAACGCAGCAGTGATAGGATTGGAGAGGTTCGGTGAGCAAATGAAGACCCTTTGAAGTCATATTACATGGTACCCATTCCACGGGTTTCAACTACCCAGGTTTAAGGTATTCTTCCTTCAGCTAAAACATGCATGTGGAACCTAGAGTATGATCAACCATGTGATCGGGAGATGTGTTCAAATATGTCTCAGTTTTCCTCCCCTGGTACTCAGGTGCAACATTCCAGACGCTTTACTAACACTCTCCCCACTTGGAGAGTCAGTCCCTTTAACCTCCTGTTTGGCCCAGTTTGCAATTTCTGCGGAAGATGAACAGGAATAGCGAGAACCAATGAGAGGCTAGCTGGAGGTGTCTGGACGGGCAAATTTAACTCTCATTTCCCACCAGGAAGAGGAATTAACCAAAGGCTCAGCGTGCCGGGTCGGAACCAGATTAGGGCCTGAAGCCATCCTGCGGTGTTGCGGCCAGGTCACAAGAAAGCGAGTTGAAGAAAGGAGCTCAGGGGCACTGTAATTCACAAACCTGCAGAGTTATAAATGACAGCTATCGTCCAAAAATAGACTGAAGTAAGGCTGCCAAGAGGAATTGAAAGCGGGGCAGAATTGCAGGAAACCAATTTCAGAAGGTAGACTGGAATTGCATTGAAAGCATAGGAAAAGAGGCAGAACGTCCACAATGATGCACTTGGCCAAAAAGGGCGTATGCGTTTTTTCCTGAATATATTCAGGAAAAAACGCATACGCCCTTTTTGGCCAACCAAGCAAGTTTGCAAAGGAAATCTGCACTACAATGAAGTCTCACTTCCCCCCGGTCAAAAGGGCCATCTGAAAAAAGTGTAAAATCCAGAAAGGCAACAGGCCATTGAAAACTGGGAGCCTTGTTATGCTGATGGGCGGGATGTAAATTGCCAACAGACACTTGGGAGAAGTGTATGGTGTTTCCTGAAATATCTAAAAAACAAAGCAACAGAGCCTAGGGCACTTCCACTTATGGTCCTATAGCTTAGGGAAATTAAAATCAAAAAGACACAGCCACCCCAAAGTTTGGAACGGCTCTGTTTACAAGAACCTCGTTTACAGTACAAGTTCAACATCGCAGAAAGTGAAAAATGGATAAAGAAGTTGTGGTATTCACTTACAAAGCAATATCACTCAGCAATGAAATCTATGTCATCAGGCCCTTAGCAGCACAATGAGTGGATTCAGGTATGATGATTCTAACTGAAATAAGTCACACAGAAAAAGAAACATCATAAGATATCAGTAATACACGGAATGGAAACTTGGCTACACAGGAACTGAATTACAGAACAGAACAGGGTCTCAAATTTAGAAAACCAACTTATGCTTGCTTAAGGGGAAAGGTGAGTTGGGGTGCTGCATAAAACCAGAGATTGAAATGAGCACAGATAAAGTTCCTTAAGTCAAATATGGAATAGACAAGAGCTACTCCTTGCTCAATGAAATGGACTCAACACCGCATATTAAACGCCTAAGAATGTACCTGACTAGTAAGTATCTTAAAACCTATGGATTGCTATGTCTCCGAAAGAGAATCAAGCATGTGTACAGGGGCATAAACGCAGCAGTGATAGGATTGGAGAGGTTCGGTGAGCAAATGAAGACCCTTTGAAGTCATATTGCATGGTACCCATTCCACGGGTTTCAACTACCCAGGTTTAAGGTATTCTTCCTTCAGCTAAAACATGCATGTGGAACCTAGAGTATGATCAACCATGTGATCGGGAGACGTGTTCAAATATGTCTCAGTTTTCGTACCCTGGTACTCGGGTGCAACATTCCAGACGCTTTACTAACACTCTCCCCACTTGGAGAGTCAGTCCCTTTAACCTCCTGTTTGGCCCAGCTTGCAATTTCTGCGGAAGATGAACAGGAATAGCGAGAACCAATGAGAGGCTAGCTGGAGGTGTCTGGACGGGCAAATTTAACTCTCATTTCCCACCAGGAAGAGGAATTAACCAAAGGCTCAGCGTGCCGGGCCGGAACCAGATTAGGGCCTGAAGCCATCCTGCGGTGTTGCGGCCACGTCACAAGAAAGCGAGTTGAAGAAAGGAGCTCAGGGGCACTGTAATTCACAAACCTGCAGAGTTATAAATGACAGCTATCGTCCAAAAATAGACTGAAGTAAGGCTGCCAAGAGGACTTGAAAGCGGGGCAGAATTGCAGGAAACCGATTTCAGGAGGTAGACTGGAATTGCATTGAAAGCATAGGAAAAGAGGCAGAACGTCCACAATGATGCACTTGGCCAAAAAGGGCGTATGCGTTTTTTCCTGAATATATTCAGGAAAAAACGCATACGCCCTTTTTGGCCAACCAAGCAAGCTTGCAAAGGAAATCTGCACTACAATGAAGTCTCACTTCCCCCCGGTCAAAAGGGCCATCTGAAAAAAGTGTAAAATCCAGAAAGGCAGGACAGGCCATGGAGAACTGGGAGCCTTGTTATGCTGATGGGCGGGATGTAAATTGCCAACAGACACTTGGGAGAAGTGTATGGTGTTTCCTGAAACATCTAAAAAACAAAGCAACAGAGCCTAGGGCACTTCCACTTATGGTCCTATAGCTTAGGGAAATTAAAATCAAAAAGACACAGCCACCCCAAAGTTTGGGACGCCTCTGTTTACAAGAACCTCGTTTACAGTACAAGTTCAACATCGCAGAAAGTGAAAAATGGATAAAGAAGTTGTGGTATTCACTTACAAAGCAATATCACTCAGCAATGAAATCTATGTCATCAGGCCCTTAGCAGCACAATGAGTGGATTCAGGTATGATGATTCTAACTGAAATAAGTCACACAGAAAAAGAAACATCATAAGATATCAGTAATACACGGAATGGAAACTTGGCTACACAGGAACTGAATTACAGAACAGAACAGGGTCTCAAATTTAGAAAACCAACTTATGCTTGCTTAAGGGGAAAGGTGAGTTGGGGTGCTGCATAAAACCAGAGATTGAAATGAGCACAGATAAAGTTCCTTAAGTCAAATATGGAATAGACAAGAGCTACTCCTTGCTCAATGAAATGGACTCAACACCGCATATTAAACGCCTAAGAATGTACCTGACTAGTAAGTATCTTAAAACCTATGGATTGCTATGTCTCCGAAAGAGAATCAAGCATGTGTACAGGGGCATAAACGCAGCAGTGATAGGATTGGAGAGGTTCGGTGAGCAAATGAAGACCCTTTGAAGTCATATTGCATGGTACCCATTCCACGGGTTTCAACTACCCAGGTTTAAGGTATTCTTCCTTCAGCTAAAACATGCATGTGGAACCTAGAGTATGATCAACCATGTGATCGGGAGACGTGTTCAAATATGTCTCAGTTTTCGTACCCTGGTACTCGGGTGCAACATTCCAGACGCTTTACTAACACTCTCCCCCTTGGAGAGTCAGTCCCTTTAACCTCCTGTTTGGCCCAGTTTGCAATTTCTGCGGAAGATGAACAGGAATAGCGAGAACCAATGAGAGGCTAGCTGGAGGTGTCTGGACGGGCAAATTTAACTCTCATTTCCCACCAGGAAGAGGAATTAACCAAAGGCTCAGCGTGCCGGACCGGAACCAGATTAGGGCCTGAAGCCATCCTGCGGTGTTGCGGCCAGGTCACAAGAAAGCGAGTTGAAGAAAGGAGCTCAGGGGCACTGTAATTCACAAACCTGCAGAGTTATAAATGACAGCTATCGTCCAAAAATAGACTGAAGTAAGGCTGCCAAGAGGACTTGAAAGCGGGGCAGAATTGCAGGAAACCGATTTCAGGAGGTAGACTGGAATTGCATTGAAAGCATAGGAAAAGAGGCAGAACGTCCACAATGATGCACTTGGCCAAAAAGGGCGTATGCGTTTTTTCCTGAATATATTCTGGAAAAAACGCATACGCCCTTTTTGGTCAACCAAGCAAGCTTGCAAAGGAAATCTGCACTACAATGAAGTCTCACTTCCCCCCGGTCAAAAGGGCCATCTGAAAAAAGTGTAAAATCCAGAAAGGCAGGACAGGCCATGGAGAACTGGGAGCCTTGTTATGCTGATGGGCGGGATGTAAATTGCCAACAGACACTTGGGAGAAGTGTATGGTGTTTCCTGAAACATCTAAAAAACAAAGCAACAGAGCCTAGGGCACTTCCACTTATGGTCCTATAGCTTAGGGAAATTAAAATCAAAAAGACACAGCCACCCCAAAGTTTGGGACGCCTCTGTTTACAAGAACCTCATTTACAGTACAAGTTCAACATCGCAGAAAGTGAAAAATGGATAAAGAAGTTGTGGTATTCACTTACAAAGCAATATCACTCAGCAATGAAATCTATGTCATCAGGCCCTTAGCAGCACAATGAGTGGATTCAGGTATGATGATTCTAACTGAAATAAGTCACACAGAAAAAGAAACATCATAAGATATCAGTAATACACGGAATGGAAACTTGGCTACACAGGAACTGAATTACAGAACAGAACAGGGTCTCAAATTTAGAAAACCAACTTATGCTTGCTTAAGGGTAAAGGTGAGTTGGGGTGCTGCATAAAACCAGAGATTGAAATGAGCACAGATAAAGTTCCTTACGTCAAATATGAAATAGACAAGAGCTACTCCTTGCTCAACGAAATGGACTCAACACCGCATATTAAACGCCTAAGAATGTACCTGACTAGTAAGTATCGTAAAACCTATGGATTGCTATGTCTCCAAAAGAGAATCAAGCATGTGTACAGGGGCATAAACGCAGCAGTGATAGGATTGGAGAGGTTCGGTGAGCAAATGAAGACCCTTTGAAGTCATATTGCATGGTACCCATTACACGGGTCTCAACTCTCCAGGTTTAAGGTATTCTTCCTTCAGCTAAAACATGCATGTGGAACCCAAGTATGATCAACCATGTGAACGGGAGACGTGTTCAAATATGTCTCAGTTTTCCTCCCCTGGTACTCGGGTGCAACATTCCAGACGCTTTACTAACACTCTCCCCACTTGGAGAGTCAGTCCCTTTAACCTCCTGTTTGGCCCAGTTTGCAATTTCTGCGGAAGATGAACAGGAATAGCGAGAACCAATGAGAGGCTAGCTGGAGGTGTCTGGACGGGCAAATTTAACTCTCATTTCCCACCAGGAAGAGGAATTAACCAAAGGCTCAGCATGCCGGGCCGGAACCAGATTAGGGCCTGAAGCCATCCTGCGGTGTTGCGGCCAGATCACAAGAAAGCGAGTTGAAGAAAGGAGCTCAGGGGCACTGCAATTCACAAACCTGCAGAGTTATAAATGACAGCTATCGTCCAAAAATAGACTGAAGTAAGGCTGCCAAGAGGACTTGAAAGCGGGGCAGAATTGCAGGAAACCGATTTCAGGAGGTAGACTGGAATTGCATTGAAAGCATAGGAAAAGAGGCAGAACGTCCACAATGATGCACTTGGCCAAAAAGGGCGTATGCGTTTTTTCCTGAATATATTCAGGAAAAAACGCATACGCCCTTTTTGGCCAACCAAGCAAGCTTGCAAAGGAAATCTGCACTACAATGAAGTCTCACTTCCCCCCGGTCAAAAGGGCCATCTGAAAAAAGTGTAAAGTCCAGAAAGGCAGGACAGGCCATGGAGAACTGGGAGCCTTGTTATGCTGATGGGCGGGATGTAAATTGCCAACAGACACTTGGGAGAAGTGTATGGTGTTTCCTGAAACATCTAAAAAACAAAGCAACAGAGCCTAGGGCACTTCCACTTATGGTCCTATAGCTTAGGGAAACTAAAATCAAAAAGACACAGCCACCCCAAAGTTTGGGACGCCTCTGTTTACAAGAACCTCGTTTACAGTACAAGTTCAACATCGCAGAAAGTGAAAAATGGATAAAGAAGTTGTGGTATTCACTTACAAAGCAATATCACTCAGCAATGAAATCTATGTCATCAGGCCCTTAGCAGCACAATGAGTGGATTCAGGTATGATGATTCTAACTGAAATAAGTCACACAGAAAAAGAAACATCATAAGATATCAGTAATACACGGAATGGAAACTTGGCTACACAGGAACTGAATTACAGAACAGAACAGGGTCTCAAATTTAGAAAACCAACTTATGCTTGCTTAAGGGTAAAGGTGAGTTGGGGTGCTGCATAAAACCAGAGATTGAAATGAGCACAGATAAAGTTCCTTACGTCAAATATGAAATAGACAAGAGCTACTCCTTGCTCAACGAAATGGACTCAACACCGCATATTAAACGCCTAAGAATGTACCTGACTAGTAAGTATCGTAAAACCTATGGATTGCTATGTCTCCAAAAGAGAATCAAGCATGTGTACAGGGGCATAAACGCAGCAGTGATAGGATTGGAGAGGTTCGGTGAGCAAATGAAGACCCTTTGAAGTCATATTGCATGGTACCCATTACACGGGTCTCAACTCTCCAGGTTTAAGGTATTCTTCCTTCAGCTAAAACATGCATGTGGAACCCAAGTATGATCAACCATGTGAACGGGAGACGTGTTCAAATATGTCTCAGTTTTCCTCCCCTGGTACTCGGGTGCAACATTCCAGACGCTTTACTAACACTCTCCCCACTTGGAGAGTCAGTCCCTTTAACCTCCTGTTTGGCCCAGTTTGCAATTTCTGCGGAAGATGAACAGGAATAGCGAGAACCAATGAGAGGCTAGCTGGAGGTGTCTGGACGGGCAAATTTAACTCTCATTTCCCACCAGGAAGAGGAATTAACCAAAGGCTCAGCATGCCGGGCCGGAACCAGATTAGGGCCTGAAGCCATCCTGCGGTGTTGCGGCCAGATCACAAGAAAGCGAGTTGAAGAAAGGAGCTCAGGGGCACTGCAATTCACAAACCTGCAGAGTTATAAATGACAGCTATCGTCCAAAAATAGACTGAAGTAAGGCTGCCAAGAGGACTTGAAAGCGGGGCAGAATTGCAGGAAACCGATTTCAGGAGGTAGACTGGAATTGCATTGAAAGCATAGGAAAAGAGGCAGAACGTCCACAATGATGCACTTGGCCAAAAAGGGCGTATGCGTTTTTTCCTGAATATATTCAGGAAAAAACGCATACGCCCTTTTTGGCCAACCAAGCAAGCTTGCAAAGGAAATCTGCACTACAATGAAGTCTCACTTCCCCCCGGTCAAAAGGGCCATCTGAAAAAAGTGTAAAATCCAGAAAGGCAACAGGCCATTGAGAACTGGGAGCCTTGTTATGCTGATGGGCAGGATGTAAATTGCCAACAGACACTCGGGAGAAGTGTATGGTGTTTCCTGAAACATCTAAAAAACAAAGCAACAGAGCCTAGGGCACTGCCACTTATGGTCCTATAGCTTAGGGAAATTAAAATCAAAAAGACACAGCCACCCCAAAGTTTGGGACGCCTCTGTTTACAAGAACCTCGTTTACAGTACAAGTTCAACATCGCAGAAAGTGAAAAATGGATAAAGAACTTGTGGTACTTACGTACAATGCAGTATCACTCAGCAATGAAATCTATGTCATCAGGCCCGTAGCAGCATAATGAGTAGATTCAGGTACGATGATTCTAACTGAAATAAGTCACACAGAAAAAGAAACATCATAAGATATCACTAATACACGGAATGTAAACTTGGCTACACAGGAACTGAATTCCAAAACAGAAATGGTTCTCAAATTTAGAAAACCAACTTATGCTTGCTTAAGGGGAAAGGTGAGTTGGGTTGCTGCATAAAGCCAGAGATTGAAATGAGCACAGATAAAGTTCCTTAAGCCAAATATGGAATAGACAAGAGCTACTCCTTGCTCAACGAAATGGACTCAACACCGCATATTAAACGCCTAAGAATGTACCTGACTAGTAAGTATCTTAAAACCTATGGATTGCTATGTCTCCAAAAGAGAATCAAGCGTGTGTACAGGGGCATAAACGCAGCAGTGATAGGATTGGAGAGGTTCGGTGAGCAAATGAAGACCCTTTGAAGTCATATTGCATGGTACCCATTCCACGGGTCTCAACTCTCCAGGTTTAAGGTATTCTTCCTTCAGCTAAAACATGCATGTGGAACCCAGAGTATGATCAACCATGTGAACGGGAGACGTGTTCAAATATTTCTCAGTTTTCCTCCCCTGGTACTCGGGTGCAACATTCCAGACGCTTTACTAACACTCTCCCCACTTGGAGAGTCAGCGCCTTTAACCTCCTGTTTGGCCCAGTTTGCAATTTCTGCGGAAGATGAACAGGAATAGCGAGAACCAATGAGAGGCTAGCTGAAGGTGTCTGGACGGGCAAATTTAACTCTCATTTCCCACCAGGAAGAGGAAATAACCAAAGGCTCAGCGTGCCGTACCGGAACCAGATTAGGGCCTGAAGCCATCCTGCGGTGTTGCGGCCAGCTCAAAAGAAAGCGAGTTGAAGAAAGGAGCTCAGGGGCACTGTAATTCACAAACCTGCAGAGTTATAAATGACAGCTATCGTCCAAAAATAGACTGAAGTAAGGCTGCCAAGAGGACTTGAAAGCGGGGCAGAATTGCAGGAAACCGATTTCAGGAGGTAGACTGGAATTGCATTGAAAGCATAGGAAAAGAGGCAGAACGTCCACAATGATGCACTTGGCCAAAAAGGGCGTATGCGTTTTTTCCTGAATATATTCAGGAAAAAACGCATACGCCCTTTTTGGCCAACCAAGCAAGCTTGCAAAGGAAATCTGCACTACAATGAAGTCTCACTTCCCCCCGGTCAAAAGGGCCATCTGAGAAAAGTGTAAAATACAGAAAGGCAGGACAGGCCATGGAGAACTGGGAGCCTTGTTATGCTGATGGGCGGGATGTAAATTGCCAACAACCACTCGGGAGAAGTGTATGGTGTTTCCTGAAACATCTAAAAAACAAAGCAACAGAACCTAGGGCATTTCCACTTATGGTCCTATAGCTTAGGGAAATTAAAATCAAAAAGACACAGCCACCCCAAAGTTTGGAACGGCTCTGTTTACAAGAACCTCGTTTACAGTACAAGTTCAACATCGCAGAAAGTGAAAAATGGATAAAGAAGTTGTGGTATTTACTTACAAAGCAATGTCACTCAGCAATGAAATCTGTGTCATCAGGCCCTTAGCAGCACAATGAGTGGATTCAGGTATGATGATTCTAACTGAAGTAAGTCACACAGAAAAAGAAACATCATAAGATATCAGTAATACACGGAATGTAAACTTGGCTACACAGGAACTGAATTACAGAACAGAACAGGGTCTCAAATTTAGAAAACCAACTTATGCTTGCTTAAGGGTAAAGGTGAGTTGGGGTGCTGCATAAAACCAGAGATTGAAATGAGCACAGATAAAGTTCCTTAAGTCAAATATGGAATAGACAAGAGCTACTCCTTGCTCAACGAAATGGACTCAACACCGCATATTAAACGCCTAAGAATGTACCTGACTAGTATGTATCTTAAAACCTATGGATTGCTATGTCTCCGAAAGAGAATCAAGCATGTGTACAGGGGCATAAACGCAGCAGTGATAGGATTGGAGAGGTTCGGTGAGCAAATGAAGACCCTTTGAAGTCATATTGCATGGTACCCATTACACGGGTCTTAACTCTCCAGGTTTAAGGTATTCTTCCTTCAGCTAAAACATGCATGTGGAACCCAAGTATGATCAACCATGTGAACGGGAGACGTGTTCAAATATCTCTCAGTTTTCCTCCCCTGGTACTCGGGTGCAACATTCCAGACGCTTTACTAACACTCTCCCCACTTGGAGAGTAAGCGCCTTTAACCTCCTGTTTGGCCCAGTTTGCAATTTCTGCGGAAGATGAACAGGAATAGCGAGAACCAATGAGAGACTAGCTGGAGGTGTCTGGACGGGCAAATTTAACTCTCATTTCCCACCAGGAAGAGGAAATAACCAAAGGCTCAGCGTGCCATGCCGGAACCAGATTAGGGCCTGAAGCCATCCTGTGGTTTTGCGGCCAGGTCACAAGAAAGCAAGTTGAAGAAAGGAGCTCAGGGGCACTGTAATTCACAAACCTGCAGAGTTATAAATGACAGCTATCGTCCAAAAATAGACTGAAGTAAGGCTGCCAAGAGGACTTGAAAGCGGGGCAGAATTGCAGGAAACCGATTTCAGGAGGTAGACTGGAATTGCACTGAAAGCATAGGAAAAGAGGCAGAACGTCCAGAATGATGCACTTGGCCAAAAAGGGCGTATGCGTTTTTTCCTGAATATATTCAGGAAAAAACGCATACGCCCTTTTTGGCCAACCAAGCAAGCTTGCAAAGGAAATCTGCACTACAATGAAGTCTCACTTCCCCCCGGTCAAAAGGGCCATCTGAAAAAAGTGTAAAATCCAGAAAGGCAGGACAGGCCATGGAGAACTGGGAGCCTTGTTATGCTGATGGGCGGGATGTAAATTGCCAACAACCACTCGGGAGAAGTGTATGGTGTTTCCTGAAACATCTAAAAAACAAAGCAACAGAGCCTAGGGCACTTCCACTTATGGTCCTATAGCTTAGGGAAATTAAAATCAAAAAGACACAGCCACCCCAAAGTTTGGAACGGCTCTGTTTACAAGAACCTCGTTTACAGTACAAGTTCAACATCGCAGAAAGTGAAAACTGGATAAAGAAGTTTTGGTACTTACGTACAACGCAGTATCACTCAGCAATGAAATCTATGTCATCAGGCCCGTAGCAGCATAATGAGTAGATTCAGGTACGATGATTCTAACTGAAATAAGTCACACAGAAAAAGAAACATCATAAGATATCAGTAATACACGGAATGTAAACTTGGCTACACAGAAACTGAATTACAGAACAGAACAGGGTCTCAAATTTAGAAAAACAACTTATTCTTGCTTAAGGGGAAAGGTGAGTTGGGCTGCTGCATAAAACCAGAGATTGAAATGAGCACAGATAAAGTTCCTTATGCCAAATATGGAATAGACAAGAGCTACTCCTTACTCAACGAAATGGACTCAACACCGCATATTAAACGCCTAAGAATGTACCTGACTAGTAAGTATCTTGAAACCTATGGATTGCTATGTCTCCAAAAGAGAATCAAGCGTGTGTACAGGGGCATAAACGCAGCAGTGATAGGATTGGAGAGGTTCGGTGAGCAAATGAAGACCCTTTGAAGTCATATTGCATGGTACCCATTCCACGGGTCTCAACTCTCCAGGTTTAAGGTATTCTTCCTTCAGCTAAAACATGCATGTGGAACCCAGAGTATGATCAACCATGTGAACGGGAGACGTGTTCAAATATTTCTCAGTTTTCCTCCCCTGGTACTCGGGTGCAACATTCCAGACGCTTTACTAACACTCTCCCCACTTGGAGAGTCAGCGCCTTTAACCTCCTGTTTGGCCCAGTTTGCAATTTCTGCGGAAGATGAACAGGAATAGCGAGAACCAATGAGAGGCTAGCTGAAGGTGTCTGGACGGGCAAATTTAACTCTCATTTCCCACCAGGAAGAGGAAATAACCAAAGGCTCAGCGTGCCGTATCGGAACCAGATTAGGGCCTGAATCCATCCTGCGGTGTTGCGGCCAGCTCAAAAGAAAGCGAGTTGAAGAAAGGAGCTCAGGGGCACTGTAATTCACAAACCTGCAGAGTTATAAATGACGCTATCGTCCAAAAATAGACTGAAGAAAGGCTGCCAAGAGGACTTGAAAGCGGGGCAGAATTGCAGGAAACCGATTTCAGGAGGTAGACTGGAATTGCATTGAAAGCATAGGAAAAGAGGCAGAACGTCCACAATGATGCACTTGGCCAAAAAGGGCGTATGCGTTTTTTCCTGAATATATTCTGGAAAAAACGCATACGCCATTTTTGGTCAACCAAGCAAGCTTGCAAAGGAAATCTGCACTACAATGAAGTCTCACTTCCCCCCGGTCAAAAGGGCCATCTGAAAAAAGTGTAAAATCCAGAAAGGCAGGACAGGCCATGGAGAACTGGGAGCCTTGTTATGCTGATGGGCGGGATGTAAATTGCCAACAGACACTCGGGAGAAGTGTATGGTGTTTCCTGAAACATCTAAAAAACAAAGCAACAGAGCCTAGGGCACTGCCACTTATGGTCCTATAGCTTAGGGAAATTAAAATCAAAAAGACACAGCCACCCCAAAGTTTGGAATGGATCTGTTTACAAGAACCTCATTTAGAGTACAAGTTCAACATCGCAGAAAGTGAAAAATTGATAAAGAAGTTGTGGTATTTACTTACAAAGCAATATCACTCAGCAATGAAATCTGTGTCATCAGGCCCTTAGCAGCACAATGAGTGGATTCAGGTATGATGATTCTAACTGAAGTAAGTCACACAGAAAAAGAAACATCATAAGATATCAGTAATACACGGAATGTAAACTTGGCTACACAGGAACTGAATTACAGAACAGAACAGGGACTCAAATTTAGAAAACCAACTTATGCTTGCTTAAGGGTAAAGGTGAGTTGGGGTGCTGCATAAAACCAGAGATTGAAATGAGCACAGATAAAGTTCCTTAAGCCAAATATGGAATAGACAAGAGCTACTCCTTGCTCAACGAAATGGACTCAACACCGCATATTAAACGCCTAAGAATGTACCTGACTTGTAAGTATCTTAAAACCTATGGATTGCTATGTCTCCGAAAGAGAATCAAGCATGTGTACAGGGGCATAAACGCAGCAGTGATAGGATTGGAGAGGTTCGGTGAGCAAATGAAGACCCTTTGAAGTCATATTACATGGTACCCATTCCACGGGTTTCAACTACCCAGGTTTTAGGTATTCTTCCTTCAGCTAAAACATGCATGTGGAACCCAGAGTATGATCAACCATGTGATCGGGAGACGTGTTCAAATATGTCTCAGTTTTCCTCCCCTGGTACTCGGGTGCAACATTCCAGATGCTTTACTAACACTCTCCCCACTTGGAGAGTCAGTCCCTTTAACCTCCTGTTTGGCCCAGTTTGCAATTTCTGTGGAAGATGAACAGGAATAGCGAGAACCAATGAGAAGCTAGCTGGAGGTGTCTGGAAGGGCAAATTTAACTCTCATTTCCCACCAGGAAGGGGAATTAACCAAAGGCTCAGCGTGCCGGGCTGGAACCAGATTAGGGCCTGAAGCCATCCTGCGCTGTTGCGGCCAGGTCACAAGAAAGCGAGTTGAAGAAAGGAGCTCAGGGGCACTGTAATTCACAAACCTGCAGAGTTATAAATGACAGCTATCGTCCAAAAATAGACTGAAGTAAGGCTGCCAAGAGGACTTGAAAGCGGGGCAGAATTGCAGGAAACCGATTTCAGGAGGTAGACTGGAATTGCATTGAAAGCATAGGAAAAGAGGCAGAACGTCCACAATGATGCACTTGGCCAAAAAGGGCGTATGCGTTTTTTCCTGAATATATTCAGGAAAAAACGCATACGCACTTTTTGGTCAACCAAGCAAGCTTGCAAAGGAAATCTGCACTACAATGAAGTCTCACTTCCCCCCGGTCAAAAGGGCCATCTGAAAAAAGTGTAAAATCCAGAAAGGCAGGACAGGCCATGGAGAACTGGGAGCCTTGTTATGCTGATGGGCGGGATGTAAATTGCCAACAGACACTCGGGAGAAGTGTATGGTGTTTCCTGAAACATCTAAAAAACAAAGCAACAGAGCCTAGGGCACTGCCACTTATGGTCCTATAGCTTAGGGAAATTAAAATCAAAAAGACACAGCCACCCCAAAGTTTGGGACGCCTCTGTTTACAAGAACCTCGTTTACAGTACAAGTTCAACATCGCAGAATGTGAAAAATGGATAAAGAAGTTGTGGTATTTACTTACAAAGCAATATCACTCAGCAATGAAATCTGTGTCATCAGGCCCTTAGCAGCACAATGAGTGGATTCAGGTATGATGATTCTAACTGAAGTAAGCCACACAGAAAAAGAAACATCATAAGATATCACTAATACACGGAATGTAAACTTGGCTACACAGGAACTGAATTACAGAACAGAACAGGGTCTCAAATTTAGAAAACAAACTTATGCTTGCTTAAGGGGAAAGGTGAGTTGCGGTGCTGCATAAAACCAGAGATTGAAATGAGCACAGATAAAGTTCCTTAAGCCAAATATGGAATAGACAAGAGCTACTCCTTGCTCAACGAAATGGACTCAACACCGCATATTAAACGCCTAAGAATGTACCTGACTAGTAAGTATCGTAAAACCTATGGATTGCTATGTCTCCAAAAGAGAATCAAGCGTGTGTACAGGGGAATAAACGCAGCAGTGATAGGATTGGAGAGGTTCGGTGAGCAAATGAAGACCCTTTGAAGTCATATTGCATGGTACCCATTACACGGGTCTCAACTCTCCAGGTTTAAGGTATTCTTCCTTCAGCTAAAACATGCATGTGGAACCCAGAGTATGATCAACCATGTGAACGGGAGACGTGTTCAAATATGTCTCAGTTTTCCTCCCCTGGTACTCGGGTGCAACATTCCAGACGCTTTACTAACACTCTCCCGACTTGGAGAGTCAGTCCCTTTAACCTCCTGTTTGGCCCAGTTTGCAATTTCTGCGGAAGATGAACAGGAATAGCGAGAACCAATGAGAGGCTAGCTGGAGGTGTCTGGACGGGCAAATTTAACTCTCATTTCCCACCAGGAAGAGGAAATAACCAAAGGCTCAGCGTGCCGTACCGGAACCAGATTAGGGCCTGAAGCCATCCTGCGGTGTTGCGGCCAGCTCAAAAGAAAGCGAGTTGAACAAAGGAGCCCAGGGGCACTGTAATTCACAAACCTGCAGAGTTATAAATGACAGCTATTGTCCAAAAATAGACTGAAGTAAGGCTGCCAAGAGGACTTGAAAGCGGGGCAGAATTGCAGGAAACCGATTTCAGGAGGTAGACTGGAATTGCATTGAAAGCATAGGAAAAGAGGCAGAACGTCCACAATGATGCACTTGGCCAAAAAGGGCATATGCGTTTTTTCCTGAATATATTCAGGAAAAAACGCATACGCCCTTTTTGGCCAACCAAGCAAGCTTGCAAAGGAAATCTGCACTACAATGAAGTCTCACTTCCCCCCGGCCAAAAGGGCCATCTGAAAAAAGTGTAAAATCCAGAAAGGCAGGACAGGCCATGGAGAACTGGGAGCCTTGTTATGCTGATGGGCGGGATGTAAATTGCCAACAACCACTCGGGAGAAGTATATGGTGTTTCCTGGAACATCTAAAAAACAAAGCAACAGAACCTAGGGCACTTCCACTTATGGTCCTATAGCTTAGGGAAATTAAAATCAAAAAGACACAGCCACCCCAAAGTTTGGAACGGCTCTGTTTACAAGAACCTCGTTTACAGTACAAGTTCAACATCGCAGAAAGTGAAAAATGGATAAAGAAGTTGTGGTATTTACTTACAAAGCAATATCACTCAGCAATGAAATCTATGTCATCAGGCCCTTAGCATCACAATGAGTGGATTCAGGTATGTTGATTCTAACTGAAATAAGTCACACAGAAAAAGAAACATCATAAGATATCAGTAATACACGGAATGTAATCTTGGCTACACAGGAACTGAATTACAGAACAGAACAGGGTCTCAAATTTAGAAAACCAACTTATGCTTGCTTAAGGGTAAAGGTGAGTTGGGGTGCTGCATAAAACCAGAGATTGAAATGAGCACAGATAAAGTTCCTTAAGTCAAATATGGAATAGACAAGAGCTACTCCTTGCTCAACGAAATGGACTCAACACCGCATATTAAACGCCTAAGAATGTACCTGACTAGTAGGTATCGTAAAACCTATGGATTACTATGTCTCCGAAAGAGAATCAAGCATGTGTACAGGGGCATAAACGCAGCAGTGATAGGATTGGAGAGGTTCGGTGAGCAAATGAAGACCCTTTGAACTCATATTGCATGGTACCCATTACACGGGTCTCAACTCTCCAGGTTTAAGGTATTCTTCCTTCAGCTAAAACATGCATGTGGAACCTAGAGTATGATCAACCATGTGATCGGGAGACGTGTTCAAATATGTCTCAGTTTTCCTCCCCTGGTACTCGGGTGCAACATTCCAGATGCTTTACTAACACTCTCCCGACTTGGAGAATCAGTCCCTTTAACCTCCTGTTTGGCCCAGTTTGCAATTTCTGCGGAAGATGAACAGGAATAGCGAGAACCAATGAGAGGCTAGCTGGAGGTGTCTGGACGGGCAAATTTAACTCTCATTTCCCACCAGGAAGAGGAATTAACCAAAGGCTCAGCGTGCCGTGCCGGAACCAGATTAGGGCCTGAAGCCATCCTGCGGTGTTGCGGCCAGCTCAAAAGAAAGCGAGTTGAACAAAGGAGCTCAGGGGCACTGTAATTCACAAACCTGCAGAGTTATAAATGACAGCTATCGTCCAAAAATAGACTGAAGTAAGGCTGCCAAGAGGACTTGAAAGCGGGGCAGAATTGCAGGAAACCGATTTCAGGAGGTAGACTGGAATTGCATTGAAAGCATAGGAAAAGAGGCAGAACGTCCACAATGATGCACTTGGCCAAAAAGGGCGTATGCGTTTTTTCCTGAATATATTCAGGAAAAAACGCATACGCCCTTTTTGGCCAACCAAGCAAGCTTGCAAAGGAAATCTGCACTACAATGAAGTCTCACTTCCCCCCGGTCAAAAGGGCCATCTGAAAAAAGTGTAAAATCCAGAAAGGCAGGACAGGCCATGGAGAACTGGGAGCCTTGTTATGCTGATGGGCGGGATGTAAATTGACAACAGACACTCGGGAGAAGTGTATGGTGTTTCCTGAAACATCTAAAAAACAAAGCAACAGAGCCTAGGGCACTGCCACTTATGGTCCTATAGCTTAGGGAAATTAAAATCAAAAAGACACAGCCACCCCAAAGTTTGGAACGGCTCTGTTTACAAGAACCTCGTTTACAGTACAAGTTCAACATCGCAGAAAGTGAAAAATGGATAAAGAAGTTGTGGTATTTACTTACAAAGCAATATCACTCAGCAATGAAATCTATGTCATCAGGCCCTTAGCATCACAATGAGTGGATTCAGGTATGATGATTCTAACTGAAATAAGTCACACAGAAAAAGAAACATCATAAGATATCAGTAATACACGGAATGTAAACTTGGCTACACAGGAACTGAATTACAGAACAGAACAGGGTCTCAAATTTAGAAAACCAACTTATACTTGCTTAAGGGTAAAGGTGAGTTGGGGTGCTGCATAAAACCAGAGATTGAAATGAGCACAGATAAAGTTCCTTAAGTCAAATATGGAATAGACAAGAGCTACTCCTTGCTCAACGAAATGGACTCAACACCGCATATTAAACGCCTAAGAATGTACCTGACTAGTAAGTATCGTAAAACCTATGGATTGCTATGTCTCCAAAAGAGAATCAAGCATGTGTACAGGGGCATAAACGCAGCAGTGATAGGATTGGAGAGGTTCGGTGAGCAAATGAAGACCCTTTGAAGTCATATTGCATGGTACCCATTCCACGGGTCTCAACTCTCCAGGTTTAAGGTATTCTTCCTTCAGCTAAAACATGCATGTGGAACCCAAGTATGATCAACCATGTGAACGGGAGACGTGTTCAAATATGTCTCAGTTTTCCTCCCCTGGTACTCGGGTGCAACATTCCAGACGCTTTACTAACACTCTCCCCACTTGGAGAGTCAGCGCCTTTAACCTCCTGTTTGGCCCAGTTTGCAATTTCTGCGGAAGATGAACAGGAATAGTGAGAACCAATGAGAGGCTAGCTGGAGGTGTCTGGACGGGCAAATTTAACTCTCATTTCCCACCAGGAAGAGGAAATAACCAAAGGCTCAGCGTGCCGTACCGGAACCAGATTAGGGCCTGAAGCCATCCTGCGGTGTTGCGGCCAGCTCAAAAGAAAGCGAGTTGAAGAAAGGAGCTCAGGGGCACTGTAATTCACAAACCTGCAGAGTTATAAGTGACAGCTATCGTCCAAAAATAGACTGAAGTAAGGCTGCCAAGAGGACTTGAAAGCGGGGCAGAATTGCAGGAAACCGATTTCAGGAGGTAGACTGGAATTGCATTGAAAGCATAGGAAAAGAGGCAGAAGGTCCACAATGATGCACTTGGCCAAAAAGGGCGTATGCGTTTTTTCCTGAATATATTCAGGAAAAAACGCATACGCCCTTTTTGGCCAACCAAGCAAGCTTGCAAAGGAAATCTGCACTACAATGAAGTCTCACTTCCCCCCGGTCAAAAGGGCCATCTGAAAAAAGTGTAAAATCCAGAAAGGCAGGACAGGCCATGGAGAACTGGGAGCCTTGTTATGCTGATGGGCGGGATGTAAATTGCCAACAGACACTCGGGAGAAGTGTATGGTGTTTCCTGAAACATCTAAAAAACAAAGCAACAGAACCTAGGGCACTTCCACTTATGGTCCTATAGCTTAGGGAAATTAAAATCAAAAAGACACAGCCACCCCAAAGTTTGGAACGGCTCTGTTTACAAGAACCTCGTTTACAGTACAAGTTCAACATCGCAGAAAGTGAAAAATGGATAAAGAAGTTGTGGTATTTACTTACAAAGCAATATCACTCAGCAATGAAATCTGTGTCATCAGGCCCATAGCAGCACAATGAGTGGATTCAGGTATGATGATTCTAACTGAAGTAAGTCACACAGAAAAAGGAACATCATAAGATATCAGTAATACACGGAATGTAAACTTGGCTACACAGGAACTGAATTACAGAACAGAACAGGGTCTCAAATTTAGAAAACCAACTTATGCTTGCTTAAGGGGAAAGGTGAGTTGGGTTGCTGCATAAAACCCGAGATTGAAATGAGCACAGATAAAGTTCCTTAAGCCAAATATGGAATAGACAAGAGCTACTCCTTGCTCAACGAAATGGACTCAACACCGCATATTAAACGTCTAAGAATGTACCTGACTAGTAAGTATCTTAAAACCTATCGATTGCTATGTCTCCGAAAGAGAATCAAGCATGTGTACAGGGGCATAAACGCAGCAGTGATAGGATTGGAGAGGTTCGGTGAGCAAATGAAGACCCTTTGAAGTCATATTGCATGGTACCCATTCCACGGGTTTCAACTACCCAGGTTTTAGGTATTCTTCCTTCAGCTAAAACATGCATGTGGAACCCAAGTATGATCAACCATGTGAACGGGAGACGTGTTCAAATATGTCTCAGTTTTCCTCCCCTGGTACTCGGGTGCAACATTCCAGACGCTTTACTAACACTCTCCCCACTTGGAGAGTCAGCGCCTTTAACCTCCTGTTTGGCCCAGTTTGCAATTTCTGCGGAAGATGAACAGGAATAGCGAGAACCAATGAGAGGCTAGCTGGAGGTGTCTGGACGGGCAAATTTAACTCTCATTTCCCACCAGGAAGAGGAATTAACCAAAGACTCAGCGTGCCGTGCCGGAACCAGATTAGGTCCTGAAGCCATCCTGCGGTGTTGCGGCCAGCTCAAAAGAAAGCGAGTTGAACAAAGGAGCTCAGGGGCACTGTAATTCACAAACCTGCAGAGTTATAAATGACAGCTATCGTCCAAAAATAGACTGAAGTAAGGCTGCCAAGAGGACTTGAAAGCGGGGCAGAATTGCAGGAAACCGATTTCAGGAGGTAGACTGGAATTGCATTGAAAGCATAGGAAAAGAGGCAGAACGTCCACAATGATGCACTTGGCCAAAAAGGGCGTATGCGTTTTTTCCTGAATATATTCAGGAAAAAACGCATACGCCCTTTTTGGCCAACCAAGCAAGCTTGCAAAGGAAATCTGCACTACAATGAAGTCTCACTTCCCCCCGGTCAAAAGGGCCATCTGAAAAAAGTGTAAAATCCAGAAAGGCAGGACAGGCCATGGAGAACTGGGAGCCTTGTTATGCTGATGGGCGGGATGTAAATTGCCAACAACCACTCGGGAGAAGTGTATGGTGTTTCCTGAAACATCTAAAAAACAAAGCAACAGAGCCTAGGGCACTGCCACTTATGGTCCTATAGCTTAGGGAAATTAAAATCAAAAAGACACAGCCACCCTGAAGTTTGGAACGGCTCTGTTTACAAGAACCTCGTTTACAGTACAAGTTCAACATCCCAGAAAGTGAAAAATGGATAAAGAACTTGTGGTACTTACGTACAATGCAGTATCACTCAGCAATGTTATCTATGTCATCAGGCCCGTAGCAGCATAATGAGTAGATTCAGGTACGATGATTCTAACTGAAATAAGTCACACAGAAAAAGAAACATCATAAGATATCACTAATACACGGAATGTAAACTTGGCTACACAGGAACTGAATTCCAAAACAGAACAGGGTCTCAAATTTAGAAAACCAACTTATGCTTGCTTAAGGGGAAAGGTGAGTTGGGTTGCTGCATAAAACCAGAGATTGAAATGAGCACAGATAAAGTTCCTTAAGCCAAATATGGAATAGACAAGAGCTACTCCTTGCTCAACGAAATGGACTCAACACCGCATATTAAACGCCTAAGAATGTACCTGACTAGTAAGTATCTTAAAACCTATGGATTGCTATGTCTCCGAAAGAGAATCAAGCATGTGTACAGGGGCATAAACGCAGCAGTGATAGGATTGGAGAGGTTCAGTGAGCAAATGAAGACCCTTTGAAGTCATATTGCATGGTACCCATTCCACGGGTTTCAACTACCCAGGTTTTAGGTATTCTTCCTTCAGCTAAAACATGCATGTGGAACCCAAGTATGATCAACCATGTGAACGGGAGACGTGTTCAAATATTTCTCAGTTTTCCTCCCCTGGTACTCGGGTGCAACATTCCAGACGCTTTACTAACACTCTCCCCACTTGGAGAGTCAGCGCCTTTAACCTCCTGTTTGGCCCAGTTTGCAATTTCTGCGGAAGATGAACAGGAATAGTGAGAACCAATGAGAGGCTAGCTGGAGGTGTCTGGACGGGCAAATTTAACTCTCATTTCCCACCAGGAAGAGGAAATAACCAAAGGCTCAGTGTGCCGTACCGGAACCAGATTAGAGCCTGAAGCCATCCTGCGGTGTTGCGGCCAGCTCAAAAGAAAGCGAGTTGAACAAAGGAGCTCAGGGGCACTGTAATTCACAAACCTGCAGACTTATAAATGACAGCTATCGTCCAAAAATAGACTGAAGTAAGGCTGCCAAGAGGACTTGAAAGCGGGGCAGAATTGCAGGAAACCGATTTCAGGAGGTAGACTGGAATTGCATTGAAAGCATAGGAAAAGAGGCAGAACGTCCACAATGATGCACTTGGCCAAAAAGGGCGTATGCGTTTTTTCCTGAATATATTCAGGAAAAAACGCATACGCCCTTTTTTGCCAACCAAGCAAGCTTGCAAAGGAAATCTGCACTACAATGAAGTCTCACTTCCCCCCGGTCAAAAGGGCCATCTGAAAAAAGTGTAAAATCCAGAATGGCAGGACAGGCCATGGAGAACTGGGAGCCTTGTTATGCTGATGGGCGGGATGTAAATTGCCAACAACCACTCGGGAGAAGTGTATGGTGTTTCCTGAAACATCTAAAAAACAAAGCAACAGAACCTAGGGCACTTCCACTTATGGTCCTATAGCTTAGGGAAATTAAAATCAAAAAGACACAGCCACCCCAAAGTTTGGAACGGCTCTGTTTACAAGAACCTCGTTTACAGTACAAGTTCAACATCGCAGAAAGTGAAAAATGGATAAAGAAGTTGTGGTATTTACTTACAAAGCAATATCACTCAGCAATGAAATCTGTGTCATCAGGCCCTTAGCAGCACAATGAGTGGATTCAGGTATGATGATTCTAACTGAAGTAAGTCACACAGAAAAAGAAACATCATAAGATATCAGTAATACACGGAATGTAAACTTGGCTACACAGGAACTGAATTACAGAACAGAACAGGGTCTCAAATTTAGAAAACCAACTTATGCTTGCTTAAGGGTAAAGGTGAGTTGGGGTGCTGCATAAAACCAGAGATTGAAATGAGCACAGATAAAGTTCCTTAAGTCAAATATGGAATAGACAAGAGCTACTCCTTGCTCAACGAAATGGACTCAACACCGCATATTAAACGCCTAAGAATGTACCTGACTAGTAAGTATCTTAAAAACCTATGGATTGCTATGTCTCCGAAAGAGAATCAAGCATGTGTACAGGGGCATAAACGCAGCAGTGATAGGATTGGAGAGGTTCGGTGAGCAAATGAAGACCCTTTGAAGTCATATTGCATGGTACCCATTACACGGGTCTTAACTCTCCAGGTTTAAGGTATTCTTCCTTCAGCTAAAACATGCATGTGGAACCCAAGTATGATCAACCATGTGATCGGGAGACGTGTTCAAATATGTCTCAGTTTTCGTACCCTGGTACTCGGGTGCAACATTCCAGACGCTTTACTAACACTCTCCCGACTTGGAGAGTCAGTCCCTTTAACCTCCTGTTTGGCCCAGTTTGCAATTTCTGCGGAAGATGAACAGGAATAGCGAGAACCAATGAGAGGCTAGCTGGAGGTGTCTGGACGGGCAAATTTAACTCTCATTTCCCACCAGGAAGAGGAATTAACCAAAGGCTCAGCATGCCGTGCCAGAACCAGATTAGGGCCTGAAGCCATCCTGCGGTGTTGCGGCCAGGTCACAAGAAAGCGAGTTGAAGAAAGGAGCTCAGGGGCACTGTAATTCACAAACCTGCAGACTTATAAATGACAGCTATCGTCCAAAAATAGACTGAAGTAAGGCTGCCAAGAGGACTTGAAAGCGGGGCAGAATTGCAGGAAACCGATTTCAGGAGGTAGACAGAATTGCATTGAAAGCATAGGAAAAGAGGCAGAACGTCCACAATGATGCACTTGGCCAAAAAGGGTGTATGCGTTTTTTCCTGAATATATTAAGGAAAAAACGCATACGCCCTTTTTGGCCAACCAAGCAAGCTTGCAAAGGAAATCTGCACTACAATGAAGTCTCACTTCCCCCCGGTCAAAAGGGCCATCTGAAAAAAGTGTAAAATCCAGAAAGGCAGGACAGGCCATGGAGAACTGGGAGCCTTGTTATGCTGATGGGCGGGATGTAAATTGCCAATAGACACTCGGAAGAAGTGTATGGTGTTTCCTGAAACATCTAAAAAACAAAGCAACAGAGCCTAGGGCACTGCCACTTATGGTCCTATAGCTTAGGGAAATTAAAATCAAAAAGACACAGCCACCCCAAAGTTTGGAACGGCTCTGTTTACAAGAACCTCGTTTACAGTACAAGTTCAACATCGCAGAAAGTGAAAAATGGATAAAGAACTTGTGGTACTTACGTACAATGCAGTATCACTCAGCAATGAAATCTGTGTCATCAGGCCCTTAGCAGCACAATGAGTGGATTCAGGTACGATGATTCTAACTGAAGTAAGTCACACAGAAAAAGAAACATCATAAGATATCAGTAATACACGAAATGTAAACTTGGCTACACAGGAACTGAATTCCAGAACAGAACAGGGTCTCAAATTTAGAAAACCAACTTATGCTTGCTTAAGGGTAAAGGTGAGTTGGGGTGCTGCATAAAACCAGAGATTGAAATGAGCACAGATAAAGTTCCTTAAGCCAAATATGCAATAGACAAGAGCTACTCCTTGCTCAACGAAATGGACTCAAAACCCCATACTAAACCCCTAAGAATGTACCTGACTAGTAAGTATCTTAAAACCTATGGATTGCTATGTCTCCAAAAGAGAATCAAGCGTGTGTACAGCGGAATAAACGCAGCAGTGATAGGATTGGAGAGGTTCGGTGAGCAAATGAAGACCCTTTGAAGTCATATTGCATGGTACCCATTACACGGGTCCCAACTCTCCAGGTTTAAGGTATTCTTCCTTCAGCTAAAACATGCATGTGGAACCTAGAGTATGATCAACAATGTGAATGGGAGACGTGTTCAAATATGTCTCAGTTTTCCTCCCCTGGTACTCGGGTGCAACATTCCAGACGCTTTACTAACACTCTCCCCACTTGGAGAGTCAGTCCCTTTAACCTCCTGTTTGGCCCAGTTTGCAATTTCTGCGGAAGATGAACAGGAATAGCGAGAACCAATGAGAGGCTAGCTGGAGGTGTCTGGACGGGCAAATTTAACTCTCATTTCCCACCAGGAAGAGGAATTAACCAAAGGCTCAGCGTGCCGTGCCGGAACCAGATTAGGTCCTGAAGCCATCCTGCGGTGTTGCGGCCAGGTCACAAGAAAGCGAGTTGAAGAAAGGAGCTCAGGGGCACTGTAATTCACAAACCTGCAGAGTTATAAATGACAGCTATCGTCCAAAAATAGACTGAAGTAAGGCTGCCAAGAGGACTTGAAAGCGGGGCAGAATTGCAGGAAACCGATTTCAGGAGGTAGACTGGAATTGCATTGAAAGCATAGGAAAAGAGGCAGAACGTCCACAATGATGCACTTGGCCAAAAAGGGCGTATGCGTTTTTTCCTGAATATATTCAGGAAAAAACGCATACGCCCTTTTTGGCCAACCAAGCAAGCTTGCAAAGGAAATCTGCACTACAATGAAGTCTCACTTCCCCCCGGTCAAAAAGGCCATCTGAAAAAAGTGTAAAATCCAGAAAGGCAGGACAGGCCATGGAGAACTGGGAGCCTTGTTATGCTGATGGGCGGGATGTAAATTGCCAACAACCACTCGGGAGAAGTGTATGGTGTTTCCTGAAACATGTAAACAACAAAGCAACAGAACCTAGGGCACTTCCACTTATGGTCCTATAGTTTAGGGAAATTAAAATCAAAAAGACACAGCCACCCCAAAGTTTGGAACGGCTCTGTTTACAAGAACCTCGTTTACAGTACAAGTTCAACATCGCAGAAAGTGAAAAATGGATAAAGAAGTTGTGGTATTTACTTACAAAGCAATATCACTCAGCAATGAAATCTGTGTCATCAGGCACTTAGCAGCACAATGAGTGGATTCAGGTATGATGATTCTAACTGAAGTAAGTCACACAGAAAAAGAAACATCATAAGATATCAGTAATACACGGAATGGAAACTTGGCTACACAGGAACTGAATTACAGAACAGAACAGGGTCTCAAATTTAGAAAACCAACTTATGCTTGCTTAAGGGTAAAGGTGAGTTGGGGTGCTGCATAAAACCAGAGATTGAAATGAGCACAGATAAAGTTCCTTAAGTCAAATATGGAATAGACAAGAGCTACTCCTTGCTCAATGAAATGGACTCAAGACCGCATATTAAACGCCTAAGAATGTACCTGACTAGTAAGTATCTTAAAACCTATGGATTGCTATGTCTCCGAAAGAGAATCAAGCATGTGTACAGGGGCATAAACGCAGCAGTGATAGGATTGGAGAGGTTCGGTGAGCAAATGAAGACCCTTTGAAGTCATATTGCATGGTACCCATTACTCGGGTCTTAACTCTCCAGGTTTAAGGTATTCTTCCTTCAGCTAAAACATGCATGTGGAACCGAAGTATGATCAACCATGTGAACGGGAGACGTGTTCAAATATGTCTCAGTTTTCCTCCCCTGGTACTCGGGTGCAACATTCCAGACGCTTTACTAACACTCTCCCCACTTGGAGAGTCAGCGCCTTTAACCTCCTGTTTGGCCCAGTTTGCAATTTCTGCGGAAGATGAACAGGAATAGCGAGAACCAATGAGAGACTAGCTAGAGGTGTCTGGACGGGCAAATTTAACTCTCATTTCCCACCAGGAAGAGGAAATAACCAAAGGCACAGCGTGCCGTGCCGGAACCAGATTAGGGCCTGAAGCCATCCTGCGGTGTTGCGGCCAGGTCACAAGAAAGCAAGTTGAAGAAAGGAGCTCAGGGGCACTGTAATTCACAAACCTGCAGAGTTATAAATGACAGCTATCGTCCAAAAATAGACTGAAGTAAGGCTGCCAAGAGGACTTGAAAGCGGGGCAGAATTGCAGGAAACCGATTTCAGGAGGTAGACTGGAATTGCATTGAAAGCATAGGAAAAGAGGCAGAACGTCCACAATGATGCACTTGGCCAAAAAGGGCGTATGCGTTTTTTCCTGAATATATTCAGGAAAAAACGCATACGCCCTTTTTGGCCAACCAAGCAAGCTTGCAAAGGAAATCTGCACTACAATGAAGTCTCACTTCCCCCCGGTCAAAAGGGCCATCTGAAAAAAGTGTAAAATCCAGAAAGGCAGGACAGGCCATGGAGAACTGGGAGCCTTGTTATGCTGATGGGCGGGATGTAAATTGCCAACAACCACTCGGGAGAAGTGTATGGTGTTTCCTGAAACATCTAAAAAACAAAGCAACAGAGCCTAGGGCACTTCCACTTATGGTCCTATAGCTTGGGGAAATTAAAATCAAAAAGACACAGCCACCCCAAAGTTTGGGACGCCTCCGTTTATAAGAACCTCGTTTACCATACAAGTTCAATATCACAGAAAGTGAAAAATGGATAAAGAACTTGTGGTACTTACGTACAAAGCAATATCACTCAGCAATGAAATCTATGTCATCAGGCCTGTAGCAGCATAATGAGTGGATTCAGGTACGATGATTCTAACTGAAATAAGTCACACAGAAAAAGAAACATCATAAGATATCACTAATACACGGAATGTAAACCTGGCTACACAGGAACTGCATTCCAAAACAGAACAGGGTCTCAAATTTAGAAAACCAACTTATGCTTGCTTAAGGGGAAAGGTGAGTTGGGGTGCTGCATAAAACCAGAGATTGAAACGAGCACAGATAAAGTTCCTTAAGCCAAATATGGAATAGACAAGAGCTACTCCTTGCTCAACAAAATGGACTCAACACCGCATATTAAACGCCTAAGAATGTACCTGACTAGTAAGTATCTTAAAACCTATGGATTGCTATGTCTCCAAAAGAGAATCAAGCGTGTGTACAGGGGCATAAACGCAGCAGTGATAGGATTGGAGAGGTTCGGTGAGCAAATGAAGACCCTTTGAAGTCATATTGCATGGTACCCATTCCACGGGTCTCAACTCTCCAGGTTTAAGGTATTCTTCCTTCAGCTAAAACATGCATGTGGAACCCAAGTATGATCAACCATGTGAACGGGAGACGTGTTCAAATATGTCTCAGTTTTCCTCCCCTGGTACTCGGGTGCAACATTCCAGACGCTTTACTAACACTCTCCCCACTTGGAGAGTCAGCGCCTTTAACCTCCTGTTTGGCCCAGTTTGCAATTTCTGCGGAAGATGAACAGGAATAGCGAGAACCAATGAGAGGCTAGCTGGAGGTGTCTGGACGGGCAAATTTAACTCTCATTTCCCACCAGGAAGAGGAATTAAACAAAGGCTCAGCGTTCCGTGACGGAACCAGATTAGGGCCTGAAGCCATCCTGCGGTGTTGCAGCTAGCTCACAAGAAAGCGAGTTGAACAAAGGAGCTCAGGGGCACTGTAATTCACAAACCTGCAGACTTATAAATGACAGCTATCGTCCAAAATTATACTGAAGTAAGGCTGCCAAGAGGACTTGAAAGCGGGGCAGAATTGCAGGAAACCGATTTCAGGAGGTAGACTGGAATTGCATTGAAAGCATAGGAAAAGAGGCAGAAGGTCCACAATGATGCACTTGGCCAAAAAGGGCGTATGCGTTTTTTCCTGAATATATTCAGGAAAAAACGCATACGCCCTTTTTGGCCAACCAAGCAAGCTTGCAAAGGAAATCTGCACTACAATGAAGTCTCACTTCCCCCCGGTCAAAAGGGCCATCTGTAAAAAGTGTAAAATCCAGAAAGGCAGGACAGGCCATGGAGAATTGGGAGCCTTGTTATGCTGATGGGCGGGATGTAAATTGCCAACAACCACTCGGGAGAAGTGTATGGTGTTTCCTGAAACATCTAGAAAACAAAGCAACAGAACCTAGGGCACTTCCACTTATGGTCCTATAGCTTAGGGAAATTAAAATCAAAAAGACACAGCCACCCCAAAGTTTGGAACGGCTCTGTTTACAAGAACCTCGTTTACAGTACAAGTTCAACATCGCAGAAAGTGAAAAATGGATAAAGAAGTTGTGGTATTTACTTACAAAGCAATATCACTCAGCAATGAAATCTGTGTCATCAGGCCCTTAGCAGCACAATGAGTGGATTCAGGTATGATGATTCTAACTGAAGTAAGTCACACAGAAAAAGAAACATCATAAGATATCAGTAATACACGGAATGTAAACTTGGCTACACAGGAACTGAATTACAGAACAGAACAGGGTCTCAAATTTAGAAAACCAACTTATGCTTGCTTAAGGGTAAAGGTGAGTTGGGGTGCTGCATAAAACCAGAGATTGAAATGAGCACAGATAAAGTTCCTTAAGTCAAATATGGAATAGACAAGAGCTACTCCTTGCTCAACGAAATGGACTCAACACCGCATATTAAACGCCTAAGAATGTACCTGACTAGTAAGTATCTTAAAACCTATGGATTGCTATGTCTCCGAAAGAGAATCAAGCATGTGTACAGGGGCATAAACGCAGCAGTGATAGGATTGGAGAGGTTCGGTGAGCAAATGAAGACCCTTTGAAGTCATATTGCATGGTACCCATTACACGGGTCTTAACTCTCCAGGTTTAAGGTATTCTTCCTTCAGCTAAAACATGCATGTGGAACCCAAGTATGATCAACCATGTGAACGGGAGACGTGTTCAAATATGTCTCAGTTTTCCTCCCCTGGTACTCGGGTGCAACATTCCAGACGCTTTACTAACACTCTCCCCACTTGGAGAGTCAGCGCCTTTAACCTCTTGTTTGGCCCAGTTTGCAATTTCTGCGGAAGATGAACAAGAATAGCGAGAACCAATGAGAGGCTAGCTGGAGGTGTCTGGACGGGCAAATTTAACTCTCATTTCCCACCAGGAAGAGGAAATAACCAAAGGCTCAGCGTGCCGTACCGGAACCAGATTATGGCCTGAAGATATCCTGCGGTGTTGCGGCCAGGTCATAAGAAAACGAGTTGAAGAAAGGAGCTCAGGGGCACTGTAATTCACAAACCTGCAGAGTTATAAATGACAGCTATCGTCCAAAAATAGACTGAAGTAAGGCTGCCAAGAGGACTTGAAAGCGGGGCAGAATTGCAGGAAACCGATTTCAGGAGGTAGACTGGAATTGCATTGAAAGCATAGGAAAAGAGGCAGAACGTCCACAATGATGCACTTGGCCAAAAAGGGCGTATGCGTTTTTTCCTGAATATATTCAGGAAAAAACGCATACGCCCTTTTTGGCCAACCAAGCAAGCTTGCAAAGGAAATCTGCACTACAATGAAGTCTCACTTCCCCCCGGTCAAAAGGGCCATCTGAAAAAAGTGTAAAATCCAGAAAGGCAGGACAGGCCATGGAGAACTGGGAGCCTTGTTATGCTGATGGGCGGGATGTAAATTGCCAACAACCACTCGGGAGAAGTGTATGGTGTTTCCTGAAACATCTAAAAAACAAAGCAACAGAACCGAGGGCACTTCCACTTATGGTCCTATAGCTTAGGGAAATTAAAATCAAAAAGACACAGCCACCCCAAAGTTTGGAACGGCTCTGTTTACAAGAACCTCGTTTACAGTACAAGTTCAACATCGCAGAAAGTGAAAAATGGATAAAGAAGTTGTGGTATTTACTTACAAAGCAATATCACTCAGCAATGAAATCTGTGTCATCAGGCCCTTAGCAGCACAATGAGTGGATTCAGGTATGATGATTCTAACTGAAGTAAGTCACACAGAAAAAGAAACATCATAAGATATCAGTAATACACGGAATGTAAACTTGGCTACACAGGAACTGAATTACAGAACAGGACAGGGACTCAAATTCAGAAAACCAACTTATGTTTGCTTAAGGGTAAAGGTGAGTTGGGGTGCTGCATAAAACCAGAGATTGAAATGAGCACAGATAAAGTTCCTTAAGTCAAATATGGAATAGACAAGAGCTACTCCTTGCTCAACGAAATGGACTCAACACTGCATATTAAACGCCTAAGAATGTACCTGACTAGTAAGTATCTTAAAACCTATGGATTGCTATGTCTCCGAAAGAGAATCAAGCATGTGTACAGGGGCATAAACGCAGCAGTGATAGGATTGGAGAGGTTCGGTGAGCAAATGAAGACCCTTTGAAGTCATATTGCATGGTACCCATTCCACGGGTTTCAACTACCCAGGTTTAAGGTATTCTTCCTTCAGCTAAAACATGCATGTGGAACCTAGAGTATGATCAACCATGTGATCGGGAGACGTGTTCAAATATGTCAGTTTTCGTACCCTGGTACTCGGGTGCAACATTCCAGACGCTTTACTAACACTCTTCCGACTTGGAGAGTCAGTCCCTTTAACCTCCTGTTTGGCCCAGTTTGCAATTTCTGCGGAAGATGAACAGGAATAGCGAGAACCAATGAGAGACTAGCTGGAGGTGTCTGGACGGGCAAATTTAACTCTCATTTCCCACCAGGAAGAGGAATTAACCAAAGGCTCAGCATGCCGTGCCGGAACCAGATTAGGGCCTGAAGCCATCCTGCGGTGTTGCGGCCAGGTCACAAGAAAGCGAGTTGAAGAAAGGAGCTCAGGGGCACTGTAATTCACAAACCTGCAGAGTTATAAATGACAGCTATCGTCCAAAAATAGACTGAAGTAAGGCTGTCAAGAGGACTTGAAAGCGGGGCAGAATTGCAGGAAACCGATTTCAGGAGGTAGACTGGAATTGCATTGAAAGCATAGGAAAAGAGGCAGAACGTCCACAATGATGCACTTGGCCAAAAAGGGCGTATGCGTTTTTTCCTGAATATATTCAGGAAAAAACGCATACGCCCTTTTTGGCCAACCAAGCAAGCTTGCAAAGGAAATCTGCACTACAATGAAGTCTCACTTCCCCCCGGTCAAAAGGGCCATCTGAAAAAAGTGTAAAATCCAGAAAGGCAGGACAGGCCATGGAGAACTGGGAGCCTTCTTATGCTGATGGGCGGGATGTAAATTTCCAGCAGACACTCGGGAGAAGTGTATGGTGTTTCCTGAAACATCTAAAAAACAAAGCAACAGAGCCTAGGGCACTGCCACTTATGGTCTTATAGCTTAGGGAAATTAAAATAAAAAAGACACAGCCACCCCAAAGTTTGGGACGCCTCTGTTTACAAGAACCTCGTTTACAGTACAAGTTCAACATCGCAGAAAGTGAAAAATGGATAAAGAACTTGTGGTACTTACGTACAATGCAGTATCACTCAGCAATGAAATCTATGTCATCAGGCCCGTAGCAGCATAATGAGTGGATTCAGGTATGATGATTCTAACTGAAATAAGTCACACAGAAAAAGAAACATCATAAGATATCACTAATACACGGAATGTAAACTTGGCTACACAGGAACTGCATTCCAGAACAGAACAGGGTCTCAAATTTAGAAAACCAACTTATGCTTGCTTAAGGGGAAAGGTGAGTTGGGGTGCTGCATAAAACCAGAGATTGAAATGAGCACAGATAAAGTTCCTTAAGCCAAATATGGAATAGACAAGAGCTACTCCTTGCTCAACGAAATGGACTCAAAACCCCATATTAAACCCCTAAGAATGTACCTGACTAGTAAGTATCTTAAAACCTATGGATTGCTATGTCTCCAAAAGAGAATCAAGCGTGTGTACAGGGGCATAAACGCAGCAGTGATAGGATTGGAGAGGTTCGGTGAGCAAATGAAGACCCTTTGAAGTCATATTGCATGGTACCCATTCCACGGGTCTCAACTCTCCAGGTTTAAGGTATTCTTCCTTCAGCTAAAACATGCATGTGGAACCCAAGTATGATCAACCATGTGAACGGGAGACGTGTTCAAATATGTCTCAGTTTTCCTCCCCTGGTACTCGGGTGCAACATTCCAGACGCTTTACTAACACTCTCCCCACTTGGAGAGTCAGCGCCTTTAACCTCCTGTTTGGCCCAGTTTGCAATTTCTGCGGAAGATGAACAGGAATAGCGAGAACCAATGAGAGGCTAGCTGGAGGTGTCTGGACGGGCAAATTTAACTCTCATTTCCCAACAGGAAGAGGCAATAACCAAAGGCTCAGCATGCCGTACCGGAACCAGATTAGGGCCTGAAGCCATCCTGCGGTGTTGCGGCCAGCTCAAAAGAAAGCGAGTTGAACAAAGGAGCTCAGGGGCACTGTAATTCACAAACCTGCAGAGTTATAAATGACAGCTATCGTCCAAAAATACACTGAAGTAAGGCTGCCAAGAGGACTTGAAAGCGGGGCAGAATTGCAGGAAACCGATTTCAGGAGGTAGACTGGAATTGCATTGAAAGCATAGGAAAAGAGGCAGAACGTCCACAATGAGGCACTTGGCCAAAAAGGGCGTATGCGTTTTTTCCTGAATATATTCAGGAAAAAACGCATACGCCCTTTTTGGCCAACCAAGCAAGCTTGCAAAGGAAATCTGCACTACAATGAAGTCTCACTTCCCCCCGGTCAAAAGGGCCATCTGAAAAAAGTGTAAAATCCAGAAAGGCAGGACAGGCCATGGAGAACTGGGAGCCTTGTTATGCTGATGGGCGGGATGTAAATTGCCAACAACCACTCGGGAGAAGTGTATGGTGTTTCCTGAAACATGTAAACAACAAAGCAACAGAACCTAGGGCACTTCCACTTATGGTCCTATAGCTTAGGGAAATTAAAATCAAAAAGACACAGCCACCCCAAAGTTTGGAACGGCTCTGTTTACAAGAACCTCGTTTACAGTACAAGTTCAACATCGCAGAAAGTGAAAAATGGATAAAGAAGTTGTGGTATTTACTTACAATGCAGTATCACTCAGCAATGAAATCTATGTCATCAGGCCCGTAGCAGCATAATGAGTGGATTCAGGTACGATGATTCTAACTGAAATAAGTCACACAGAAAAAGAAACATCATAAGATATCACTAATACACGGAATGTAAACTTGGCTACACAGGAACTGCATTCCAGAACAGAACAGGGTCTCAAATTTAGAAAACCAACTTATGCTTGCTTAAGGGGAAAGGTGAGTTGGGGTGCTGCATAAAACCAGAGATTGAAATGAGCACAGATAAAGTTCCTTAAGCCAAATATGGAATAGACAAGAGCTACTCCTTGCTCAACGAAATGGACTCAAAACCCCATATTAAACCCCTAAGAATGTACCTGACTAGTAAGTATCTTAAAACCTATGGATTGCTATGTCTCCAAAAGAGAATCAAGCGTGTGTACAGGGGAATAAACGCAGCAGTGATAGGATTGGAGAGGTTCGGTGAGCAAATGAAGACCCTTTGAAGTCATATTGCATGGTACCCATTACACGGGTCTCAACTCTCCAGGTTTAAGGTATTCTTCCTTCAGCTAAAACATGCATGTGGAACCCAGAGTATGATCAACCATGTGAACGGGAGACGTGTTCAAATATGTCTCAGTTTTCCTCCCCTGGTACTCGGGGGCAACATTCCAGACGCTTTACTAACACTCTCCCCACTTGGAGAGTCAGCGCCTTTAACCTCCTATTTGGCCCAGTTTGCAATTTCTGCGGAAGATGAACAGGAATAGTGAGAACCAATGAGAGACTAGCTGGAGGTGTCTGGACGGGCAAATTTAACTCTCATTTCCCACCAGGAAGAGGAAATAACCAAAGGCTCAGCGTGCCGTACCGGAACAAGATTAGCGCCTGAAACCATCCTGCGGTGTTGCGGCCAGGTCACAAGAAAGCGAGTTGAAGAAAGGAGCTCAGGGGCACTGTAATTCACAAACCTGCAGAGTTATAAATGACAGCTATCGTCCAAAAATAGACTGAAGTAAGGCTGCCAAGAGGACTTGAAAGCGGGGCAGAATTGCAGGAAACCGATTTCAGGAGGTAGACTGGAATTGCATTGAAAGCATAGGAAAAGAGGCAGAACGTCCACAATGATGCACTTGGCCAAAAAGGGCGTATGCGTTTTTTCCTGAATATATTCAGGAAAAAACGCATACGCCCTTTTTGGCCAACCAAGCAAGCTTGCAAAGGAAATCTGCACTACAATGAAGTCTCACTTCCCCCGGTCAAAAGGGCCATCTGAAAAACTGTAAAATCCAGAAAGACAGGACAGGCCATGGAGAACTGGGAGCCTTGTTATGCTGATGGGCGGGATGTAAATTGCCAACAACCACTCGGGAGAAGTGTATGGTGTTTCATGAAACATCTAAAAAACAAAGCAACAGAACCTAGGGCACTTCCACTTATGGTCCTATAGCTTAGGGAAATTAAAATCAAAAAGACACAGCCACCCCAAAGTTTGGAACGGCTCTGTTTACAAGAACCTCGTTTACAGTACAAGTTCAACATCGCAGAAAGTGAAAAATGGATAAAGAAGTTGTGGTATTTACTTACAAAGCAATATCACTCAGCAATGAAATCTGTGTCATCAGGCCCTTAGCAGCACAATGAGTGGATTCAGGTATGATGATTCTAACTGAAGTAAGTCACACAGAAAAAGAAACATCATAAGATATCACTAGTACACGGAATGTAAACTTGGCTACACAGGAACTGAATTACAGAACAGAACAGGGACTCAAATTTAGAAAACCAACTTATGCTTGCTTAAGGGTAAAGGTGAGTTGGGGTGCTGCATAAAACCAGAGATTGAAATGAGCACAGATAAAGTTCCTTAAGTCAAATATGGAATAGAGAAGAACTACTCCTTGCTCAACGAAATGGACTCAACACCGCATATTAAACGCCTAAGAATGTACCTGACTAGTAAGTATCTTAAAACCTATGGATTGCTATGTCTCCGAAAGAGAATCAAGCATGCGTACAGGGGCATAAACGCAGCAGTGATAGGATTGGAGAGGTTCGGTGAGCAAATGAAGACCCTTTGAAGTCATATTGCATGGTACCCATTACACGGGTCTCAACTCTCCAGGTTTAAGGTATTCTTCCTTCAGCTAAAACATGCATGTGGAACCTAGAGTATGATCAACCATGTGATCGGGAGACGTGTTCAAATATGTCACAGTTTTCGTACCCTGGTACTCGGGTGCAACATTCCAGACGCTTTACTAACACTCTCCCGACTTGGAGAGTCAGTCCCTTTAACCTCCTGTTTGGCCCAGTTTGCAATTTCTGCGGAAGATGAACAGGAATAGCGAGAAACAATGAGAGGCTAGCTGGAGGTGTCTGGACGGGCAAATTTAACTCTCATTTCCCACCAGGAAGAGGAATTAACCAAAGGATCAGCATGCCGGGCCGGAACCAGATTAGGGCCTGAAGCCATCCTGCGGTGTTGCGGCCAGGTCACAAGAAAGCGAGTTGAAGAAAGGAGCTCAGGGGCACTGTAATTCACAAACCTGCAGAGTTATAAATGACAGCTATCGTCCAAAAATAGACTGAAGTAAGGCTGCCAAGAGGACTTGAAAGCGGGGCAGAATTGCAGGAAACCGATTTCAGGAGGTAGACTGGAATTGCATTGAAAGCATAGGAAAAGAGGCAGAACGTCCACAATGATGCACTTGGCCAAAAAGGGCGTATGCGTTTTTTCCTGAATATATTCAGGAAAAAACGCATACGCCCTTTTTGGCCAACCAAGCAAGCTTGCAAAGGAAATCTGCACTACAATGAAGTCTCACTTCCCCCCGGTCAAAAGGGCCATCTGAAAAAAGTGTAAAATCCAGAAAGGCAACAGGCCATTGAGAACTGGGAGCCTTGTTATGCTGATGGGCGGGATTTTAATTGCCAACAGACACTTGGGAGAAGTGTATGGTGTTTCCTGAAACATCTAAAAAACAAAGCAACAGAGCCTAGGGCACTTCCACTTATGGTCCTATAGCTTAGGGAAATTAAAATCAAAAAGACACAGCCACCCCAAAGTTTGGAACGGCTCTGTTTACAAGAACCTCGTTTACAGTACAAGTTCAACATCGCAGAAAGTGAAAAATGGATAAAGAAGTTGTGGTATTTACTTACAAAGCAATATCACTCAGCAATGAAATCTGTGTCATCAGGCCCTTAGCAGCACAATGAGTGGATTCAGGTATGATGATTCTAACTGAAGTAAGTCACACAGAAAAAGAAACATCATAAGATATCAGTAATACACGGAATGTAAACTTGGCTACACAGGAACTGAATTACAGAACAGAAAAGGGTCTCAAATTTAGAAAACCAACTTATGCTTGCTTAAGGGTAAAGGTGAGTTGGGGTGCTGCATAAAACCAGAGATTGAAATGAGCACAGATAAAGTTCCTTAAGTCAAATATGGAATAGACAAGAGCTACTCCTTGCTCAACGAAATGGACTCAACACCGCATATTAAATGCCTAAGAATGTACCTGACTAGTAAGTATCTTAAAAACCTATGGATTGCTATGTCTCCGAAAGAGAATCAAGCATGTGTACAGGGGCATAAACGCAGCAGTGATAGGATTGGAGAGGTTCGGTGAGCAAATGAAGACCCTTTGAAGTCATATTGCATGGTACCCATTACACGGGTCTTAAATCTCCAGGTTTAAGCTATTCTTCCTTCAGCTAAAACATGCATGTGGAACCCAAGTATGATCAACCATGTGAACGGGAGACGTGTTCAAATATGTCTCAGTTTTCCTCCCCTGGTACTCGGGTGCAACATTCCAGACGCTTTACTAACACTCTCCCCACTTGGAGAGTCAGCGCCTTTAACCTCCTGTTTGGCCCAGTTTGCAATTTCTGCGGAAGATGAACAGGAATAGCGAGAACCAATGAGAGACTAGCTGGAGGTGTCAGGACGGGCAAATTTAACTCTCATTTCCCACCAGGAAAAGGAAATAACCAAAGGCTCAGCGTGCCGTACCGGAACCAGATTAGGGCCTGAAGCCATCCTGCGGTGTTGCGGCCAGGTCTCAAGAAAGCAAGTTGAAGAAAGGAGCTGAGGGGCACTGTAATGCACAAACCTGCAGAGTTATAAATGACAGCTATCGTCCAAAAATAGACTGAAGTAAGGCTGCCAAGAGGACTTGAAAGCGGGGCAGAATTGCAGGAAACCGATTTCAGGAGGTAGACTGGAATTGCATTGAAAGCATAGGAAAAGAGGCAGAACGTCCACAATGATGCACTTGGCCAAAAAGGGCATATGCGTTTTTTCCTGAATATATTCAGGAAAAAACGCATACGCCCTTTTTGGCCAACCAAGCAAGCTTGCAAAGGAAATCTGCACTACAATGAAGTCTCACTTCCCCCTGGTCAAAAGGGCCATCTGAAAAAAGTGTAAAATCCAGAAAGGCAGGACAGGTCATGGAGAACTGGGAGCCTTGTTATGCTGATGGGCGGGATGTAAATTGCCAACAACCACTTGGGAGAAGTGTATGGTGTTTCCTGAAACATCTAAAAAACAAAGCAACAGAGCCTAGGGCACTGCCACTTATGGTCCTATAGCTTAGGGAAATTAAAATCAAAAAGACACAGCCACCCCAAAGTTTGGAACGGCTCTGTTTACAAGAACCTCGTTTACAGTACAAGTTCAACTTCGCAGAAAGTGAAAAATGGATAAAGAATTGTGGTACTTACGTACAATGCAGTATCACTCAGCAATGAAATCTATGTCATCAGGCCCGTAGCAGCATAATGAGTGGATTCAGGAACGATGATTCTAACTGAAATAAGTCACACAGAAAAAGAAACATCATAAGATATCCCTAACACATGGAATGTAAACTTGGCTACACAGGAACTGAATTCCAAAACAGAACAGGGTCTCAAATTTAGAAAACCAACTTATGCTTGCTTAAGGGGAAAGGTGAGTTGGGTTGCTGCATAAAACCAGAGATTGAAATGAGCACAGATAAAGTTCCTTAAGCCAAATATGGAATAGACAAGAGCTACTCCTTGCTCAACGAAATGGACTCAACACCGCATATTAAACGCCTAAGATTGTACCTGACTAGTAAGTATCTTAAAACCTATGGATTGCTATGTCTCCGAAAGAGAATCAAGCATGTGTACAGGGGCATAAACGCAGCAGTGATAGGATTGGAGAGGTTCGGTGAGCAAATGAAGACCCTTTGAAGTCATATTGCATGGTACCCATTCCACGGGTTTCAACTACCCATGTTTTAGGTATTCTTCCTTCAGCTAAAACATGCATGTGGAACCCAAGTATGATCAACCATGTGAACGGGAGACGTGTTCAAATATGTCTCAGTTTTCCTCCCCTGGTACTCGGGTGCAACATTCCAGACGCTTTACTAACACTCTCCCCACTTGGAGAGTCAGCGACTTTAACCTCCTGTTTGGCCCAGTTTGCAATTTCTGCGGAAGATGAACAGGAATAGCGAGAACCAATGAGAGACTAGCTGGAGGTGTCTGGACGGGCAAATTTAACTCTCATTTCCCACCAGGAAGAGGAAATAACCAAAGGCTCAGCGTGCCGTGCCGGAACCAGATTAGGGCCTGAAGCCATCCTGCGGTGTTGCGGCCAGCTCAAAAGAAAGCGAGTTGAAGAAAGGAGCTCAGGGGCACTGTAATTCACAAACCTGCAGAGTTATAAATGACAGCTATCGTCCAAAAATAGACTGAAGTAAGGCTGCCAAGAGGACTTGAAAGCGGGGCAGAATTGCAGGAAACCGATTTCAGGAGGTAGACTGGAATTGCATTGAAAGCATAGGAAAAGAGGCAGAACGTCCACAATGATGCACTTGGCCAAAAAGGGCGTATGCGTTTTTTCCTGAATATATTCAGGAAAAAACGCATACGCCCTTTTTGGCCAACCAAGCAAGCTTGCAAAGGAAATCTGCACTACAATGAAGTCTCACTTCCCCCCGGTCAAAAGGGCCATCTGAAAAAAGTGTAAAATCCAGAAAGGCAGGACAGGCCATGGAGAACTGGGAGCCTTGTTATGCTGATGGGCGGGATGTAAATTGCCAACAACCACTCGGGAGAAGTGTATGGTGTTTCCTGAAACATCTAAAAAACAAAGCAACAGAGCCTAGGGCACTTCCACTTATGGTCCTATAGCTTAGGGAAATTAAAATCAAAAAGACACAGCCACCCCAAAGTTTGGAACGGCTCTGTTTACAAGAACCTCGTTTACAGTACAAGTTCAACATCGCAGAAAGTGAAAAATGGATAAAGAACTTGTGGTACTTACGTACAATGCAGTATCACTCAGCAATGAAATCTATGTCATCAGGTCCGTAGCAGCATAATGAGTAGATTCAGGTACGATGATTCTAACTGAAATAAGTCACACAGAAAAAGAAACATCATAAGATATCCCTAATACACGGAATGTAAACTTGGCTACACAGGAACTGAATTCCAAAACAGAACAGGGTCTCAAATTTAGAAAACCAACTTATGCTTGCTTAAGGGGAAAGGTGATTTGGGTTGCTGCATAAAACCAGAGATTGAAATGAGCACAGATAAAGTTCCTTAAGCCAAATATGGAATAGACAAGAGCTACTCCTTGCTCAACGAAATGGACTCAACACCGCATATTAAACGCCTAAGAATGTACCTGACTAGTAAGTATCTTAAAACCTATGGATTGCTATGTCTCCGAAAGAGAATCAAGCATGTGTACAGGGGTATAAACGCAGCAGTGATAGGATTGGAGAGGTTCGGTGAGCAAATGAAGACCCTTTGAAGTCATATTGCATGGTACCCATTCCACGGGTTTCAACTACCCAGGTTTTAGGTATTCTTCCTTCAGCTAAAACATGCATGTGGAACCCAAGTATGATCAACCATGTGAACGGGAGACGTGTTCAAATATGTCTCAGTTGTCCTCCCCTGGTACTCGGGTGCAACATTCCAGACGCTTTACTAACACTCTCCCCACTTGGAGAGTCAGCGCCTTTAACCTCCTGTTTGGCCCAGTTTGCAATTTCTGCGGAAGATGAACAGGAATAGCGAGAACCAATGAGAGACTAGCTGGAGGTGTCTGGACGGGCAAATTTAACTCTCATTTCCCACCAGGAAGAGGAAATAACCAAAGGCTCAGCGTGCCGTACCGGAACCAGATTAGGGCCTGAAGCCATCCTGCGGTGTTGCGGCCAGCTCAAAAGAAAGCGAGTTGAACAAAGGAGCTCAGGGGCACTGTAATTCACAAACCTGCAGAGTTATAAATGACAGCTATCGTCCAAAAATAGACTGAAGTAAGGCTGCCAAGAGGACTTGAAAGCGGGGCAGAATTGCAGGAAACCGATTTCAGGAGGTAGACTGGAATTGCATTGAAAGCATAGGAAAAGAGGCAGAACGTCCACAATGATGCACTTGGCCAAAAAGGGCGTATGCGTTTTTTCCTGAATATATTCAGGAAAAAACGCATACGCCCTTTTTGGCCAACCAAGCAAGCTTGCAAAGGAAATCTGCACTACAATGAAGTCTCACTTCCCCCCGGTCAAAAGGGCCATCTGAAAAAAGTGTAAAATCCAGAAAGGCAGGACAGGCCATGGAGAACTGGGAGCCTTGTTATGCTGATGGGCGGGATGTAAATTGCCAACAACCACTCGGGAGAAGTGTATGGTGTTTCCTGAAACATCTAAAAAACAAAGCAACAGAACCTAGGGCACTTCCACTTATGGTCCTATAGCTTAGGGAAATTAAAATCAAAAAGACACAGCCACCCCAAAGTTTGGAACGGCTCTGTTTACAAGAACCTCGTTTACAGTACAAGTTCAACATCGCAGAAAGTGAAAAATGGATAAAGAAGTTGTGGTATTTACTTACAAAGCAATATCACTCAGCAATGAAATCTATGTCATCAGGCCCTTAGCAGCACAATGAGTGGATTCAGGTATGATGATTCTAACTGAAGTAAGTCACACAGAAAAAGAAACATCATAAGATATCAGTAAAACACGGAATGTAAACTTGGCTACACAGGAACTGAATTACAGAACAGAACAGGGTCTCAAATTTAGAAAACCAACTTATGCTTGCTTAAGGGTAAAGGTGAGTTGGGGTGCTGCATAAAACCAGAGATTGAAATGAGCACAGATAAAGTTCCTTAAGTCAAATATGGAATAGAAAAGAGCTACTCCTTGCTCAACGAAATGGACTCAACACCGCATATTAAACGCCTAAGAATGTACCTGACTAGTAAGTATCTTAAAACCTATGGATTGCTATGTCTCCGAAAGAGAATCAAGCATGTGTACAGGGGCATAAACGCAGCAGTGATAGGATTGGAGAGGTTCGGTGAGCAAATGAAGACCCTTTGAAGTCATATTGCATGGTACCCATTCCACGGGTTTCAACTACCCAGGTTTTAGGTATTCTTCCTTCAGATAAAACATGCATGTGGAACACAGAGTATGATCAACCATGTGATCGGGAGACGTGTTCAAATATGTCTCAGTTTTCCTCCCCTGGTACTCGGGTGCAACATTCCAGACGCTTTACTAACACTCTCCCCACTTGGAGAGTCAGCGCCTTTAACCTCCTGTTTGGCACAGTTTGCAATTTCTGCGGAAGATGAACAGGAATAGCGAGAACCAATGAGAGGCTAGCTGGAGGTGTCTGGACGGGCAAATTTAACTCTCATTTCCCAACAGGAAGAGGAAATAACCAAAGGCTCAGCGTGCCGTACCGGAACCAGATTAGGGCCTGAAGCCATCCTGCGGTGTTGCGGCCAGGTCACAAGAAAGCGAGTTGAAGAAAGGAGCTCAGGGGCACTGTAATTCACAAACCTGCAGAGTTATAAATGACAGCTATCGTCCAAAAATAGACTGAAGTAAGGCTGCCAAGAGGACTTGAAAGCGGGGCAGAATTGCAGGAAACCGATTTCAGGAGGTAGACTGGAATTGCATTGAAAGCATAGGAAAAGAGGCAGAACGTCCACAATGATGCACTTGGCCAAAAAGGGCGTATGCGTTTTTTCCTGAATATATTCAGGAAAAAACGCATACGCCCTTTTTGGCCAACCAAGCAAGCTTGCAAAGGAAATCTGCACTACAATGAAGTCTCACTTCTCCCCGGTCAAAAGGGCCATCTGAAAAAAGTGTAAAATCCAGAAAGGCAGGACAGGCCATGGAGAACTGGGAGCCTTGTTATGCTGATGGGCGGGATGTAAATTGCCAACAACCACTCGGGAGAAGTGTATGGTGTTTCCTGAAACATCTAAAAAACAAAGCAACAGAACCTAGGGCACTTCCACTTATGGTCCTATAGCTTAGGGAAATTAAAATCAAAAAGACACAGCCACCCCAAAGTTTGGAACGGCTCTGTTTACAAGAACCTCGTTTACAGTACAAGTTCAACATCGCAGAAAGTGAAAAATGGATAAAGAAGTTGTGGTATTTACTTACAAAGCAATATCACTCAGCAATGAAATCTGTGTCATCAGGCCCTTAGCAGCACAATGAGTGGATTCAGGTATGATGATTCTAACTGAAGTAAGTCACACAGAAAAAGAAACATCATAAGATATCAGTAATACACGGAATGTAAACTTGGCTACACAGGAACTGAATTACAGAACAGAACAGGGTCTCAAATTTAGAAAACCAACTTATGCTTGCTTAAGGGGAAAGGTGAGTTGGGGTGCTGCATAAAACCAGAGATTGAAATGAGCACAGATAAAGTTCCTTAAGTCAAATATGGAATAGACAAGAGCTACTCCTTGCTCAACGAAATGGACTCAACACCGCATATTAAACGCCTAAGAATGTACCTGACTAGTAAGTATCTTAAAACCTATGGATTGCTATGTCTCCGAAAGAGAATCAAGCATGTGTACAGGGGCATAAACGCAGCAGTGATAGGATTGGAGAGGTTCGGTGAGCAAATGAAGACCCTTTGAAGTCATATTGCATGGTACCCATTCCACGGGTTTCAACTACCCAGGTTTTAGGTATTCTTCCTTCAGATAAAACATGCATGTGGAACACAGAGTATGATCAACCATGTGATCGGGAGACGTGTTCAAATATGTCTCAGTTTTCCTCCCCTGGTACTCGGGTGCAACATTCCAGACGCTTTACTAACACTCTCCCCACTTGGAGAGTCAGCGCCTTTAACCTCCTGTTTGGCACAGTTTGCAATTTCTGCGGAAGATGAACAGGAATAGCGAGAACCAATGAGAGGCTAGCTGGAGGTGTCTGGACGGGCAAATTTAACTCTCATTTCCCAACAGGAAGAGGAAATAACCAAAGGCTCAGCGTGCCGTACCGGAACCAGATTAGGGCCTGAAGCCATCCTGCGGTGTTGCGGCCAGGTCACAAGAAAGCGAGTTGAAGAAAGGAGCTCAGGGGCACTGTAATTCACAAACCTGCAGAGTTATAAATGACAGCTATCGTCCAAAAATAGACTGAAGTAAGGCTGCCAAGAGGACTTGAAAGCGGGGCAGAATTGCAGGAAACCGATTTCAGGAGGTAGACTGGAATTGCATTGAAAGCATAGGAAAAGAGGCAGAACGTCCACAATGATGCACTTGGCCAAAAAGGGCGTATGCGTTTTTTCCTGAATATATTCAGGAAAAAACGCATACGCCCTTTTTGGCCAACCAAGCAAGCTTGCAAAGGAAATCTGCACTACAATGAAGTCTCACTTCCCCCCGGTCAAAAGGGCCATCTGAAAAAAGTGTAAAATCCAGAAAGGCAGGACAGGCCATGGAGAACTGGGAGCCTTGTTATGCTGATGGGCGGGATGTAAATTGCCAACAACCACTCGCGAGAAGTGTATGGTGTTTCCTGAAACATCTAAAAAACAAAGCAACAGAGCCTAGGGCACTGCCATTTATGGTCCTATAGCTTAGGGAAATTAAAATCAGAAAGACACAGCCACCCCAAAGTTTGGGACGCCTCTGTTTACAAGAACCTCATTTACAGTACAAGTTCAACATCGCAGAAAGTGAAAAATGGATAAAGAAGTTGTGGTATTTACTTACAAAGCAATATCACTCAGCAATGAAATCTATGTCATCAGGCCCTTAGCATCACAATGAGTGGATTCAGGTATGATGATTCTAACTGAAATAAGTCACACAGAAAAAGAAACATCATAAGATATCAGTAATACACGGAATGTAAACTTGGCTACACAGGAACTGAATTACAGAACAGAACAGGGTCTGAAATTTAGAAAACCAACTTATGCTTGCTTAAGGGTAAAGGTGAGTTGGGGTGCTGCATAAAACCAGAGATTGAAATGAGCACAGATAAAGTTCCTTAAGTCAAATATGGAATAGACAAGAGCTACTCCTTGCTCAACGAAATGGACTCAACACCGCATATTAAACGCCTAAGAATGTACCTGACTAGTAAGTATCTTAAAACCTATGGATTGCTATGTCTCCGAAAGAGAATCAAGCATGTGTACAGGGGCATAAACGCAGCAGTGATAGGATTGGAGAGGTTCGGTGAGCAAATGAAGACCCTTTGAAGTCATATTGCATGGTACACATTACACGGGTCTCAACTCTCCAGGTTTAAGGTATTCTTCCTTCAGCTAAAACATGCATGTGGAACCCAAGTATGATCAACCATGTGAACGGGAGACGTGTTCAAATATGTCTCAGTTTTCCTCCCCTGGTACTCGGGTGCAACATTCCAGACGCTTTACTAACACTCTCCCGACTTGGAGAGTCAGCGCCTTTAACCTCCTGTTTGGCCCAGTTTGTAATTTCTGCGGAAGATGAACAGGAATAGCGAGAACCAATGAGAGACTAGCTGGAGGTGTCTGGACGGGCAAATTTAACTCTCATTTCTCACCAGGAAGAGGAATTAACCAAAGGCTCAGCATGCCGGGCCGGAACCAGTTTAGGGCCTGAAGCCATCCTGCGGTGTTGCGGCCAGGTCACAAGAAAGCGAGTTGAAGAAAGGAGCTCAGGGGCACTGTAATTCACAAACCTGCAGAGTTATAAATGACAGCTATCGTCCAAAAATAGACTGAAGTAAGGCTGCCAAGAGGACTTGAAAGCGGGACAGAATTGCAGGAAACCGATTTCAGGAGGTAGACTGGAATTGCATTGAAAGCATAGGAAAAGAGGCAGAACGTCCACAATGATGCACTTGGCCAAAAAGGGCGTATGCGTTTTTTCCTGAATATATTCAGGAAAAAACGCATACGCCCTTTTTGGCCAACCAAGCAAGCTTGCAAAGGAAATCTGCACTACAATGAAGTCTCACTTCCCCCCGGTCAAAAGGGCCATCTGAAAAAAGTGTAAAATCCAGAAAGGCAGGACAGGCTATGGAGAACTGGGAGCCTTGTTATGCTGATGGTCGGGATGTAAATTGCCAACAACCACTCGGGAGAAGTGTATGGTGTTTCCTGAAACATCTAAAAAACAAAGCAACAGAGCCTAGGGCACTGCCACTTATGGTCCTATAGCTTACGGAAATTAAAATAAAAAAGACACAGCCACCCCAAAGTTTGGGACGCCTCCGTTTACAAGAACCTCGTTTACCATACAAGTTCAATATCACAGAAAGTGAAAAATGGATAAAGAACTTGTGGTACTTACGTACAATGCAGTATCACTCAGCAATGCAATCTATGTCATCAGGCCCGTAGCAGCATAATGAGTGGATTCAGGTACGATGATTCTAACTGAAATAAGTCACACAGAAAAAGAAACATCATAAGATATCACTAATACACGGAATGTAAACTTGGCTACACAGGAACTGCATTCCAGAACAGAACAGGGTCTCAAATTTAGAAAACCAACTTATGCTTGCTTAAGGGTAAAGGTGAGTTGGGGTGCTGCATAAAACCAGAGATTGAAATGAGCACAGATAAAGTTCCTTAAGCCAAATATGGAATAGACAAGAGCTACTCCTTGCTCAACGAAATGGACTCAACACCTCATATTAAACGCCTAAGAATGTACCTGACTAGTAAGTATCTTAAAACCTATGGATTGCTATGTCTCTGAAAGAGAATCAAGCATGTGTACAGGGGCATAAACGCAGCAGTGATAGGATTGGAGAGGTTCGGTGAGCAAATGAAGACCCTTTGAAGTCATATTGCATGGTACCCATTCCACGGGTTTCAACTACCCAGGTTTAAGGTATTCTTCCTTCAGCTAAAACATGCATGTGGAACCTAGAGTATGATCAACCATGTGATCGGGAGACGTGTTCAAATATGTCTCAGTTTTCGTACCCTGGTACTCGGGTGCAACATTCCAGATGCTTTACTAACACTCTCCCGACTTGGAGAGTCAGTCCCTTTAACCTCCTGTTTGGCCCAGTTTGCAATTTCTGCGGAAGATGAACAGGAATAGCGAGAACCAATGAGAGGCTAGCTGGAGGTGTCTGGACGGGCAAATTTAACTCTCATTTCCCACCAGGAAGAGGAAATAACCAAAGGCTCAGCGTGCCGTGCCGGAACCAGATTAGGGCCTGAAGCCATCCTGCGGTGTTGCGGCCAGGTCACAAGAAAGCAAGTTGAAGAAAGGAGCTCAGGGGCACTGTAATTCACAAACCTGCAGAGTTATAAATGACAGCTATCGTCCAAAAATAGACTGAAGTAAGGCTGCCAAGAGGACTTGAAAGCGGGGCAGAATTGCAGGAAACCGATTTCAGGAGGTAGACTGGAATTGCATTGAAAGCATAGGAAAAGAGGCAGAACGTCCACAATGATGCACTTGGCCAAAAAGGGCGTATGCGTTTTTTCCTGAATATATTCAGGAAAAAACGCATACGCCCTTTTTGGCCAACCAAGCAAGCTTGCAAAGGAAATCTGCACTACAATGAAGTCTCACTTCCCCCCGGTCAAAAGGGCCATCTGAAAAAAGTGTAAAATCCAGAAAGGCAGGACAGGCCATGGACAACTGGGAGCCTTGTTATGCTGATGGGCGGGATGTAAATTGCCAACAGACACTCGGGAGAAGTGTATGGTGTTTCCTGAAACATCTAAAAAACAAAGCAACAGAGCCTAGGGCACTGCCACTTATGGTCCTATAGCTTAGGGAAATTAAAATCAAAAAGACACAGCCACCCCAAACTTTCGAACGGCTCTGTTTACAAGAACCTCGTTTACAGTACAAGTTCAACATCGCAGAAAGTGAAAAATGGATAAAGAAGTTGTGGTATTTACTTACAAAGCAATATCACTCAGCAATGAAATCTGTGTCATCAGGCCCGTAGCAGCACAATGAGTGGATTCAGGTATGATGATTCTAACTGAAATAAGTCACACAGAAAAGAAACATCATAAGATATCAGTAATACACGGAATGTAAACTTGGCTACACAGGAACTGAATTACAGAACAGAACAGGGTCTCAAATTTAGAAAACCAACTTATGCTTGCTTAAGGGTAAAGGTGAGGTGGGGTGCTGCATAAAACCAGAGATTGAAATGAGCACAGATAAAGTTCCTTAAGTCAAATATTGAATAGACAAGAGCTACTCCTTGCTCAACGAAATGGACTCAACACCGCATATTAAACGCCTAAGAATGTACCTGACTAGTAAGTATCGGAAAACCTATGGATTGCTATGTCTCCGAAAGAGAATCAAGCATGTGTACAGGGGCATAAACGCAGCAGTGATAGGATTGGAGAGGTTCGGTGAGCAAATGAAGACCCTTTGAAGTCATATTGCATGGTACACATTACACGGGTCTCAACTCTCCAGGTTTAAGGTATTCTTCCTTCAGCTAAAACATGCATGTGGAACCTAGAGTATGATCAACCATGTGATCGGGAGACGTGTTCAAATATGTCTCAGTTTTCCTCCCCTGGTACTCGGGTGCAACATTCCAGACGTTTTACTAACACTCTCCCGACTTGGAGAGTCAGTCCCTTTAACCTCCTGTTTGGCCCAGTTTGCAATTTCTGCGGAAGATGAACAGGAATAGCTAGAACCAATGAGAGACTAGCTGGAGGTGTCTGGACGGGCAAATTTAACTCTCATTTCTCACCAGGAAGAGGAATTAACCAAAGGCTCAGCGTGCCGTGCCAGAACCAGATTAGGGCCTGAAGCCATCCTGCGGTGTTGCGGCCAGGTCACAAGAAAGCGAGTTGAAGAAAGGAGCTCAGGGGCACTGTAATTCACAAACCTGCAGAGTTATAAATGACAGCTATCGTCCAAAAATAGACTGAAGTAAGGCTGCCAAGAGGACTTGAAAGCGGGGCAGAATTGCAGGAAACCGATTTCAGGAGGTAGACTGGAATTGCATTGAAAGCATAGGAAAAGAGGCAGAACGTCCAATATGATGCACTTGGCCAAAAAGGGCGTATGCGTTTTTTCCTGAATATATCCAGGAAAAAACGCATACGCCCTTTTTGGCCAACCAAGCAAGCTTGCAAAGGAAATCTGCACTACAATGAAGTCTCACTTGCCCCCGGTCAAAAGGGCCATCTGAAAAAAGTGTAAAATCCAGAAAGACAAGACAGGCCATGGAGAACTGGGAGCCTTGTTATGCTGATGGGCGGGATGTAAATTGCCAACAACCACTCGGGAGAAGTGTATGGTGTTTCCTGAAACATCTAAAAAACAAAGCAACAGAACCTAGGGCACTTCCACTTATGGTCCTATAGCTTAGGGAAATTAAAATCAAAAAGACACAGCCACCCCAAAGTTTGGAACGGCTCTGTTTACAAGAACCTCGTTTACAGTACAAGTTCAACATCGCAGAAAGTGAAAAATGGATAAAGAAGTTGTGGTATTTACTTACAAAGCAATATCACTCAGCAATGAAATCTGTGTCATCAGGTCCTTAGCAGCACAATGAGTGGATTCAGGTACGATGATTCTAACTGAAATAAGTCACACAGAAAAAGAAACATCATAAGATATCACTAATACACGGAATGTAAACTTGGCTACACAGGAACTGAATTCCAAAACAGAACAGTGTCTCAAATTAAGAAAACCAACTTATGCTTGCTTAAGGGTAAAGGTGAGTTGGGGTGCTGCATAAAACCAGAGATTGAAATGAGCACAGATAAAGTTCCTTAAGCCAAATATGGAATAGACAAGAGCTACTCCTTGCTCAACGAAATGGACTCAACACCCCATATTAAACGCCTAAGAATGTACCTGACTAGTAAGTATCTTAAAACCTATGGATTGCTATGTCTCCAAAAGAGAATCAAGCGTGTGTACAGGGGCATAAACGCAGCAGTGATAGGATTGGAGAGGTTCGGTGAGCAAATGAAGACCCTTTGAAGTCATATTGCATGGTACCCATTACACGGGTCTCAACTCTCCAGGTTTAAGGTATTCTTCCTTCAGCTAAAACATGCATGTGGAACCCAAGTATGATCAACCATGTGAACGGGAGACGTGTTCAAATATGTCTCAGTTTTCCTCCCCTGGTACTCGGGTGCAACATTCCAGACGCTTTACTAACACTCTCCCCACTTGGAGAGTCAGCGCCTTTAACCTCCTGTTTGGCCCAGTTTGCAATTTCTGCGGAAGATGAACAGGAATAGCGAGAACCAATGAGAGGCTAGCTGGAGGTGTCTGGACGGGCAAATTTAACTCTCATTTCCCACCAGGAAGAGGAAATAACCAAAGGCTCAGCGTGTCGTACCGGAACCAGATTAGGGCCTGAAGCCATCCTGCGGTGTTGCGGCCAGCTCAAAAGAAAGCGAGTTGAAGAAAGGAGCTCAGGGGCACTGTAATTCACAAACCTGCAGAGTTATAAATGACAGCTATCGTCCAAAAATAGACTGAAGTAAGGCTGCCAAGAGGACTTGAAAGCGGGGCAGAATTGCAGGAAACCGATTTCAGGAGGTAGACTGGAATTGCATTGAAAGCATAGGAAAAGAGGCAGAACGTCCACAATGATGCACTTGGCCAAAAAGGGCGTATGCGTTTTTTCCTGAATATATTCAGGAAAAAACGCATACGCCCTTTTTGGCCAACCAAGCAAGCTTGCAAAGGAAATGTGCACTACAATGAAGTCTCACTTCCCCCCGGTCAAAAGGGCCATCTGAAAAAAGTGTAAAATCCAGAAAGGCAGGACAGGCCATGGAGAACTGGGAGCCTTGTTATGCTGATGGGCGGGATGTAAATTGCCAACAACCACTCGGGAGAAGTGTATGGTGTTTCCTGAAACATCTAAAAAACAAAGCAACAGAACCTAGGGCACTTCCACTTATGGTCCTATAGCTTAGGGAAATTAAAATCAAAAAGACACAGCCACCCCAAAGTTTGGAACGGCTCTGTTTACAAGAACCTCGTTTACAGTACAAGTTCAACATCGCAGAAAGTGAAAAATGGATAAAGAAATTGTGGTATTTACTTACAAAGCAATATCACTCAGCAATGAAATCTGTGTCATCAGGCCCTTAGCAGCACAATGAGTGGATTCAGGTATGATGATTCTAACTGAAGTAAGTCACACAGAAAAAGAAACATCATAAGATATCAGTAATACACGGAATGGAAACTTGGCTACACAGGAACTGAATTACAGAACAGAACAGGGTCTCAAATTTAGAAAACCAACTTATGCTTGCTTAAGGGTAAAGGTGAGTTGGGGTGCTGCATAAAACCAGAGATTGAAATGAGCACAGATAATGTTCCTTAAGTCAAATATGGAATAGACAAGAGCTACTCCTTGCTCAACGAAATGGACTCAACACCGCATATTAAACGCCTAAGAATGTACCTGACTAGTAAGTATCGTAAAACCTATGGATTGCTATGTCTCCGAAAGAGAATCAAGCATGTGTACAGGGGCATAAACGCAGCAGTGATAGGATTGGAGAGGTTCGGTGAGCAAATGAAGACCCTTTGAAGTCATATTGCATGGTACCCATTCCACGGGTTTCAACTACCCAGGTTTAAGGTATTCTTCCTTCAGCTAAAACATGCATGTGGAACCTAGAGTATGATCAACCATGTGATCGGGAGACGTGTTCAAATATGTCTCAGTTTTCCTCCCCTGGTACTCGGGTGCAACATTCCAGACGCTTTACTAACACTCTCCCGACTTGGAGAGTCAGTCCCTTTAACCTCCTGTTTGGCCCAGTTTGCAATTTCTGCGGAAGATGAACAGGAATAGCTAGAACCAATGAGAGACTAGCTGGAGGTGTCTGGACGGGCAAATTTAACTCTCATTTCTCACCAGGAAGAGGAATTAACCAAAGGCTCAGCGTGCCGTGCCAGAACCAGATTAGGGCCTGAAGCCATCCTGCGGTGTTGCGGCCAGGTCACAAGAAAGCGAGTTGAAGAAAGGAGCTCAGGGGCACTGTAATTCACAAACCTGCAGAGTTATAAATGACAGCTATCGTCCAAAAATAGACTGAAGTAAGGCTGCCAAGAGGACTTGAAAGCGGGGCAGAATTGCAGGAAACCGATTTCAGGAGGTAGACTGGAATTGCATTGAAAGCATAGGAAAAGAGGCAGAACGTCCAATATGATGCACTTGGCCAAATAGGGCGTATGCGTTTTTTCCTGAATATATCCAGGAAAAAACGCATACGCCCTTTTTGGCCAACCAAGCAAGCTTGCAAAGGAAATCTGCACTACAATGAAGTCTCACTTCCCCCCGGTCAAAAGGGCCATCTGAAAAAAGTGTAAAATCCAGAAAGACAAGACAGGCCATGGAGAACTGGGAGCCTTGTTATGCTGATGGGCGGGATGTAAATTGCCAACAACCACTCGGGAGAAGTGTATGGTGTTTCCTGAAACATGTAAAAAACAAAGCAACAGAACCTAGGGCACTTCCACTTATGGTCCTATAGCTTAGGGAAATTAAAATCAAAAAGACACAGCCACCCCAAAGTTTGGAACGGCTCTGTTTACAAGAACCTCGTTTACAGTACAAGTTCAACATCGCAGAAAGTGAAAAATGGATAAAGAAGTTGTGGTATTTACTTACAAAGCAATATCACTCAGCAATGAAATCTGTGTCATCAGGCCCTTAGCAGCAGAATGAGTGGATTCAGGTACGATGATTCTAACTGAAATAAGTCACACAGAAAAAGAAACATCATAAGATATCACTAATACACGGAATGTAAACTTGGCTACACAGGAACTGAATTCCAAAACAGAACAGTGTCTCAAATTAAGAAAACCAACTTATGCTTGCTTAAGGGTAAAGGTGAGTTGGGGTGCTGCATAAAACCAGAGATTGAAATGAGCACAGATAAAGTTCCTTAAGCCAAATATGGAATAGACAAGAGCTACTCCTTGCTCAACGAAATGGACTCAACACCCCATATTAAACGCCTAAGAATGTACCTGACTAGTAAGTATCTTAAAACCTATGGATTGCTATGTCTCCAAAAGAGAATCAAGCGTGTGTACAGGGGCATAAACGCAGCAGTGATAGGATTGGAGAGGTTCGGTGAGCAAATGAAGACCCTTTGAAGTCATATTGCATGGTACCCATTACACGGGTCTCAACTCTCCAGGTTTAAGGTATTCTTCCTTCAGCTAAAACATGCATGTGGAACCCAAGTATGATCAACCATGTGAACGGGAGACGTGTTCAAATATGTCTCAGTTTTCCTCCCCTGGTACTCGGGTGCAACATTCCAGACGCTTTACTAACACTCTCCCCACTTGGAGAGTCAGCGCCTTTAACCTCCTGTTTGGCCCAGTTTGCAATTTCTGCGGAAGATGAACAGGAATAGCGAGAACCAATGAGAGACTAGCTGGAGGTGTCTGGACGGGCAAATTTAACTCTCATTTCCCACCAGGAAGAGGAAATAACCAAAGGCTCAGCGTGTCGTACCGGAACCAGATTAGGGCCTGAAGCCATCCTGCGGTGTTGCGGCCAGCTCAAAAGAAAGCGAGTTGAAGAAAGGAGCTCAGGGGCACTGTAATTCACAAACCTGCAGAGTTATAAATGACAGCTATCGTCCAAAAATAGACTGAAGTAAGGCTGCCAAGAGGACTTGAAAGCGGGGCAGAATTGCAGGAAACCGATTTCAGGAGGTAGACTGGAATTGCATTGAAAGCATAGGAAAAGAGGCAGAACGTCCACAATGATGCACTTGGCCAAAAAGGGCGTATGCGTTTTTTCCTGAATATATTCAGGAAAAAACGCATACGCCCTTTTTGGCCAACCAAGCAAGCTTGCAAAGGAAATGTGCACTACAATGAAGTCTCACTTCCCCCCGGTCAAAAGGGCCATCTGAAAAAAGTGTAAAATCCAGAAAGGCAGGACAGGCCATGGAGAACTGGGAGCCTTGTTATGCTGATGGGCGGGATGTAAATTGCCAACAACCACTCGGGAGAAGTGTATGGTGTTTCCTGAAACATCTAAAAAACAAAGCAACAGAACCTAGGGCACTTCCACTTATGGTCCTATAGCTTAGGGAAATTAAAATCAAAAAGACACAGCCACCCCAAAGTTTGGGACGCCTCTGTTTACAAGAACCTCGTTTACAGTACAAGTTCAACATCGCAGAAAGTGAAAAATGGATAAAGAAGTTGTGGTATTTACTTACAAAGCAATATCACTCAGCAATGAAATCTGTGTCATCAGGCCCTTAGCAGCACAATGAGTGGATTCAGGTATGATGATTCTAACTGAAGTAAGTCACACAGAAAAAGAAACATCATAAGATATCAGTAATACACAGAATGTAAACTTGGCTACACAGGAACTGAATTACAGAACAGAACAGGGACCCAAATTTAGAAAACCAACTTCTGCTTGCTTAAGGGTAAAGGTGAGGTGCGGTGCTGCATAAAACCAGAGATTGAAATGAGCACAGATAAAGTTCCTTAAGTCAAATATGGAATAGACAAGAGCTACTCCTTGCTCAACGAAATGGACTCAACACCCCATATTAAACGCCTAAGAATGTACCTGACTAGTAAGTATCTTAAAACCTATGGATTGCTATGTCTCCGAAAGAGAATCAAGCATGTGTACAGGGGCATAAACGCAGCAGTGATAGGATTGGAGAGTTTCGGTGAGCAAATGAAGACCCTTTGAAGTCATATTGCATGGTACCATTCCACTGGTTTCAACTACCCAGGTTTAAGGTATTCTTCCTTCAGCTAAAACATGCATGTGGAACCTAGAGTATGATCAACCATGTGATCGGGAGACGTGTTCAAATATGTCTCAGTTTTCCTCCCCTGGTACTCGGGTGCAACATTCCAGACGCTTTACTAACACTCTCCCGACTTGGAGAGTCAGTCCCTTTAACCTCCTGTTTGGCCCAGTTTGCAATTTCTGCGGAAGATGAACAGGAATAGCAAGAACCAATGAGAGGCTAGCTGGAGGTGTCTGGACGGGCAAATTTAACTCTCATTTCCCACCAGGAAGAGGAATTAACCAAAGGCTCAGCATGCCGTGCCGGAACCAGATTAGGGCCTGAAGCCATCCTGCGGTGTTGCGGCCAGCTCACAAGAAAGCGAGTTGAAGAAAGGAGCTCAGGGGCACTGTAATTCACAAACCTGCAGAGTTATAAATGACAGCTATCGTCCAAAAATAGACTGAAGTAAGGCTGCCAAGAGGACTTGAAAGCGGGGCAGAATTGCAGGAAACCGATTTCAGGAGGTAGACTGGAATTGCATTGAAAGCATAGGAAAAGAGGCAGAACGTCCACAATGATGCACTTGGCCAAAAAGGGCGTATGCGTTTTTTCCTGAATATATTCAGGAAAAAACGCATACGCCCTTTTTGGCCAACCAAGCAAGCTTGCAAAGGAAATCTGCACTACAATGAAGTCTCACTTCCCCCCGGTCAAAAGGGCCATCTGAAAAAAGTGTAAAATCCAGAAAGGCAGGACAGACCATGGACAACTGGGAGCCTTGTTATGCTGATGGGCGGGATGTAAATTGCCAACAACCACTCGGGAGAAGTGTATGGTGTTTCCTGAAACATCTAAAAAACAAAGCAACAGAGCCTAGGGCACTGCCACTTATGGTCCTATAGCTTAGGGAAATTAAAATCAAAAAGACACAGCCACCCCAAAGTTTGGAACGGCTCTGTTTACAAGAACCTCGTTTACAGTACAAGTTCAACATCGCAGAAAGTGAAAAATGGATAAAGAAGTTGTGGTATTTACTTACAAAGCAATATCACTCAGCAATGAAATCTGTGTCATCAGGCCCGTAGCAGCACAATGAGTGGATTCAGGTATGATGATTCTAACTGAAATAAGTCACACAGAAAAGAAACATCATAAGATATCAGTAATACACGGAATGTAAACTTGGCTACACAGGAACTGCATTACAGAACAGAACAGGGTCTCAAATTTAGAAAACCAACTTATGCTTGCTTAAGGGTAAAGGTGAGTTGGGGTGCTGCATAAAACCAGAGATTGAAATGAGCACAGATAAAGTTCCTTAAGTCAAATATGGAATAGACAAGAGCTACTCCTTGCTCAACGAAATGGACTCAACACCGCATATTAAACGCCTAAGAATGTACCTGACTAGTAAGTATCGGAAAACCTATGGATTGCTATGTCTCCAAAAGAGAATCAAGCATGTGTACAGGGGCATAAACGCAGCAGTGATAGGATTGGAGAGGTTCGGTGAGCAAATGAAGACCCTTTGAAGTCATATTGCATGGTACGCATTACACGGGTCTCAACTCTCCAGGTTTAAGGTATTCTTCCTTCAGCTAAAACATGCATGCGGAACCTAGAGTATGATCAACCATGTGATCGGGAGACGTGTTCAAATATGTCTCAGTTTTCCTCCCCTGGTACTCGGGTGCAACATTCCAGACGCTTTACTAACACTCTCCCCACTTGGAGAGTCAGCGCCTTTAACCTCCTGTTTGGCCCAGTTTGCAATTTCTGCGGAAGATGAACAGGAATAGCGAGAACCAATGAGATGCTAGCTGGAGGTGTCTGGACGGGCAAATTTAACTCTCATTTCCCACCAGGAAGAGGAAATAACCAAAGGCTCAGCGTGCCGTACCGGAACCACATTAGGGCCTGAAGCCATCCTGCGGTGTTGCGGCCAGGTCACAAGAAAGCGAGTTGAAGAAAGGAGCTCAGGGGCACTGTAATTCACAAACCTGCAGAGTTATAAATGACAGCTATCGTCCAAAAATAGACTGAAGTAAGGCTGCCAAGAGGACTTGAAAGCGGGGCAGAATTGCAGGAAACCGATTTCAGGAGGTAGACTGGAATTGCATTGAAAGCATAGGAAAAGAGGCAGAACGTCCACAATGATGCACTTGGCCAAAAAGGGCGTATGCGTTTTTTCCTGAATATATTCAGGAAAAAACGCATACGCCCTTTTTGGCCAACCAAGCAAGCTTGCAAAGGAAATCTGCACTACAATGAAGTCTCACTTCCCCCCGTTCAAAAGGGCCATCTGAAAAAAGTGTAAAATCCAGAAAGGCAGGACAGGCCATGGAGAACTGGGAGCCTTGTTATGCTGATGGGCGGGATGTAAATTGCCAACAACCACTCGGGAGAAGTGTATGGTGTTTCCTGAAACATCTAAAAAACAAAGCAACAGAACCTAGGGCACTTCCACTTATGGTCCTATAGCTTAGGGAAATTAAAATCAAAAAGACACAGCCACCCCAAAGTTTGGAACGGCTCTGTTTACAAGAACCTCGTTTACAGTACAAGTTCAACATCGCAGAAAGTGAAAAATGGATAAAGAAGTTGTGGTATTTACTTACAAAGCAATATCACTCAGCAATGAAATCTGTGTCATCAGGCCCTTAGCAGCACAATGAGTGGATTCAGGTATGATGATTCTAACTGGAGTAAGTCACACAGAAAAAGAAACATCATAAGATATCAGTAATACACAGAATGTAAACTTGGCTACACAGGAACTGAATTACAGAACAGAACAGGGACTCAAATTTAGAAAACCAACTTATGCTTGCTTAAGGGAAAAGGTGAGTTGGGGTGCTGCATAAAACCAGAGATTGAAATGAGCACAGATAAAGTTCCTTAAGTCAAATATGGAATAGACAAGAGCTACTCCTTGCTCAACGAAATGGACTCAACACCGCATATTAAACGCCTAAGAATGTACCTGACTAGTAAGTATCTTAAAACCTATGGATTGCTATGTCTCCGAAAGAGAATCAAGCATGTGTACAGGGGCATAAACGCAGCAGTGATAGGATTGGAGAGGTTCGGTGAGCAAATGAAGACCCTTTGAAGTCATATTGCATGGTACCCATTCCACGGGTTTCAACTACCCAGGTTTAAGGTATTCTTCCTTCAGCTAAAACATGCATGTGGAACCTAGAGTATGATCAACCATGTGATCGGGAGACGTGTTCAAATATGTCTCAGTTTTCCTCCCCTGGTACTCGGGTGCAACATTCCAGACGCTTTACTAACACTCTCCCGACTTGGAGAGTCAGTCCCTTTAACCTCCTGTTTGGCCCAGTTTGCAATTTCTGTGGAAGATGAACAGGAATAGCAAGAACCAATGAGAGGCTAGCTGGAGGTGTCTGGACGGGCAAATTTAACTCTCATTTCCCACCAGGAAGAGGAAATAACCAAAGGCTCAGCATGCCGTACCGGAACCAGATTAGGGCCTGAAGCCATCCTGCGGTGTTGCGGCCAGCTCAAAAGAAAGCGAGTTGAAGAAAGGAGCGCAGGGGCACTGTAATTCACAAACCTGCAGAGTTATAAATGACAGCTATCGTCCAAAAATAGACTGAAGTAAGGCTGCCAAGAGGACTTGAAAGCGGGGCAGAATTGCAGGAAACCGATTTCAGGAGGTAGACTGGAATTGCATTGAAAGCATAGGAAAAGAGGCAGAACGTCCACAATGATGCACTTGGCCAAAAAGGGCGTATGCGTTTTTTCCTGAATATATTCAGGAAAAAACGCATACGCCCATTTTGGCCAACCAAGCAAGCTTGCAAAGGAAATCTGCACTACAATGAAGTCTCACTTCCCCCCGGTCAAAAGGGCCATCTGAAAAAAGTGTAAAATCCAGAAAGGCAGGACAGGCCATGGAGAACTGGGAGCCTTGTTATGCTGATGGGCGGGATGTAAATTGCCAACAGACACTCGGGAGAAGTGTATGGTGTTTCCTGAAACATCTAAAAAACAAAGCAGCAGAGCCTAGGGCACTGCCACTTATGGTCCTATAGCTTAGGGAAATTAAAATCAAAAAGACACAGCCACCCCAAAGTTTGGGACGCCTCTGTTTACAAGAACCTCGTTTACAGTACAAGTTCAACATCGCAGAAAGTGAAAAATGGATAAAGAACTTGTGGTACTTATGTACAATGCAGTATCACTCAGCAATGAAATCTATGTCATCAGGCCCGTAGCAGCATAATGAGTGGATTCAGGTACGATGATTCTAACTGAAATAAGTCACACAGAAAAAGAAACATCATAAGATATCACTAATACACGGAATGTAAACTTGGCTACACAGGAACTGCATTCCAGAACAGAACAGGGTCTCAAATTTGGAAAACCAACTTATGCTTGCTTAAGGGGAAAGGTGAGTTGGGGTGCTGCATAAAACCAGAGATTGAAATGAGCACAGATAAAGTTCCTTAAGCCAAATATGGAATAGACAAGAGCTACTCCTTGCTCAACGAAATGGACTCAAAACCCCATATTAAACCCCTAAGAATGTACCTGACTAGTAAGTATCTTAAAACCTATGGATTGCTATGTCTCCAAAAGAGAATCAAGCGTGTGTACAGGGGCATAAACGCAGCAGTGATAGGATTGGAGAGGTTCGGTGAGCAAATGAAGACCCTTTGAAGTCATATTGCATGGTACCCATTACACGGGTCTCAACTCTCCAGGTTTAAGGTATTCTTCCTTCAGCTAAAACATTCATGTGGAACCCAAGTATGATCAACCATGTGAATGGGAGACGTGTTCAAATATGTCTCAGTTTTCCTCCCCTGGTACTCGGGTGCAACATTCCAGACGCTTTACTAACACTCTCCCCACTTGGAGAGTCAGCGCCTTTAACCTCCTGTTTGGCCCAGTTTGCAATTTCTGCGGAAGATGAACAGGAATAGCGAGAACCAATGAGATGCTAGCTGGAGGTGTCTGGACGGGCAAATTTAACTCTCATTTCCCACCAGGAAGAGGAAATAACCAAAGGCTCAGCGTGCCGTACCGGAACCAGATTAGGGCCTGAAGACATCCTGCGGTGTTGCAGCCAGGTCACAAGAAAGCGAGTTGAAGAAAGGAGCTCAGGGGCACTGTAATTCACAAACCTGCAGAGTTATAAATGACACCTATCGTCCAAAAATAGACTGAAGTAAGGCTGCCAAGAGGACTTGAAAGCGGGGCAGAATTGCAGGAAACCGATTTCAGGAGGTAGACTGGAATTGCATTGAAAGCATAGGAAAAGAGACAGAACGTCCACAATGATGCACTTGGCCAAAAAGGGCGTATGCGTTTTTTCCTGAATATATTCAGGAAAAAACGCATACGCCCTTTTTGGCCAACCAAGCAAGCTTGCAAAGGAAATCTGCACTACAATGAAGTCTCACTTCCCCCCGGTCAAAAGGGCCATCTGAAAAAAGTGTAAAATCCAGAAAGGCAGGACAGGCCATGGAGAACTGGGAGCCTTGTTATGCTGATGGGCGGGATGTAAATTGCCAACAACCACTCGGGAGAAGTGTATGGTGTTTCCTGAAACATCTAAAAAACAAAGCAACAGAACCTAGGGCACTTCCACTTATGGTCCTATAGCTTAGGGAAATTAAAATCAAAAAGACACAGCCACCCCAAAGTTTGGAACGGCTCTGTTTACAAGAACCTCGTTTACAGTACAAGTTCAACATCGCAGAAAGTGAAAAATGGATAAAGAAGTTGTGGTATTTACTTACAAAGCAATATCACTCAGCAATGAAATCTGTGTCATCAGGCCCTTAGCAGCACAATGAGTGGATTCAGGTATGATGATTCTAACTGAAGTAAGTCACACAGAAAAAGAAACATCATAAGATATCACTAATACACGGAATGTAAACTTGGCTACACAGGAACTGAATTCAAAAACAGAACAGGGACTCAAATTTAGAAAACCAACTTATGCTTGCTTAAGGGTAAAGGTGAGTTGGGGTGCTGCATAAAACCAGAGATTGAAATGAGCACAGATAAAGTTCCTTAAGTCAAATATGGAATAGACAAGAGCTACTCCTTGCTCAACGAAATGGACTCAACACCGCATATTAAACGCCTAAGAATGTACCTGACTAGTAAGTATCTTAAAACCTATGGATTGCTATGTCTCCGAAAGAGAATCAAGCATGTGTACAGGGGCATAAACGCAGCAGTGATAGGATTGGAGAGGTTCGGTGAGCAAATGAAGACCCTTTGAAGTCATATTGCATGGTACCCATTCCACGGGTTTCAACTACCCAGGTTTAAGTTATTCTTCCTTCAGCTAAAACATGCATGTGGAACCTAGAGTATGATCAACCATGTGATCGGGAGACGTGTTCAAATATGTCTCAGTTTTCGTACCCTGGTACTCGGGTGCAACATTCCAGACGCTTTACTAACACTCTCCCGACTTGGAGAGTCAGTCCCTTTAACCTCCTGTTTGGCCCAGTTTGCAATTTCTGCGGAAGATGAACAGGAATAGCGAGAACCAATGAGAGGCTAGCTGGAGGTGTCTGGACGGGCAAATTTAACTCTCATTTCCCACCAGGAAGACGAATTAACCAAAGGCTCAGCGTGCCGTGCCGGAACCAGATTAGGGCCTGAAGCCATCCTGCGGTGTTGCGGCCAGGTCACAAGAAAGCGAGTTGAAGAAAGGAGCTCAGGGGCACTGTAATTCACAAACCTGCAGAGTTATAAATGACAGCTATCGTCCAAAAATAGACTGAAGTAAGGCTGCCAAGAGGACTTGAAAGCAGGGCAGAATTGCAGGAAACCGATTTCAGGAGGTAGACTGGAATTGCATTGAAAGAATAGGAAAAGAGGCAGAACGTCCACAATGATGCACTTGGCCAAAAAGGGCGTATGCGTTTTTTCCTGAATATATTCAGGAAAAAACGCATACGCCCTTTTTGGCCAACCAAGCAAGCTTGCAAAGGAAATGTGCACTACAATGAAGTCTCACTTCCCCCCGGTCAAAAGGGCCATCTGAAAAAAGTGTAAAATCCAGAAAGGCAGGACAGACCATGGACAACTGGGAGCCTTGTTATGCTGATGGGCGGGATGTAAATTGCCAACAACCACTCGGGAGAAGTGTATGGTGTTTCCTGAAACATCTAAAAAACAAAGCAACAGAGCCTAGGGCACTGCCACTTATGGTCCTATAGCTTAGGGAAATTAAAATCAAAAAGACACAGCCACCCCAAAGTTTGGAACGGCTCTGTTTACAAGAACCTCGTTTACAGTACAAGTTCAACATCGCAGAAAGTGAAAAATGGATAAAGAAGTTGTGGTATTTACTTACAAAGCAATATCACTCAGCAATGAAATCTGTGTCATCAGGCCCGTAGCAGCACAATGAGTGGATTCAGGTATGATGATTCTAACTGAAATAAGTCACACAGAAAAGAAGCATCATAAGATATCAGTAATACACGGAATGTAAACTTGGCTACACAGGAACTGCATTACAGAACAGAACAGGGTCTCAAATTTAGAAAACCAACTTATGCTTGCTTAAGGGTAAAGGTGAGTTGGGGTGCTGCATAAAACCAGAGATTGAAATGAGCACAGATAAAGTTCCTTAAGTCAAATATGGAATAGACAAGAGCTACTCCTTGCTCAACGAAATGGACTCAACACCGCATATTAAACGCCTAAGAATGTACCTGACTAGTAAGTATCGGAAAACCTATGGATTGCTATGTCTCCAAAAGAGAATCAAGCATGTGTACAGGGGCATAAACGCAGCAGTGATAGGATTGGAGAGGTTCGGTGAGCAAATGAAGACCCTTTGAAGTCATATTGCATGGTACGCATTCCACGGGTCTCAACTCTCCAGGTTTAAGGTATTCTTCCTTCAGCTAAAACATGCATGTGGAACCTAGAGTATGATCAACCATGTGATCGGGAGACGTGTTCAAATATGTCTCAGTTTTCCTCCCCTGGTACTCGGGTGCAACATTCCAGACGCTTTACTAACACTCTCCCCACTTGGAGAGTCAGCGCCTTTAACCTCCTGTTTGGCCCAGTTTGCAATTTCTGCGGAAGATGAACAGGAATAGCGAGAACCAATGAGATGCTAGCTGGAGGTGTCTGGACGGGCAAATTTAACTCTCATTTCCCACCAGGAAGAGGAAATAACCAAAGGCTCAGCGTGCCGTACTGCAACCACATTAGAGCCTGAAGCCATCCTGCGGTGTTGCGGCCAGCTCACAAGAAAGCGAGTAGAAGAAAGGAGCCCAGGGGCACTGTAATTCACAAACCTGCAGAGTTATAAATGACAGCTATCGTCCAAAAATAGACTGAAGTAAGGCTGCCAAGAGGACTTGAAAGCGGGGCAGAATTGCAGGAAACCGATTTCAGGAGGTAGACTGGAATTGCATTGAAAGCATAGGAAAAGAGGCAGAACGTCCACAATGATGCACTTGGCCAAAAAGGGCGTATGCGTTTTTTCCTGAATATATTCAGGAAAAAACGCATACGCCCTTTTTGGCCAACCAAGCAAGCTTGCAAAGGAAATCTGCACTACAATGAAGTCTCACTTCCCCCCGGTCAAAAGGGCCATCTGAAAAAAGTGTAAAATCCAGAAAGGCAGGACAGGCCATGGAGAACTGGGAGCCTTGTTATGCTGATGGGTGGGATGTAAATTGCCAACAACCACTCGGGAGAAGTGTATGGTGTTTCCTGAAACATCTAAAAAACAAAGCAACAGAACCTAGGGCAATTCCACTTATGGTCCTATAGCTTAGGGAAATTAAAATCAAAAAGACACAGAAACCCCAAAGTTTGGAACGGCTCTGTTTACAAGAACCTCGTTTACAGTACAAGTTCAACATCGCAGAAAGTGAAAAATGGATAAAGAATTTGTGGTATTTACTTACAAAGCAATATCACTCAGCAATGAAATCTGTGTCATCAGGCCCTTAGCAGCACAATGAGTGGATTCAGGTATGATGATTCTAACTGAAGTAAGTCACACAGAAAAAGAAACATCATAAGATATCAGTAATACACGGAATGTAAACTTGGCTACACAGGAACTGAATTACAGAACAGAACAGGGTCTCAAATTTAGAAAACCAACTTATGGTTGCTTAAGGGTAAAGGTGAGTTGGGGTGCTAAATAAAACCAGAGATTGAAATGAGCACAGATAAAGTTCCTTAAGCCAAATATGGAATAGACAAGAGCTACTCCTTGCTCAACGAAATGGACTCAACACCGCATATTAAACGCCTAAGAATGTACCTGACTAGTAAGTATCGTAAAACCTATGGATTGCTATGTCTCCAAAAGAGAATCAAGCATGTGTACAGGGGCATAAACAGAGCAGTGATAGGATTGGAGAGGTTCGGTGAGCAAATGAAGACCCTTTGAAGTCATATTGCATGGTACCCATTCCACGGGTCTCAACTCTCCAGGTTTAAGGTATTCTTCCTTCAGCTAAAACATGCATGTGGAACCCAAGTATGATCAACCATGTGAACGGGAGACGTGTTCAAATATGTCTCAGTTTTCCTCCCCTGGTACTCGGGTGCAACATTCCAGACGCTTTACTAACACTCTCCCCACTTGGAGAGTCAGCGCCTTTAACCTCCTGTTTGGCCCAGTTTGCAATTTCTGCGGAAGATGAACAGGAATAGCGAGAACCAATGAGAGGCTAGCTGGAGGTGTCTGGACGGGCAAATTTAACTCTCATTTCCCACCAGGAAGAGGAAATAACCAAAGGCTCAGCATGCCGTACCGGTACCAGATTAGGGCCTGAAGCCATCCTGCGGTGTTGCGGCCAGCTCAAAAGAAAGCGAGTTGAAGAAAGGAGCTCAGGGGCACTGGAATTCACAAACCTGCAGAGTTATAAATGACAGCTATCGTCCAAAAATAGACTGAAGTAAGGCTGCCAAGAGGACTTGAAAGCGGGGCAGAATTGCAGGAAACCGATTTCAGGAGGTAGAATGGAATTGCATTGAAAGCATAGGAAAAGAGGCAGAACGTCCACAATGATGCACTTGGCCAAAAAGGGCGTATGCGTTTTTTCCTGAATATATTCAGGAAAAAACGCATACGCCCTTTTTGGCCAACCAAGCAAGCTTGCAAAGGAAATCTGCACTACAATGAAGTCTCACTTCCCCCCGGTCAAAAGGGCCATCTGAAAAAAGTGTAAAATCCAGAAAGGCAGGACAGGCCATGGAGAACTGGGAGCCTTGTTATGCTGATGGGCGGGATGTAAATTGCCAACAGACATTCGGGAGAAGTGTATGGTGTTTCCTGAAACATCTAAAAAACAAAGCAACAGAACCTAGGGCACTTCCACTTATGGTCCTATAGCTTAGGGAAATTAAAATCAAAAAGACACAGCCACCCCAAAGTTTGGAACGGCTCTGTTTACAAGAACCTCGTTTACAGTACAAGTTCAACATCGCAGAAAGTGAAAAATGGATAAAGAAGTTGTGGTATTTACTTACAAAGCAATATCACTCAGCAATGAAATCTGTGTCATCAGGCCCTTAGCAGCACAATGAGTGGATTCAGGTATGATGATTCTAACTGAAGTAAGTCACACAGAAAAAGAAACATCATAAGATATCACTAATACACGGAATGTAAACGTGGCTACACAGGAACTGAATTACAGAACAGAACAGGGTCTCAAATTTAGAAAACCAACTTATGCTTGCTTAAGGGTAAAGGTGAGTGGGGGTGCTGCATAAAACCAGAGATTGAAATGAGCACAGATAAAGTTCCTTAAGCCAAATATGGAATAGACAAGAGCTACTCCTTGCTCAACGAAATGGACTCAACACCTCATATTAAACGCCTAAGAATGTACCTGACTAGTAAGTATCTTAAAACCTATGGATTGCTATGTCTCTGAAAGAGAATCAAGCATGTGTACAGGGGCATAAACGCAGCAGTGATAGGATTGGAGAGGTTCGGTGAGCAAATGAAGACCCTTTGAAGTCATATTGCATGGTACCCATTCCACGGGTTTCAACTACCCAGGTTTAAGGTATTCTTCCTTCAGCTAAAACATGCATGTGGAACCTAGAGTATGATCAACCATGTGATCGGGAGACGTGTTCAAATATGTCTCAGTTTTCCTCCCCTGGTACTCAGGGGCAACATTCCAGACGCTTTACTAACACTCTCCCGACTTGGAGAGTCAGTCCCTTTAACCTCCTGTTTGGCCCAGTTTGCAATTTCTGCGGAAGATGAACAGGAATAGCGAGAACCAATGAGAGGCTAGCTGGAGGTGTCTGGACGGGCAAATTTAACTCTCATTTCCCACCAGGAAGAGGAATTAACCAAAGGCTCAGCATGCCGGGCCGGAACCATATTAGGGCCTGAAGCCATCCTGCGGTGTTGCGGCTAGGTCACAAGAAAGCGAGTTGAAGAAAGGAGCTCACGGGCACTGTAATGCACAAACCTGCAGAGTTATAAATGACAGCTATCGTCCAAAAATAGACTGAAGTAAGGCTGCCAAGAGGACTTGAAAGCGGGGCAGAATTGCAGGAAACCGATTTCAGGAGGTAGACTGGAATTGCATTGAAAGCATAGGAAAAGAGGCAGAACGTCCACAATGATGCACTTGGCCAAAAAGGGCGTATGCGTTTTTTCCTGAATATATTCAGGAAAAAACGCATACGCCCTTTTTGGCCAACCAAGCAAGCTTGCAAAGGAAATCTGCACTACAATGAAGTCTCACTTCCCCCCGGTCAAAAGGGCCATCTGAAAAAAGTGTAAAATCCAGAAAGGCAGGACAGGCCATGGAGAACTGGGAGCCTTGTTATGCTGACGGGCGGGATGTAAATTGCCAACAGACACTCGGGAGAAGTGTATGGTGTTTCCTGAAACATCTAAAAAACAAAGCAACAGAGCCTAGGGCACTTCCACTTATGGTCCTATAGCTTAGGGAAATTAAAATCAAAAAGACACAGCCACCCCAAAGTTTGGGACGCCTCCGTTTACAAGAACCTCGTTTACCGTACAAGTTCAATATCACAGAAAGTGAAAGATGGATAAAGAACTTGTGGTACTTACATACAATGCAGTATCACTCATCAATGAAATCTATGTCATCAGGCCCGTAGCAGCATAATGAGTGGATTCAGGTACGATGATTCTAACTGAAATAAGTCACACAGAAAAAGAAACATCATAAGATAACTCTAATACACGGAATGTAAACTTGGCTACACAGGAACTGCATTCCAAAACTGAACAGGGTCTCAAATTTAGAAAACCAACTTATTCTTGCTTAAGGGGAAAGGTGAGTTCGGGTGCTGCATAAAACCAGAGATTGAAATGAGCACAGATAAAGTTCCTTAAGCCAAATATGGAATAGACAAGAGCTACTCCTTGCTCAACGAAATGGACTCAACACCGCATATTAAACGCCTAAGAATGTACCTGACTAGTAAGTATCTTAAAACCTATGGATTGCTATGTCTCTGAAAGAGAATCAAGCATGTGTACAGGGGCATAAACGCAGCAGTGATAGGATTGGAGAGGTTCGGTGAGCAAATGAAGACCCTTTGAAGTCATATTGCATGGTACCCATTCCACGGGTTTCAACTACCCAGGTTTAAGTTATTCTTCCTTCAGCTAAAACATGCATGTGGAACCTAGAGTATGATCAACCATGTGATCGGGAGACGTGTTCAAATATGTCTCAGTTTTCGTACCCTGGTACTCGGGTGCAACATTCCAGATGCTTTACTAACACTCTCCCGACTTGGAGAGTCAGTCCCTTTAACCTCCTGTTTGGCCCAGTTTGCAATTTCTGCGGAAGATGAACAGGAATAGCGAGAACCAATGAGAGGCTAGCTGGAGGTGTCTGGACGGGCAAATTTAACTCTCATTTCCCACCAGGAAGACGAATTAACCAAAGGCTCAGCGTGCCGTGCCGGAACCAGATTAGGGCCTGAAGCCATCCTGCGGTGTTGCGGCCAGCTCAAAAGAAAGCGAGTTGAAGAAAGGAGCTCAGGGGCACTGTAATTCACAAACCTGCAGAGTTATAAATGACAGCTATCGTCCAAAAATAGACTGAAGTAAGGCTGCCAAGAGGACTTGAAAGCGGGGCAGAATTGCAGGAAACCGATTTCAGGAGGTAGACTGGAATTGCATTGAAAGCATAGGAAAAGAGGCAGAACGTCCACAATGATGCACTTGGCCAAAAAGGGCGTATGCGTTTTTTCCTGAATATATTCAGGAAAAAACGCATACGCACTTTTTGGCCAACCAAGCAAGCTTGCAAAGGAAATCTGCACTACAATGAAGTCTCACTTCCCCCCGGTCAAAAGGGCCATCTGAAAAAAGTGTAAAATACAGAAAGGCAGGACAGGCCATGGAGAACTGGGAGCCTTGTTATGCTGATGGGCGGGATGTAAATTGCCAACAACCACTCGGGAGAAGTGTATGGTGTTTCCTGAAACATCTAAAAAACAAAGCAACAGAACCTAGGGCACTTCCACTTATGGTCCTATAGCTTAGGGAAATTAAAATCAAAAAGACACAGCCACCCCAAAGTTTGGAACGGCTCTGTTTACAAGAACCTCGTTTACAGTACAAGTTCAACATCGCAGAAAGTGAAAAATGGATAAAGAAGTTGTGGTATTTACTTACAAAGCAATATCACTCAGCAATGAAATCTGTGTCATCAGGCCCTTAGCAGCACAATGAGTGGATTCAGGTATGATGATTCTAACTGAAGTAAGTCACACAGAAAAAGAAATATCATAAGATATCAGTAGTACACGGAATGTAAACTTGGCTACAGAGGAACTGAATTACAGAACAGAACATGGACTCAAATTTAGAAAACCAACTTATGTTTGCTTCAGGGTAAAGGTGAGTTGGGGTGCTGCATAAAACCAGAGATTGAAATGAGCACAGATAAAGTTCCTTAAGTCAAATATGGAATAGACAAGAACTACACCTTGCTCAACGAAATGGACTCAACACCGCCTATTAAACGCCTAAGAATGTACCTGACTAGTAAGTATCTTAAAACCTATGGATTGTTATGTCTCCGAAAGAGAATCAAGCATGTGTACAGGGGCATAAACGCAGCAGTGATAGGATTGGAGAGGTTCGGTGAGCAAATGAAGACCCTTTGAAGTCATATTGCATGGTACCCATTCCACGGGTTTCAACTACCCAGGTTTAAGGTATTCTTCCTTCAGCTAAAACATGCATGTGGAACCTAGAGTATGATCAACCATGTGATCGGGAGATGTGTTCAAATATGTCTCAGTTTTCGTACCCTGGTACTCGGGTGCAACATTCCAGATGCTTTACTAACACTCTCCCGACTTGGAGAGTCAGTCCCTTTAACCTCCTGTTTGGCCCAGTTTGCAATTTCTGCGGAAGATGAACAGGAATAGCGAGAACCAATGAGAGACTAGCTGGAGGTGTCTGGACGGGCAAATTTAACTCTCATTTCCCACCAGGAAGAGGAAATAACCAAAGGCTCAGCGTGCCGTGCCGGAACCAGATTAGGGCCTGAAGCCATCCTGCGGTGTTGCGGCAGGTCACAAGAAAGCGAGTTGAAGAAAGGAGCTCAGGGGCACTGTAATTCACAAACCTGCAGAGTTATAAATGACAGCTATCGTCCAAAAATAGACTGAAGTAAGGCTGCCAAGAGGACTTGAAAGCGGGGCAGAATTGCAGGAAACCGATTTCAGGAGGTAGACTGGAATTGCATTGAAAGCATAGGAAAAGAGGCAGAACGTCCACAATGATGCACTTGGCCAAAAAGGGCGTATGCGTTTTTTCCTGAATATATTCAGGAAAAAAAGCATACGCCCTTTTTGGCCAACCAAGCAAGCTTGCAAAGGAAATCTGCACTACAATGAAGTCTCAATTCCCCCCGGTCAAAAGGGCCATCTGAAAAAAGTGTAAAATCCAGAAAGGCAGGACAGGCCATGGAGAACTGGGAGCCTTGTTATGCTGATGGGCTGGATGTAAATTGCCAACAGACACTCGGGAGAAGTGTATGGTGTTTCCTGAAACATCTAAAAAACAAAGCAACAGAGCCTAGGGCACTTCCACTTATGGTCCTATAGCTTAGGGAAATTAAAATCAAAAAGACACAGCCACCCCAAAGTTTGGGACGCCTCTGTTTACAAGAACCTCGTTTACAGTACAAGTTCAACATCGCAGAAAGTGAAAAATGGATAAAGAAGTTGTGGTATTTACTTACAAAGCAATATCACTCAGCAATGAATTCTATGTCATCAGGCCCTTAGCATCACAATGAGTGGATTCAGGTATGATGATTCTAACTGAAATAAGTCACACAGAAAAAGAAACATCATAAGATATCAGTAATACACGGAATGTAAACTTGGCTACACAGGAACTGAATTACAGAACAGAACAGGGTCTCAAATTTAGAAAACCAACTTATGCTGGCTTAAGGGGAAAGGTGAGTTGGGGTGCTGCATAAAACCAGAGATTGAAATGAGCACAGAAAGTTCCTTAAGTCAAATATGGAATAGACAAGAGCTACTCCTTGCTCAACGAAATGGACTCAAAACCCCATATTAAACCCGTAAGAATGTACCTGACTAGTAAGTATCTTAAAACCTATGGATTGCTATGTCTCCGAAAGAGAATCAAGCATGTGTACAGGGGCATAAACGCAGCAGTGATAGGATTGGAGAGGTTCGGTGAGCAAATGAAGACCCTTTGAAGTCATATTGCATGGTACCCATTCCACGGGTTTCAACTACCCAGGTTTTAGGTATTCTTCCTTCAGCTAAAACATGCATGTGGAACCCAAGTATGATCAACCGTGTGAACGGGAGACGTGTTCAAATATGTCTCAGTTTTCCTCCCCTGGTACTCGGGTGCAACATTCCAGATGCTTTACTAACACTCTCCCCACTTGGAGAGTCAGCGCCTTTAACCTCCTGTTTGGCCCAGTTTGCAATTTCTGCGGAAGATGAACAGGAATAGCGAGAACCAATGAGGGGCTAGCTGGAGGTGTCTGGACGGGCAAATTTAACTCTAATTTCTCACCAGGAAGAGGAAATAACCAAAGGCTCAGCGTGCCGTACCGGAACCAGATTAGGGCCTGAAGCCATCCTGCGGTGTTGCGGCCAGCTCAAAAGAAAGCGAGTTGAACAAAGGAGCTCAGGGGCACTGTAATTCACAAACCTGCAGAGTTATAAATGACAGCTATCGTCCAAAAATATACTGAAGTAAGGCTGCCAAGAGGACTTGAAAGCGGGGCAGAATTGCAGGAAACCGATTTCAGGAGGTAGACTGGAATTGCATTGAAAGCATAGGAAAAGAGGCAGAACGTCCACAATGATGCACTTGGCCAAAAAGGGCGTATGCGTTTTTTCCTGAATATATTCAGGAAAAAACGCATACGCCCTTTTTGGCCAACCAAGCAAGCTTGCAAAGGAAATCTGCACTACAATGAAGTCTCACTTCCCCCCGGTCAAAAGGGCCATCTGAAAAAAGTGTAAAATCCAGAAAGGCAGGACAGGCCATGGAGAACTGGGAGCCTTGTTATGCTGATGGGCGGGATGTAAATTGCCAACAACCACTCGGGAGAAGTGTATGGTGTTTCCTGAAACATCTAAAAAACAAAGCAACAGAGCCTAGGGCACTTCCACTTATGGTCCTATAGCTTAGGGAAATTAAAATCAAAAAGACACAGCCACCCCAAAGTTTGGAACGGCTCTGTTTACAAGAACCTCGTTTACAGTACAAGTTCAACATCGCAGAAAGTGAAAAATGGATAAAGAAGTTGTGGTATTTACTTACAAAGCAATATCACTCAGCAATGAAATCTGTGTCATCAGGCCCTTAGCAGCACAATGAGTGGATTCAGGTATGATGATTCTAACTGAAGTAAGTCACACAGAAAAAGAAACATCATAAGATATCACTAATACACGGAATGTAAACTTGGCTACACAGGAACTGAATTACAGAACAGAACAGGGTCTCAAATTTAGAAAACCAACTTATGCTTGCTTAAGGGGAAAGGTGAGTGGGGGTGCTGCATAAAAGCAGAGATTGAAATGAGCACAGATAAAGTTCCTTAAGCCAAATATGGAATAGACAAGAGCTACTCCTTGCTCAACGAAATGGACTCAACACCGCCTATTAAACGCCTAAGAATGTACCTGACTAGTAAGTATCTTAAAACCTATGGATTGCTATGTCTCTGAAAGAGAATCAAGCATGTGTACAGGGGCATAAACGCAGCAGTGATAGGATTGGAGAGGTTCGGTGAGCAAATGAAGACCCTTTGAAGTCATATTGCATGGTACCCATTCCACGGGTTTCAACTACCCAGGTTTAAGGTATTCTTCCTTCAGCTAAAACATGCATGTGGAACCTAGAGTAGATCAACCATGTGATCGGGAGACGTGTTCAAATATGTCTCAGTTTTCCTCCCCTGGTACTCAGGTGCAACATTCCAGACGCTTTACTAACACTCTCCCGACTTGGAGAGTCAGTCCCTTTAACCTCCTGTTTGGCCCAGTTTGCAATTTCTGCGGAAGATGAACAGGAATAGCGAGAACCAATGAGAGGCTAGCTGGAGGTGTCTGGACGGGCAAATTTAACTCTCATTTCCCACCAGGAAGAGGAATTAACCAAAGGCTCAGCATGCCGGGCCGGAACCATATTAGGGCCTGAAGCCATCCTGCGGTGTTGCGGCTAGGTCACAAGAAAGCGAGTTGAAGAAAGGAGCTCACGGGCACTGTAATGCACAAACCTGCAGAGTTATAAATGACAGCTATCGTCCAAAAATAGACTGAAGTAAGGCTGCCAAGAGGACTTGAAAGCGGGGCAGAATTGCAGGAAACCGATTTCAGGAGGTAGACTGGAATTGCATTGAAAGCATAGGAAAAGAGGCAGAACGTCCACAATGATGCACTTGGCCAAAAAGGGCGTATGCGTTTTTTCCTGAATATATTCAGGAAAAAACGCATACGCCCTTTTTGGCCAACCAAGCAAGCTTGCAAAGGAAATCTGCACTACAATGAAGTCTCACTTCCCCCCGGTCAAAAGGGCCATCTGAAAAAAGTGTAAAATCCAGAAAGGCAGGACAGGCCATGGAGAACTGGGAGCCTTGTTATGCTGACGGGCGGGATGTAAATTGCCAACAGACACTCGGGAGAAGTGTATGGTGTTTCCTGAAACATCTAAAAAACAAAGCAACAGAGCCTAGGGCACTTCCACTTATGGTCCTATAGCTTAGGGAAATTAAAATCAAAAAGACACAGCCACCCCAAAGTTTGGGACGCCTCCGTTTACAAGAACCTCGTTTACCGAACAAGTTCAATATCACAGAAAGTGAAAGATGGATAAAGAACTTGTGGTACTTACATACAATGCAGTATCACTCATCAATGAAATCTATGTCATCAGGCCCGTAGCAGCATAATGAGTGGATTCAGGTACGATGATTCTAACTGAAATAAGTCACACAGAAAAAGAAACATCATAAGATAACTCTAATACACGGAATGTAAACTTGGCTACACAGGAACTGCATTCCAAAACTGAACAGGGTCTCAAATTTAGAAAACCAACTTATTCTTGCTTAAGGGGAAAGGTGAGTTCGGGTGCTGCATAAAACCAGAGATTGAAATGAGCACAGATAAAGTTCCTTAAGCCAAATATGGAATAGACAAGAGCTACTCCTTGCTCAATGAAATGAACTCAACACCGCATATTAAACGCCTAAGAATGTACCTGACTAGTAAGTATCTTAAAACCTATGGATTGCTATGTCTCTGAAAGAGAATCAAGCATGTGTACAGGGGCATAAACGCAGCAGTGATAGGATTGGAGAGGTTCGGTGAGCAAATGAAGACCCTTTGAAGTCATATTGCATGGTACCCATTCCACGGGTTTCAACTACCCAGGTTTAAGGTATTCTTCCTTCAGCTAAAACATGCATGTGGAACCTAGAGTATGATCAACCATGTGATCGGGAGACGTGTTCAAATATGTCTCAGTTTTCGTACCCTGGTACTCGGGTGCAACATTCCAGATGCTTTACTAACACTCTCCCGACTTGGAGAGTCAGTCCCTTTAACCTCCTGTTTGGCCCAGTTTGCAATTTCTGCGGAAGATGAACAGGAATAGCGAGAACCAATGAGAGACTAGCTGGAGGTGTCTGGACGGGCAAATTTAACTCTCATTTCCCACCAGGAAGAGGAAATAACCAAAGGCTCAGCGTGCCGTGCCGGAACCAGATTAGGGCCTGAAGCCATCCTGCGGTGTTGCGGCAGGTCACAAGAAAGCGAGTTGAAGAAAGGAGCTCAGGGGCACTGTAATTCACAAACCTGCAGAGTTATAAATGACAGCTATCGTCCAAAAATAGACTGAAGTAAGGCTGCCAAGAGGACTTGAAAGCGGGGCAGAATTGCAGGAAACCGATTTCAGGAGGTAGACTGGAATTGCATTGAAAGCATAGGAAAAGAGGCAGAACGTCCACAATGATGCACTTGGCCAAAAAGGGCGTATGCTTTTTTTCCTGAATACATTCAGGAAAAAAAGCATACGCACTTTTTGGCCAACCAAGCAAGCTTGCAAAGGAAATCTGCACTACAATGAAGTCTCACTTCCCCCCGGTCAAAAGGGCCATCTGAAAAAAGTGTAAAATCCAGAAAGGCAGGACAGGCCATGGAGAACTGGGAGCCTTGTTATGCTGATGGGCGGGATGTAAATTGCCAACAGACACTCGGGAGAAGTGTATGGTGTTTCCTGAAACATCTAAAAAACAAAGCAACAGAGCCTAGGGCACTTCCACTTATGGTCCTATAGCTTAGGGAAATTAAAATCAAAAAGACACAGCCACCCCAAAGTTTGGAGCGGCTCTGTTTACAAGAACCTCGTTTACAGTACAAGTTCAACATCGCAGAAAGTGAAAAATGGATAAAGAAATTGTGGTATTTACTTACAAAGCAATATCACTCAGCAATGAATTCTATGTCATCAGGCCCTTAGCATCACAATGAGTGGATTCAGGTATGATGATTCTAACTGAAATAAGTCACACAGAAAAAGAAACATCATAAGATATCAGTAATACACGGAATGTAAACTTGGCTACACAGGAACTGAATTACAGAACAGAACAGGGTCTCAAATTTAGAAAACCAACTTATGCTTGCTTAAGGGGAAAGGTGAGTTGGGGTGCTGCATAAAACCAGAGATTGAAATGAGCACAGAAAGTTCCTTAAGTCAAATATGGAATAGACAAGAGCTACTCCTTGCTCAACGAAATGGACTCAACACCCCATATTAAACCCGTAAGAATGTACCTGACTAGTAAGTATCTTAAAACCTATGGATTGCTATGTCTCCGAAAGAGAATCAAGCATGTGTACAGGGGCATAAACGCAGCAGTGATAGGATTGGAGAGGTTCGGTGAGCAAATGAAGACCCTTTGAAGTCATATTGCATGGTACCCATTCCACGGGTTTCAACTACCCAGGTTTTAGGTATTCTACCTTCAGCTAAAACATGCATGTGGAACCCAAGTATGATCAACCATGTGAACGGGAGACGTGTTCAAATATGTCTCAGTTTTCCTCCCCTGGTACTCGGGTGCAACATTCCAGACGCTTTACTAAAACTCTCCCCACTTGGAGAGTCAGCGCCTTTAACCTCCTGTTTGGCCCAGTTTGCAATTTCTGCGGAAGATGAACAGGAATAGCGAGAACCAATGAGAGGCTAGCTGGAGGTGTCTGGACGGGCAAATTTAACTCTCATTTCCCACCAGGAAGAGGAAATAACCAAAGGCTCAGCGTGCCGTACCGGAACCAGATTAGGGCCTGAAGCCATCCTGCGGTGTTGCGGCCAGCTCAAAAGAAAGCGAGTTGAAGAAAGGAGCTCAGGGGCACTGTAATTCACAAACCTGCAGAGCTATAAATGACAGCTATCGTCCAAAAATAGACTGAAGTAAGGCTGCCAAGAGGACTTGAAAGCGGGGCAGAATTGCAGGAAACCGATTTCAGGAGGTAGACTGGAATTGCATTGAAAGCATAGGAAAAGAGGCAGAACGTCCACAATGATGCACTTGGCCAAAAAGGGCGTATGCGTTTTTTCCTGAATATATTCAGGAAAAAACGCATACGCCCTTTTTGGCCAACCAAGCAAGCTTGCAAAGGAAATCTGCACTACAATGAAGTCTCACTTCCCCACGGTCAAAAGGGCCATCTGAAAAAAGTGTAAAATCCAGAAAGGCAGGACAGGCCATGGAGAACTGGGAGCCTTGTTATGCTGATGGGCGGGATGTAAATTGCCAACAGACACTCGCGAGAAGTGTATGGTGTTTCCTGAAACATCTAAAAAACAAAGCAACAGAACCTAGGGCACTTCCACTTATGGTCCTATAGCTTAGGGAAATTAAAATCAAAAAGACACAGCCACCCCAAAGTTTGGAACGGCTCTGTTTACAAGAACCTCGTTTACAGTACAAGTTCAACATCGCAGAAAGTGAAAAATGGATAAAGAACTTGTGGTACTTACGTACAATGCAGTATCACTCAGCAATGAAATCTATGTCATCAGGCCCGTAGCAGCATAAAGAGTAGATTGAGGTACGATGATTCTAACTGAAATAAGTCACACAGAAAAAGAAACATCATAAGATATCCCTAATACACGGAATGTAAACTTGGCTACACAGGAACTGAATTCCAAAACAGAACAGGGTCTCAAATTTAGAAAACCAACTTATGCTTGCTTAAGGGTAAAGGTGAGTTGGGTTGCTGTATAAAACCAGAGATTGAAATGAGCACAGATAATGTTCCTTAAGCCAAATATGGAATAGACAAGAGCTACTCCTTGCTCAACGAAATGGACTCAACACCGCATATTAAACGCCTAAGAATGTACCTGACTAGTAAGTATCTTAAAACCTATGGATTGCTATGTCTCCGAAAGAGAATCAAGCATGTGTACAGGGGTATAAACGCAGCAGTGATAGGATTGGAGAGGTTCGGTGAGCAAATGAAGACCCTTTGAAGTCATATTGCATGGTACCCATTCCACGGGTTTCAACTACCCAGGTTTTAGGTATTCTTCCTTCAGCTAAAACATGCATGTGGAACCCAAGTATGATCAACCATGTGAACGGGAGACGTGTTCAAATATGTCTCAGTTTTCCTCCCCTGGTACTCGGGTGCAACATTCCAGACGCTTTACTAACACTCTCCCGACTTGGAGAGTCAGTCCCTTTAACCTCCTGTTTGGCCCAGTTTGCAATTTCTGCGGAAGATGAACAGGAATAGCGAGAACCAATGAGGGGCTAGCTGGAGGTGTCTGGACGGGCAAATTTAACTCTAATTTCCCACCAGGAAAAGGAAATAACCAAAGGCTCAGCGTGCCGTACCGGAACCAGATTAGGGCCTGAAGCCATCCTGCGGTGTTGCGGCCAGCTCAAAAGAAAGCGAGTTGAACAAAGGAGCTCAGGGGCACTGTAATTCACAAACCTGCAGAGTTATAAATGACAGCTATCGTCCAAAAATATACTGAAGTAAGGCTGCCAAGAGGACTTGAAAGCGGGGCAGAATTGCAGGAAACCGATTTCAGGAGGTAGACTGGAATTGCATTGAAAGCATAGGAAAAGAGGCAGAACGTCCACAATGATGCACTTGGCCAAAAAGGGCGTATGCGTTTTTTCCTGAATATATTCAGGAAAAAACGCATACGCCCTTTTTGGCCAACCAAGCAAGCTTGCAAAGGAAATCTGCACTACAATGAAGTCTCACTTCCCCCCGGTCAAAAGGGCCATCTGAAAAAAGTGTAAAATACAGAAAGGCAGGACAGGCCATGGAGAACTGGGAGCCTTGTTATGCTGATGGGCGGGATGTGAATTGCCAACAACCACTCGGGAGAAGTGTATGGTGTTTCCTGAAACATCTAAAAAACAAAGCAACAGAGCCTAGGGCACTTCCACTTATGGTCCTATAGCTTAGGGAAATTAAAATCAAAAAGACACAGCCACCCCAAAGTTTGGAACGGCTCTGTTTACAAGAACCTCGTTTACAGTACAAGTTCAACATCGCAGAAAGTGAAAAATGGATAAAGAAGTTGTGGTATTTACTTACAAAGCAATATCACTCAGCAATGAAATCTGTGTCATCAGGCCCTTAGCAGCACAATGAGTGGATTCAGGTATGATGATTCTAACTGAAGTAAGTCACACAGAAAAAGAAACATCATAAGATATCACTAATACACGGAATGTAAACTTGGCTACACAGGAACTGAATTACAGAACAGAACAGGGTCTCAAATTTAGAAAACCAACTTATGCTTGCTTATGGGTAAAGGTGAGTGGGGGTGCTGCATAAAAGCAGAGATTGAAATGAGCACAGATAAAGTTCCTTAAGCCAAATATGGAATAGACAAGAGCTACTCCTTGCTCAACGAAATGGACTCAACACCCCATATTAAACGCCTAAGAATGTACCTGACTAGTAAGTATCTTAAAACCTATGGATTGCTATGTCTCTGAAAGAGAATCAAGCATGTGTACAGGGGCATAAACGCAGCAGTGATAGGATTGGAGAGGTTCGGTGAGCAAATGAAGACCCTTTGAAGTCATATTGCATGGTACCCATTCCACGGGTTTCAACTACCCAGTTTTAAGGTATTCTTCCTTCAGCTAAAACATGCATGTGGAACCTAGAGTATGATCAACCATGTGATCGGGAGACGTGTTCAAATATGTCTCAGTTTTCCTCCCCTGGTACTCAGGTGCAACATTCCAGACGCTTTACTAACACTCTCCCGACTTGGAGAGTCAGTCCCTTTAACCTCCTGTTTGGCCCAGTTTGCAATTTCTGCGGAAGATGAACAGGAATAGCGAGAACCAATGAGAGGCTAGCTGGAGGTGTCTGGACGGGCAAATTTAACTCTCATTTCCCACCAGGAAGAGGAATTAACCAAAGGCTCAGCATGCCGGGCCGGAACCATATTAGGGCCTGAAGCCATCCTGCGGTGTTGCGGCTAGGTCACAAGAAAGCGAGTTGAAGAAAGGAGCTCACGGGCACTGTAATGCACAAACCTGCAGAGTTATAAATGACAGCTATCGTCCAAAAATAGACTGAAGTAAGGCTGCCAAGAGGACTTGAAAGCGGGGCAGAATTGCAGGAAACCGATTTCAGGAGGTAGACTGGAATTGCATTGAAAGCATAGGAAAAGAGGCAGAACGTCCACAATGATGCACTTGGCCAAAAAGGGCGTATGCGTTTTTTCCTGAATATATTCAGGAAAAAACGCATACGCCCTTTTTGGCCAACCAAGCAAGCTTGCAAAGGAAATCTGCACTACAATGAAGTCTCACTTCCCCCCGGTCAAAAGGGCCATCTGAAAAAAGTGTAAAATCCAGAAAGGCAGGACAGGCCATGGAGAACTGGGAGCCTTGTTATGCTGACGGGCGGGATGTAAATTGCCAACAGACACTCGGGAGAAGTGTATGGTGTTTCCTGAAACATCTAAAAAACAAAGCAACAGAGCCTAGGGCACTTCCACTTATGGTCCTATAGCTTAGGGAAATTAAAATCAAAAAGACACAGCCACCCCAAAGTTTGGGACGCCTCTGTTTACAAGAACCTCGTTTACCGTACAAGTTCAATATCACAGAAAGTGAAAGATGGATAAAGAACTTGTGGTACTTACATACAATGCAGTATCACTCATCAATGAAATCTATGTCATCAGGCCCGTAGCAGCATAATGAGTGGATTCAGGTACGATGATTCTAACTGAAATAAGTCACACAGAAAAAGAAACATCATAAGATAACTCTAATACACGGAATGTAAACTTGGCTACACAGGAACTGCATTCCAAAACTGAACAGGGTCTCAAATTTAGAAAACCAACATATTCTTGCTTAAGGGGAAAGGTGAGTTCGGGTGCTGCATAAAACCAGAGATTGAAATGAGCACAGATAAAGTTCCTTAAGCCAAATATGGAATAGACAAGAGCTACTCCTTGCTCAACGAAATGGACTCAACACCGCATATTAAACGCCTAAGAATGTACCTGACTAGTAAGTATCTTAAAACCTATGGATTGCTATGTCTCTGAAAGAGAATCAAGCATGTGTACAGGGGCATAAACGCAGCAGTGATAGGATTGGAGAGGTTCGGTGAGCAAATGAAGACCCTTTGAAGTCATATTGCATGGTACCCATTCCACGGGTTTCAACTACCCAGGTTTAAGTTATTCTTCCTTCAGCTAAAACATGCATGTGGAACCTAGAGTATGATCAACCATGTGATCGGGAGACGTGTTCAAATATGTCTCAGTTTTCGTACCCTGGTACTCGGGTGCAACATTCCAGATGCTTTACTAACACTCTCCCGACTTGGAGAGTCAGTCCCTTTAACCTCCTGTTTGGCCCAGTTTGCAATTTCTGCGGAAGATGAACAGGAATAGCGAGAACCAATGAGAGGCTAGCTGGAGGTGTCTGGACGGGCAAATTTAACTCTCATTTCCCACCAGGAAGACGAATTAACCAAAGGCTCAGCGTGCCGTGCCGGAACCAGATTAGGGCCTGAAGCCATCCTGCGGTGTTGCGGCCAGCTCAAAAGAAAGCGAGTTGAAGAAAGGAGCTCAGGGGCACTGTAATTCACAAACCTGCAGAGTTATAAATGACAGCTATCGTCCAAAAATAGACTGAAGTAAGGCTGCCAAGAGGACTTGAAAGCGGGGCAGAATTGCAGGAAACCGATTTCAGGAGGTAGACTGGAATTGCATTGAAAGCATAGGAAAAGAGGCAGAACGTCCACAATGATGCACTTGGCCAAAAAGGGCGTATGCGTTTTTTCCTGAATATATTCAGGAAAAAACGCATACGCCCTTTTTGGCCAACCAAGCAAGCTTGCAAAGGAAATCTGCACTACAATGAAGTCTCACTTCCCCCCGGTCAAAAGGGCCATCTGAAAAAAGTGTAAAATACAGAAAAGCAGGACAGGCCATGGAGAACTGGGAGCCTTGTTATGCTGATGGGCGGGATGTAAATTGCCAACAACCACTCGGGAGAAGTGTATGGTGTTTCCTGAAACATCTAAAAAACAAAGCAACAGAACCTAGGGCACTTCCACTTATGGTCCTATAGCTTAGGGAAATTAAAATCAAAAAGACACAGCCACCCCAAAGTTTGGAACGGCTCTGTTTACAAGAACCTCGTTTACAGTACAAGTTCAACATCGCAGAAAGTGAAAAATGGATAAAGAAGTTGTGGTATTTACTTACAAAGCAATATCACTCAGCAATGAAATCTGTGTCATCAGGCCCTTAGCAGCACAATGAGTGGATTCAGGTATGATGATTCTAACTGAAGTAAGTCACACAGAAAAAGAAACATCATAAGATATCAGTAGTACACGGAATGTAAACTTGGCTACACAGGAACTGAATTACAGAACAGAACATGGACTCAAATTTAGAAAACCAACTTATGCTTGCTTAAGGGTAAAGGTGAGTTGGGGTGCTGCATAAAACCAGAGATTGAAATGAGCACAGATAAAGTTCCTTAAGTCAAATATGGAATAGACAAGAACTACTCCTTGCTCAACGAAATGGACTCAACACCGCCTATTAAACGCCTAAGAATGTACCTGACTAGTAAGTATCTTAAAACCTATGGATTGTTATGTCGCCGAAAGAGAATCAAGCATGTGTACAGGGGCATAAACGCAGCAGTGATAGGATTGGAGAGGTTCGGTGAGCAAATGAAGACCCTTTGAAGTCATATTGCATGGTACCCATTCCACGGGTTTCAACTACCCAGGTTTAAGGTATTCTTCCTTCAGCTAAAACATGCATGTGGAACCTAGAGTATGATCAACCATGTGATCGGGAGACGTGTTCAAATATGTCTCAGTTTTCGTACCCTGGTACTCGGGTGCAACATTCCAGATGCTTTACTAACACTCTCCCGACTTGGAGAGTCAGTCCCTTTAACCTCCTGTTTGGCCCAGTTTGCAATTTCTGCGGAAGATGAACAGGAATACCGAGAACCAATGAGAGACTAGCTGGAGGTGTCTGGACGGGCAAATTTAACTCTCATTTCCCACCAGGAAGAGGAAATAACCAAAGGCTCAGCGTGCCGTGCCGGAACCAGATTAGGGCCTGAAGCCATCCTGCGGTGTTGCGGCAGGTCACAAGAAAGCGAGTTGAAGAAAGGAGCTCAGGGGCACTGTAATTCACAAACCTGCAGAGTTATAAATGACAGCTATCGTCCAAAAATAGACTGAAGTAAGGCTGCCAAGAGGACTTGAAAGCGGGGCAGAATTGCAGGAAACCGATTTCAGGAGGTAGACTGGAATTGCATTGAAAGCATAGGAAAAGAGGCAGAACGTCCACAATGATGCACTTGGCCAAAAAGGGCGTATGCGTTTTTTCCTGAATATATTCAGGAAAAAAAGCATACGCCCTTTTTGGCCAACCAAGCAAGCTTGCAAAGGAAATCTGCACTACAATGAAGTCTCACTTCCCCCCGGTCAAAAGGGCCATCTGAAAAAAGTGTAAAATCCAGAAAGGCAGGACAGGCCATGGAGAACTGGGAGCCTTGTTATGCTGATGGGCGGGATGTAAATTGCCAACAGACATTCGGGAGAAGTGTATGGTGTTTCCTGAAACATCTAAAAAACAAAGCAACAGAACCTAGGGCACTTCCACTTATGGTCCTATAGCTTAGGGAAATTAAAATCAAAAAGACACAGCCACCCCAAAGTTTGGAACGGCTCTGTTTACAAGAACCTCGTTTACAGTACAAGTTCAACATCGCAGAAAGTGAAAAATGGATAAAGAAGTTGTGGTATTTACTTACAAAGCAATATCACTCAGCAATGAAATCTGTGTCATCAGGCCCTTAGCAGCACAATGAGTGGATTCAGGTATGATGATTCTAACTGAAGTAAGTCACACAGAAAAAGAAACATCATAAGATATCAGTAATACACGGAATGTAAACTTGGCTACACAAGAACTGAATTACAGAACAGAACAGGGTCTCAAATTTAGAAAACCAACTTATGCTTGCTTAAGGGTAAAGGTGAGTTGGGGTGCTGCATAAAACCAGAGATTGAAATGAGCACAGATAAAGTTCCTTAAGCCAAATATGGAATAGACAAGAGCTACACTTTGCTCAACGAAATGGACTCAACACCGCATATTAAACGCCTAAGAATGTACCTGACTAGCAAGCATCTTAAAACCTATGGATTACTATGTCTCCGAAAGAGAATCAAGCATGTGTACAGGGGCATAAACGCAGCAGTGATAGGATTGGAGAGGTTTGGTGAGCAAATGAAGACCATTTGAAGTCATATTGCATGGTACCCATTCCACGGGACTCAACTCTCCAGGTTTAAGGTATTCTTCCTTCAGCTAAAACATGCATGTGGAACCCAAGTATGATCAACCATGTGAACGGGAGACGTGTTCAAATATGTCTCAGTTTTCCTCCCCTGGTACTCGGGTGCAACATTCCAGACGCTTTACTAACACTCTCCCCACTTGGAGAGTCAGCGCCTTTAACCTCCTGTTTGGCCCAGTTTGCAATTTCTGCGGAAGATGAACAGGAATAGCGAGAACCAATGAGAGACTAGCTGGAGGTGTCTGGACGGGCAAATTTAACTCTCATTTCCCACCAGGAAGAGGAAATAACCAAAGGCTCAGCGTGCCGTGCCGGAACCAGATTAGGGCCTGAAGCCATCCTGCGGTGTTGCGGCCAGCTCAAAAGAAAGCGAGTTGAAGAAAGGAGCTCAGGGGCACTGTAATTCACAAACCTGCAGAGTTATAAATGACAGCTATCGTCCAAAAATAGACTGAAGTAAGGCTGCCAAGAGGACTTGAAAGCGGGGCAGAATTGCAGGAAACCGATTTCAGGAGGTAGACTGGAATTGCATTGAAAGCATAGGAAAAGAGGCAGAACGTCCACAATGATGCACTTGGCCAAAAAGGGCGTATGCGTTTTTTCCTGAATATATTCAGGAAAAAACGCATACGCCCTTTTTGGCCAACCAAGCAAGCTTGCAAAGGAAATCTGCACTACAATGAAGTCTCACTTCCCCCCGGTCAAAAGGGCCATCTGAAAAAAGTGTAAAATCCAGAAAGGCAGGACAGGCCATGGAGAACTGGGAGCCTTGTTATGCTGACGGGCGGGATGTAAATTGCCAACAGACACTCGGGAGAAGTGTATGGTGTTTCCTGAAACATCTAAAAAACAAAGCAACAGAGCCTAGGGCACTTCCACTTATGGTCCTATAGCTTAGGGAAATTAAAATCAAAAAGACACAGCCACCCCAAAGTTTGGGACGCCTCCGTTTACAAGAACCTCGTTTACCGTACAAGTTCAATATCACAGAAAGTGAAAGATGGATAAAGAACTTGTGGTACTTACATACAATGCAGTATCACTCATCAATGAAATCTATGTCATCAGGCCCGTAGCAGCATAATGAGTGGATTCAGGTACGATGATTCTAACTGAAATAAGTCACACAGAAAAAGAAACATCATAAGATAACTCTAATACACGGAATGTAAACTTGGCTACACAGGAACTGCATTCCAAAACTGAACAGGGTCTCAAATTTAGAAAACCAACTTATTCTTGCTTAAGGGGAAAGGTGAGTTCGGGTGCTGCATAAAACCAGAGATTGAAATGAGCACAGATAAAGTTCCTTAAGCCAAATATGGAATAGACAAGAGCTACTCCTTGCTCAACGAAATGGACTCAACACCGCATATTAAACACCTAAGAATGTACCTGACTAGTAAGTATCTTAAAACCTATGGATTGCTATGTCTCTGAAAGAGAATCAAGCATGTGTACAGGGGCATAAACGCAGCAGTGATAGGATTGGAGAGGTTCGGTGAGCAAATGAAGACCCTTTGAAGTCATATTGCATGGTACCCATTCCACGGGTTTCAACTACCCAGGTTTAAGTTATTCTTCCTTCAGCTAAAACATGCATGTGGAACCTAGAGTATGATCAACCATGTGATCGGGAGACGTGTTCAAATATGTCTCAGTTTTCGTACCCTGGTACTCGGGTGCAACATTCCAGATGCTTTACTAACACTCTCCCGACTTGGAGAGTCAGTCCCTTTAACCTCCTGTTTGGCCCAGTTTGCAATTTCTGCGGAAGATGAACAGGAATAGCGAGAACCAATGAGAGGCTAGCTGGAGGTGTCTGGACGGGCAAATTTAACTCTCATTTCCCACCAGGAAGACGAATTAACCAAAGGCTCAGCGTGCCGTGCCGGAACCAGATTAGGGCCTGAAGCCATCCTGCGGTGTTGCGGCCAGCTCAAAAGAAAGCGAGTTGAAGAAAGGAGCTCAGGGGCACTGTAATTCACAAACCTGCAGAGTTATAAATGACAGCTATCGTCCAAAAATAGACTGAAGTAAGGCTGCCAAGAGGACTTGAAAGCGGGGCAGAATTGCAGGAAACCGATTTCAGGAGGTAGACTGGAATTGCATTGAAAGCATAGGAAAAGAGGCAGAACGTCCACAATGATGCACTTGGCCAAAAAGGGCGTATGCGTTTTTTCCTGAATATATTCAGGAAAAAACGCATACGCCCTTTTTGGCCAACCAAGCAAGCTTGCAAAGGAAATCTGCACTACAATGAAGTCTCACTTCCCCCCGGTCAAAAGGGCCATCTGAAAAAAGTGTAAAATACAGAAAAGCAGGACAGGCCATGGAGAACTGGGAGCCTTGTTATGCTTATGGGCGGGATGTAAATTGCCAACAACCACTCGGGAGAAGTGTATGGTGTTTCCTGAAACATCTAAAAAACAAAGCAACAGAACCTAGGGCACTTCCACTTATGGTCCTATAGCTTAGGGAAATTAAAATCAAAAAGACACAGCCACCCCAAAGTTTGGAACGGCTCTGTTTACAAGAACCTCGTTTACAGTACAAGTTCAACATCGCAGAAAGTGAAAAATGGATAAAGAAGTTGTGGTATTTACTTACAAAGCAATATCACTCAGCAATGAAATCTGTGTCATCAGGCCCATAGCAGCACAATGAGTGGATTCAGGTATGATGATTCTAACTGAAGTAAGTCACACAGAAAAAGAAACATCATAAGATATCAGTAGTACACGGAATGTAAACTTGGCTACACAGGAACTGAATTACAGAACAGAACATGGACTCAAATTTAGAAAACCAACTTATGCTTGCTTAAGGGTAAAGGTGAGTTGGGGTGCTGCATAAAACCAGAGATTGAAATGAGCACAGATAAAGTTCCTTAAGTCAAATATGGAATAGACAAGAACTACTCCTTGCTCAACGAAATGGACTCAACACCGCCTATTAAACGCCTAAGAATGTACCTGACTAGTAAGTATCTTAAAACCTATGGATTGTTATGTCTCCGAAAGAGAATCAAGCATGTGTACAGGGGCATAAACGCAGCAGTGATAGGATTGGAGAGGTTCGGTGAGCAAATGAAGACCCTTTGAAGTCATATTGCATGGTACCCATTCCACGGGTTTCAACTACCCAGGTTTAAGGTATTCTTCCTTCAGCTAAAACATGCATGTGGAACCTAGAGTATGATCAACCATGTGATCGGGAGACGTGTTCAAATATGTCTCAGTTTTCGTACCCTGGTACTCGGGTGCAACATTCCAGATGCTTTACTAACACTCTCCCGACTTGGAGAGTCAGTCCCTTTAACCTCCTGTTTGGCCCAGTTTGCAATTTCTGCGGAAGATGAACAGGAATAGCGAGAACCAATGAGAGACTAGCTGGAGGTGTCTGGACGGGCAAATTTAACTCTCATTTCCCACCAGGAAGAGGAAATAACCAAAGGCTCAGCGTGCCGTGCCGGAACCAGATTAGGGCCTGAAGCCATCCTGCGGTGTTGCGGCAGGTCACAAGAAAGCGAGTTGAAGAAAGGAGCTCAGGGGCACTGTAATTCACAAACCTGCAGAGTTATAAATGACAGCTATCGTCCAAAAATAGACTGAAGTAAGGCTGCCAAGAGGACTTGAAAGCGGGGCAGAATTGCAGGAAACCGATTTCAGGAGGTAGACTGGAATTGCATTGAAAGCATAGGAAAAGAGGCAGAACGTCCACAATGATGCACTTGGCCAAAAAGGGCGTATGCGTTTTTTCCTGAATATATTCAGGAAAAAAAGCATACGCCCTTTTTGGCCAACCAAGCAAGCTTGCAAAGGAAATCTGCACTACAATGAAGTCTCACTTCCCCCCGGTCAAAAGGGCCATCTGAAAAAAGTGTAAAATCCAGAAAGGCAGGACAGGCCATGGAGAACTGGGAGCCTTGTTATGCTGATGGGCGGGATGTAAATTGCCAACAATCACTCGGGAGAAGTGTATGGTGTTTCCTGAAACATCTAAAAAACAAAGCAACAGAGCCTAGGGCACTTCCACTTATGGTCCTATAGCTTAGGGAAATTAAAATCAAAAAGACACAGCCACCCCAAAGTTTGGAACGGCTCTGTTTACAAGAACCTCGTTTACAGTACAAGTTCAACATCGCAGAAAGTGAAAAATGGATAAAGAAGTTGTGGTATTTACTTACAAAGCAATATCACTCAGCAATGAAATCTGTGTCATCAGGCCCTTAGCAGCACAATGAGTGGATTCAGGTATGATGATTCTAACTGAAGTAAGTCACACAGAAAAAGAAACATCATAAGATATCAGTAATACACGGAATGTAAACTTGGCTACACAAGAACTGAATTACAGAACAGAACAGGGTCTCAAATTTAGAAAACCAACTTATGCTTGCTTAAGGGTAAAGGTGAGTTGGGGTGCTGCATAAAACCAGAGATTGAAATGAGCACAGATAAAGTTCCTTAAGCCAAATATGGAATAGACAAGAGCTACACTTTGCTCAACGAAATGGACTCAACACCGCATATTAAACGCCTAAGAATGTACCTGACTAGCAAGCATCTTAAAACCTATGGATTACTATGTCTCCGAAAGAGAATCAAGCATGTGTACAGGGGCATAAACGCAGCAGTGATAGGATTGGAGAGGTTTGGTGAGCAAATGAAGACCATTTGAAGTCATATTGCATGGTACCCATTCCACGGGACTCAACTCTCCAGGTTTAAGGTATTCTTCCTTCAGCTAAAACATGCATGTGGAACCTAGAGTATGATCAACCATGTGATCGGGAGACGTGTTCAAATATGTCTCAGTTTTCCTCCCCTGGTACTCGGGTGCAACATTCCAGACGCTTTACTAACACTCTCCCCACTTGGAGAGTCAGTCCCTTTAACCTCCTGTTTGGCCCAGTTTGCAATTTCTGCGGAAGATGAACAGGAATAGCGAGAACCAATGAGAGGCTAGCTGGAGGTGTCTGGACGGGCAAATTTAACTCTCATTTCCCACCAGGAAGAGGAATTAACCAAAGGCTCAGCATGCCGGGCCGGAACCAGATTAGGGCCTGAAGCCATCCTGCCGTGTTGCGACCAGGTCACAAGAAAGCGAGTTGAAGAAAGGAGCTCAGGGGCACTGTAATTCACAAACCTGCAGAGTTATAAATGACAGCTATCGTCCAAAAATAGACTGAAGTAAGGCTGCCAAGAGGACTTGAAAGCGGGGCAGAATTGCAGGAAACCGATTTCAGGAGGTAGACTGGAATTGCATTGAAAGCATAGGAAAAGAGGCAGAACGTCCACAATGATGCACTTGGCCGAAAAGGGCGTATGCGTTTTTTCCTGAATATATTCAGGAAAAAACGCATATGCCCTTTTTGGCCAACCAAGCAAGCTTGCAAAGGAAATCTGCACTACAATGAAGTCTCACTTCCCCCTGGTCAAAAGGGCCATCTGAAAAAAGTGTAAAATCCAGAAAGGCAGGACAGGCCATGGAGAACTGGGAGCCTTGTTATGCGGATGGGCTGGATGTAAATTGCCAACAACCACTCGGGAGAAGTGTATGGTGTTTCCTGAAACATCTAAAAAACAAAGCAACAGAACCTAGGGCACTTCCACTTATGGTCCTACAGCTTAGGGAAATTAAAATCAAAAAGACACAGCCACCCCAAAGTTTGGGACGCCTCTGTTTACAAGAACCTCGTTTACAGTACAAGTTCAACATCGCAGAAAGTGAAAAATGGATAAAGAAGTTGTGGTATTTACTTACAAAGCAATATCACTCAGCAATGAAATCTGTGTCATCAGGCCCTTAGCAGCACAATGAGTGGATTCAGGTATGATGATTCTAACTGAAGTAAGTCACACAGAAAAAGAAACATCATAAGATATCAGTAATACACGGAATGTAAACTTGGATACACAGGAACTGAATTACAGAACAGAACAGGGTCTCAAATTTAGAAAACCAACTTATGCTTGCTTAAGGGTAAAGGTGAGTTGGGGTGCTGCATAAAACCAGAGATTGAAATGAGTACAGATAAAGTTCCTTAAGTCAAATATGGAATAGACAAGAGCTACTCCTTGCTCAAAGAAATGGACTCAACATCGCATATTAAACGCCTAAGAATGTACCTGACTAGTAAGTATCTTAAAACCTATGGATTGCTATGTCTCCGAAAGAGAATCAAGCATGTGTACAGGGGCATAAACGCAGCAGTGATAGGATTGGAGAGGTTCGGTGAGCAAATGAAGACCCTTTGAAGTCATATTGCATGGTACCCATTACACGGGTCTTAACTCTCCAGGTTTAAGGTATTCTTCCTTCAGCTAAAACATGCATGTGGAACCCAAGTATGATCAACCATGTGAACGGGAGACGTGTTCAAATATGTCTCAGTTTTCCTCCCCTGGTACTCGGGTGCAACATTCCAGACGCTTTACTAACACTCTCCCCACTTGGAGAGTCAGCGCCTTTAACCTCCTGTTTGGCCCAGTTTGCAATTTCTGCGGAAGATGAACAGGAATAGCGAGAACCAATGAGAGACTAGCTGGAGGTGTCTGGACGGGCAAATTTAACTCTCATTTCCCACCAGGAAGAGGAAATAACCAAAGGCTCAGCGTGCCGTGCCGGAACCAGATTAGGGCCTGAAGCCATCCTGCGGTGTTGCGGCCAGCTCAAAAGAAAGCGAGTTGAAGAAAGGAGCTCAGGGGCACTGTAATTCACAAACCTGCAGAGTTATAAATGACAGCTATCGTCCAAAAATAGACTGAAGTAAGGCTGCCAAGAGGACTTGAAAGCGGGGCAGAATTGCAGGAAACCGATTTCAGGAGGTAGACTGGAATTGCATTGAAAGCATAGGAAAAGAGGCAGAACGTCCACAATGATGCACTTGGCCAAAAAGGGCGTATGCGTTTTTTCCTGAATATATTCAGGAAAAAACGCATACGCCCATTTTGGCCAACCAAGCAAGCTTGCAAAGGAAATCTGCACTACAATGAAGTCTCACTTCCCCCCGGTCAAAAGGGCCATCTGAAAAAAGTGTAAAATCCAGAAAGGCAACAGGCCATTGAGAACTGCGAGCCTTGTTATGCTGATGGGCGGGATGTAAATTGCCAACAGACACTCGGGAGAAGTGTATGGTGTTTCCTGAAACATCTAAAAAACAAAGCAACAGAGCCTAGGGCACTTCCACTTATGGTCCTATAGCTTAGGGAAATTAAAATCAAAAAGACACAGCCACCCCAAAGTTTGGAACGGCTCTGTTTACAAGAACCTCGTTTACACTACAAGTTCAACATCGCAGAAAGTGAAAAATGGATAAAGAAGTTGTGGTATTTACTTACAAAGCAATATCACTCAGCAATGAAATCTGTGTCATCAGGCCCTTAGCAGCACAATGAGTGGATTCAGGTATGATGATTCTAACTGAAGTAAGTCACACAGAAAAAGAAACATCATAAGATATCAGTAATACACGGAATGTAAACTTGGCTACACAAGAACTGAATTACAGAACAGAACAGGGTCTCAAATTTAGAAAACCAACTTATGCTTGCTTAAGGGTAAAGGTGAGTTGGGGTGCTGCATAAAACCAGAGATTGAAATGAGCACAGATAAAGTTCCTTAAGCCAAATATGGAATAGACAAGAGCTACACTTTGCTCAACGAAATGGACTCAACACCGCATATTAAACGCCTAAGAATGTACCTGACTAGCAAGCATCTTAAAACCTATGGATTACTATGTCTCCGAAAGAGAATCAAGCATGTGTACAGGGGCATAAACGCAGCAGTGATAGGATTGGAGAGGTTTGGTGAGCAAATGAAGACCATTTGAAGTCATATTGCATGGTACCCATTCCACGGGTTTCAACTACCCAGGTTTAAGGTATTCTTCCTTCAGCTAAAACATGCATGTGGAACCTAGAGTATGATCAACCATGTGATCGGGAGACGTGTTCAAATATGTCTCAGTTTTCCTCCCCTGGTACTCGGGTGCAACATTCCAGACGCTTTACTAACACTCTCCCCACTTGGAGAGTCAGTCCCTTTAACCTCCTGTTTGGCCCAGTTTGCAATTTCTGCGGAAGATGAACAGGAATAGCGAGAACCAATGAGAGGCTAGCTGGAGGTGTCTGGACGGGCAAATTTAATTCTCATTTCCCACCAGGAAGAGGAATTAACCAAAGGCTCAGCATGCCAGGCCAGAACCAGATTAGGGCCTGAAGCCATCCTGCGGTGTTGCGGCCAGGTCACAAGAAAGCGAGTTGAAGAAAGGAGCTCAGGGGCACTGTAATTCACAAACCTGCAGAGTTATAAATGACAGCTATCGTCCAAAAATAGACTGAAGTAAGGCTGCCAAGAGGACTTGAAAGCGGGGCAGAATTGCAGGAAACCGATTTCAGGAGGTAGACTGGAATTGCATTGAAAGCATAGGAAAAGAGGCAGAACGTCCACAATGATGCACTTGGCCAAAAAGGGCGTATGCGTTTTTTCCTGAATATATTCAGGAAAAAACGCATACGCACTTTTTGGCCAACCAAGCAAGCTTGCAAAGGAAATCTGCACTACAATGAAGTCTCACTTCCCCCCGGTCAAAAGGGCCATCTGAAAAAAGTGTAAAATCCAGAAAGGCAGGACAGGCCATGGAGAACTGGGAGCCTTGTTATGCTGATGGGCGGGATGTAAATTGCCAACAGACACTCAGGAGAAGTGTATGGTGTTTCCTGAAACATCTAAAAAACAAAGCAACAGAACCTAGGGCACTTCCACTTATGGTCCTACAGCTTAGGGAAATTAAAATCAAAAAGACACAGCCACCCCAAAGTTTGGGACGCCTCTGTTTACAAGAACCTCGTTTACAGTACAAGTTCAACATCGCAGAAAGTGAAAAATGGATAAAGAAGTTGTGGTATTTACTTACAAAGCAATATCACTCAGCAATGAAATCTGTGTCATCAGGCCCTTAGCAGCACAATGAGTGGATTCAGGTATGATGATTCTAACTGAAGTAAGTCACACAGAAAAAGAAACATCATAAGATATCAGTAATACACGGAATGTAAACTTGGATACACAGGAACTGAATTACAGAACAGAACAGGGTCTCAAATTTAGAAAACCAACTTATGCTTGCTTAAGGGTAAAGGTGAGTTGGGGTGCTGCATAAAACCAGAGATTGAAATGAGTACAGATAAAGTTCCTTAAGTCAAATATGGAATAGACAAGAGCTACTCCTTGCTCAACGAAATGGACTCAACATCGCATATTAAACGCCTAAGAATGTACCTGACTAGTAAGTATCTTAAAACCTATGGATTGCTATGTCTCCGAAAGAGAATCAAGCATGTGTACAGGGGCATAAACGCAGCAGTGATAGGATTGGAGAGGTTCGGTGAGCAAATGAAGACCCTTTGAAGTCATATTGCATGGTACCAATTACACGGGTCTTAACTCTCCAGGTTTAAGGTATTCTTCCTTCAGCTAAAACATGCATGTGGAACCCAAGTATGATCAACCATGTGAACGGGAGACGTGTTCAAATATGTCTCAGTTTTCCTCCCCTGGTACTCGGGTGCAACATTCCAGACGCTTTACTAACACTCTCCCGACTTGGAGAGTCAGCGCCTTTAACCTCCTGTTTGGCCCAGTTTGCAATTTCTGCGGAAGATGAACAGGAATAGTGAGAACCAATGAGAGACTAGCTGGAGGTGTCTGGACGGGCAAATTTAACTCTCATTTCCCACCAGGAAGAGGAAATAACCAAAGGCTCAGCGTGCCGTGCCGGAACCAGATTAGGGCCTGAAGCCATCCTGCGGTGTTGCGGCCAGCTCAAAAGAAAGCGAGTTGAAGAAAGGAGCTCAGGGGCACTGTAATTCACAAACCTGCAGAGTTATAAATGACAGCTATCGTCCAAAAATAGACTGAAGTAAGGCTGCCAAGAGGACTTGAAAGCGGGGCAGAATTGCAGGAAACCGATTTCAGGAGGTAGACTGGAATTGCATTGAAAGCATAGGAAAAGAGGCAGAACGTCCACAATGATGCACTTGGCCAAAAAGGGCGTATGCGTTTTTTCCTGAATATATTCAGGAAAAAACGCATACGCCCTTTTTGGCCAACCAAGCAAGCTTGCAAAGGAAATCTGCACTACAATGAAGTCTCACTTCCCCCCGGTCAAAAGGGCCATCTGAAAAAAGTGTAAAATACAGAAAGGCAGGACAGGCCATGGAGAACTGGGAGCCTTGTTATGCTGATGGGCGGGATGTAAATTGCCAACAACCACTCGGGAGAAGTGTATGGTGTTTCCTGAAACATCTAAAAAACAAAGCAACAGAACCTAGGGCACTTCCACTTATGGTCCTATAGCTTAGGGAAATTAAAATCAAAAAGACACAGCCACCCCAAAGTTTGGAACGGCTCTGTTTACAAGAACCTCGTTTACACTACAAGTTCAACATCGCAGAAAGTGAAAAATGGATAAAGAAGTTGTGGTATTCACTTACAAAGCAATATCACTCAGCAATGAAATCTATGTCATCAGGCCCTTAGCATCACAATGAGTGGATTCAGGTATGATGATTCTAACTGAAGTAAGTCACACAGAAAAAGAAACATCATAAGATATCAGTAATACACGGAATGTAAACTTGGCTACACAGGAACTGAATTACAGAACAGAACAGGGACTCAAATTTAGAAAACCAACTTATGCTTGCTTAAGGGTAAAGGTGAGTTGGGGTGCTGCATAAAACCAGAGATTGAAATGAGCACAGATAAAGTTCCTTAAGTCAAATATGGAATAGACAAGAGCTACTCCTTGCTCAACGAAATGGACTCAACACCCCATATTAAACGACTAAGAATGTACCTGACTAGTAAGTATCTTAAAACCTATGGATTGCTATGTCTCCGAAAGAGAATCAAGCATGTGTACAGGGGCATAAACGCAGCAGTGATAGGATTGGAGAGGTTTGGTGAGCAAATGAAGACCCTTTGAAGTCATATTGCATGGTACCCATTACACGGGTTTCAACTACCCAGGTTTAAGGTATTCTTCCTTCAGCTAAAACATGCATGTGGAACCTAGAGTATGATCAACCATGTGATCGGGAGACGTGTTCAAATATGTCTCAGTTTTCCTCCCCTGGTACTCGGGTGCAACATTCCAGACGCTTTACTAACACTCTCCCCACTTGGAGAGTCAGTCCCTTTAACCTCCTGTTTGGCCCAGTTTGCAATTTCTGCGGAAGATGAACAGGAATAGCGAGAACCAATGAGAAGCTAGCTGGAGGTGTCTGGACGGGCAAATTTAACTCTCATTTCCCACCAGGAAGAGGAATTAACCAAAGGCTCAGCATGCCAGGCCGGAACCAGATTAGGGCCTGAAGCCATCCTGCGGTGTTGCGGCCAGGTCACAAGAAAGCGAGTTGAAGAAAGGAGCTCAGGGGCACTGTAATTCACAAACCTGCAGAGTTATAAATGACAGCTATCGTCCAAAAATAGACTGAAGTAAGGCTGCCAAGAGGACTTGAAAGCGGGGCAGAATTGCAGGAAACCGATTTCAGGAGGTAGACTGGAATTGCATTGAAAGCATAGGAAAAGAGGCAGAACGTCCACAATGATGCACTTGGCCAAAAAGGGCGTATGCGTTTTTTCCTGAATATATTCAGGAAAAAACGCATACGCCCTTTTTGGCCAACCAAGCAAGCTTGCAAAGGAAATCTGCACTACAATGAAGTCTCACTTCCCCCCGGTCAAAAGGGCCATCTGAAAAAAGTGTAAAATCCAGAAAGGCAGGACAGGCCATGGAGAACTGGGAGCCTTGTTATGCTGATGGGCGGGATGTTAATTGACAACAGACACTCGGGAGAAGTGTATGGTGTTTCCTGAAACATCTAAAAAACAAAGCAACAGAGCCTAGGGCACTTCCACTTATGGTCCTACAGCTTAGGGAAATTAAAATCAAAAAGACACAGCCACCCCAAAGTTTCGGACGCCTCTGTTTACAAGAACCTCGTTTACAGTACAAGTTCAACATCGCAGAAAGTGAAAAATGGATAAAGAAGTTGTGGTATTTACTTACAAAGCAATATCACTCAACAATGAAATCTGTGTCATCAGGCCCTTAGCAGCACAATGAGTGGATTCAGGTATGATGATTCTAACTGAAGTAAGTCACACAGAAAAAGAAACATCATAAGATATCAGTAATACACGGAATGTAAACTTGGATACACAGGAACTGAATTACAGAACAGAACAGGGTCTCAAATTTAGAAAACCAACTTATGCTTGCTTAAGGGGAAAGGTGAGTTGGGGTGCTGCATAAAACCAGAGATTGAAATGAGCACAGATAAAGTTCCTTAAGCCAAGTATGGAATAGACAAGAGCTACTCCTTGCTCAACGAAATGGACTCAACACCCCATATTAAACGCCTAAGAATGTACCTGACTAGTAAGTATCTTAAAACCTATGGATTGCTATGTCTCCAAAAGAGAATCAAGCGTGTGTACAGGGGCATAAACGCAGCAGTGATAGGATTGGAGAGGTTCGGTGAGCAAATGAAGACCCTTTGAAATCATATTGCATGGTACCCATTCCACGGGTCTCAACTCTCCAGGTTTAAGGTATTCTTCCTTCAGCTAAAACATGCATGTGGAACCCAGAGTATGATCAACCATGTGAACGGTAGACGTGTTCAAATATGTCTCAGTTTTCCTCCCCTGGTACTCTGGTGCAACATCCCAGACGCTTTACTAACACTCTCCCCACTTGGAGAGTCAGCGCCTTTAACCTCCTGTTTGGCCCAGTTTGCAATTTCTGCGGAAGATGAACAGGAATAGCGAGAACCAATGAGAGACTAGCTGGAGGTGTCTGGACGGGCAAATTTAACTCTCATTTCCCACCAGGAAGAGGAAATAACCAAAGGCTCAGCGTGCCGTGCCGGAACCAGATTAGGGCCTGAAGCCATCCTGCGGTGTTGCGGCCAGCTCAAAAGAAAGCGAGTTGAAGAAAGGAGCTCAGGGGCACTGTAATTCACAAACCTGCAGAGTTATAAATGACAGCTATCGTCCAAAAATAGACTGAAGTAAGGCTGCCAAGAGGACTTGAAAGCGGGGCAGAATTGCAGGAAACCGATTTCAGGAGGTAGACTGGAATTGCATTGAAAGCATAGGAAAAGAGGCAGAACGTCCACAATGATGCACTTGGCCAAAAAGGGCGTATGCGTTTTTTCCTGAATATATTCAGGAAAAAACGCATACGCCCATTTTGGCCAACCAAGCAAGCTTGCAAAGGAAATCTGCACTACAATGAAGTCTCACTTCCCCCCGGTCAAAAGGGCCATCTGAAAAAAGTGTAAAATCCAGAAAGGCAACAGGCCATTGAGAACTGCGAGCCTTGTTATGCTGATGGGCGGGATGTAAATTGCCAACAGACACTCGGGAGAAGTGTATGGTGTTTCCTGAAACATCTAAAAAACAAAGCAACAGAGCCTAGGGCACTTCCACTTATGGTCCTATAGCTTAGGGAAATTAAAATCAAAAAGACACAGCCACCCCAAAGTTTGGAACGGCTCTGTTTACAAGAACCTCGTTTACACTACAAGTTCAACATCGCAGAAAGTGAAAAATGGATAAAGAAGTTGTGGTATTTACTTACAAAGCAATATCACTCAGCAATGAAATCTGTGTCATCAGGCCCTTAGCAGCACAATGAGTGGATTCAGGTATGATGATTCTAACTGAAGTAAGTCACACAGAAAAAGAAACATCATAAGATATCAGTAATACACGGAATGTAAACTTGGCTACACAAGAACTGAATTACAGAACAGAACAGGGTCTCAAATTTAGAAAACCAACTTATGCTTGCTTAAGGGTAAAGGTGAGTTGGGGTGCTGCATAAAACCAGAGATTGAAATGAGCACAGATAAAGTTCCTTAAGCCAAATATGGAATAGACAAGAGCTACACTTTGCTCAACGAAATGGACTCAACACCGCATATTAAACGCCTAAGAATGTACCTGACTAGCAAGCATCTTAAAACCTATGGATTACTATGTCTCCGAAAGAGAATCAAGCATGTGTACAGGGGCATAAACGCAGCAGTGATAGGATTGGAGAGGTTTGGTGAGCAAATGAAGACCATTTGAAGTCATATTGCATGGTACCCATTCCACGGGTTTCAACTACCCAGGTTTAAGGTATTCTTCCTTCAGCTAAAACATGCATGTGGAACCTAGAGTATGATCAACCATGTGATCGGGAGACGTGTTCAAATATGTCTCAGTTTTCCTCCCCTGGTACTCGGGTGCAACATTCCAGACGCTTTACTAACACTCTCCCCACTTGGAGAGTCAGTCCCTTTAACCTCCTGTTTGGCCCAGTTTGCAATTTCTGCGGAAGATGAACAGGAATAGCGAGAACCAATGAGAGGCTAGCTGGAGGTGTCTGGACGGGCAAATTTAATTCTCATTTCCCACCAGGAAGAGGAATTAACCAAAGGCTCAGCATGCCAGGCCAGAACCAGATTAGGGCCTGAAGCCATCCTGCGGTGTTGCGGCCAGGTCACAAGAAAGCGAGTTGAAGAAAGGAGCTCAGGGGCACTGTAATTCACAAACCTGCAGAGTTATAAATGACAGCTATCGTCCAAAAATAGACTGAAGTAAGGCTGCCAAGAGGACTTGAAAGCGGGGCAGAATTGCAGGAAACCGATTTCAGGAGGTAGACTGGAATTGCATTGAAAGCATAGGAAAAGAGGCAGAACGTCCACAATGATGCACTTGGCCAAAAAGGGCGTATGCGTTTTTTCCTGAATATATTCAGGAAAAAACGCATACGCACTTTTTGGCCAACCAAGCAAGCTTGCAAAGGAAATCTGCACTACAATGAAGTCTCACTTCCCCCCGGTCAAAAGGGCCATCTGAAAAAAGTGTAAAATACAGAAAGGCAGGACAGGCCATGGAGAACTGGGAGCCTTGTTATGCTGATGGGCGGGATGTAAATTGCCAACAACCACTCGGGAGAAGTGTATGGTGTTTCCTGAAACATCTAAAAAACAAAGCAACAGAACCTAGGGCACTTCCACTTATGGTCCTACAGCTTAGGGAAATTAAAATCAAAAAGACACAGCCACCCCAAAGTTTGGGACGCCTCTGTTTACAAGAACCTCGTTTACAGTACAAGTTCAACATCGCAGAAAGTGAAAAATGGATAAAGAAGTTGTGGTATTTACTTACAAAGCAATATCACTCAGCAATGAAATCTGTGTCATCAGGCCCTTAGCAGCACAATGAGTGGATTCAGGTATGATGATTCTAACTGAAGTAAGTCACACAGAAAAAGAAACATCATAAGATATCAGTAATACACGGAATGTAAACTTGGATACACAGGAACTGAATTACAGAACAGAACAGGGTCTCAAATTTAGAAAACCAACTTATGCTTGCTTAAGGGTAAAGGTGAGTTGGGGTGCTGCATAAAACCAGAGATTGAAATGAGTACAGATAAAGTTCCTTAAGTCAAATATGGAATAGACAAGAGCTACTCCTTGCTCAACGAAATGGACTCAACATCGCATATTAAACGCCTAAGAATGTACCTGACTAGTAAGTATCTTAAAACCTATGGATTGCTATGTCTCCGAAAGAGAATCAAGCATGTGTACAGGGGCATAAACGCAGCAGTGATAGGATTGGAGAGGTTCGGTGAGCAAATGAAGACCCTTTGAAGTCATATTGCATGGTACCAATTACACGGGTCTTAACTCTCCAGGTTTAAGGTATTCTTCCTTCAGCTAAAACATGCATGTGGAACCCAAGTATGATCAACCATGTGAACGGGAGACGTGTTCAAATATGTCTCAGTTTTCCTCCCCTGGTACTCGGGTGCAACATTCCAGACGCTTTACTAACACTCTCCCGACTTGGAGAGTCAGCGCCTTTAACCTCCTGTTTGGCCCAGTTTGCAATTTCTGCGGAAGATGAACAGGAATAGTGAGAACCAATGAGAGACTAGCTGGAGGTGTCTGGACGGGCAAATTTAACTCTCATTTCCCACCAGGAAGAGGAAATAACCAAAGGCTCAGCGTGCCGTGCCGGAACCAGATTAGGGCCTGAAGCCATCCTGCGGTGTTGCGGCCAGCTCAAAAGAAAGCGAGTTGAAGAAAGGAGCTCAGGGGCACTGTAATTCACAAACCTGCAGAGTTATAAATGACAGCTATCGTCCAAAAATAGACTGAAGTAAGGCTGCCAAGAGGACTTGAAAGCGGGGCAGAATTGCAGGAAACCGATTTCAGGAGGTAGACTGGAATTGCATTGAAAGCATAGGAAAAGAGGCAGAACGTCCACAATGATGCACTTGGCCAAAAAGGGCGTATGCGTTTTTTCCTGAATATATTCAGGAAAAAACGCATACGCCCTTTTTGGCCAACCAAGCAAGCTTGCAAAGGAAATCTGCACTACAATGAAGTCTCACTTCCCCCCGGTCAAAAGGGCCATCTGAAAAAAGTGTAAAATACAGAAAGGCAGGACAGGCCATGGAGAACTGGGAGCCTTGTTATGCTGATGGGCGGGATGTAAATTGCCAACAACCACTCGGGAGAAGTGTATGGTGTTTCCTGAAACATCTAAAAAACAAAGCAACAGAACCTAGGGCACTTCCACTTATGGTCCTATAGCTTAGGGAAATTAAAATCAAAAAGACACAGCCACCCCAAAGTTTGGAACGGCTCTGTTTACAAGAACCTCGTTTACACTACAAGTTCAACATCGCAGAAAGTGAAAAATGGATAAAGAAGTTGTGGTATTTACTTACAAAGCAATATCACTCAGCAATGAAATCTGTGTCATCAGGCCCTTAGCAGCACAATGAGTGGATTCAGGTATGATGATTCTAACTGAAGTAAGTCACACAGAAAAAGAAACATCATAAGATATCAGTAATACACGGAATGTAAACTTGGCTACACAGGAACTGAATTACAGAACAGAACAGGGACTCAAATTTAGAAAACCAACTTATGCTTGCTTAAGGGTAAAGGTGAGTTGGGGTGCTGCATAAAACCAGAGATTGAAATGAGCACAGATAAAGTTCCTTAAGTCAAATATGGAATAGACAAGAGCTACTCCTTGCTCAACGAAATGGACTCAACACCCCATATTAAACGACTAAGAATGTACCTGACTAGTAAGTATCTTAAAACCTATGGATTGCTATGTCTCCGAAAGAGAATCAAGCATGTGTACAGGGGCATAAACGCAGCAGTGATAGGATTGGAGAGGTTTGGTGAGCAAATGAAGACCATTTGAAGTCATATTGCATGGTACCCATTACACGGGTTTCAACTACCCAGGTTTAAGGTATTCTTCCTTCAGCTAAAACATGCATGTGGAACCTAGAGTATGATCAACCATGTGATCGGGAGACGTGTTCAAATATGTCTCAGTTTTCCTCCCCTGGTACTCGGGTGCAACATTCCAGACGCTTTACTAACACTCTCCCCACTTGGAGAGTCAGTCCCTTTAACCTCCTGTTTGGCCCAGTTTGCAATTTCTGCGGAAGATGAACAGGAATAGCGAGAACCAATGAGAAGCTAGCTGGAGGTGTCTGGACGGGCAAATTTAACTCTCATTTCCCACCAGGAAGAGGAATTAACCAAAGGCTCAGCATGCCAGGCCGGAACCAGATTAGGGCCTGAAGCCATCCTGCGGTGTTGCGGCCAGGTCACAAGAAAGCGAGTTGAAGAAAGGAGCTCAGGGGCACTGTAATTCACAAACCTGCAGAGTTATAAATGACAGCTATCGTCCAAAAATAGACTGAAGTAAGGCTGCCAAGAGGACTTGAAAGCGGGGCAGAATTGCAGGAAACCGATTTCAGGAGGTAGACTGGAATTGCATTGAAAGCATAGGAAAAGAGGCAGAACGTCCACAATGATGCACTTGGCCAAAAAGGGCGTATGCGTTTTTTCCTGAATATATTCAGGAAAAAACGCATACGCCCTTTTTGGCCAACCAAGCAAGCTTGCAAAGGAAATCTGCACTACAATGAAGTCTCACTTCCCCCCGGTCAAAAGGGCCATCTGAAAAAAGTGTAAAATCCAGAAAGGCAGGACAGGCCATGGAGAACTGGGAGCCTTGTTATGCTGATGGGCGGGATGTTAATTGACAACAGACACTCGGGAGAAGTGTATGGTGTTTCCTGAAACATCTAAAAAACAAAGCAACAGAGCCTAGGGCACTTCCACTTATGGTCCTACAGCTTAGGGAAATTAAAATCAAAAAGACACAGCCACCCCAAAGTTTCGGACGCCTCTGTTTACAAGAACCTCGTTTACAGTACAAGTTCAACATCGCAGAAAGTGAAAAATGGATAAAGAAGTTGTGGTATTTACTTACAAAGCAATATCACTCAACAATGAAATCTGTGTCATCAGGCCCTTAGCAGCACAATGAGTGGATTCAGGTATGATGATTCTAACTGAAGTAAGTCACACAGAAAAAGAAACATCATAAGATATCAGTAATACACGGAATGTAAACTTGGCTACACAGGAACTGAATTACAGAACAGAACAGGGTCTCAAATTTAGAAAACCAACTTATGCTTGCTTAAGGGTAAAGGTGAGTTGGGGTGCTGCATAAAACCAGAGATTGAAATGAGCACAGATAAAGTTCCTTAAGTCAAATATGGAAATAGACAAGAGCTACTCCTTGCTCAACGAAATGGACTCAACACCGCATATTAAACGCCTAAGAATGTACCTGACTAGTAAGTATCTTAAAACCTATGGATTGCTATGTCTCCGAAAGAGAATCAAGCATGTGTACAGGGGCATAAACGCAGCAGTGATAGGATTGGAGAGGTTCGGTGAGCAAATGAAGACCCTTTGAAGTCATATTGCATGGTACCCATTCCACGGGTTTCAACTACCCAGGTTTAAGGTATTCTTCCTTCAGCTAAAACATGCATGTGGAACCTAGAGTATGATCAACCATGTGATCGGGAGACGTGTTCAAATATGTCTCAGTTTTCCTCCCCTGGTACTCGGGTGCAACATTCCAGACGCTTTACTAACACTCTCCCCACTTGGAGAGTCAGTCCCTTTAACCTCCTGTTTGGCCCAGTTTGCAAATTCTGCGGAAGATGAACAGGAATAGCGAGAACCAATGAGAGGCTAGCTGGAGGTGTCTGGACGGGCAAATTTAACTCTCATTTCCCACCAGGAAGAGGAATTAACCAAAGGCTCAGCATGCCGTGCCGGAACCAGATTAGGGCCTGAAGCCATCCTGCGGTGTTGCGGCCAGGTCACAAGAAAGCGAGTTGAAGAAAGGAGCTCAGGGGCACTGTAATTCACAAACCTGCAGAGTTATAAATGACAGCTATCGTCCAAAAATAGACTGAAGTAAGGCTGCCAAGAGGACTTGAAAGCGGGGCAGAATTGCAGGAAACCGATTTCAGGAGGTAGACTGGAATTGCATTGAAAGCATAGGAAAAGAGGCAGAACGTCCACAATGATGCACTTGGCCAAAAAGGGCGTAAGCGTTTTTTCCTGAATATATTCAGGAAAAAACGCATACGCCCTTTTTGGCCAACCAAGCAAGCTTGCAAAGGAAATCTGCACTACAATGAAGTCTCACTTCCCCCCGGTCAAAAGGGCCATCTGAAAAAAGTGTAAAATCCAGAAAGGCAGGACAGGCCATGGAGAACTGGGAGCCTTGTTATGCTGATGGGCGGGATGTAAATTGCCAACAGACACTCGGGAGAAGTGTATGGTGTTTCCTGAAACATCTAAAAAACAAAGCAACAGAGCCTAGGGCACTACCACTTATGGTCCTATAGCTTAGGGAAATTAAAATCAAAAAGACACAGCCACCCCAAAGTTTGGGACGCCTCTGTTTACAAGAACCTCGTTTACAGTACAAGTTCAACATTGCAGAAAGTGAAAAATGGATAAAGAAGTTGTGGTATTTACTTACAAAGCAATATCACTCAGCAATGAAATCTATGTCATCAGGCCCTTAGCATCACAATGAGTGGATTCAGGTATGATGATTCTAACTGAAATAAGTCACACAGAAAAAGAAACATCATAAGATATCAGTAATACACGGAATGTAAACTTGGCTACACAGGAACTGAATTACAGAACAGAACAGGGTCTCAAATTTAGAAAACCAACATATGCTTGCTTAAGGGAAAAGGTGAGGTGGGGTGCTGCATAAAACCAGAGATTGAAATGAGCACAGATAAAGTTCCTTAAGTCAAATATGGAATAGACAAGAGCTACTCCTTGCTCAACGAAATGGACTCAACACCGCATACTAAACGCCTAAGAATGTACCTGAATAGTAAGTATCGTAAAACCTATGGATTGCTATGTCTCCAAAAGAGAATCAAGCATGTGTACAGGGGCATAAACGCAGCAGTGATAGGATTGGAGAGGTTCGGTGAGCAAATGAAGACCCTTTGAAGTCATATTGCATGGTACCCATTACACGGGTCTCAACTCTCAAGGTTTAAGGTATTCTTCCTTCAGCTAAAACATGCATGTGGAACCCAAGTATGATCAACCATGTGAACGGGAGACGTGTTCAAATATGTCTCAGTTTTCCTCCCCTGGTACTCGGGTGTAACATTCCAGACGCTTTGCTAACACTCTCCCCACTTGGAGAGTCAGTCCCTTTAACCTCCTGTTTGGCCCAGTTTGCAATTTCTGCGGAAGATGAACAGGAATAGCGAGAACCAATGAGAGGCTAGCTGGAGGTGTCTGGACGGGCAAATTTAACTCTCATTTCCCACCAGGAAGAGGAATTAACCAAAGGCTCAGCATGCCGGGCCGGAACCAGATTAGGGCCTGAAGCCATCCTGCGGTGTTGCGGCCAGGTCACAAGAAAGCGAGTTGAAGAAAGGAGCTCAGGGGCACTGTAATTCACAAACCTGCAGAGTTATAAATGACAGCTATCGTCCAAAAATAGACTGAAGTAAGGCTGCCAAGAGGACTTGAAAGCGGGGCAGAATTGCAAGAAACCGATTTCAGGAGGTAGACTGGAATTGCATTGAAAGCATAGGAAAAGAGGCAGAACGTCCACAATGATGCACTTGGCCAAAAAGGGCGTATGCGTTTTTTCCTAAATATATTCAGGAAAAAACGCATACGCCCTTTTTGGCCAACCAAGCAAGCTTGCAAAGGAAATGTGCACTACAATGAAGTCTCACTTCCCCTCGGTCAAAAGGGCCATCTGAAAAAAGTGTAAAATCCAGAAAGGCAACAGGCCATTGAGAACTGGGAGCCTTGTTATGCTGATGGGCGGGATGTAAATTGCCAACAGACACTCGGGAGAAGTGTATGGTGTTTCCTGAAACATCTAAAAAACAAAGCAACAGAGCCTAGGGCACTTCCACTTATGGTCCTATAGCTTAGGGAAATTAAAATCAAAAAGACACAGCCACCCCAAAGTTTGGAACGGCTCTGTTTACAAGAACCTCGTTTACAGTACAAGTTCAACATCGCAGAAAGTGAAAAATGGATAAAGAACTTGTGGTACTTACGTACAATGCAGTATCACTCAGCAATGAAATCTATGTCATCAGGCCCGTAGCAGCATAATGAGTAGATTCTGGTACGATGATTCTAACTGAAATAAGTCACCCAGAAAAAGAAACATCATAAGATATCACTAATACACGGAATGTAAACTTGGCTACACAGGAACTGAATTCAAAAACAGAACAGGTTCTCAAATTTAGAAAACCAACTTATGCTTGCTTAAGGGGAAAGGTGAGTTGGGTTGCTGCATAAAACCAGAGATTGAAATGAGCACAGATAAAGTTCCTTAAGCCAAATACGGAATAGACAAGAGCTACTCCTTGCTCAACGAAATGGACTCAACACCGCATATTAAACGCCTAAGAATGTACCTGACTAGTAAGTATCTTAAAACCTATGGATTGCTATGTCTCCGAAAGAGAATCAAGCATGTGTACAGGGGCATAAACGCAGCAGTGATAGGATTGGAGAGGTTCGGTGAGCAAATGAAGACCCTTTGAAGTCATATTGCATGGTACCCATTCCACGGGTTTCAACTACCCAGGTTTTAGGTATTCTTCCTTCAGCTAAAACATGCATGTGGAACCCAGAGTATGATCTACCATGTGATCGGGAGACGTGTTCAAATATGTCTCAGTTTTCGTACCCTGGTACTCGGGTGCAACATTCCAGACGCTTTACTAACACTCTCCCCACTTGGAGAGTCAGCGCCTTTAACCTCCTGTTTGGCCCAGTTTGCAATTTCTGCGGAAGATGAACAGGAATAGCGAGAACCAATGAGAGGCTAGCTGGAGGTGTCTGGACGGGCAAATTTAACTCTCATTTCCCACCAGGAGGAGGAAATAACCAAAGGCTCAGCATACCGTGCCAGAACCAGATTAGGGCCTGAAGCCATCCTGCGGTGTTGCGGCCAGGTCACAAGAAAGCGAGTTGAAGAAAGGAGCTCAGGGGCACTGTAATTCACAAACCTGCAGAGTTATAAATGACAGCTATCATCCAAAAATAGACTGAAGTAAGGCTGCCAAGAGGACTTGAAAGCGGGGCAGAATTGCAGGAAACCGATTTCAGGAGGTAGACTGGAATTGCATTGAAAGCATAGGAAAAGAGGCAGAACGTCCACAATGATGCACTTGGCCAAAAAGGGCGTATGCGTTTTTTCCTGAATATATTCAGGAAAAAACGCATACGCCCTTTTTGGCCAACCAAGCAAGCTTGCAAAGGAAATCTGCACTACAATGAAGTCTCACTTCCCCCGGTCAAAAGGGCCATCTGAAAAACTGTAAAATCCAGAAAGACAGGACAGGCCATGGAGAACTGGGAGCCTTGTTATGCTGATGGGCGGGATGTAAATTGCCAACAACCACTCGGGAGAAGTGTATGGTGTTTCATGAAACATCTAAAAAACAAAGCAACAGAACCTAGGGCACTTCCACTTATGGTCCTATAGCTTAGGGAAATTAAAATCAAAAAGACACAGCCACCCCAAAGTTTGGGACGCCTCCGTTTACAAGAACCTCGTTTACCGTACAAGTTCAATATCACAGAAAGTGAAAAATGGATAAAGAACTTGTGGTACTTACATACAATGCAGTATCACTCAGCAATGAAATCTATGTCATCAGGCCCGTAGCAGCATAATGAGTGGATTCAGGTACGATGATTCTAACTGAAATAAGTCACACAGAAAAAGAAACATCATAAGATATCACTAATACACGGAATGTAAACTTGGCTACACAGGAACTGCATTCCAAAACTGAACAGGGTCTCAAATTTAGAAAACCATCTTATGCTTGCTTAAGGGGAAAGGTGAGTTGGGGTGCTGCATAAAACCAGAGATTGAAATGAGCACAGATAAAGTTCCTTAAGCCAAATATGGAATAGACAAGAGCTACTCCTTGCTCAACGAAATGGACTCAACACCGCATATTAAACGCCTAAGAATGTACCTGACTAGTAAGTATCTTAAAACCTATGGATTGCTATGTCTCCGAAAGAGAATCAAGCATGTGTACAGGGGCATAAACGCAGCAGTGATAGGATTGGAGAGGTTCGGTGAGCAAATGAAGACCCTTTGAAGTCATATTGCATGGTACCCATTCCACGGGTTTCAACTACCCAGGTTTTACGTATTCTTCCTTCAGCTAAAATATGCATGTGGAACCCAGAGTATGATCAACCATGTGATTGGGAGACGTGTTCAAATATGTCTCAGTTTTCCTCCCCTGGTACTCGGGTGCAACATTCCAGACGCTTTACTAACACTCTCCCCACTTGGAGAGTCAGTCCCTTTAACCTCCTGTTTGGCCCAGTTTGCAATTTCTGCGGAAGATGAACAGGAATAGCGAGAACCAAGGAGAGGCTAGCTGGAGGTGTCTGGACGGGCAAATTTAACTCTCATTTCCCACCAGGAAGAGGAAATAACCAAAGGCTCAGCGTGCCGTGCCGGAACCAGATTAGGGCCTGAAGCCATCCTGCGGTGTTGCGGCCAGGTCACAAGAAAGCGAGTTGAAGAAAGGAGCTCAGGGGCACTGTAATTCACAAACCTGCAGAGTTATAAATGACAGCTATCGTCCAAAAATAGACTGAAGTAAGGCTGCCAAGAGGACTTGAAAGCGGGGCAGAATTGCAAGAAACCGATTTCAGGAGGTAGACTGGAATTGCATTGAAAGCATAGGAAAAGAGGCAGAACGTCCACAATGATGCACTTGGCCAAAAAGGGCGTATGCGTTTTTTCCTGAATATATTCAGGAAAAAACGCATACGCCCTTTTTGGCCAACCAAGCAAGCTTGCAAAGGAAATCTGCACTACAATGAAGTCTCACATCCCCCCGGTCAAAAGGGCCATCTGAAAAAAGTGTAAAATCCAGAAAGGCAGGACAGGCCATGGAGAACTGGGAGCCTTGTTATGCTGATGGGCGGGATGTAAATTGCCAACAACCACTCGGGAGAAGTGTATGGTGTTTCCTGAAACATCTAAAAAACAAAGCAACAGAGCCTAGGGCACTTCCACTTATGGTCCTATAGCTTAGGGAAATTAAAATCAAAAAGACACAGCCACCCCAAAGTTTGGAACGGCTCTGTTTACAAGAACCTCGTTTACAGTACAAGTTCAACATCGCAGAAAGTGAAAAATGGATAAAGAAGTTGTGGTATTTACTTACAAAGCAATATCACTCAGCAATGAAATCTGTGTCATCAGGCCGTTAGCAGCACAATGAGTGGATTCAGGTATGATGATTCTAACTGAAATAAGTCACACAGAAAAAGAAACATCATAAGATATCAGTAATACACGGAATGTAAACTTGGCTACACAGGAACTGAATTACAGAACAGAACAGGGACTCAAATTTAGAAAACCAACTTATGCTTGCTTAAGGGTAAAGGTGAGTTGGGGTGCTGCATAAAACCAGAGATTGAAATGAGCACAGATAAAGTTCCTTAAGCCAAATATGGAATAGACAAGAGCTACTCCTTGCTCAACGAAATGGACTCAACACCGCATATTAAACGCCTAAGAATGTACCTGACTAGTAAGTATCTTAAAACCTATGGATTGCTATGTCTCCGAAAGAGAATCAAGCATGTGTACAGGGGCATAAACGCAGCAGTGATAGGATTGGAGAGGTTCGGTGAGCAAATGAAGACCCTTTGAAGTCATATTGCATGGTACCCATTCCACGGGTTTCAACTACCCAGGTTTAAGGTATTCTTCCTTCAGCTAAAACATGCATGTGGAACCTAGAGTATGATCAACCATGTGATCGGGAGACGTGTTCAAATATGTCTCAGTTTTCCTCCCCTGGTACTCGGGTGCAACATTCCAGACGCTTTACTAACACTCTCCCCACTTGGAGAGTCAGTCCCTTTAACCTCCTGTTTGGCCCAGTTTGCAAATTCTGCGGAAGATGAACAGGAATAGCGAGAACCAATGAGAGGCTAGCTGGAGGTGTCTGGACGGGCAAATTTAACTCTCATTTCCCACCAGGAAGAGGAATTAACCAAAGGCTCAGCATGCCGTGCCGGAACCAGATTAGGGCCTGAAGCCATCCTGCGGTGTTGCGGCCAGGTCACAAGAAAGCGAGTTGAAGAAAGGAGCTCAGGGGCACTGTAATTCACAAACCTGCAGAGTTATAAATGACAGCTATCGTCCAAAAATAGACTGAAGTAAGGCTGCCAAGAGGACTTGAAAGCGGGGCAGAATTGCAGGAAACCGATTTCAGGAGGTAGACTGGAATTGCATTGAAAGCATAGGAAAAGAGGCAGAACGTCCACAATGATGCACTTGGCCAAAAAGGGCGTATGCGTTTTTTCCTGAATATATTCAGGAAAAAACGCATACGCCCTTTTTGGCCAACCAAGCAAGCTTGCAAAGGAAATCTGCACTACAATGAAGTCTCACTTCCCCCCGGTCAAAAGGGCCATCTGAAAAAAGTGTAAAATCCAGAAAGGCAGGACAGGCCATGGAGAACTGGGAGCCTTGTTATGCTGATGGGCGGGATGTAAATTGCCAACAGACACTCGGGAGAAGTGTATGGTGTTTCCTGAAACATCTAAAAAACAAAGCAACAGAGCCTAGGGCACTACCACTTATGGTCCTATAGCTTAGGGAAATTAAAATCAAAAAGACACAGCCACCCCAAAGTTTGGGACGCCTCTGTTTACAAGAACCTCGTTTACAGTACAAGTTCAACATCGCAGAAAGTGAAAAATGGATAAAGAAGTTGTGGTATTTACTTACAAAGCAATATCACTCAGCAATGAAATCTATGTCATCAGGCCCTTAGCATCACAATGAGTGGATTCAGGTATGATGATTCTAACTGAAATAAGTCACACAGAAAAAGAAACATCATAAGATATCAGTAATACACGGAATGTAAACTTGGCTACACAGGAACTGAATTACAGAACAGAACAGGGTCTCAAATTTAGAAAACCAACATATGCTTGCTTAAGGGAAAAGGTGAGGTGGGGTGCTGCATAAAACCAGAGATTGAAATGAGCACAGATAAAGTTCCTTAAGTCAAATATGGAATAGACAAGAGCTACTCCTTGCTCAACGAAATTGACTCAACACCGCATACTAAACGCCTAAGAATGTACCTGAATAGTAAGTATCGTAAAACCTATGGATTGCTATGTCTCCAAAAGAGAATCAAGCATGTGTACAGGGGCATAAACGCAGCAGTGATAGGATTGGAGAGGTTCGGTGAGCAAATGAAGACCCTTTGAAGTCATATTGCATGGTACCCATTACACGGGTCTCAACTCTCAAGGTTTAAGGTATTCTTCCTTCAGCTAAAACATGCATGTGGAACCCAAGTATGATCAACCATGTGAACGGGAGACGTGTTCAAATATGTCTCAGTTTTCCTCCCCTGGTACTCGGGTGTAACATTCCAGACGCTTTGCTAACACTCTCCCCACTTGGAGAGTCAGTCCCTTTAACCTCCTGTTTGGCCCAGTTTGCAATTTCTGCGGAAGATGAACAGGAATAGCGAGAACCAATGAGAGGCTAGCTGGAGGTGTCTGGACGGGCAAATTTAACTCTCATTTCCCACCAGGAAGAGGAATTAACCAAAGGCTCAGCATGCCGGGCCGGAACCAGATTAGGGCCTGAAGCCATCCTGCGGTGTTGCGGCCAGGTCACAAGAAAGCGAGTTGAAGAAAGGAGCTCAGGGGCACTGTAATTCACAAACCTGCAGAGTTATAAATGACAGCTATCGTCCAAAAATAGACTGAAGTAAGGCTGCCAAGAGGACTTGAAAGCGGGGCAGAATTGCAAGAAACCGATTTCAGGAGGTAGACTGGAATTGCATTGAAAGCATAGGAAAAGAGGCAGAACGTCCACAATGATGCACTTGGCCAAAAAGGGCGTATGCGTTTTTTCCTAAATATATTCAGGAAAAAACGCATACGCCCTTTTTGGCCAACCAAGCAAGCTTGCAAAGGAAATGTGCACTACAATGAAGTCTCACTTCCCCTCGGTCAAAAGGGCCATCTGAAAAAAGTGTAAAATCCAGAAAGGCAACAGGCCATTGAGAACTGGGAGCCTTGTTATGCTGATGGGCGGGATGTAAATTGCCAACAGACACTCGGGAGAAGTGTATGGTGTTTCCTGAAACATCTAAAAAACAAAGCAACAGAGCCTAGGGCACTTCCACTTATGGTCCTATAGCTTAGGGAAATTAAAATCAAAAAGACACAGCCACCCCAAAGTTTGGAACGGCTCTGTTTACAAGAACCTCGTTTACAGTACAAGTTCAACATCGCAGAAAGTGAAAAATGGATAAAGAACTTGTGGTACTTACGTACAATGCAGTATCACTCAGCAATGAAATCTATGTCATCAGGCCCGTAGCAGCATAATGAGTAGATTCTGGTACGATGATTCTAACTGAAATAAGTCACACAGAAAAAGAAACATCATAAGATATCACTAATACACGGAATGTAAACTTGGCTACACAGGAACTGAATTCAAAAACAGAACAGGTTCTCAAATTTAGAAAACCAACTTATGCTTGCTTAAGGGGAAAGGTGAGTTGGGTTGCTGCATAAAACCAGAGATTGAAATGAGCACAGATAAAGTTCCTTAAGCCAAATACGGAATAGACAAGAGCTACTCCTTGCTCAACGAAATGGACTCAACACCGCATATTAAACGCCTAAGAATGTACCTGACTAGTAAGTATCTTAAAACCTATGGATTGCTATGTCTCCGAAAGAGAATCAAGCATGTGTACAGGGGCATAAACGCAGCAGTGATAGGATTGGAGAGGTTCGGTGAGCAAATGAAGACCCTTTGAAGTCATATTGCATGGTACCCATTCCACGGGTTTCAACTACCCAGGTTTTAGGTATTCTTCCTTCAGCTAAAACATGCATGTGGAACCCAGAGTATGATCTACCATGTGATCGGGAGACGTGTTCAAATATGTCTCAGTTTTCGTACCCTGGTACTCGGGTGCAACATTCCAGACGCTTTACTAACACTCTCCCCACTTGGAGAGTCAGCGCCTTTAACCTCCTGTTTGGCCCAGTTTGCAATTTCTGCGGAAGATGAACAGGAATAGCGAGAACCAATGAGAGGCTAGCTGGAGGTGTCTGGACGGGCAAATTTAACTCTCATTTCCCACCAGGAGGAGGAAATAACCAAAGGCTCAGCATACCGTGCCAGAACCAGATTAGGGCCTGAAGCCATCCTGCGGTGTTGCGGCCAGGTCACAAGAAAGCGAGTTGAAGAAAGGAGCTCAGGGGCACTGTAATTCACAAACCTGCAGAGTTATAAATGACAGCTATCATCCAAAAATAGACTGAAGTAAGGCTGCCAAGAGGACTTGAAAGCGGGGCAGAATTGCAGGAAACCGATTTCAGGAGGTAGACTGGAATTGCATTGAAAGCATAGGAAAAGAGGCAGAACGTCCACAATGATGCACTTGGCCAAAAAGGGCGTATGCGTTTTTTCCTGAATATATTCAGGAAAAAACGCATACGCCCTTTTTGGCCAACCAAGCAAGCTTGCAAAGGAAATCTGCACTACAATGAAGTCTCACTTCCCCCGGTCAAAAGGGCCATCTGAAAAACTGTAAAATCCAGAAAGACAGGACAGGCCATGGAGAACTGGGAGCCTTGTTATGCTGATGGGCGGGATGTAAATTGCCAACAACCACTCGGGAGAAGTGTATGGTGTTTCATGAAACATCTAAAAAACAAAGCAACAGAACCTAGGGCACTTCCACTTATGGTCCTATAGCTTAGGGAAATTAAAATCAAAAAGACACAGCCACCCCAAAGTTTGGGACGCCTCCGTTTACAAGAACCTCGTTTACCGTACAAGTTCAATATCACAGAAAGTGAAAAATGGATAAAGAACTTGTGGTACTTACATACAATGCAGTATCACTCAGCAATGAAATCTATGTCATCAGGCCCGTAGCAGCATAATGAGTGGATTCAGGTACGATGATTCTAACTGAAATAAGTCACACAGAAAAAGAAACATCATAAGATATCACTAATACACGGAATGTAAACTTGGCTACACAGGAACTGCATTCCAAAACTGAACAGGGTCTCAAATTTAGAAAACCATCTTATGCTTGCTTAAGGGGAAAGGTGAGTTGGGGTGCTGCATAAAACCAGAGATTGAAATGAGCACAGATAAAGTTCCTTAAGCCAAATATGGAATAGACAAGAGCTACTCCTTGCTCAACGAAATGGACTCAACACCGCATATTAAACGCCTAAGAATGTACCTGACTAGTAAGTATCTTAAAACCTATGGATTGCTATGTCTCCGAAAGAGAATCAAGCATGTGTACAGGGGCATAAACGCAGCAGTGATAGGATTGGAGAGGTTCGGTGAGCAAATGAAGACCCTTTGAAGTCATATTGCATGGTACCCATTCCACGGGTTTCAACTACCCAGGTTTTACGTATTCTTCCTTCAGCTAAAATATGCATGTGGAACCCAGAGTATGATCAACCATGTGATTGGGAGACGTGTTCAAATATGTCTCAGTTTTCCTCCCCTGGTACTCGGGTGCAACATTCCAGACGCTTTACTAACACTCTCCCCACTTGGAGAGTCAGTCCCTTTAACCTCCTGTTTGGCCCAGTTTGCAATTTCTGCGGAAGATGAACAGGAATAGCGAGAACCAAGGAGAGGCTAGCTGGAGGTGTCTGGACGGGCAAATTTAACTCTCATTTCCCACCAGGAAGAGGAAATAACCAAAGGCTCAGCGTGCCGTGCCGGAACCAGATTAGGGCCTGAAGCCATCCTGCGGTGTTGCGGCCAGGTCACAAGAAAGCGAGTTGAAGAAAGGAGCTCAGGGGCACTGTAATTCACAAACCTGCAGAGTTATAAATGACAGCTATCGTCCAAAAATAGACTGAAGTAAGGCTGCCAAGAGGACTTGAAAGCGGGGCAGAATTGCAAGAAACCGATTTCAGGAGGTAGACTGGAATTGCATTGAAAGCATAGGAAAAGAGGCAGAACGTCCACAATGATGCACTTGGCCAAAAAGGGCGTATGCGTTTTTTCCTGAATATATTCAGGAAAAAACGCATACGCCCTTTTTGGCCAACCAAGCAAGCTTGCAAAGGAAATCTGCACTACAATGAAGTCTCACATCCCCCCGGTCAAAAGGGCCATCTGAAAAAAGTGTAAAATCCAGAAAGGCAGGACAGGCCATGGAGAACTGGGAGCCTTGTTATGCTGATGGGCGGGATGTAAATTGCCAACAACCACTCGGGAGAAGTGTATGGTGTTTCCTGAAACATCTAAAAAACAAAGCAACAGAGCCTAGGGCACTTCCACTTATGGTCCTATAGCTTAGGGAAATTAAAATCAAAAAGACACAGCCACCCCAAAGTTTGGAACGGCTCTGTTTACAAGAACCTCGTTTACAGTACAAGTTCAACATCGCAGAAAGTGAAAAATGGATAAAGAAGTTGTGGTATTTACTTACAAAGCAATATCACTCAGCAATGAAATCTGTGTCATCAGGCCGTTAGCAGCACAATGAGTGGATTCAGGTATGATGATTCTAACTGAAATAAGTCACACAGAAAAAGAAACATCATAAGATATCAGTAATACACGGAATGTAAACTTGGCTACACAGGAACTGAATTACAGAACAGAACAGGGACTCAAATTTAGAAAACCAACTTATGCTTGCTTAAGGGTAAAGGTGAGTTGGGGTGCTGCATAAAACCAGAGATTGAAATGAGCACAGATAAAGTTCCTTAAGCCAAATATGGAATAGACAAGAGCTACTCCTTGCTCAACGAAATGGACTCAACACCGCATATTAAACGCCTAAGAATGTACCTGACTAGTAAGTATCTTAAAACCTATGGATTGCTATGTCTCCGAAAGAGAATCAAGCATGTGTACAGGGGCATAAACGCAGCAGTGATAGGATTGGAGAGGTTCGGTGAGCAAATGAAGACCCTTTGAAGTCATATTGCATGGTACCCATTCCACGGGTTTCAACTACCCAGGTTTAAGGTATTCTTCCTTCAGCTAAATCATGCATGTGGAACCCAAGTATGATCAACCATGTGAACGGGAGACGTGTTCAAATATGTCTCAGTTTTCCTCCCCTGGTACTCGGGTGCAACATTCCAGACGCTTTACTAACACTCTCCCCACGTGGAGAGTCAGAGCCTTTAACCTCCTGTTTGGCCCAGTTTGCAATTTCTGCGGAAGATGAACAGGAATAGCGAGAACCAATGAGAGGCTAGCTGGAGGTGTCTGGACGGGTAAATTTAACTCTCATTTCCCACCAGGAAGAGGAAATAACCAAAGGCTCAGCATGCCGTACCGGAACCAGATTAGGGCCTGAAGCCATCCTGCGGTGTTGCGGCCAGCTCAAAAGAAAGCGAGTTGAAGAAAGGAGCTCAGGGGCACTGTAATTCACAAACCTGCAGAGTTATAAATGACAGCTATCGTCCAAAAATAGACTGAAGTAAGGCTGCCAAGAGGACTTGAAAGCGGGGCAGAATTGCAGGAAACCGATTTCAGGAGGTAGACTGGAATTGCATTGAAAGCATAGGAAAAGAGGCAGAACGTCCACAATGATGCACTTGGCCAAAAAGGGCGTATACGTTTTTTCCTGAATATATTCAGGAAAAAACGCATACACCCTTTTTGGTCAACCAAGCAAGCTTGCAAATGAAATCTGCACTACAATGAAGTCTCACTTCCCCCCGGTCAAAAGGGCCATCTGAAAAAAGTGTAAAATCCAGAAAGGCAGGACAGGCCATGGAGAACTGGGAGCCTTGTTATGCTGATGGGCTGGATGTAAATTGCCAACAGACACTTGGGAGAAGTGTATGGTGTTTCCTGAAACATCTAAAAAACAAAGCAACAGAGCCTAGGGCACTTCCACTTATGGTCCTATAGCTTAGGGAAATTAAAATCAAAAAGACACAGCCACCCCAAAGTTTGGGACGCCTCTGTTTACAAGAACCTCGTTTACAGTACAAGTTCAACATCGCAGAAAGTGAAAAATGGATAAAGAAGTTGTGGTATTTACTTACAAAGCAATATCACTCAGCAATGAAATCTGTGTCATCAGGCCCTTAGCAGCACAATGAGTGGATTCAGGTATGATGATTCTAACTGAAATAAGTCACACAGAAAAAGAAACATCATAAGATATCAGTAATACACGGAATGTAAACTTGGCTACACAGGAACTGAATTCCAAAACAGAACAGGGTCTCAAATTTAGAAAACCAACTTATGCTTGCTTAAGGGGAAAGGTGAGTTGGGGTGCTGCATAAAACCAGAGATTGAAATGAGCACAGATAAAGTTCCTTAGGCCAAATATGGAATAGACAAGAGCTACTCCTTGCTCAACGAAATGGACTCAAAACCCCATATTAAACGCCTAAGAATGTACCTGACTAGTAAGTATCTTAAAACCTATGGATTGCTATGTCTCCAAAAGAGAATCAAGCGTGTGTACAGGGGCATAAACGCAGCAGTGATAGGATTGGAGAGGTTCGGTGAGCAAATGAAGACCCTTTGAAGTCATATTGCATGGTACCCATTACACGGGTCTCAACTCTCCAGGTTTAAGGTATTCTTCCTTCAGCTAAAACATGCATGTGGAACCCAGAGTATGATCAACCATGTGAACGGGAGACGTGTTCAAATATGTCTCAGTTTTCCTCCCCTGGTACTCGGGTGCAACATTCCAGACGCTTTACTAACACTCTCCCGACTTGGAGAGTCAGTCCCTTTAACCTCCTGTTTGGCCCAGTTTGCAATTTCTGCGGAAGATGAACAGGAATAGCGAGAACCAATGAGAGGCTAGCTGGAGGTGTCTGCACGGGCAAATTTAACTCTCATTTCCCACCAGGAAGACGAATTAACCAAAGGCTCAGCATGCCGGGCCGGAACCAGATTAGGGCCTGAAGCCATCCTGCGGTGTTGCGGCCAGGTCACAAGAAAGCGAGTTGAAGAAAGGAGCTCAGGGGCACTGTAATTCACAAACCTGCAGAGTTATAAATGACAGCTATCGTCCAAAAATAGACTGAAGTAAGGCTGCCAAGAGGACTTGAAAGCGGGGCAGAATTGCAGGAAACCGATTTCAGGAGGTAGACTGGAATTGCATTGAAAGCATAGGAAAAGAGGCAGAACGTCCACAATGATGCACTTGGCCAAAAAGGGTGTATGCGTTTTTTCCTGAATATATTCAGGAAAAAACGCATACGCCCTTTTTGGCCAACCAAGCAAGCTTGCAAAGGAAATCTGCACTACAATGAAGTCTCACTTCCCCCCGGTCAAAAGGGCCATCTGAAAAAAGTGTAAAATCCAGAAAGGCAACAGGCCATTGAGAACTGGGAGCCTTGTTATGCTGATGGGCGGGATGTAAATTGCCAACAGACACTCGCGAGAAGTGTATGGTGTTTCCTGAAACATCTAAAAAACAAAGCAACAGAGCCTAGGGCACTTCCACTTATGGTCCTATAGCTTAGGGAAATTAAAATCAAAAAGACACAGCCACCCCAAAGTTTGGAACGGCTCTGTTTACAAGAACCTCGTTTACAGTACAAGTTCAACATCGCAGAAAGTGAAAAATTGATAAAGAAGTTGTGGTATTCACTTAGAAAGCAATATCACTCAGCAATGAAATCTATGTCATCAGGCCCGTAGCAGCACAATGAGTGGATTCAGGTATGATGATTCTAACAGAAATAAGTGACACAGAAAAGGAAACATCATAAGATATCAATAATACACGGAATGGAAACTTGGCTACACAGGAACTGAATTACAGAACAGAACAGGGTCTCAAATTTAGAAAACCAACTTATGCTTGCTTAATGGTAAAGGTGAGTTGGGGTGCTGCATAAAACCAGAGATTGAAATGAGCACACATAAAGTTCCTTAAGCCAAATATGGAATAGACAAGAGCTACTCCTTGCTCAACGAAATGGACTCAACACCGCATATTAAACGCCTAAGAATGTATCTGACTAGTAAGTATCTTAAAACCTATGGATTGCTATGTCTCCGAAGGGGAATCAAGCATGTGTACAGGGGCATAAACGCAGCAGTGATAGGATTGGAGAGGTTCGGTGAGCAAATGAAGACCCTTTGAAGTCATATTGCATGGTACCCATTCCACGGGTTTCAACTACCCAGGTTTAAGGTATTCTTCCTTCAGCTAAAACATGCATGTGGAACCCAGAGTATGATCAACCATGTGATCGGGAGACGTGTTCAAATATGTCTCAGTTTTCGTACCCTGGTACTCGGGTGCAACATTCCAGACGCTTTACTAACACTCTCCCCACTTGGAGAGTCAGCACCTTTAACCTCCTGTTTGGCCCAGTTTGCAATTTCTGCGGAAGATGAACAGGAATAGCGAGAACCAATGAGAGACTAGCTGGAGGTGTCTGGACGGGCAAATTTAACTCACATTTCCCACCAGGAAGAGGAATTAACCAAAGGCTCAGCGTGCCGTGCCGGAACCAGATTAGGGCCTGAAGCCATCCTGCGGTGTTGCGGCCAGCTCACAAGAAAGCGAGTTGAAGAAAGGAGCTCAGGGGCACTGTAATTCACAAACCTGCAGAGTTATAAATGACAGCTATCGTCCAAAAATAGACTGAAGTAAGGCTGCCAAGAGGACTTGAAAGCGGGGCAGAATTGCAGGAAACCGATTTCAGGAGGTAGACTGGAATTGCATTGAAAGCATAGGAAAAGAGGCAGAACGTCCACAATGATGCACTTGGCCAAAAAGGGCGTATGCGTTTTTTCCTGAATATATTCAGAAAAAAACGCATACGCCCTTTTTGGCCAACCAAGCAAGCTTGCAAAGGAAATCTGCACTACAATGAAGTTTCACTTCCCCCCGGTCAAAAGGGCCATCTGAAAAAAGTGTAAAATCCAGAAAGGCAGGACAGGCCATGGAGAACTGGGAGCCTTGTTATGCTGATGGGCGGGATGTAAATTGCCAACAGACACTCACGAGAAGTGTATGGTGTTTCCTGAAACATCTAAAAAACAAAGCAACATAGCCTAGGGCACTTCCACTTATGGTCCTATAGCTTAGGGAAATTAAAATCAAAAAGACACAGCCACCCCAAAGTTTGGGACGCCTCCGTTTACAAGAACCCTGTTTACCATACAAGTTCAATATCACATAAAGTGAAAAATGTATAAAGAACTTGTGGTACATACGTACAATGCAGTATCACTCAGCAATGAAATCTATGTCATCAGGCCCGTAGCAGCATAATGAGTGGATTCAGGTACGATGATTCTAACTGAAATAAGTCACACAGAAAAAGAAACATCATAAGATATCACTAATACACGGAATGTAAACTTGGCTACACAGGAACTGAATTACAGAACAGAACAGGGTCTCAAATTTAGAAAACCAACTTATGCTTGCTTAAGGGGAAAGGTGAGTTGGGGTGCTGCATAAAACCAGAGATTGAAATGAGCACAGATAAAGTTCCTTAAGCCAAATATGGAATAGACAAGAGCTACTCCTTGCTCAACGAAATGGACTCAACACGGCATATTAAACGCCTAAGAATGTACCTGACTAGTAAGTATCTTAAAACCTATGGATTGCTATGTCTCCGAAGGGGAATCAAGCATGTGTACAGGGGCATAAACGCAGCAGTGATAGGATTGGAGAGGTTCGGTGAGCAAATGAAGACCCTTTGAAGTCATATTGCATGGTACCCATTCCACGGGTTTCAACTACCCAGGTTTTAGGTATTCTTCCTTCAGCTAAAACATGCATGTGGAACCCAGAGTATGATCAACCATGTGATCGGGAGACGTGTTCAAATATGTCTCAGTTTTCGTACCCTGGTACTCGGGTGCAACATTCCAGACGCTTTACTAACACTCTCCCCACTTGGAGAGTCAGCACCTTTAACCTCCTGTTTGGCCCAGTTTGCAATTTCTGCGGAAGATGAACAGGAATAGCGAGAACCAATGAGAGGCTAGCTGGAGGTGTCTGGACGGGCAAATTTAACTCTCATTTCCCACCAGGAAGAGGAATTAACCAAAGGATCAGCGTGCCGTGCCGGAACCAGATTAGGGCCTGAAGCCATCCTGCGGTGTTGTGGCCAGGTCACAAGAAAGCGAGTTGAAGAAAGGAGCTCAGGGGCACTGTAATTCACAAACCTGCAGAGTTATAAATGACAGCTATCGTCCAAAAATAGACTGAAGTAAGGCTGCCAAGAAGACTTGAAAGCGGGGCAGAATTGCAGGAAACCGATTTCAGGAGGTAGACTGGAATTGCATTGAAAGCATAGGAAAAGAGGCAGAACGTCCACAATGATGCACTTGGCCAAAAAGGGCGTATGCGTTTTTTCCTGAATATATTCAGGAAAAAACGCATACGCCCTTTTTGGCCAACCAAGCAAGCTTGCAAAGGAAATCTGCACTACAATGAAGTTTCACTTCCCCCCGGTCAAAAGGGCCATCTGAAAAAAGTGTAAAATCCAGAAAGGCAGGACAGGCCATGGAGAACTGGGAGCCTTGTTATGCTGATGGGCGGGATGTAAATTGCCAACAGACACTCGCGAGAAGTGTATGGTGTTTCCTGAAACATCTAAAAAACAAAGCAACAGAGCCTAGGGCACTTCCACTTATGGTCCTATAGCTTAGGGAAATTAAAATCAAAAAGACACAGCCACCCCAAAGTTTGGGACGCCTCCGTTTACAAGAACCTCGTTTACCGTACAAGTTCAATATCACAGAAAGTGAAAAATGGATAAAGAACTTGTGGTACTTACGTACAATGCAGTATCACTCAGCAATGAAATCTATGTCATCAGGCCCGTAGCAGCATAATGAGTGGATTCAGGTACGATGATTCTAACTGAAATAAGTCACACAGAAAAAGAAACATCATAAGTTATCACTAATACACGGAATGTAAACTTGGCTACACAGGAACTGCATTCCAAAACAGAACAGGATCTCAAATTTAGAAAACCAACTTATGCTTGCTTAAGGGGAAAGGTGAGTTGGGTGCTGCATAAAACCAGAGATTGAAATGAGCACAGATAAAGTTCCTTAAGCCAAATATGGAATAGACAAGAGCTACTCCTTGCTCAATGAAATGGACTCAACACGACATATTAAACGCCTAAGAATGTACCTGACTAGTAAGTATCTTAAAACCTATGGATTGCTATGTCTCCGAAGGGGAATCAAGCATGTGTACAGGGGCATAAACGCAGCAGTGATAGGATTGGAGAGGTTCGGTGAGCAAATGAAGACCCTTTGAAGTCATATTGCATGGTACCCATTCCACGGGTTTCAACTACCCAGGTTTTAGGTATTCTTCCTTCAGCTAAAACATGCATGTGGAACCCAGAGTATGATCAACCATGTGATCGGGAGACGTGTTCAAATATGTCTCAGTTTTCGTACCCTGGTACTCGGGTGCAACATTCCAGACGCTTTACTAACACTCTCCCCACTTGGAGAGTCAGCACCTTTAACCTCCTGTTTGGCCCAGTTTGCAATTTCTGCGGAAGATGAACAGGAATAGCGAGAACCAATGAGAGACTAGCTGGAGGTGTCTGGACGGGCAAATTTAACTCTCATTTCCCACCAGGAAGAGGAATTAACCAAAGGCTCAACGTGCCGTTCCGGAACCAGATTAAGGCCTGATGCCATCCTGCGGTGTTGCGGCCAGCTCACAAGAAAGCGAGTTGAAGAAAGGAGCTCAGGGGCACTGTAATTCACAAACCTGCAGAGTTATAAATGACAGCTATCGTCCAAAAATAGACTGAAGTAAGGCTGCCAAGAGGACTTGAAAGCGGGGCAGAATTGCAGGAAACCGATTTCAGGAGGTAAACTGGAATTGCATTGAAAGCATAGGAAAAGAGGCAGAACGTCCACAATGATGCACTTGGCCAAAAAGGGCGTATGCGTTTTTTCCTGAATATATTCAGGAAAAAACGCATACGCCCTTTTTGGCCAACCAAGCAAGCTTGCAAAGGAAATCTGCACTACAATGAAGTTTCACTTCCCCCCGGTCAAAAGGGCCATCTGAAAAAAGTGTAAAATCCAGAAAGGCAGGACAGGCCATGGAGAACTGGGAGCCTTGTTATGCTGATGGGCGGGATGTAAATTGCCAACAGACACTCGCGAGAAGTGTATGGTGTTTCCTGAAACATCTAAAAAACAAAGCAACAGAGCCTAGGGCACTTCCACTTATGGTCCTATAGCTTAGGGAAATTAAAATCAAAAAGACACAGCCACCCCAAAGTTTGGGACGCCTCCGTTTACAAGAACCTCGTTTACCGTACAAGTTCAATATCATAGAAAGTGAAAAATGGATAAAGAACTTGTGGTACTTACGTACAATGCAGTATCACTCAGCAATGAAATCTATGTCATCAGGCCCGTAGCATCATAATGAGTGGATTCAGGTACGATGATTCTAACTGAAATAAGTCACACAGAAAAAGAAACATCATAAGATATCAGTAATACACGGAATGTAAACTTGGCTACACAGGAACTGCATTCCAAAACAGAACAGGGTCTCAAATTTAGAAAACCAACTTATGCTTGCTTAAGGGTAAAGGTGAGTTGGGGTGCTGCATAAAACCAGAGATTGAAATGAGCACAGATAAAGTTCCTTAAGCCAAATATGGAATAGACAAGAGCTACTCCTTGCTCAACGAAATGGACTCAACACCGCATATTAAACGCCTAAGAATGTACCTGACTAGTAAGTATCTTAAAACCTATGGATTGCTATGTCTCCGAAAGAGAATCAAGCATGTGTACAGGGGCATAAACGCAGCAGTGATAGGATTGGAGAGGTTCGGTGAGCAAATGAAGACCCTTTGAAGTCATATTGCATGGTACCCATTCCACGCGTTTCAACTACCAAAGTTTTAGGTATTCTTCCTTCAGCTAAAACATGCATGTGGAACCCAGAGTATGATCAACCATGTGATCGGGAGACGTGTTCAAATATGTCTCAGTTTTCGTACCCTGGTACTCGGGTGCAACATTCCAGACGCTTTACTAACACTCTCCCCACTTGGAGAGTCAGCACCTTTAACCTCCTGTTTGGCCCAGTTTGCAATTTCTGCGGAAGATGAACAGGAATAGCGAGAACCAATGAGAGACTAGCTGGAGGTGTCTGGACGGGCAAATTTAACTCTCATTTCCCACCAGGAAGAGGAATTAACCAAAGGCTCAGCATGCCGTGCCGGAACCAGATTAGGGCCTGAAGCCATCCTGCGGTGTTGCGGCCAGCTCACAAGAAAGCGAGTTGAAGAAAGGAGCTCAGGGGCACTGTAATTCACAAACCTGCAGAGTTATAAATGACAGCTATCGTCCAAAAATAGACTGAAGTAAGGCTGCCAAGAGGACTTGAAAGCGGGGCAGAATTGCAGGAAACCGATTTCAGGAGGTAAACTGGAATTGCATTGAAAGCATAGGAAAAGAGGCAGAACGTCCACAATGATGCACTTGGCCAAAAAGGGCGTATGCGTTTTTTCCTGAATATATTCAGGAAAAAACGCATACGCCCTTTTTGGCCAACCAAGCAAGCTTGCAAAGGAAATCTGCACTACAATGAAGTCTCACTTCCCCCCGGTCAAAAGGGCCATCTGAAAAAAGTGTAAAATCCAGAAAGGCAGGACAGGCCATGGAGAACTGGGAGCCTTGATATGCTGATGGGCGGGATGTAAATTCCCAACAGACACTCGGGAGAAGTGTATGGTGTTTCCTGAAACATCTAAAAAACAAAGCAACAGAGCCTAGGGCACTTCCACTTATGGTCCTATAGCTTAGGGAAATTAAAATCAAAAAGACACAGCCACCCCAAAGTTTGGGACACCTCCGTTTACACGAACCCCGTTTACCGTACAAGTTCAATATCACATAAAGTGAAAAATGGATAAAGAACTTGTGGAACTTACGTACAATGCAGTATCACTCAGCAATGAAATCTATGTCATCAGGCCCGTAGCAGCATAATGAGTGGATTCAGGTACGATGTTTCTAACTGAAATAAGTCACACAGAAAAAGAAACATCATAAGATATCACTAATACACGGAATGTAAACTTGGCTACACAGGAACTGCATTCCAAAACAGAACAGGGTCTCAAATTTAGAAAACCCACTTATGCTTGCTTAAGGGGAAAGGTGAGTTGGGGTGCTGCATAAAACCAGAGATTGAAATGAGCACAGATAAAGTTCCTTAAGCCAAATATGGAATAGACAAGAGCTACTCCTTGCTCAACGAAATGGACTCAACACCGCATATTAAACGCCTAAGAATGTACCTGACTAGTAAGTATCGGAAAACCTATGGATTGCTATGTCTCCGAAGGGGAATCAAGCATGTGTACAGGGGCATAAACGCAGCAGTGATAGGATTGGAGAGGTTCGGTGAGCAAATGAAGACCCTTTGAAGTCATATTGCATGGTACCCATTCCACGGGTTTCAACTACCCAGGTTTTAGGTATTCTTCCTTCAGCTAAAACATGCATGTGGAACCCAGAGTATGATCAACCATGTGATCGGGAGACGTGTTCAAATATGTCTCAGTTTTCGGACCCTGGTACTCGGGTGCAACATTCCAGACGCTTTACTAACACTCTCCCCACTTGGAGAGTCAGCACCTTTAACCTCCTGTTTGGCCCAGTTTGCAATTTCTGCGGAAGATGAACAGGAATAGCGAGAACCAATGAGAGACTAGCTGGAGGTGTCTGGACGGGCAAATTTAACTCTCATTTCCCACCAGGAAGAGGAATTAACCAAAGGCTCAGCATGCCGTGCCGGAACCAGATTAGGGCCTGAAGCCATCCTGCGGTGTTGCGGCCAGGTCACAAGAAAGCGAGTTGAAGAAAGGAGCTCAGGGGCACTGTAATTCACAAACCTGCAGAGTTATAAATGACAGCTATCGTCCAAAAATAGACTGAAGTAAGGCTGCCAAGAGGACTTGAAAGCGGGGCAGAATTGCAGGAAACCGATTTCAGGAGGTAGACTGGAATTGCATTGAAAGCATAGGAAAAGAGGCAGAACGTCCACAATGATGCACTTGGCCAAAAAGGGCGTATGCGTTTTTTCCTGAATATATTCAGGAAAAAACGCATACGCCCTTTTTGGCCAACCAAGCAAGCTTGCAAAGGAAATCTGCACTACAATGAAGTCTCACTTCCCCCCAGTCAAAAGGGCCATCTGAAAAAAGTGTAAAATCCAGAAAGGCAGGACAGGCCATGGAGAACTGGGAGCCTTGTTATGCTGATGGGCGGGATGTAAATTGCCAACAACCACTCGGGAGAAGTGTATGGTGTTTCCTGAAACATCTAAAAAACAAAGCAACAGAACCTAGGGCTCTTCCACTTATGGTCCTATAGCTTAGGGAAATTAAAATCAAAAAGACACAGCCACCCCAAAGTTTGGAACGGCTCTGTTTACAAGAACCTCGTTTACAGTACAAGTTCAACATCGCAGAAAGTGAAAAATGGAGAAAGAAGTTGTGGTATTTACTTACAAAGCAATATCACTCAGCAATGAAATCTGTGTCATCAGGCCCTTAGCAGCACAATGAGTGGATTCAGGTATGATGATTCTAACTGAAATAAGTCACACAGAAAAAGAAACATCATAAGATATCAGTAATACACGGAATGTAAACTTGGCTACACAGGAACTGAATTACAGAGCAGAACAGGGTCTCAAATTTAGAAAACCAACTTATGCTTGCTTAAGGGGAAAGGTGAGTTGGGGTGCTGCATAAAACCAGAGATTGAAATGAGCACAGATAAAGTTCCTTAAGCCAAATATGGAATAGACAAGAGCTACTCCTTGCTCAACGAAATGAACTCAACACCGCATATTAAACGCCTAAGAATGTACCTGACTAGTAAGTATCTTAAAACCTATGGATTGCTATGTCTCCGAAAGAGAATCAAGCATGTGTACAGGGGCATAAACGCAGCAGTGATAGGATTGGAGAGGTTTGGTGAGCAAATGAAGCCCCTTTGAAGTCATATTGCATGGTACCCATTACACGGGTCTTAACTCTCCAGGTTTAAGGTATTCTTCCTTCAGCTAAAACATGCATGTGGAACCCAAGTATGATCAACCATGTGAACGGGAGACGTGTTCAAATATGTCTCAGTTTTCCTCCCCTGGTACTCGGGTGCAACATTCCAGACACTTTACTAACACTCTCCCCACTTGGAGAGTCAGCGCCTTTAACCTCCTGTTTGGCCCAGTTTGCAATTTCTGCGGAAGATGAACAGGAATAGCGAGAACCAATGAGAGACTAGCTGGAGGTGTCTGGACGGGCAAATTTAACTCTCATTTCCCACCAGGAAGAGGAAATAACCAAAGGCTCAGTGTGCCGTGCCGAAACCACATTAGGGCCTGAAGCCATCCTGCGGTGTTGCGGCCAGGTCACAAGAAAGCGAGTTGAAGAAAGGAGCTCAGGGGCACTGTAATTCACAAACCTGCAGAGTTATAAATGACAGCTATCGTCCAAAAATATACTGAAGTAAGGCTGCCAAAAGGACTTGAAAGCGGGGCAGAATTGCAGGAAACCGATTTCAGGAGGTAGACTGGAATTGCATTGAAAGCATAGGAAAAGAGGCAGAACGTCCACAATGATGCACTTGGCCAAAAAGGGCGTATGCGTTTTTTCCTGAATATATTCAGGAAAAAACGCATACGCACTTTTTGGCCAACCAAGCAAGCTTGCAAAGGAAATCTGCACTACAATGAAGTCTCACTTCCCCCCGGTCAAAAGGGCCATCTGAAAAAAGTGTAAAATCCAGAAAGGCAGGACAGGCCATGGAGAACTGGGAGCCTTGTTATGCTGATGGGCGGGATGTAAATTGCCAACAGACATTCGGGAGAAGTGTATGGTGTTTCCTGAAACATCTAAAAAACAAAGCAACAGAACCTAGGGCACTTCCACTTATGGTCCTATAGCTTAGGGAAATTAAAATCAAAAAGACACAGCCACCCCAAAGTTTGGAACGGCTCTGTTTACAAGAACCTCGTTTACAGTACAAGTTCAACATCGCAGAAAGTGAAAAATGGATAAAGAAGTTGTGGTATTTACTTACAAAGCAATATCACTCAGCAATGAAATCTGTGTCATCAGGCCCTTAGCAGCACAATGAGTGGATTCAGGTATGATGATTCTAACTGAAATAAGTCACACAGAAAAAGAAACATCATAAGATATCAGTAATACACGGAATGTAAACTTGGCTACACAGGCACTGAATTACAGAACAGAACAGGGTCTCAAATTTAGAAAACCAACTTATGCTTGCTTAAGGGGAAAGGTGAGTTGGGGTGCTGCATAAAACCAGAGATTGAAATGAGCACAGATAAAGTTCCTTAAGCCAAATATGGAATAGACAAGAGCTACTCCTTGCTCAACGAAATGGACTCAACACCGCATATTAAACGCCTAAGAATGTACCTGACTAGTAAGTATCTTAAAACCTATGGATTGCTATGTCTCCGAAAGAGAATCAAGCATGTGTACAGGGGCATAAACGCAGCAGTGATAGGATTGGAGAGGTTCGGTGAGCAAATGAAGACCCTTTGAAGTCATATTGCATGGTACCCATTCCACGGGTTTCAACTACCCAGGTTTTAGGTATTCTTCCTTCAGCTAAAACATGCATGTGGAACCCAGAGTATGATCAACCATGTGATCGGGAGACGTGTTCAAATATGTCTCAGTTTTCGTACCCTGGTACTCGGGTGCAACATTCCAGACGCTTTACTAACACTCTCCCCACTTGGAGAGTCAGCACCTTTAACCTCATGTTTGGCCCAGTTTGCAATTTCTGCAGAGGATGAACAGGAATAGCGAGAACCAATGAGAGACTAGCTGGAGGTGTCTGGACGGACAAATTTAACTCTCATTTCCCACCAGGAAGAGGAATTAACCAAAGGCTCAGCGTGCCGTGCCGGAACCAGATTAGGGCCTGAAGCCATCCTGCGGTGTTGCGGCCAGCTCACAAGAAAGCGAGTTGAAGAAAGGAGCTCAGGGGCACTGTAATTCACAAACCTGCAGAGTTATAAATGACAGCTATCGTCCAAAAATAGACTGAAGTAAGGCTGCCAAGAGGACTTGAAAGCGGGGCAGAATTGCAGGAAACCGATTTCAGGAGGTAAACTGGAATTGCATTGAAAGCATAGGAAAAGAGGCAGAACGTCCACAATGATGCACTTGGCCAAAAAGGGCGTATGCGTTTTTTCCTGAATATATTCAGGAAAAAACGCATACGCCGTTTTTGGCCAACCAAGCAAGCTTGCAAAGGAAATCTGCACTACAATGAAGTCTCACTTCCCCCCGGTCAAAAGGGCCATCTGAAAAAAGTGTAAAATCCAGAAAGGCAGGACAGGCCATGGAGAACTGGGAGCCTTGTTATGCTGATTGGCGGGATGTAAATTGCCAACAGACACTCGGGAGAAGTTTATGGTGTTTCCTGAAACATCTAAAAAACAAAGCAACAGAGCCTAGGACACTTCCACTTATGGTCCTATAGCTTAGGGAAATTAAAATCAAAAAGACACAGCCACCCCAAAGTTTGGGACGCCTCCGTTTACACGAACCCCGTTAACGGTACAAGTTCAATATCACAGAAAGTGAAAAATGGATAAAGAACTTGTGGTACTTACGTACAATGCAGTATCACTCAGCAATGAAATCTATGTCATCAGGCCCGTAGCAGCATAATGAGTGGATTCAGGTACGATGATTCTAACTGAAATAAGTCACACAGAAAAAGAAACATCATAAGATATCACTAATACACGGAATGTAAACTTGGCTACACAGGAACTGCATTCCAAAACAGAACAGGGTCTCAAATTTAGAAAACCAACTTATGCTTGCTTAAGGGGAAAGGTGAGTTGGGGTGCTGCATAAAACCAGAGATTGAAATGAGCACAGATAAAGTTCCTTAAGCCAAATATGGAATAGACAAGAGCTACTCCTTGCTCAACGAAATGGACTCAAAACCCCATATTAAACCCCTAAGAATGTACCTGACTAGTAAGTATCTTAAAACCTATGGATTGCTATGTCTCCGAAAGAGAATCAAGCGTGTGTACAGGGGCATAAACGCAGCAGTGATAGGATTGGAGAGGTTCGGTGAGCAAATGAAGACCCTTTGAAGTCATATTGCATGGTACCCATTACACGGGTCTCAACTCTCCAGGTTTAAGGTATTCTTCCTTCAGCTAAAACATGCATGTGGAACCCAGAGTATGATCAACCATGTGAACGGGAGACGTGTTCAAATATGTCTCAGTTTTCCTCCCCTGGTACTCGGGTGCAACATTCCAGATGCTTTACTAACACTCTCCCGACTTGGAGAGTCAGTCCCTTTAACCTCCTGTTTGGCCCAGTTTGCAATTTCTGCGGAAGATGAACAGGAATAGCGAGAACCAATGAGAGGCTAGCTGGAGGTGTCTGGACGGGCAAATTTAACTCTCATTTCCCACCAGGAAGAGGAATTAACCAAAGGCTCAGCGTGCCGTGCCGGAACCAGATTAGGGCCTGAAGCCATCCTGCGGTGTTGCGGCCAGGTCACAAGAAAGCGAGTTGAAGAAAGGAGCTCAGGGGCACTGTAACTCACAAACCTGCAGAGTTATAAATGACAGCTATCGTCCAAAAATAGACTGAAGTAAGGCTGCCAAGAGGACTTGAAAGCGGGGCAGAATTGCAGGAAACCGATTTCAGGAGGTAGACTGGAATTGTATTGAAAGCATAGGAAAAGAGGCAGAACGTCCACAATGATGCACTTGGCCAAAAAGGGCGTATGCGTTTTTTCCTGAATATATTCAGGAAAAAACGCATACGCCCTTTTTGGCCAACCAAGCAAGCTTGCAAAGGAAATCTGCACTACAATGAAGTCTCACTTCCCCCCGGTCAAAAGGGCCATCTGAAAAAAGTGTAAAATCCAGAAAGGCAGGACAGGCCATGGAGAACTGGGAGCCTTGTTATGCTGATGGGCGGGATGTAAATTGCCAACAGACACTCGGGAGAAGTGTATGGTGTTTCCTGAAACATCTAAAAAACAAAGCAACAGAGCCTAGGGCACTTCCACTTATGGTCCTATAGCTTAGGGAAATTAAAATCAAAAAGACACAGCCACCCCAAAGTTTGGAACGGCTCTGTTTACAAGAACCTCGTTTACAGTACAAGTTCAACATCGCAGAAAGTGAAAAATGGATAAAGAAGTTGTGGTATTCACTTACAAAGCAATATCACTCAGCAATGAAATCTATGTCATCAGGCCCATAGCAGCACAATGAGTGGATTCAGGTATGATGATTCTAACTGAAATAAGTCACACAGAAAAAGAAACATCATAAGATATCAGTAATACACGGAATGTAAACTTGGCTACACAGGAACTGAATTACAGAACAGAACAGGTTCTCAAATTTAGAAAACCAACTTATGCTTGCTTAAGGGTAAAGGTGAGTTGGGGTTCTGCATAATACCAGAGATTGAAATGAGCACAGATAAAGTTCCTTAAGCCAAATATGGAATAGACAAGAGCTACTCCTTGCTCAACGAAATGGACTCAACACCGCATATTAAACGCCTAAGAATGTACCTGACAAGTAAGTATCTTAAAACCTATGGATTGCTATGTGTCCGAAAGAGAATCAAGCATGTGTACAGGGGCATAAACGCAGCAGTGATAGGATTGGAGAGGTTCAGTGAGCAAATGAAGACCCTTTGAAGTCATATTGCATGGTACCCATTACACGGGTTTCAACTACCCAGGTTTTAGGTATTCTTCCTTCAGCTAAAACATGCATGTGGAACCCAGAGTATGATCAACCATGTGATCGGGAGACGTGTTCAAATATGTCTCAGTTTTCGTACCCTGGTACTCGGGTGCAACATTCCAGACGCTTTACTAACACTCTCCCCACTTGGAGAGTCAGTCCCTTTAACCTCCTGTTTGGCCCAGTTTGCAATTTCTGCGGAAGATGAACAGGAATAGCGAGAACCAATGAGAAACTAGCTGGAGGTGTCTGGATGGGCAAATTTAACTCTCATTTCCCACCAGGAAGAGGAAATAACCAAACGCTCAGCGTGCCGTGCCACAACCAGATTAGAGCCTGAAGACATCCTGCGGTGCTGCGGCCAGCTCAAAAGAAAGCGAGTTGAAGAAAGGAGCTCAGGGGCACTGTAATTCACAAACCTGCAGAGTTATAAATGACAGCTATCGTCCAAAAATAGACTGAAGTAAGGCTGCCAAGAGGACTTGAAAGCGGGGCAGAATTGCAGGAAACCGATTTCAGGAGGTAGACTGGAATTGCATTGAAAGCATAGGAAAAGAGGCAGAACGTCCACAATGATGCACTTGGTCAAAAAGGGCGTATGCGTTTTTTCCTGAATATATTCAGGAAAAAACGCATACGCCCTTTTTGGCCAACCAAGCAAACTTGCAAAGGAAATCTGCACTACAATGAAGTCTCACTTCTCCCCGGTCAAAAGGTCCATCTGAAAAACGTGTAAAATCCAGAATGGCAGGACAGGCCATGGAGAACTGGGAGCCTTGTTATGCTGATGGGCGGGAAGTAAATTGCCAACAGACACTCAGCAGAAGTGTATGGTGTTTCCTGAAACATCTAAAAAACAAAGCAACAGAGCCTAGGGCACTTCCACTTATGGTCCTATAGCTTAGGGAAATTAAAATCAAAAAGACACAGCCACCCCAAAGTTTGGGACGCCTCCGTTTACAAGAACCGCGTTTACCGTACAAGTTCAATATCACAGAAAGTGAAAAATGGATAAAGAACTTGTGGTACTTACGTACAATGCAGTATCACTCAGCAATGAAATCTATGTCATCAGGCCCATAGCAGCATAATGAGTGGATTCAGGTACGATGATTCTAACTGAAATAAGTCACACAGAAAAAGAAACATCATAAGATATCACTAATACACGGAATGTAAACTTGGCTACACAGGAACTGCATTCCAAAACAGAACAGGGTCTCAAATTTAGAAAACCAACTTATGCTTGCTTAAGGGGAAAGGTGAGTTGGGGTGCTGTATAAAACCAGAGATTGAAATGAGCACAGATAAAGGTCCTTAAGCCAAATATGGAATACACAAGAGCTACTCCTTGCTCAACGAAATGGACTCAACACCCCATATTAAACGCCTAAGAATGTAACTGACTAGTAAGTATCTTAAAACCTATGGATTGCTATGTCTCCAAAAGAGAATCAAGCGTGTGTACAGGCGCATAAACGCAGCAGTGATAGGATTGGAGAGGTTCGGTGAGCAAATGAAGACCCTTTGAAGTCATATTGCATGGTACCCATTACACGGGTCCCAACTCTCCAGGTTTAAGGTATTCTTTCTTCAGCTAAAACATGCATGGGGAACCCAGAGTATGATCAACCATGTGAACGGGAGACGTGTTCAAATATGTCTCAGTTTTCCTCCCCTGGTACTCGGGTGCAACATTCCAGACGCTTTAATAACACTCTCCCGACTTGGAGAGTCAGTCCCTTTAACCTCCTGTTTGGCCCAGTTTGCAATTTCTGCGGAAGATGAACAGGAATAGCGAGAACCAATGAGAGACTAGCTGGAGGTGTCTGGACGGGCAAATTTAACTCTCATTTCCCACCAGGAAGAGGAATTAACCAAAGGCTCAGCGTGCCGTGCCGGAACCAGATTAGGGCCTGAAGCCATCCTGCGGTGTTGCGGCCAGCTCACAAGAAAGCGAGTTGAAGAAAGGAGCTCAGGGGCACTGTAATTCACAAACCTGCAGAGTTATAAATGACAGCTATCGTCCAAAAATAGACTGAAGTAAGGCTGCCAAGAGGACTTGAAAGCGGGGCAGAATTGCAGGAAACCGATTTCAGGAGGTAGACTGGAATTGTATTGAAAGCATAGGAAAAGAGGCAGAACGTCCACAATGATGCACTTGGCCAAAAAGGGCGTATGCGTTTTTTCCTGAATATATTCAGGAAAAAACGCATACGCCCTTTTTGGCCAACCAAGCAAGCTTGCAAAGGAAATCTGCACTACAATGAAGTCTCACTTCCCCCCGGTCAAAAGGGCCATCTGAAAAAAGTGTAAAATCCAGAAAGGCAGGACAGGCCATGGAGAACTGGGAGCCTTGTTATGCTGATGGGCGGGATGTAAATTGCCAACAGACACTCGGGAGAAGTGTATGGTGTTTCCTGAAACATCTAAAAAACAAAGCAACAGAGCCTAGGGCACTTCCACTTATGGTCCTATAGCTTAGGGAAATTAAAATAAAAAAGACACAGCCACCCCAAAGTTTGGGACGCCTCCGTTTACAAGAACCTCGTTTACAGTACAAGTTCAACATCGCAGAAAGTGAAAAATGGATAAAGAAGTTGTGGTATTTACTTACAAAGCAATATCACTCAGCAATGAAATCTGTGTCATCAGACCCTTAGCAGCACAATGAGTGGATTCAGGTATGATGATTCTAACTGAAATAAGTCACACAGAAAAAGAAACATCATAAGATATCAGTAATACACGGAATGTAAACTTGGCTACACAGGAACTGAATTACAGAACAGAACAGGGTCTCAAATTTAGAAAACCAACTTATGCTTGCTTAAGGGGAAAGGTGAGTTGGGGTGCTGCATAAAAGCAGAGATTGAAATGAGCACAGATAAAGTTCCTTAAGCCAAATATGGAATAGACAAGAGCTACTCCTTGCTCAACGAAATGGACTCAACACCGCATATTAAACGCCTAAGAATGTACCTGACTAGTAAGTATCTTAAAACCAATGGATTGCTATGTGTCCGAAAGAGAATCAAGCATGTGTACAGGGGCATAAACGCAGCAGTGATAGGATTGGAGAGGTTTGGTGAGCAAATGAACACCCTTTGAAGTCATATTGCATGGTACCCATTCCACGGGTCTTAACTCTCCAGGTTTAAGGTATTCTTCCTTCAGCTAAAACATGCATGTGGAACCCAAGTATGATCAACCATGTGAACGGGAGACGTGTTCAAATATGTCTCAGTTTTCCTCCCCTGGTACTCGGGTGCAACATTCCAGACGCTTTACTAACACTCTCCCCACTTGGAGAGTCAGCGCCTTTAACCTCCTGTTTGGCCCAGTTTGCAATTTCTGCGGAAGATGAACAGGAATAGCGAGAACCAATGAGAGGCTAGCTGGAGGTGTCTGGACGGGCAAATTTAACTCTCATTTCCCACCAGGAAGAGGAAATAACCAAAGGCTCAGCGTGCCGTACCGGAACCAGATTAGGGCCTGAAGCCATCCTGCGGTGTTGCGGCCAGCTCACAAGAAAGCGAGTTGAAGAAAGGAGCTCAGGGGCACTGTAATTCACAAACCTGCAGAGTTATAAATGACAGCTATCGTCCAAAAATAGACTGAAGTAAGGCTGCCAAGAGGACTTGAAAGCGGGGCAGAATTGCAGAAAACCGATTTCAGGAGGTAGACTGGAATTGCATTGAAAGCATAGGAAAAGAGGCAGGACGTCCACAATGATGCACTTGGCCAAAAAGGGCGTATGCGTTTTTTCCTGAATATATTCAGGAAAAAACGCATACGCCCTTTTTGGCCAACCAAGCAAGCTTGCAAAGGAAATCTGCACTACAATGAAGTCTCACTTCCCCCCGGTCAAAAGGGCCATCTGAAAAAAGTGTAAAATCCAGAAAGGCAGGACAGGCCATGGAGAACTGGGAGCCTTGTTATGCTGATGGGCGGGATGTAAATTGCCAACAGACACTCCGGAGAAGTGTATGGTGTTTCCTGAAACATCTAAAAAACAAAGCAACAGAGCCTAGGGCACTGCCACTTATGGTCCTATAGCTTAGGGAAATTAAAATCAAAAAGACACAGCCACCCCAAAGTTTGGGACGCCTCTGTTTACAAGAACCTCGTTTACAGTACAAGTTCAACATCGCAGAAAGTGAAAAATGGATAAAGAATTTGTGGTATTTACTTACAAAGCAATATCACTCAGCAATGAAATCTGTGTCATCAGGCCCTTAGCAGCACAATGAGTGGATTCAGGTATGATGATTCTAACTGAAATAAGTCACACAGAAAAAGAAACATCATAAGATATCAGTAATACACGGAATGTAAACTTGGCTACACAGGAACTGAATTACAGAAGAGAACAGGGTCTCAAATTTAGAAAACCAACTTATGCTTGCTTAAGGGGAAAGGTGAGTTGGGGTGCTGCATAAAACCAGAGATTGAAATGAGCACAGATAAAGGTCCTTAAGCCAAATATGGAATACACAAGAGCTACTCCTTGCTCAACGAAATGGACTCAACACCCCATATTAAACGCCTAAGAATGTAACTGACTAGTAAGTATCTTAAAACCTATGGATTGCTATGTCTCCAAAAGAGAATCAAGCGTGTGTACAGGCGCATAAACGCAGCAGTGATAGGATTGGAGAGGTTCGGTGAGCAAATGAAGACCCTTTGAAGTCATATTGCATGGTACCCATTACACGGGTCCCAACTCTCCAGGTTTAAGGTATTCTTTCTTCAGCTAAAACATGCATGGGGAACCCAGAGTATGATCAACCATGTGAACGGGAGACGTGTTCAAATATGTCTCAGTTTTCCTCCCCTGGTACTCGGGTGCAACATTCCAGACGCTTTAATAACACTCTCCCGACTTGGAGAGTCAGTCCCTTTAACCTCCTGTTTGGCCCAGTTTGCAATTTCTGCGGAAGATGAACAGGAATAGCGAGAACCAATGAGAGACTAGCTGGAGGTGTCTGGACGGGCAAATTTAACTCTCATTTCCCACCAGGAAGAGGAATTAACCAAAGGCTCAGCGTGCCGTGCCGGAACCAGATTAGGGCCTGAAGCCATCCTGCGGTGTTGCGGCCAGCTCACAAGAAAGCGAGTTGAAGAAAGGAGCTCAGGGGCACTGTAATTCACAAACCTGCAGAGTTATAAATGACAGCTATCGTCCAAAAATAGACTGAAGTAAGGCTGCCAAGAGGACTTGAAAGCGGGGCAGAATTGCAGGAAACCGATTTCAGGAGGTAGACTGGAATTGTATTGAAAGCATAGGAAAAGAGGCAGAACGTCCACAATGATGCACTTGGCCAAAAAGGGCGTATGCGTTTTTTCCTGAATATATTCAGGAAAAAACGCATACGCCCTTTTTGGCCAACCAAGCAAGCTTGCAAAGGAAATCTGCACTACAATGAAGTCTCACTTCCCCCCGGTCAAAAGGGCCATCTGAAAAAAGTGTAAAATCCAGAAAGGCAGGACAGGCCATGGAGAACTGGGAGCCTTGTTATGCTGATGGGCGGGATGTAAATTGCCAACAGACACTCGGGAGAAGTGTATGGTGTTTCCTGAAACATCTAAAAAACAAAGCAACAGAGCCTAGGGCACTTCCACTTATGGTCCTATAGCTTAGGGAAATTAAAATAAAAAAGACACAGCCACCCCAAAGTTTGGGACGCCTCCGTTTACAAGAACCTCGTTTACAGTACAAGTTCAACATCGCAGAAAGTGAAAAATGGATAAAGAAGTTGTGGTATTTACTTACAAAGCAATATCACTCAGCAATGAAATCTGTGTCATCAGACCCTTAGCAGCACAATGAGTGGATTCAGGTATGATGATTCTAACTGAAATAAGTCACACAGAAAAAGAAACATCATAAGATATCAGTAATACACGGAATGTAAACTTGGCTACACAGGAACTGAATTACAGAACAGAACAGGGTCTCAAATTTAGAAAACCAACTTATGCTTGCTTAAGGGGAAAGGTGAGTTGGGGTGCTGCATAAAAGCAGAGATTGAAATGAGCACAGATAAAGTTCCTTAAGCCAAATATGGAATAGACAAGAGCTACTCCTTGCTCAACGAAATGGACTCAACACCGCATATTAAACGCCTAAGAATGTACCTGACTAGTAAGTATCTTAAAACCAATGGATTGCTATGTGTCCGAAAGAGAATCAAGCATGTGTACAGGGGCATAAACGCAGCAGTGATAGGATTGGAGAGGTTTGGTGAGCAAATGAACACCCTTTGAAGTCATATTGCATGGTACCCATTCCACGGGTCTTAACTCTCCAGGTTTAAGGTATTCTTCCTTCAGCTAAAACATGCATGTGGAACCCAAGTATGATCAACCATGTGAACGGGAGACGTGTTCAAATATGTCTCAGTTTTCCTCCCCTGGTACTCGGGTGCAACATTCCAGACGCTTTACTAACACTCTCCCCACTTGGAGAGTCAGCGCCTTTAACCTCCTGTTTGGCCCAGTTTGCAATTTCTGCGGAAGATGAACAGGAATAGCGAGAACCAATGAGAGGCTAGCTGTAGGTGTCTGGACGGGCAAATTTAACTCTCATTTCCCACCAGGAAGAGGAAATAACCAAAGGCTCAGCGTGCCGTACCGGAGCCAGATTAGGGCCTGAAGCCATCCTGCGGTGTTGCGGCCAGCTCACAAGAAAGCGAGTTGAAGAAAGGAGCTCAGGGGCACTGTAATTCACAAACCTGCAGAGTTATAAATGACAGCTATCGTCCAAAAATAGACTGAAGTAAGGCTGCCAAGAGGACTTGAAAGCGGGGCAGAATTGCAGAAAACCGATTTCAGGAGGTAGACTGGAATTGCATTGAAAGCATAGGAAAAGAGGCAGGACGTCCACAATGATGCACTTGGCCAAAAAGGGCGTATGCGTTTTTTCCTGAATATATTCAGGAAAAAACGCATACGCCCTTTTTGGCCAACCAAGCAAGCTTGCAAAGGAAATCTGCACTACAATGAAGTCTCACTTCCCCCCGGTCAAAAGGGCCATCTGAAAAAAGTGTAAAATCCAGAAAGGCAGGACAGGCCATGGAGAACTGGGAGCCTTGTTATGCTGATGGGCGGGATGTAAATTGCCAACAGACACTCCGGAGAAGTGTATGGTGTTTCCTGAAACATCTAAAAAACAAAGCAACAGAGCCTAGGGCACTGCCACTTATGGTCCTATAGCTTAGGGAAATTAAAATCAAAAAGACACAGCCACCCCAAAGTTTGGGACGCCTCTGTTTACAAGAACCTCGTTTACAGTACAAGTTCAACATCGCAGAAAGTGAAAAATGGATAAAGAATTTGTGGTATTTACTTACAAAGCAATATCACTCAGCAATGAAATCTGTGTCATCAGGCCCTTAGCAGCACAATGAGTGGATTCAGGTATGATGATTCTAACTGAAATAAGTCACACAGAAAAAGAAACATCATAAGATATCAGTAATACACGGAATGTAAACTTGGCTACACAGGAACTGAATTACAGAAGAGAACAGGGTCTCAAATTTAGAAAACCAACTTATGCTTGCTTAAGGGGAAAGGTGAGTTGGGGTGCTGCATAAAACCAGAGATTGAAATGAGCACAGATAAAGTTCCTTAAGCCAAATATGGAATAGAGAAGAGCTACTCCTTGCTCAACGAAATGGACTCAACACCGCATATTAAACGCCTAAGAATGTACCTGACTAGTAAGTATCTTAAAACCTATGGATTGCTATGTCTCTGAAAGAGAATCAAGCATGTGTACAGGGGCATAAACGCAGCAGTGATAGGATTGGAGAGGTTTGGTGAGCAAATGAAGACCCTTTGAAGTCATATTGCATGGTACCCATTACACGGGTCTTAACTCTCCAGGTTTAAGGTATTCTTCCTTCAGCTAAAACATGCATGTGGAACCCAAGTATGATCAACCATTTGAACGGGAGACGTGTTCAAATATGTCTCAGTTTTCCTCCCCTGGTACTCGGGTGCAACATTCCAGACACTTTACTAACACTCTCCCCACTTGGAGAGTCAGCGCCTTTAACCTCCTGTTTGGCCCAGTTTGCAATTTCTGCGGAAGATGAACAGGAATAGCGAGAACCAATGAGAGACTAGCTGGAGGTGTCTGGACGGGCAAATTTAACTCTCATTTCCCACCAGGAAGAGGAAATAACCAAAGGCTCAGCGTGCCGTGCCGGAACCAGATTAGGGCCTGAAGCCATCCTGCGGTGTTGCGGCCAGCTCACAAGAAAGCGAGTTGAAGAAAGGAGCTCAGGGGCACTGTAATTCACAAACCTGCAGAGTTATAAATGACAGCTATCGTCCAAAAATACACTGAAGTAAGGCTGCCAAAAGGACTTGAAAGCGGGGCAGAATTGCAGGAAACCGATTTCAGGAGGTAGACTGGAATTGCATTGAAAGCATAGGAAAAGAGGCAGAACGTCCACAATGATGCACTTGGCCAAAAAGGGCGTATGCGTTTTTTCCTGAATATATTCAGGAAAAAACGCATACGCCCTTTTTGGCCAACCAAGCAAGCTTGCAAAGGAAATCTGCACTACAATGAAGTCTCACTTCCCCCCGGTCAAAAGGGCCATCTGAAAAAAGTGTAAAATCCAGAAAGGCAGGACAGGTCACGGAGAACTGGGAGCCTTGTTATGCTGATGGGCGGGATGTAAATTGCCAACAGAAACTCCGGAGAAGTGTATGGTGTTTCCTGAAACATCTAAAAAACAAAGCAACAGAGCCTAGGGCACTGCCACTTATGGTCCTATAGCTTAGGGAAATTAAAATCAAAAAGACACAGCCACCCCAAAGTTTGGGACGCCTCTGTTTACAAGAACCTCGTTTACAGTACAAGTTCAACATCGCAGAAAGTGAAAAATGGATAAAGAATTTGTGGTATTTACTTACAAAGCAGTATCACTCAGCAATGAAATCTATGTCATCAGGCCCTTAGCAGAACAATGAGTGGATTCAGGTACGATGATTCTAACTGAAATAAGTCACACAGAAAAAGAAACATCATAAGATATCAGTAATACACGGAATGTAAACTTGGCTACACAGGAACTGAATTACAGAACAGAACAGGGTCTCAAATTTAGAAAACCAACTTATGCTTGCTTAAGGGGAAAGGTGAGTTGGGGTGCTGCATAAAACCAGAGATTGAAATGAGCACAGATAAAGTTCCTTAAGCCAAATATGGAATAGACAAGAGCTACTCCTTGCTCAACGAAATGGACTCAACACCGCATATTAAACGCCTAAGAATGTACCTGACTAGTAAGTATCTTAAAACCAATGGATTGCTATGTGTCCGAAAGAGAATCAAGCATGTGTACAGGGGCATAAACGCAGCAGTGATAGGATTGGAGAGGTTTGGTGAGCAAATGAACACCCTTTGAAGTCATATTGCATGGTACCCATTCCACGGGTCTTAACTCTCCAGGTTTAAGGTATTCTTCCTTCAGCTAAAACATGCATGTGGAACCCAAGTATGATCAACCATGTGAACGGGAGACGTGTTCAAATATGTCTCAGTTTTCCTCCCCTGGTACTCGGGTGCAACATTCCAGACGCTTTACTAACACTCTCCCCACTTGGAGAGTCAGCGCCTTTAACCTCCTGTTTGGCCCAGTTTGCAATTTCTGCGGAAGATGAACAGGAATAGCGAGAACCAATGAGAGGCTAGCTGGAGGTGTCTGGACGGGCAAATTTAACTCTCATTTCCCACCAGGAAGAGGAAATAACCAAAGGCTCAGCGTGCCGTACCGGAGCCAGATTAGGGCCTGAAGCCATCCTGCGGTGTTGCGGCCAGCTCACAAGAAAGCGAGTTGAAGAAAGGAGCTCAGGGGCACTGTAATTCACAAACCTGCAGAGTTATAAATGACAGCTATCGTCCAAAAATAGACTGAAGTAAGGCTGCCAAGAGGACTTGAAAGCGGGGCAGAATTGCAGAAAACCGATTTCAGGAGGTAGACTGGAATTGCATTGAAAGCATAGGAAAAGAGGCAGGACGTCCACAATGATGCACTTGGCCAAAAAGGGCGTATGCGTTTTTTCCTGAATATATTCAGGAAAAAACGCATACGCCCTTTTTGGCCAACCAAGCAAGCTTGCAAAGGAAATCTGCACTACAATGAAGTCTCACTTCCCCCCGGTCAAAAGGGCCATCTGAAAAAAGTGTAAAATCCAGAAAGGCAGGACAGGCCATGGAGAACTGGGAGCCTTGTTATGCTGATGGGCGGGATGTAAATTGCCAACAGACACTCCGGAGAAGTGTATGGTGTTTCCTGAAACATCTAAAAAACAAAGCAACAGAGCCTAGGGCACTGCCACTTATGGTCCTATAGCTTAGGGAAATTAAAATCAAAAAGACACAGCCACCCCAAAGTTTGGGACGCCTCTGTTTACAAGAACCTCGTTTACAGTACAAGTTCAACATCGCAGAAAGTGAAAAATGGATAAAGAATTTGTGGTATTTACTTACAAAGCAATATCACTCAGCAATGAAATCTGTGTCATCAGGCCCTTAGCAGCACAATGAGTGGATTCAGGTATGATGATTCTAACTGAAATAAGTCACACAGAAAAAGAAACATCATAAGATATCAGTAATACACGGAATGTAAACTTGGCTACACAGGAACTGAATTACAGAAGAGAACAGGGTCTCAAATTTAGAAAACCAACTTATGCTTGCTTAAGGGGAAAGGTGAGTTGGGGTGCTGCATAAAACCAGAGATTGAAATGAGCACAGATAAAGTTCCTTAAGCCAAATATGGAATAGAGAAGAGCTACTCCTTGCTCAACGAAATGGACTCAACACCGCATATTAAACGCCTAAGAATGTACCTGACTAGTAAGTATCTTAAAACCTATGGATTGCTATGTCTCTGAAAGAGAATCAAGCATGTGTACAGGGGCATAAACGCAGCAGTGATAGGATTGGAGAGGTTTGGTGAGCAAATGAAGACCCTTTGAAGTCATATTGCATGGTACCCATTACACGGGTCTTAACTCTCCAGGTTTAAGGTATTCTTCCTTCAGCTAAAACATGCATGTGGAACCCAAGTATGATCAACCATTTGAACGGGAGACGTGTTCAAATATGTCTCAGTTTTCCTCCCCTGGTACTCGGGTGCAACATTCCAGACACTTTACTAACACTCTCCCCACTTGGAGAGTCAGCGCCTTTAACCTCCTGTTTGGCCCAGTTTGCAATTTCTGCGGAAGATGAACAGGAATAGCGAGAACCAATGAGAGACTAGCTGGAGGTGTCTGGACGGGCAAATTTAACTCTCATTTCCCACCAGGAAGAGGAAATAACCAAAGGCTCAGCGTGCCGTGCCGGAACCAGATTAGGGCCTGAAGCCATCCTGCGGTGTTGCGGCCAGCTCACAAGAAAGCGAGTTGAAGAAAGGAGCTCAGGGGCACTGTAATTCACAAACCTGCAGAGTTATAAATGACAGCTATCGTCCAAAAATACACTGAAGTAAGGCTGCCAAAAGGACTTGAAAGCGGGGCAGAATTGCAGGAAACCGATTTCAGGAGGTAGACTGGAATTGCATTGAAAGCATAGGAAAAGAGGCAGAACGTCCACAATGATGCACTTGGCCAAAAAGGGCGTATGCGTTTTTTCCTGAATATATTCAGGAAAAAACGCATACGCCCTTTTTGGCCAACCAAGCAAGCTTGCAAAGGAAATCTGCACTACAATGAAGTCTCACTTCCCCCCGGTCAAAAGGGCCATCTGAAAAAAGTGTAAAATCCAGAAAGGCAGGACAGGTCACGGAGAACTGGGAGCCTTGTTATGCTGATGGGCGGGATGTAAATTGCCAACAGAAACTCCGGAGAAGTGTATGGTGTTTCCTGAAACATCTAAAAAACAAAGCAACAGAGCCTAGGGCACTGCCACTTATGGTCCTATAGCTTAGGGAAATTAAAATCAAAAAGACACAGCCACCCCAAAGTTTGGGACGCCTCTGTTTACAAGAACCTCGTTTACAGTACAAGTTCAACATCGCAGAAAGTGAAAAATGGATAAAGAATTTGTGGTATTTACTTACAAAGCAGTATCACTCAGCAATGAAATCTATGTCATCAGGCCCTTAGCAGAACAATGAGTGGATTCAGGTACGATGATTCTAACTGAAATAAGTCACACAGAAAAAGAAACATCATAAGATATCAGTAATACACGGAATGTAAACTTGGCTACACAGGAACTGAATTACAGAACAGAACAGGGTCTCAAATTTAGAAAACCAACTTATGCTTGCTTAAGGGTAAAGGTGAGTTGGGGTGCTGCATAAAACCAGAGATTGAAATGAGCACAGATAAAGTTCCTTAAGCCAAATATGGAATAGACAAGAGCTACTCCTTGCTCAACGAAATGGACTCAACACCACATATTAAATGCCTAAGAATGTACCTGACTAGTAAGTATCTTAAAACCTATGGATTGCTATGTCTCCGAAAGAGAATCAAGCATGTGTACAGGGGCATGAACGCAGCAGTGATAGGATTGGAGAGGTTCGGTGAGCAAATGAAGACCCTTTGAAGTCATATTGCATGGTACCCATTACACGGGTCTCAACTCTCCAGGTTTAAGGTATTCTTCCTTCAGCTGAAACATGCATGTGGAACCCCACGTATGATCAACCATGTGAACGGGAGACGTGTTCAAATATGTCTCAGTTTTCCTCCCCTGGTACTCGGGTGCAACATTCCAGACCCTTTACTAACACTCTCCCGACTTGGAGAGTCAGCGCCTTTAACCTCCTGTTTGGCCCAGTTTGCAATTTCTGCGGAAGATGAACAGGAATAGGGAGAACCAATGAGAGACTAGCTGGAGGTGTCTGGACGGGCAAATTTAACTCTCATTTCCCACCAGGAAGAGGAAATAACCAAAGGCTCAGCGTGCCGTGCCGGAACCAGATTAGGGCCTGAAGCCATCCTGCGGTGTTGCGGCCAGCTCAAAAGAAAGCGAGTTGAAGAAAGGAGCTCAGGGTCTCTGTAATTCACAAATCTGCAGAGTTATAAATGACAGCTATCGTCCAAAAATAGACTGAAGTAAGGCTGCCAAGAGGACTTGAAAGCGGGGCAGAATTGCAGGATACCGATTTCAGGAGGTAGACTGGAATTGCATTGAAAGCATAGGAAAAGAGGCAGAACGTCCACAATGATGCACTTTGCCAAAAGGGCGTATGCGTTTTTTTCCTGAATATATTCAGGAAAAAACGCATACGCCCTTTTTGGCCAACCAAGCAAGCTTGCAAAGGAAATCTGCACTACAATGAAGTCTCACTTCCCCCCGGTCAAAAGGGCCATCTGAAAAAAGTGTAAAACCCAGAAAGGCAGGACAGGCCATGGAGAACTGGGAGCCTTGTTATGCTGATGGGCGGGATGTAAATTGCCAACAGACACTCGGGAGATGTGTATGGTGTTTCCTGAAACATCTAAAAAACAAAGCAACAGGGCCTAGGGCACTTCCACTTATGGTCCTATAGCTTAGGGAAATTAATATCAAAAAGACACAGCAACCCCAAAATTTGGGATGGCTCTTTTTACAGAAATCTCTTCTACGGCACAAGTTAAATATCCCTGAGAGCAAATAATGGATAAAGAAGTTGCGGTACTTATGTACAACAGAATACCACTCAGCAATGAAATCTATGTCACCAGGCCCGTACCAGCATAATGAGTGCATTGAGGCACGATGATTCTAAGTGAAATAAGTCACACAGAAAAAGAAACATCATAAGGTATCACTAATACACGGAATGTGAACTTGGCTACACATGAACTGAATTACAAAACAGAACAGGGTCTCAAGTTTAGAAAACCAACTTATGCCTGCTTAAGGGGGAAGGTGAGTTGGGGTGCTGCATAAAAGCAGAGTTTGAAATTAGCACAGATACCGTTCCATAAGCCAAATATGTAATAGACAAGAGCTACCCCTTGCTCAACGAAATGGATTCAACAATGAGGTATCACCTCACACCTGGTAGAATAGGCATCATTGAAAATCTACAAACAAAAAATGCTGGAAAGGGTGTGGAGAAAAGGAACCTTCTTCCACTATTGTTGGGAATATAAATTGATACAGTCATTATGGAGAACAATATGGAATTTCTTAAGAAACTAACAATAGAATTACCATATGATACAGCAATCCCAGTACTGGACATATACCCAGACAAAACCATAAATCAAAAAGAGTCATTCACCGCAATGTTCATTGCATCACTATTTACAATATCGAGGTAATGGAAGCAACCTAAATGCCCACAGACAGACGAATGCATAAAGCTGTGGTACATATATAAAATGGAATATTACTAAGCCATGAAAAGGAATGAAATTGGGTCATTTGTAGAGACGTCGATGGATCTAGAGACTGTCATACAGAGTGAAGTAAGTCAGAAAGAGAAAAACAAATCTTGTATATTCATGCATATATGTGGAACCTAGAAAAACTGTACAGATTAACCATTTTGCAAGGCATAAATAGAGCAACAGATGTAGACAACAAACGTATGGACAACAAGGGGGGAAAGCTGTTGGGGGCTGGTGGTGGGAGGAGTTGAGAGACTGGGATTGGCATGTATACATTTATATGTATAAAATAGATAACCAATAAGAACCTGCTGTATAAAAATATAAAATAAAATTCAAAATTAAAAAGAAGTAAAATTTAAAAAATAAAACAGAAAAAACAATTATTCCCTGCACATACATGTATTTATATGAATAAATTATTTCCATGCTTATATCTGTAAATACAAAAAAGAGGAATAAAATCTACCTTGAACCAAAAACGAAAAAGAGAAAAAAAAACACAGAACCCACCAGTTACACAGAGGAAAACCGTATCAGGGCACTTGCTCCAGTTGTAAACAATTCTGAAGTTGGTCAGTGGTGGGGAATCGTCTCCCATTCAGCCAGCAGCCCCCACGCAACAAGCGTCCTCATTGCAAAGCTGGGGCACCGTGCCGAGGCATCTGTGAGTAAACGTGAGCTGAGCCCCAGGCCAGTTGCTGCTGAACTATTCCCACCCATCCCAGGTAAAACACCTGAATATATACAAGGACTTGAAAGCCTAGAGGAAGGGCCATAGAGCCACACGAGTGACAGCATGCCGGCCGACTTGGTGCCTGCAGGCCAGCCAGGATGGTCCTGGCCCTGGGTGCTCTTCTGGAAGATTTCCATTTCCCTGCCTGAGATACCCGTCCTGTCCCTGCCCCCACTGCTTTTTTCCTTCCTCACCTCTGCCCAGGGAGAAATTCCAGCAGCAGGTATGGGTGACACATCCTCTTCTTTAGCAGGTGGCAGCCTGGCAACTGCTGCAGAAAGTCCAGCAGAGCCCCACTCACACTGGGCCACCCACAAAGCCGTGGCCTCTCACTCCCTCCCACCAGCCCAGCCCCGAGACTGCTGACAGGGCAGAGAAAATGGCGTCAGGCACGGCTGCAGGGGCTCTTGCTGCCTGGAGTGGTATTTATATTGATCTCAACCCAGGCACACCTGGGGAGGGCTGGCCGGCACGGTAAGGCTGCCCAGGTCAGCCAATCATCACCCCTCAGGGGCTCACAGTTGCAGAAAATGGAACTTGCTGAACCGGCCAGGTCCAAGGAACAGGTGTGGGCTCCTGAGAGTCAGGATAGACAAGGGGCTGCAGCTTTGGCTTGTTTTCTAATCATTTTATCTGGCCCATGAGTGGGAGACAACTTCAAGAAAACCCTCTCCTAATGAGAGGAACCCAGGAGTCAGGGAGAGGAGGGGTGGGTGGTGGTTGGAGACAGAGGCCTGGTGCCCCGGGTGCAGTGGAAGTCTCTGGAAGACCAGGTGGAGGGAGGCCTCACGGAGTGATGCCCAGGGTCACAGACCTGTCGCAGCTGCTGTTTGTTAGTTCAAGTCCTGCTCTGAGGTGCTCTGTGTCAGCTCTGAGCGACAGGTGAGCTGGGGGTGCTCTGCAATGAGGGCTATGTGCACGGTTCCTGTGTGCCCAGCCCTGCCACGGTACCTGCAAGGGTAGCTCTGTATCCTGGGAGGGGCCTGACCACGAGAGCCCCGTGGGCTGGGGTGGGGGTGGGGTACCTGCCCAGGTGAGCTCCATATTCTGGGATTGGTCTGACCACGAGAGCCCCATGGGCTGCTGGGGACATGGTAAAGGATGTCAGGACAGTCAGTGAAGCCACCGAGGATATACCTCCAGTTGCTCCTAATTCCTACACCCTGCTGGTCATTCTACCAACCACCAGGACATGGTATTCTGTATTAGTCTTCAATGATGCCTTCTTTTGTATTCCATTAGTCCCAGAGTCACAAGAAATTTTGGCTTGTGAGTGGCAGGACTCAACATACAACTAAAACAATACTTCCGGGCCGTCTGGCCCCAAGGGTGCAAAAATTCCCACACCATCTTTGGGGAAAGCTTAGCTAAAGACCTAAAAGTTCTACCTCTGGAAAAGGAAACCCTCCTTCAATATGCAGACGACATTCTGATCACCAGCCCTACTAAGGAGGCCTCTGAACTACCAAGCCAATAAAGGATAGAAGTTGTCCAAGAAAAAGCTCAAATATCACAGACTGCGGTGACCTGCCTGGGCTTCATTCTCACAGAAGGTCAGAGAAGCCCATCCCAGGAAAGGGAAGAAACCATTTTCAGCCTTACCCCTTTCTAAAACTAGAAGACAGCTTAGGGGTTCCTGGGGAGGCCAGGGTTTGCTGCTTCTGGATCCCTAGCTACAGTCTACTAGCTGGGCCTCTATATGAAACACTGAAAGGAAAAGATGATGATCCTTTTGAATAGAATCCAGAAGTGGCCTTTCAAGAATGGAAAGAGCAGTCAATTCAGACCCTTGCCCTGGAACTCCCTAATTTAGCTAAACCCTTTGACCTTTACATTCCCGGTGAAAGGTGAATCGCCATTGGAGAATTAGTGCAAAAACTGGGACCACTTGAAATGGAACAATGCAAGAATGCCATCCAGGTAGGATAAACTACGGTCACTAAGGGGCTTGGCCCACTGCCACATCTGGCCAAGATACTGGCGGTATCTAAAAACCTGGAAATCAGCAGCCCAAAAGGCCACCTCCCTCCTAAGGGAAAAGGACCCCACGTGGTGATCCTAACCACCAACCATGCCCTGAAGTTGCAGGGTTCGCTCCGTGGGCACACCGACCTCGAGTGAGGAGGCCCTCCAACTCCAACATCCAGAGAGATAACCGGGGACAACAGGGCACCATGACGACTCGTGTGAACATCACTTGACCTGGAGTTTCTCTCATAAAACAACAAGAGTGTGTCCCAAAAGAGTAGACTACTGCTTGCAGGACTTACTGCACCCAGAGGGGAGCTAATAATCTTGGCGGGGGAACAGTATACCACACTGTCACCATAGAAAAGCCTACAGACACCATGATGATGGTGGCCAATAAGACCGGCTGGACTCCTGTTTACTTCAAAAGGCTGTTGACTCAGTAGCCATCATGGTCCTTGATCACCACTGACCCTGGACTGTCTGGGAGTTGAGCGGGCAGGGCTCTGACACCTGGTGCTGTTTGTACGTTAATTCAGGGGCCTAACTGAAGAAAGCGCAGACTACTGGTCAGAGCATCTAGGCTGGCAGAGACGGTCAGCCTAAGGTGGCCGAACAAATGTGGGGCGGGGTGAAACCGGCCCCCACAGCATCTCTGCACATCTCTTTCCTGGACCCTTAAAGGTCATTAGAATCTATAACACTTCCAATGCTGGTGCTCAGGTGGACGAGCAGGGAGGCAGGGGTCCTGGGGACAATCAACGTCACCGGGAGGCTGCTGGGGAGAAGCTCTGACCCTCGCCCCAGGGTATGAGGGCTCCCAACTCAGCACTCAGCAGTTACAGAAGAAGGGTCTGCACCCTCAGCACTCCAAGAATGAGGAACGGGACAAAAGGCAGAGGAGGGGTTTGTCCCCAGCAAAGCCCATTAAAAATCCCTGGGAGATAAAAATAGAATCTGGGCAATAAAGTCAAGTCTAACCTTTTTTATCCTTTGTGCTTTGTCTAATTTCACGTGCTCCTAGGGTCCCGCATGCAGAGGTTCCACACCCGGCACTTCAGACCAGATTTCCTAGTGCAGAATGGCTGGGTCGACACCTCAGCTCCTGGGGCCCAGTGCAGACTCCACGATATAGAGCCTGAGCTACAGCCAACCCGGCCCTCGAGAGCTCCGCCTCCTCCCTCCCTCCCACTGACTCTGACAGGATCTCTACACAGCAGCCCAGCCCACAGCCCACGGGGTAGTGCATGCTCTCACCTCTCCATTCTCTGATCAAAATATAAAGTTTCCTTTGCTTGTGAACCAAACTCAGTCTCGATCTCTTGGCCCCAATGACACTGGGCAGGGGGACACTTGTTGGGGTCCACTCTGGAGGATCAATAACAGAAATTGAGACTATTGTAACCTCAATGAACAGATGTGTGAGCCAAACTGTAGTTAACATAGAACAGTGTATAAGGCTCGGGTAAAATAAGATGTTTTTAACACTTCCATTTGATATTTCCATCACTTTTTATAAGCAAGTTCAGTGAAAAGGTTTGTCTTATTTGTCAGGTCAATATTAGAGAAACGAAGTGATTTCTTTCCAAGGATGTACAGCTAATAATCTTGGTTAAACCTTCAATCTTGTTTTAAATGCTTTTCCATTGAAAATGATACCTCTCTTTCAGCTCCCCCATTTCTGAGAAGTATAAAATCTTATAATTTATTATTACCAAAGGGGAAAGGTGGGAGGAGGGATAAATTAACAGTTTGGAATGAACACATACACACTGCTATGTATAAAATAGATCATCAACAAGGAACTACTGTATAGCACAGGGAACTACACTCAACATTTTGCAATAACCTATAAGGGGAAATAATCTGAAAAAGAATAGATATTTTTATTGACATCATCTATCAATGACAGTTAAAGTGTAGCCTAAGGGAAGCTGGTGGTGAGTGCTTCTGACCCTGAAGACTTCAATCATCTAAAGTTTGGACTCTGCCTACTCCCCAAGGCCCTTAATGAACATATGTGTAGCCGTAGCTTAAAAACTTCCCCAGTTTGGGTTTCGGGGAGACACTGATTTTGAAAAAGCCCTGGTGTTCTCCTTACATGAATGGGACTCTTCCTACTGCTAAAACATGTCTGTCACACCCAGAGGATGGTATACCGTCTGATCGGGAAGAGTTTGGAAAAGGCATCTCATCTCCTCATCTCCTGGTGCTCGGGTTCACCCCTCCAGCGTCTTTACTAACAGTCTGCCCACTTGGAGATGTCAGCACTGTCAACATCCTGTTGCGTACAGTTTGGAATTTGTCCAGAGGATGAAGCGGAAGGATGAGGAACAATGAGAGACAAGTCCTAGGTGTTCAGACAGGCACATGTCACTCTAATTTCCAATCAGGAAGACGAATTGACCAAAGGCTAGGGTTGCCCATGGAAACAGTATAGGGCTTGAGGAAATCCCGCTGCTTTGTGGCCAGTTCCCATAAACACGAGTTGAACAATGGAACTCAGGGGCAGTAAAATTCACAAAACTGCAGAGTTGAAAATATCCATCACTGAAAAATGTCTTGAGGAAAGTCAGAGAAAAGGACTTGTAAGCAAGGGAGAATGGCAGGAAAGGGATTTGAGGAGGTAGAAAGGACTCGCCATTAAGCACAAGAAAAGGAGCTGAACATTGCCAACATTGCAGTTGGCCAAAAAGGGTGTATGCGTTCTTTTCTGTATATATTCAAGAAAAGGGCATACACTTTTTTAGCCAACCAAACAGGTGGGCACTGGAAGTCAATACTACAAAAGATATCACTTCGCATCAGTCAGAAGAGCCATCCTCATAAAGCGTAAACAACAGAAATGCAGGACAGGGCAACGAGAAGAGGGAGCCCTGTGAGACTTATAGTGGAAATGTATATTGCCAACGGCCATTCTGGAGAAGTGTATTGTGTTTACTAAAGCATCTAAAAAATGAGCTACAGAGCATAGGGCACTTGCACTCATGGGCGTATATCTTGGGAAAAACAAAAATCGAGAGGACACAGGCACCCCAATGTTTACCCCCTCTCTGTTTAAAAGATCCTCGACTAGGATATAACTTAAATGTCTCTGGAGGGAAAAAATGGATAGAGATGTGGTACTTAGGTAGAGTGGAATATTATTCAGCCTGGAAATCAATGAAATATGGCCAGTTGTAACGACTCCGG